>NC_090934.1:66905225-68105225 GCF_040938575.1 Ambystoma mexicanum
TTTTACACAGCTTCCCAATTCGCTGTACACCCCGCTCGGGCGGCTCGGCACAAGTTGAAATGCACCGGCACAATCACGTGATCCGTCACGTGTTGCCAGGAAACTCCGCCTCCTCCAGGAAGCGGCGTGTGGCAAGATGAAAGAAAAAAACAGCAAGAGCTAAAGCTCGCAGTGCTGTGCTGGCAAAGTTACGTAGAGCAAATGGAGCAAGTTTTTACACAGCTTCCCAATTCGCTGTACACCCCGCTCGGGCGGCTCGCAACAGTTGAAATGCACCAGCACAATCACGCGATCCGTCACGTGTTGCCAGGAAACTCTGCCTCCTCCAGGAATCGACGTGTGGCAAGATGAAAGAAAAAAACAGCAAGATCTAAAGCTCGCAGTGCTGTGCTGGCAAAGTTACGTAGAGCAAATGGAGCGAGTTTTTACACATCTTCCAAATTCGCTGTACACCCCGCTCGTGCGGCTCGCAACAGTTGAAATGCACCGGCACAATCACGTGATCCGTCACGTGTTGCCAGGAAACTCTGCCTCCTCCAGGAAGCGGCGTGTGGCAAGATGAAAGAAAAAAACAGCAAGAGCTAAAGCTCGCAGTGCTGTGCTGGCAAAGTTACGTAGAGCAAATGGAGCGAGTTTTTACACAGCTTCCCAATTCGCTGTACACCCCGCTCGGGCGGCTCGCAACAGTAGAAATGCACCGGCACAATCACGTGATCCGTCACGTGTTGCCAGGAAACTCCGCCTCCTCCAGGAAGCGGCGTGTGGCAAGATGAAAGAAAAAAACAGCAAGAGCTAAAGCTCGCAATGCTGTGCTGGCAAAGTTACGTAGAGCAAATGGAGTGAGTTTTTACACAGCTTCCCAATTCGCTGTAAGTTATTATAAAAGTGTGATATATATATATATATATATATATATATATATATATATATATATATATGTATATATATATATATATATTGTTTAATTTTCAAATAAACCTTTTAATTTGCAAAACAAACCTACTTCTTGGCTCAGTGGGGTCAGGGGGATTCTAAGAAAGGGGTGTTATATAAGGGTTATATAAGGGTTGTCATCCAGAGTAAACGAACTGGACATAAAAATACATCAATAAGGGCTTCCATCAGCATCCCCGACTAGGCATTGACTTAGCTGTAGTGTTGAATTGAAGTCGCTTACAGTGATCTGAGGGTGCTAGATCCATAGAAGCGCTGTCTAAATGGAGAATGCCAGCTTCTGGACCAAGTCTCTTGGTGGAGAGGAGTAGCTTAGGGGTGGGTGAGGCTCATCGACCACAATGTTGAGTATTTCAAGCGTGTCTGTTGGCAAGGGATATACATTTACATCTATGGTTGACTGGCAGCCATCGCAGGGAGCCATGGTGGAGGAGGTCAGATGTTAGGCTTACATCCTCATTGCCTAAAGCACCAGGAAGTTCTGGGGTTTTCTGAGCTGGATGATGAGGAACTGGAAGATACCAAACAAGAGATTGTGACATAATTGAGCCCAGTGGAGATGGCAACATCGACCACTGTGGCATGGACGAGCCAGGTAACTTATGCCGCAATGTTTATCACAATGTCTGCCGCACATTTTGAAGAAACGAGAAGTGACTACCTAGTTGGCATCAAGGTGGCACCCGAGATTCTTGATTTCAGCAATCACAGTGGAGGTGATCAATGTGGGGGGGGGGGGGGGGGGGTGCTGAAGGATGCTTAGAAAGGTCTATATGACCATTACCCTTCACTACTCCAGTCCTGTCCCACTCAGTTTAACCCATCATGCTTGCATCAAGAAGCAGGTGCCTGTCATTGTATTGTATTGTACTGTATATAGATTTGAAGAGTGCAACAAGGCATCAAGGCTCTAACAAACACTGTTAGGGGAGGAAAGAACTACTCACTCAGAAATCCAAGAGATATGTCTTCAGATTATTTTGGAACTGCAGATGGTCAGCAGTATTTCGAAGACACATCGGTAGAGAATTCCATTTGTGGGTGGCAGCACAGAGCAACAGCTTCCTCCCCCTTGTGCCCTACGGTAAGTCAGAATGCTGAGCAAGATTTGAGAGGAGGACCAAAGCAGCCTGGCCGGTTAATATAGGGTAAATTAAGAGCAGAAATATCCCGCGCCAGTACCGTGAATGGCAAGGTGTAACAAGCAAATTAATTTGGCTGCCAATCAGGAGCCAGTGCAGCTGGTGAAGCATGGCCAGACAATGCGAGAGCCTAGAAGCTCTGAGAGCCGGTCTAGCAACCAAGTTCTTAATGCTTCAGGCTTTCCTAGATAGATGCCACCGCAGTAATCACTGGAGCCCATGACCGAGGAGGCAGCCACCTTAGTCCAAGATTCGGGTGGGAGAAAAGGAAGATTTCTTCTTAACACTTTCAATTTAACAAAGCCCACCTGGCACACAGAGGAGATTTGGGCTCACCCCCAGTCGTTTAACCGGCTGCACCGGCTCCGCACAGGACCCTAGATAGGAAGGCCAGTAGTTGACACACAATGAAGCCCCAGTGGAGGGAGAACCAACCACCAAGATCTTAATTGTGTTGCCCTTTAACTTAAGCCAATTCATGGCCATCCGTTGTCCAATGGAAGACAGGCCGTTCCTTAGTTTAGAGGGGGAGGGCCCATCGCCGGGGTATTTAAACAAAATAAAATCTGTGTATCATCTGTGTAGGCATAGAAGCTTACTCCATGTACGGCAATAAGGTTGGCAAACGGACGGAGATACACATTAAACAACCGTGGGGATAAGGCCGAACCCTGGGACACACCACAAGTACATGCCACTAGCAAGGATTTAAATGGAGGAAGTGCCACTGTTTGGAATATATCGGACAATAGGATGGAAACCATAGAAATGGGTAGCCTGTGATACCACTCCCCTCCAAGCTCTGTGGCAGAATCCTGTGATCAATAGTATCAAAAACTGCAGAGAGGTCAAGGAGGATCATAACTCTGACCTCTCCATGATCCTGGAACAAGGTGATGTAATCTAGGATAGGAAGCATCACAGACTCCGTACCCAGAAGGGGACGGAAACCAGACTCACGGGTGAAGGTGACTGTTGGCTTCAAAACATTGAGAGAATTGAGGAGCGGCGATAGCCTCCATCAACTTCATGAGGACCGGGAGAAGTGAGATAGGCCGATAGTTAGCCAACAAAGGGTCAAGGCGGGCCTTCTTTAATAACAGAGAAACAATTGCACGTCTTAAGGACTTGGGAATTGACCAAGGCAATTAATAGCCTTCTCAGGGAGAGCCTGGATGACACACAAGGGAAGTAGGAAGGAGAGGGAAGGAGTGCTCACTGTAGAGGGAATTGCTAAGCAGGGTCGGACTGGGACAAGAAATACGACCGGACACCACAAAAAAATTGGCCCACCCCTTGCCTCAAAAAAGTGGCCCAGCCCTCGCCTCACAAAAGTGGCCCACCCCTCGCAAAACGTGGCCCTCAAACCATCACTCGTGAATCGTGTCAATTCACGACTTTACAGAAAATGCTACTTATGGAGGGTTCATGTGTCTGTTACATTACAACACAACTCATAAAATAACATAACTTTGCATGCAAGAATGGATCACCATATGTATCATTAATATCTGTATGTATAGATCCATATTGTCAAATTACTGTGAATGCAAGCAGACGTCCAAGGCCAAATGATAATATGTTATTGTACAGCACTTACGTTTAAGCTCTTTTTTATAGAACAAATATGCATACAATATCACCCAACCTGTGTTGCTACTCATTTATCGACCTCAGAAGGATGAAAGGCTGAGATGGCCTTGCTTGGATTCGAACCTGCAGATCATACACACACAATGCAGTGGCGAGCGCTCAACCCACTGAGCTATCCTATCAGCTATAGTAAAATTATCAATTATTACGTAGTGGATACCATTAAACTGGTAACTGAGATATTGTTTGACACGCCCTCTGCCAAACCTTTGTCAAATACCAATGTGTCCCAGCTCCCCCACTCCATCCCAGCTGGAAGGGACAGCATTTCAACAGTTCTGCGCTTACCTTCTGCTCGCACTGCACATGACGCATGCTTATCTGCTTCCGCTTGGTAACGGAGGCACAGCATTATTTGCACCAAGAGTACACATGCACTAAGGATCTGGGCAGGGATTTGAATTAATTGCCACTTGGCTCTAAACCCAGAGACCTAAATTGGCAGCTCTACCCCAGACCCTGGGTATATACCTCCAGCATTGCAGATTTCGTGTCATATTATGGGTCCCAAAAGTTGTCGCTGGCCATATCTTTCACGGTAAGTCAGTGAAAGGTGTGATTCTGGTTTATGAACTTCTACTCTACGTGGCTAAAGGCTGTATTCAGGGAATATGGCCTGACAGGAAGTAAACATATGTCAACCATCAAGCCCAAACAAACACTATAGAAATTCTATATGATCTGCAAGGGGACAACGGTGCTCTTCACAGTACCACCAGTGCTGCCATGATGTGCTTTCTTACATACATCAGATGTCAGTCAGTGCTGTCATATAACATATAATGCCATCATGTGCCCCAGCCCAGGTAAATACATCGTCAGAAGACACTCCCATCACATGCACGGCTACTCACAGCATTTTCAAGTGAGTGCCATCATATGCCAAGTTTCTCCCGCAAGTAGAAGTCGTATTTTCACATCATACGCCTCAGTGCCCTGACTGTTTACCATGCAGTGCTAGCACACATCAGGAATTGTCAGGCAAAAGCGTAGGTACTCCCATCGTTAGCTAGGACACTCATGATATGGCCAGGTGCTCAGGTCAAAGGGCAAGCATTCCTAGCATATACCATGCATCGCCATCATGCTGGCATGTTCGAGCATGCCATGTCAGATTGTGCCCCATTTGGCAAGTAATATGTGATACACACAGGTGCTTACATCATTCACTCAGCATTTATTTCCACCACGTGCCCAAGTGCACCATTAGACACGGCTTGCCATCATGTTCCCAGCCACTCACACCATATGCCAAAAATGCCTGGACACACACATCACTTACACAGTGTGTGCCATGCTATGCCTTGTGCACATGCCGCATGAAAGGCTCTGCTGTCAAATGCACAGGTATTATCGCCATTCAACATGTTTCTGCCATGTGTCACAAATGGGAGCGCATTGCCAGCAAAATCGTATTTATTTCATTCTATTTCAAATGTTTCTTTAGCGCGAACATGGCTCATGAGAGCATCACAGCATTTTACAAAACACAAATACAATTTAGTACAACAAAATGACAAAACAGCAAATCCATCAATGCATTTCGTGTGGGAAAAGGGTGGAGAGCGGAGGCCGGGGCCACGGGGAAGTGTTCGGACAAGTGCTTTCCGATCGCCTCGGCATCACATGGATCATGGCATCTGTGCCCCCTCCGTGGCGGGGTTAGAGAGTTAGTGAACGGGTGTGTGAGGTGCCCTTCATGGTACCACAGGTGAGGAAGTGGAACAGATCCCTGATTAACGCCTTCATAGAAAATACGTCTCCCGAGTCCCCCGCCACCCCAGTCCCGACCCCCCTCGGCCGTCCCAGGCTCTTGGGTCCTTCCTTACCGGGGTCAGTCTGCTGCTGCTGCTGCTGCTGGGGGCCAGGCCCAGGCTCAGGGCAGGCTGCTGGCGGTGGGTGCCGCGGCCACTACTCTAGTAGTGCTGCTGCCTGCTGGGCTGCAGGGCTGGCAGTGGCTGCCTGCAAACAGTGTCTTCGTGAGTCGACGACGGTCAGTTTTGGGCAATGGCTGGGCACTGGGCTGGCTGCTGGCTGACTCTCTGCTGCCTCCTCGACTCGTGGCCAAAAAATAATGCCAGGGTCAGGACTCAGGAGGAGGAGGCCCACTATATCAGAGAGAGTCATCAGTCATCAGTCACCCACGTGTTCACACTCTCTCCCTCCGGCTCCAAGACTGTGGCGGCACGGAGTCTGTCTCATCGCCGTCCCAGCCCCCACACAGCACAAGTTGCTTTCAACTTTGCAGGGCAACGAATTGATACTTCCTGAAAGTTGAAGGTAACTTGCTTGTGTGAACTTGGGCAGCCCCGCCCCCGGCAGCCAGGCCCCAGCCCTGCAGGCAGAGGAACCGGAGGGAGGGAGCGAGCAGCCCAGCCAACCTCTTGCTGTGTGTGCTGCAGTAGTCTGCAGACCGCCTGCCCCCCGCCAGTCTTTGTGTATTGAGTTCAACTTCTCAGGGGGGTGGTGGGACGCTTGCACAGTGCCGCCGCGGCCTGGCCCTCTCATATGCATGATGCATCATGCACTATGATTATGATGCATGCATCATTGCAAATCATCAAAGCAAGGTAACAAGGTGTTACCTTGCTTTGATGAATATGCTCGCCCTGAGTCGCCTCGCTCCACCCACCTCCAGGTCAGGAGGACCGGCAGCTCCAGAGAGTGAGAGCGTGCGTGAGACTGACAGCGTGTCAGTTTTCTTTGTTTCCATTCCTTTTCGGGCCCGGCACCCGAAGCGAGCTGGCTGCTCAGTCAGGCTGCGCACTAGTCTGTGATCTAAAGCTTGGGCCGCGCAGAGCCGACGTGAAACACGATAAAAAAAAACACAATTAGAAAAAAAACGGCCCACCTCAGGAAAAAACTGGCCCCCAAGGTCCCAAAGGTCATCGGCCAGTGGCCGATCGACCGATAGGGCCAGTCCAGCCCTGTTGCTAAGGAGCGGGCACTGAAGAGGGAATGGCATTTGAGACACATGGGGGCCATTTGGCACAAGCGATTTGCAATGTCACAATACCATTGAACCATGGTTTGTAAATCAGGCCCGTAAGTTAACTAAAGTTAGCTTAATAGTGAAGGTGCAGCCACCAGCTGTGATCTGACTGACCGCTGGGTAGATAAGAGTCAGCTTTGAGAACCCAGCGGATCGCCTTCGACCGGTGCAAGAGAGTGGAAGGTAGATCTACTGCGTTACCTATTCGCAGTTATCCATTGGTATTGGCTGCGCACAACCTTTTTCTCAATGCCTGATTAACATTTGCACACTAGTGTGTAATAGGCACATTTTCCTGCTTCATCAGATGTGGTTGCACAGGTGCTATCCCTCTGTTTCCAGAGGTGAGCAAGTGTTCCTTCTGAAGAAAAAAGACCTACAACGCCCTCACTCATCTGGGATGGAGGACGAGCAGACTGAGCACAGAGGTGGCGTGCCAAACTCTCCTACAGCACTAGTCATTGGTTACAAAATGGCTTCTAATAAAGCTCCCTCTCTCTGAATATTCCTCCCCAGAAGCCATTGGCCTGGCTCGCAAATTCCGCCAATCTGAGAGGTAAATGCACCTGTTTCTAGGGAGCCTGCTGGCTTTGGCCCTTCCTTGCAGCTTCCTCGAGAAAAAGATGCGCTCTATCAAGCTTTAAAATATAATTAATCCCATCCTCATTGAGGCTTGAATATCTCCAGAGAGCCAGGTGGCAGGAGCCTTGGCACCAGGAACTGTTAAATATAGATCACTCATTTCGCCACTTTGCACCTGCCATATTCGCAGACCTCAGTATTTTGGTTCTTGAAGCAGCAGGGGGCTGCCAATCAAATGCCTGAGACATGTGTGGAGCCTGTGCTCATTGGACCTGTCAGCTGTGACCTCCACAACCCGCCACGCCGCATCTGCACTCTGCAGTTTATGTATTTCAAGTGTTCGCTATGAGTTACTCTTGAGGTGATAGTGGCAGGATTATGGGATTAAAATCGTCAACAACAAAAAAAGTACAACCAATGCAATATTTTTAAGAATAAGTGAAGTATATGTATGCATTACATGTATTCGCATCAATGACGTGTGCTATATATACACGTGTTATTTACATGTGTTCAATGTAATGTAGAGCTCTTTACTATGTTCAGCACTCAAAAAAAAAAAAAAAAATCCTGGTTAGCTTCCAACACCATTTTGAAATTTGTTTACTTTCCACCATGAAAACGAAGTTCTTTTTTTTATCAAACAATGCAACATCTTATTGAAACTCCAGAAATATGATGCCTTTACCAAAGGTGAATCAAAGTTTGTATTTTTTTTATTTTTTTTAAATCCCCTTTCACCTGCAATGTGAAAGTAGGGAAGTCCATTTGAGCCAAGTCACACCATGAACAGCGCCTCTAGTAGCCATCGCTGGAAGTTCACCACCAGTTCTGAGCCACAACAGCAAGGCATTGTGGGAATGCACATTAGCAATCATTTGTGCTAAACCTTTCAGTGTCTGGAAGTGTGACATAAAAAGAGTATGAGTCAAAGGGCTTACGTAAACTGCAGGCACATGGGGAAGAATTGTAGCATTGTGGAATGCCACAAGGAAGTTGATTGAGCCAGATGGGAAGCCATCCAGATTGATGAGACAGGACGTTGTGAAGTCATTTAAGAGTTAAACTGTTGAAACCATGATTATAGATGTTATGGGCTACCATTGACTAGGGGTCATGGGAGTTGAAACCCAAAGGATCTGCAGGAATGCGACCATGATCTAAATCATTGACATTGTGTCTCTTAATGCGAATGTAATTGTTGATTGTGTTGAGAGCAACCAAGAGGTCAAGGATGACAAGAAGGATGGGAGTGTTCTGGCCCAGGGCTTCCAAGAACATTTCCTCAATAAGTGGATACTATTTTCCATGATTCCTGATGCTCCGAAGCCAGGTTGGTTGTCATTGAGAAGGCTATTGGTTTTGCATTGCGCCAATAACTAGCATGATGTGATTGTCTAGGAGTTTGCCTATGAATGGAATGTTACAGATAGGTCAGCATTTGTCAAGTAGTGTGAGATTCACCGGGGTTTACATTCAGAAGAGGGGTGATGGTGGCTGACCTGTTTTGGGGTGGGACTAGAGATGGAGGCACTGCAGATGTTGTTGATATGTTTGAAAAGACCCGTATGTGCCTTTTAATCAGAGTGAGGTCTTTGCCAACCCATTTGTTTGCTTGTGTGAAGAAGTCTAGTGTGTGCCCAATGTTCTGATGGAGATTGTTAAGGAATAGGGATGTGTTGCGAGTAATGCAAGGCATGTTAGGTAGCGTACCTTAATTTGCAGACATATTGATCTTAGTTAAAAGCTTCTAAGGCCTGAACAGGAATGTGTGATGCTAGTAGACATGTGAGCATGTAAAGGCATACAGGGCATTATGCAGGAGATGGCTGTCCATCCATGGGAGGGGCACATGATGAGTGGGGCTTGAGGGGACATGGAAAGCGAAATCAATATCAAGTCCATGACCATTCTGATGAGTTGTTGTCCAGACCAAAGAAGTGAAACCAAGGATGAGTATTAGCAAGGAGGAAGCTTCAGAAAGAGGTGAATCTGGATAGTATGGCCAGATATGTTTGACCTTGAAGATGAGAATGAGCTTATCCATATAGGCGGGACTATCTGAAGACTAATTGATGAAAAGAGGGTTGGAATCAGGGAGTCAATCAGTCATAACAATGACAATAAAGATCACAACATTAATTGGGATTTTGCCAATGTGTTTCTTTAAAGATCAAAATCAAGCAGTCTGAATGGAGGTGATGTTGAGTTTTAAGTAGAAAGCAGGTGCCACCCCCCAGTCTTTTTATCGCTGGTCATTTTAGGAAATTGAAGTGCTGGGAGATCGTAGTTGAGATGAAAGTTGTGAAGTTGTCACTGAACCAATTTCAAGATATAGAAATTATGTGACCGTCTAATTCAGAGGTGGACACGGCAATGTGGGCATTATGAATGAATGAGGGATGCAAAGCGCTTTGGGAGGAGAAGATCAAAGAAAGGAGTGAGGTTGCTAGATGGTGGAGGGATACATGAGTGGGGAAAAGGTTGAACGAAAGGGCAGTCGGAGGCGATAGCTGTTAAGGGGGTCAAAGGTGCAGGTTTTATGGGTTGAGGTGGTTTAATGTGTGGCCAGTGCCTAATCATGTTCAATATTTGAGATATGCAAGAGTCAAATGTGTGGTGGAAAGAATATTTGCCTAGAACATGACCGTGCCAGCATTTTATTTATTGTTGGTCAGCTTGAACCATTTCACATGAGGGAAGTAGATAGACCGGACGGTGCCAGTATTCATTTCCATGGGCTGGGAAATATGATTCGGAATTCAGTGCAGATTTAGTTGTCGAGGCCGGGACTGTTAGTGTCTGGATATGGGCAGTCAGGGGAAGCGGTGAGGGTAGCTTTTTTGAGTTTGACCCTGGTAGTCTTGGTGTTGGATTAAGAGGGGGAATTGAAATAGACAAAGTGTGTATATCCTGGGTGAAGGCGCATTAAGGATCAAGGTCATGAATTTAACCCAGCGAGAAGACAACCAGAGGGGGTCTAAGCAATTAAAGGCCTTAGGTGGCTGGGAGCTCACGGCGCCCACTGTGAACAGCGCACAGGTGCACAAGTAAGGTCCAGTGGTTAGTGTGCACTGCTGTTCAAGCCTAAACACTGAGGCCTGGAGCTTGTGCTGGAGGGAGAGAAGGAAGCAGAGCGGGTACAGCTGAAGACTTGAGTTCTGAGAAAGGCGAGGGCAGTACTGTGGAGAGATGCATTTGAGATTCAGAGTTGCAGAAAGTGGGATGGTGACCTATTTGGAAACAGTGTCAATGGAGAGTGCCACATTAAGAACATGGCATTGCACCGTCAGGTAGTTCCAGCTGCACAACGGTTGAAACCTTTACATGTGAAGGAGATCCGGGCTACCAACATGCACAGCAGAATGATGTACTAGTAAGGGCACAATTCAGTCGTTATATGGCATATGACAGCACGTGAGATCTGCAAGAGCGATCCATAGTGTCCATATTTAGGCTGTCTGACCTGGATAGAGGTACGGAAAATTACATTAGTGGTGAATGCAAACAAGCAATCATAAGATTTAGCGGATTGAATATGAGTAAAGACAGTAAGGGAACATATTCATTAATTACAGTACTGATATGTGTAAACAAAGTAAAGCAATAAATAGTATTTATTCACTAGGGAGCAATACAGTTTAGGCCAATGGTTGTGATCAGGGAAATTCCCCAAACTAGTTGAGAATGGTTGATTAATGATAACGTTGGAATTTTTTCCTATTAGATAGAATATCCTATGTCCGCACCTTGCTTCGATGGAAAACTTTTCGACGGGGGCCATCTCTTGGATCTCCGCATTCCGGGTTGGAGAGATCAACAAGAGTCATTGTGGATAATGCCAATGCCTCCCCATCTCTGGTCACCTGCGGAATTCCCCAGGGTTCATGCGTATCCCCAACCCTCTACAACCTTTTCACAATACCATTATTTGACCTCTTGGATGACCTAGAAATCTTGAACACAAACTATGCTGATGATACACAGATCCTCCCCTCTATCTGGAAACTATGCTAATGGCTCAGCCACTCGGCACACCGTATACAAAACTGTCCAGGCCTAGATGGCCGCACACCTCCTGTGCCTCAATGCTGATAAAATAGCTATCTTGATTGTCGGCAAGCAAGCACTCCTGAACACATTGGACAAGGAATATATCAGCTTCATCATTGATGGCTTTTCCATTCCAGTATTCAGCATTGGAAAAACTTTGGGCATGCACCTAGATGCCACCCTGTGCCTCACTCGACATGGCAATGCCATTGTTTCCTCAGCTGCACACACCTCAAAGCTAATCAACACCAGCAGCTCCTTTCTCTCTACTGACAGCTGCCTTACCATCCAACAAGCTCTCATCAGCTCGAGACTGGAATACTGCAAAGCGCTTTTCGCAGGCACCTCTTCTCTCAACATTATGAAACTCCAGCTCATTCAAATCAATGCACTTAGGGCAGCCTTAAACATTCCAAGCCGAGAGCATATATGTGAGGCAGAATGAAATGCTCACTGGCTCTCCATACAAGGATGCATCATGTTTAAAACAATGGCCATCACCCATAAATGCCTTTCTGTTATGATGTTGTTAACATGGAGATTTTCCTTACTGTAGAAATGCTAGAAGCAATGGAATGCTTACTATCTCAAGTTCTAGTGAGGTCATAGGATATGTGTTTGCTTATTTTGTTTTCAGTGTTCTAAGTTTTGTCAGTTGAAGTTGTTTCTTGATGAGCAAGGGGGCCTCTGCCGTTGCTGGGGGTTTCTTCACCATTTAACTCAATAAATATATATCAGGTGAAGCCCTGAGGTGGAAAGGGCTGTGGTAGCAGTGCTGTTTTGCTGTGGCGAGTGGAGAAGGAAAAGGACCCGAGAGACTCTAACCAATATTCTGAGAAGCCCGTGGAAGTGGGTAGAGGTGCGTGTGCCTTTAACATCAACCTGCTGGTTAGCTGACCACCCAGCTGACTACTTGAGGCCGCCTCCGTGACACTTGCGGCGTGAAGACCTGAGGTGGAAAGGGCTGTGGTAGCAGTGCTGTTTTGCTGTGGCGAGTGGAGAAGGAAAAGGACCCGAGAGACTCTAACCAATATTCTGAGAAGCCCGTGGAAGTGGGTAGAGGTGTGTGTGCCTTTAACATCAACCTGCTGGTCAGCTGACCACCCAGCTGACTACTTGAGGCCACCTCCGTGACCTTTGCGGCGTGAAGCCCTGAGGTGGAAAGGGCTGTGGTAGCAGTGCTGTTTTGCTGTGGCGAGTGGAGAAGGAAAAGGACCCGAGAGACTCTAACCAATATTTTGAGAAGCCTGTGTAAGTGGGTAGAGGTGCGTGTGCCTTTAACATCAACCTGCTGGTCAGCTGACCACCCAGCTGACTACTTGAGGCCGCCTCTGTGACCCTTGCGGCGTGAAGCCCTGAGGTGGAAAGGGAAAGGGCTGTGGTAGCAGTGCTGTTTTGCTGTGGCGAGTGGAGAAGGAAAAGGACCCGAGAGACTCTAACCAATATTCTGAGAAGCCCGTGGAAGTGGGTAGAGGTGCGTGTGCCTTTAACATCAACCTGCTGGTCAGCTGACCACCCAGCTGACTACTTGAGGCCGCCTCCGTGACCCTTGCGGCGTGAAGCCCTGAGGTGGAAAGGTCTGTGGTAGCAGTGCTGTTTTGCTGTGGCGAGTGGAGAAGGAAAAGGACCCGAGAGACTCTAACCAATATTCTGAGAAGCCCGTGGAAGTGGGTAGAGGTGCGTGTGCCTTTAACATCAACCTGCTGGTCAGCTGACCACCCAGCTGACTACTTGAGGCCGCCTCCGTGACCCTTGCGGCGTGAAGCCCTGAGGTGGAAAGGGCTGTGGTAGCAGTGCTGTTTTGCTGTGGCGAGTGGAGAAGGAAAAGGACCCGAGAGACTCTAACCAATATTCTGAGAAGCCCGTGGAAGTGGGTAGAGGTGCGTGTGCCTTTAACATCAACCTGCTGGTCAGCTGACCACCCAGCTGACTACTTGAGGCCGCCTACGTGACCCTTGCGGCATGAAGCCCTGAGGTGGAAAGGGCTGCGGTAGCAGTGCTGTTTTGCTGTGGCGAGTGGAGAAGGAAAAGGACCCGAGAGACTCTAACCAATATTCTGAGAAGCCCGTGGAAGTGGGTAGAGGTGCGTGTGCCTTTAACATCAACCTGCTGGTCAGCTGACCACCCAGCTGACTACTTGAGGCCGCCTCCGTGACCCTTTGCAGCGTGAAGCCCTGAGGTGGAAAGGGCTGTGGTAGCAGTGCTGTTTTGCTGTGGCGAGTGGAGAAGGAAAAGGACCCGAGAGACTCTAACCAATATTCTGAGAAGCCCGTGGAAGTGGGTAGAGGTGCGCGTGCCTTTAACATCAACCTGCTGGTCAGCTGACCACCCAGCTGACTACTTGAGGCTGCCTCCGTGACCCTTTCGGCGTGAAGCCCTGAGGTGGAAAGGGCTGTGGTAGCAGTGCTGTTTTGTTGTAGCGAGTGGAGAAGGAAAAGGACCCGAGAGACTCTAACCAATATTCTGAGAAGCCCGTGGAAGTGGGTAGAGGTGCGTGTGCCTTTAACATCAACCTGCTGGTCAGCTGACCACCCAGCTGACTACTTGAGGCCGCCTCCGTGACCCTTTGCAGCGTGAAGCCCTGAGGTGGAAAGGGCTGTGGTAGCAGTGCTGTTTTGCTGTGGCGAGTGGAGAAGGAAAAGGACCCGAGAGACTCTAACCAATATTTTGAGAAGCCTGTGTAAGTGGGTAGAGGTGCGTGTGCCTTTAACATCAACCTGCTGGTTAGCTGACCACCCAGCTGACTACTTGAGGCCGCCTCCGTGACACTTGCGGCGTGAAGACCTGAGGTGGAAAGGGCTGTGGTAGCAGTGCTGTTTTGCTGTGGCGAGTGGAGAAGGAAAAGGACCCGAGAGACTCTAACCAATATTCTGAGAAGCCCGTGGAAGTGGGTAGAGGTGTGTGTGCCTTTAACATCAACCTGCTGGTCAGCTGACCACCCAGCTGACTACTTGAGGCCACCTCCGTGACCTTTGCGGCGTGAAGCCCTGAGGTGGAAAGGGCTGTGGTAGCAGTGCTGTTTTGCTGTGGCGAGTGGAGAAGGAAAAGGACCCGAGAGACTCTAACCAATATTTTGAGAAGCCTGTGTAAGTGGGTAGAGGTGCGTGTGCCTTTAACATCAACCTGCTGGTCAGCTGACCACCCAGCTGACTACTTGAGGCCGCCTCTGTGACCCTTGCGGCGTGAAGCCCTGAGGTGGAAAGGGAAAGGGCTGTGGTAGCAGTGCTGTTTTGCTGTGGCGAGTGGAGAAGGAAAAGGACCCGAGAGACTCTAACCAATATTCTGAGAAGCCCGTGGAAGTGGGTAGAGGTGCGTGTGCCTTTAACATCAACCTGCTGGTTAGCTGACCACCCAGCTGACTACTTGAGGCCGCCTCCGTGACACTTGCGGCGTGAAGACCTGAGGTGGAAAGGGCTGTGGTAGCAGTGCTGTTTTGCTGTGGCGAGTGGAGAAGGAAAAGGACCCGAGAGACTCTAACCAATATTCTGAGAAGCCCGTGGAAGTGGGTAGAGGTGTGTGTGCCTTTAACATCAACCTGCTGGTCAGCTGACCACCCAGCTGACTACTTGAGGCCACCTCCGTGACCTTTGCGGCGTGAAGCCCTGAGGTGGAAAGGGCTGTGGTAGCAGTGCTGTTTTGCTGTGGCGAGTGGAGAAGGAAAAGGACCCGAGAGACTCTAACCAATATTTTGAGAAGCCTGTGTAAGTGGGTAGAGGTGCGTGTGCCTTTAACATCAACCTGCTGGTCAGCTGACCACCCAGCTGACTACTTGAGGCCGCCTCTGTGACCCTTGCGGCGTGAAGCCCTGAGGTGGAAAGGGAAAGGGCTGTGGTAGCAGTGCTGTTTTGCTGTGGCGAGTGGAGAAGGAAAAGGACCCGAGAGACTCTAACCAATATTCTGAGAAGCCCGTGGAAGTGGGTAGAGGTGCGTGTGCCTTTAACATCAACCTGCTGGTCAGCTGACCACCCAGCTGACTACTTGAGGCCGCCTCCGTGACCCTTGCGGCGTGAAGCCCTGAGGTGGAAAGGTCTGTGGTAGCAGTGCTGTTTTGCTGTGGCGAGTGGAGAAGGAAAAGGACCCGAGAGACTCTAACCAATATTCTGAGAAGCCCGTGGAAGTGGGTAGAGGTGCGTGTGCCTTTAACATCAACCTGCTGGTCAGCTGACCACCCAGCTGACTACTTGAGGCCGCCTCCGTGACCCTTGCGGCGTGAAGCCCTGAGGTGGAAAGGGCTGTGGTAGCAGTGCTGTTTTGCTGTGGCGAGTGGAGAAGGAAAAGGACCCGAGAGACTCTAACCAATATTCTGAGAAGCCCGTGGAAGTGGGTAGAGGTGCGTGTGCCTTTAACATCAACCTGCTGGTCAGCTGACCACCCAGCTGACTACTTGAGGCCGCCTACGTGACCCTTGCGGCATGAAGCCCTGAGGTGGAAAGGGCTGCGGTAGCAGTGCTGTTTTGCTGTGGCGAGTGGAGAAGGAAAAGGACCCGAGAGACTCTAACCAATATTCTGAGAAGCCCGTGGAAGTGGGTAGAGGTGCGTGTGCCTTTAACATCAACCTGCTGGTCAGCTGACCACCCAGCTGACTACTTGAGGCCGCCTCCGTGACCCTTTGCAGCGTGAAGCCCTGAGGTGGAAAGGGCTGTGGTAGCAGTGCTGTTTTGCTGTGGCGAGTGGAGAAGGAAAAGGACCCGAGAGACTCTAACCAATATTCTGAGAAGCCCGTGGAAGTGGGTAGAGGTGCGCGTGCCTTTAACATCAACCTGCTGGTCAGCTGACCACCCAGCTGACTACTTGAGGCTGCCTCCGTGACCCTTTCGGCGTGAAGCCCTGAGGTGGAAAGGGCTGTGGTAGCAGTGCTGTTTTGTTGTAGCGAGTGGAGAAGGAAAAGGACCCGAGAGACTCTAACCAATATTCTGAGAAGCCCGTGGAAGTGGGTAGAGGTGCGTGTGCCTTTAACATCAACCTGCTGGTCAGCTGACCACCCAGCTGACTACTTGAGGCCGCCTCCGTGACCCTTTGCAGCGTGAAGCCCTGAGGTGGAAAGGGCTGTGGTAGCAGTGCTGTTTTGCTGTGGCGAGTGGAGAAGGAAAAGGACCCGAGAGACTCTAACCAATATTTTGAGAAGCCTGTGTAAGTGGGTAGAGGTGCGTGTGCCTTTAACATCAACCTGCTGGTTAGCTGACCACCCAGCTGACTACTTGAGGCCGCCTCCGTGACACTTGCGGCGTGAAGACCTGAGGTGGAAAGGGCTGTGGTAGCAGTGCTGTTTTGCTGTGGCGAGTGGAGAAGGAAAAGGACCCGAGAGACTCTAACCAATATTCTGAGAAGCCCGTGGAAGTGGGTAGAGGTGTGTGTGCCTTTAACATCAACCTGCTGGTCAGCTGACCACCCAGCTGACTACTTGAGGCCACCTCCGTGACCTTTGCGGCGTGAAGCCCTGAGGTGGAAAGGGCTGTGGTAGCAGTGCTGTTTTGCTGTGGCGAGTGGAGAAGGAAAAGGACCCGAGAGACTCTAACCAATATTTTGAGAAGCCTGTGTAAGTGGGTAGAGGTGCGTGTGCCTTTAACATCAACCTGCTGGTCAGCTGACCACCCAGCTGACTACTTGAGGCCGCCTCTGTGACCCTTGCGGCGTGAAGCCCTGAGGTGGAAAGGGAAAGGGCTGTGGTAGCAGTGCTGTTTTGCTGTGGCGAGTGGAGAAGGAAAAGGACCCGAGAGACTCTAACCAATATTCTGAGAAGCCCGTGGAAGTGGGTAGAGGTGCGTGTGCCTTTAACATCAACCTGCTGGTCAGCTGACCACCCAGCTGACTACTTGAGGCCGCCTCCGTGACCCTTGCGGCGTGAAGCCCTGAGGTGGAAAGGTCTGTGGTAGCAGTGCTGTTTTGCTGTGGCGAGTGGAGAAGGAAAAGGACCCGAGAGACTCTAACCAATATTCTGAGAAGCCCGTGGAAGTGGGTAGAGGTGCGTGTGCCTTTAACATCAACCTGCTGGTCAGCTGACCACCCAGCTGACTACTTGAGGCCGCCTCCGTGACCCTTGCGGCGTGAAGCCCTGAGGTGGAAAGGGCTGTGGTAGCAGTGCTGTTTTGCTGTGGCGAGTGGAGAAGGAAAAGGACCCGAGAGACTCTAACCAATATTCTGAGAAGCCCGTGGAAGTGGGTAGAGGTGCGTGTGCCTTTAACATCAACCTGCTGGTCAGCTGACCACCCAGCTGACTACTTGAGGCCGCCTACGTGACCCTTGCGGCATGAAGCCCTGAGGTGGAAAGGGCTGCGGTAGCAGTGCTGTTTTGCTGTGGCGAGTGGAGAAGGAAAAGGACCCGAGAGACTCTAACCAATATTCTGAGAAGCCCGTGGAAGTGGGTAGAGGTGCGTGTGCCTTTAACATCAACCTGCTGGTCAGCTGACCACCCAGCTGACTACTTGAGGCCGCCTCCGTGACCCTTTGCAGCGTGAAGCCCTGAGGTGGAAAGGGCTGTGGTAGCAGTGCTGTTTTGCTGTGGCGAGTGGAGAAGGAAAAGGACCCGAGATACTCTAACCAATATTCTGAGAAGCCCGTGGAAGTGGGTAGAGGTGCGTGTGCCTTTAACATCAACCTGCTGGTCAGCTGACCACCCAGCTGACTACTTGAGGCTGCCTCCGTGACCCTTTCGGCGTGAAGCCCTGAGGTGGAAAGGGCTGTGGTAGCAGTGCTGTTTTGTTGTAGCGAGTGGAGAAGGAAAAGGACCCGAGAGACTCTAACCAATATTCTGAGAAGCCCGTGGAAGTGGGTAGAGGTGCGTGTGCCTTTAACATCAACCTGCTGGTCAGCTGACCACCCAGCTGACTACTTGAGGCCGCCTCCGTGACCCTTTGCAGCGTGAAGCCCTGAGGTGGAAAGGGCTGTGGTAGCAGTGCTGTTTTGCTGTGGCGAGTGGAGAAGGAAAAGGACCCGAGAGACTCTAACCAATATTCTGAGAAGCCCGTGGAAGTGGGTAGAGGTGTGTGTGCCTTTAACATCAATCTGCTGGTCAGCTGACCACCCAGCTGACTACTTGAGGCCGCCTCCGTGACCTTTGCGGCGTGAAGCCCTGAGGTGGAAAGGGCTATGGTAGCAGTGCTGTTTTGCTGTGGCGAGTGGAGAAGGAAAAGGACCCGAGAGACTCTAACCAATATTTTGAGAAGCCTGTGTAAGTGGGTAGAGGTGCGTGTGCCTTTAACATCAACCTGCTGGTCAGCTGACCACCCAGCTGACTACTTGAGGCCGCCTCTGTGACCCTTGCGGCGTGAAGCCCTGAGGTGAAAAGGGAAAGGGCTGTGGTAGCAGTGCTGTTTTGCTGTGGCGAGTGGAGAAGGAAAAGGACCCGAGAGACTCTAACCAATATTCTGAGAAGCCCGTGGAAGTGGGTAGAGGTGCGTGTGCCTTTAACATCAACCTGCTGGTCAGCTGACCACCCAGCTGACTACTTGAGGCCGCCTCCGTGACCCTTGTGGCGTGAAGCCCTGAGGTGGAAAGGGCTGTGTTAGCAGTGCTGTTTTGCTGTGGCGAGTGGAGAAGGAAAAGGACCCGAGAGACTCTAACCAATATTCTGAGAAGCCCGTGGAAGTGGGTAGAGGTGCGTGTGCCTTTAACATCAACCTGCTGGTCAGCTGACCACCCAGCTGACTACTTGAGGCCGCCTCCGTGACCCTTTGCAGCGTGAAGCCCTGAGGTGGAAAGGGCTGTGGTAGCAGTGCTGTTTTGCTGTGGCGAGTGGAGAAGGAAAAGGACCCGAGAGACTCTAACCAATATTCTGAGAAGCCCGTGGAAGTGGGTAGAGGTGCGTGTGCCTTTAACATCAACCTGCTGGTCAGCTGACCACCCAGCTGACTACTTGAGGCTGCCTCCGTGACCCTTTCGGCGTGAAGCCCTGAGGTGGAAAGGGCTGTGGTAGCAGTGCTGTTTTGTTGTGGCGAGTGGAGAAGGAAAAGGACCCGAGAGACTCTAACCAATATTCTGAGAAGCCCGTGGAAGTGGTTAGAGGTGCGTGTGCCTTTAACATCAACCTGCTGGTCAGCTGACCACCCAGCTGACTACTTGAGGCCGCCTCTGTGACCCTTGCGGCGTGAAGCCCTGAGGTGGAAAAGGCTGTGGTAGCAGTGCTGTTTTGCTGTGGCGAGTGGAGAAGGAAAAGGACCCGAGAGACTCTAACCAATATTCTGAGAAGCCCGTGGAAGTGGGTAGAAGTGCGTGTGCTTTTAACATCAACCTGCTGGTCAGCTGACCACCCAGCTGACTACTTGAGGCCGCCTCTGTGACCCTTGTGGCGTGAAGCCCTGAGGTGGAAAGGGCTGTGGTAGCAGTTTTGCTGTTTGGCGAGTGGGCGCGTTGAGAGCCATGGCGGCGGCCCCATCCCCCGTTCTGAGAACACGGGCCCAGAAGCGTTGAGATGGTGCGGGCTTAATGGAGGACCCTGCCGTTGTACAGCGTACTCTACACATTCAGAAAGTAAGTCGCTATCATACTTGCTCTTTTGAGATAGCCGACTGTAATGCAGTCGTAAATCATGTCCAGGAATTTGACTCTGCAGGGATTGAAGTTCCACACACATCCACGCTCTGTGACACAGTATTTGAACCTTCAAGTGTCCTACCTAAACCCGCATGTTCGCGGGTTGGAACTTGTATGGTGGGCGGCGCCAGGGGGGGGCCGTGTTGCTGCTGGTGGAGGCACTCGGTGTGCAGCCGTTGTGGGCGCCGAGTCGGGTATCTCTCCGGTGCTGCCTTGTTGTGGTGCCGCGGGTGTCGCAGAGTGCGGAGTTGTGCCTTGCTGCGGCGGCGCCCTCGCCTCGTTGTCGGCTGCAGCGGGTGGTCGCCTGCATAGCGGTCACGGGGACGCTGATTCAGAGGGGGCGGGGCACGGAGGGAGGAAGAGTTTGAATCGGAGCAGCCAGAGCGCCACTGATTGTGAGGTGGAATCTGGCTGCAGGGAAGTGGATGAGACTCCCCCTGGTGGAGACTACCCTGCAGAAAACGAAGCTGAACGGTTTAAAGATCGCAACTCAGCTGGATTACAGAATGCAGCAGTATGTCTAAATGACTGTTCTCTCTCTACCCTTACCTGCGAGGTTTCAGTACACATTGCAAAGGAGGGAGATGCAGTGTTCACTGCGAGCTCACCAAAGTGTGCGAGGGCTAATTCGGTCACTGTGTCTTTGCATGAAGCTAATGCTATTGATCTTAGTTACCAAAAAATTAACCTAAATTCAGGAAGGCAAGGTCGTGATCATAGCTCAAAGACTGGCAATTGGATTGAGTCGGATGTGAGCCTGACAAATACCATAAGAAGGGGTTGTGAACAATGTTCTACAGAACCTAGTGCTCTTGAACAAAGCATGTTCAAACAAGATGGCTAAAGAGCAGAGGTATCCTGTCGACACTAAGACGAAAACAGCTGTAAAACAAAATAATAGTCAGTTGTTGGGGGCAACGGGTGATATATGGTCAGAAGTTTGTTACAAACGGCTAAAGACCCTTGATCACCCGCCAAAGAGGGAATCGAGGCATGAGATATCTGACATTCATCTGACCTCCCAAAAAAGACATGCCACCGTCAACAGGATAGCAAATGGAGTCATCGACGAAACTGATTGCAATGATCACTCCTCACAAAACGATTCCATGGACTCATCATTAATGGATCGTCCATTCCCGAAAATTCGCCGGAGCCCTATGTTGATAGATCTTCAAAGACTCAAGTAAAAACTACAATGGCAGAATTACCAGCTATGTCATCTTCGACTGAACTGCAAGCTCTTTTAATGGCATCCTCGTCGATTTCATTGGCTCCCTTCATGAAGCTTTATGAGAATATACATGAGGCTACCAAAGACCTAACCACTGTCGTGGCAATGATGAATACCAAATTGATACATACAACTGGAAAAAACCTGCGATCGCTCATATGTAGAGCAACATGATAGCTTTAAAAGACTGGATGCAGCCTTTAACTTGTTGAGTGAGAGTAGAAAAAGTGACTCAACTGATAAAAGGCTGTTTGCGGAAGTTGCCCGTGAGGCTCTTGCCCAATTTAAACACGACACAAATAACGACAAGACTGGACCTTGCTCTTCAGTCATCTCTTTTGTACCGAATGTGGCTGATCTGTCTTTCCACATAGCATTTGAACAGGCTAGATGTGCGGCCAATAAAACCTGCCAAGACGCTCAAGTGGCTTCGTCTTCAGGAGTCAGCTTCCAAACGGAACCGACTTCAGAAGTTCGAATAACTCCCTCCATAGTGGGCCATTCTAAAGTTTTCCCTATTTTTACAGGAGGACCCCATATCTCGGGAAAGCCTGTGATCTTGCCACCGAAACTTAACCTTGCTGCAATCAGTAAGAAATTGAAGAATCAAAAGGCAAAGAGGCATAATGCTTTAAATGGAGCTCGGAAATTCCTGCAGAACATCAAAATGGTCCAGGCAGTTTCTACTGATTTGGTCAACACTTCTATGGGACCTGCTCCACCTAAAACCCAAGTCAAACCTCAAGGAAAAAGTGTATACTCAATACCGGTCAACCAGATCCAAAAAAATAGTTCTATGCCATCTGGGGATGATGCGATAGATCTACTGGAAATATCAACTTACGATGAGCCAGAATATGTAGAGCTGGAAGCCGACCTACCAATAGGCATTGAATTGCCTCACAATACAGGATTGCATCAAAGTGAGGCGCCTATTCAATGTAAGGAGAAACCCATACAGCCAACGGCCAAATTTATCCTGGATAACCCAGCGATATCGCATTGATGCATTGGTGAGGACGTTTGCAGAAACCCCGTTGTAAAACGTGGGTCACATGAAAGATCCTGCGAAATCATTGAAGTATGTGATAATAATAACTCACTGCCTCCGCCGGTAGTCAGCCTGGTGTTCTTGACAATGGATGCAAAAAGAAAACAATGCTTAGCTAATTTTAAAGCTGGTAGACCGGGGAGGTCATGGACTACTGCAAATCAAATCAACAAAACAGCCAATGAAAACGATCCTCGTAGGCCGTCGAACGGAAGCCCTGAGGTTGAGGCCCTGGAAAGTAATCGAAGAAAGGTAAAAGGGCTGGTTGCTGATAGAAGTGCACAAACCCAAAAGGAGAGTGTCTCAAAGTCACTGTCGAATAAGGGCCTCACTTATAAGTTGGTAATTGAGAGCTTAGAACCAATTGACAATTTGATTTTGAATCGAGGAACGGTCCTTAAGTTACTTCACCTTGTACCAAGCTTACGTGCCATACCTTCAAATGATATAAGAATTGTGGAGTTTCCAGTAGAAGGCACGAATGACAAGGTGGTGCTCCATTTATCCTCGAATTTACTTAGTACATCTATCTTGGAACAGAACGTAGCATTGTTTTCTCTGGGATTTGATGTTTAGAAACTGAATGAGGTGATGAGTCTCGATCATCCTCCAATGGAACGTCGGAAATTTTAAGGGAAGCGTCTCCGAGTGTACTTATAGCAACTATTCCCACAAAAGACATGGCGACGAAGAACTCACAAGGGCCCTCAGCTTTGACGCAAATCTGAGATCAGAAACATAGTCAACCACAGTGCCCGTTAAGGATATCTCACACTTCAACGAGTGATGGTAGAGTAAAATCTGATGACCAAAACGCTCTAATAAGAATTACAATTAAAAGAAAGGAACTTTCTGAGGAAATCTCTAAAGAGAATCATCAATCCATACCATCTGTATCTGGAAACCAGGAATGGCATTGGATAGCAGGGGCCTTAAATACCAAAAATATCCAATAATGCCAGGATTCGGATTCCCCCATGGTCTGTTGTTTAGCTTCCTGGAACACACGAGGGTTTACACACTTGTTTAATACAATCTGGCTAGACGATCTACACATCGTATGCTTACAAGAAACATGGTTAAGCGAGTTGCCAGTAACTTCGGACTTTGAAACTGCAATAAATCCGGCCATAAAACCTAAGCATGGCCGCCCTATGTCAGGGTTATTAACAATGGTGAGAAGATCATCAGGTTGGCGAATTATAAATTCTGTCAACCATTCTCCCTATATTCAGGAGACGGCCATTGAAAGAGCTGGTGGACTTGAGCATACGCAAGATAAGATCGTAATATTGAACTTGTACTGGAACCATCTACAGGCAGGAAAAATGGATTTCATTGACCAGATAACAGGACTAATTGATCTTCATGTGGAATCATTAGACTCGTCCAAGATACTTATCTGTGGTGACCTCAACATCGACCTACTTAAGGATGCAAACTCGGATCAAGGCTCATTGGCACAGGCATGGATAACCGAAATGGGTCTACGTAATTTTCAGATGTTGAATGGCAGCACCTGTGATGACATACCATCTGTTCCCATATGGCATCGTGGGAATTCATCATCTACTATAGACTACATGTTCGTGTCTGAAGCCTTGCATCCTCGGATTCAATCGCTAAGGATCTGTGAAAAAGCAAATAGTGATCACAACATGTTATTCATGAAATTTGCGATATTTGATCCTGCCCAAAGGCCAAAGTGGGCTCACAAACTCCAGGTCGAATCAAATAGAGTTCATTTAAGATTTGAGGAGAGTGAAGTCAATGTCGTGATGACCCAGTACTGTCACCTAAGTGCAGATCTAGAATACGATCAATTATTGACTCAATTTAAAACTGTAAAGGTAGGCTTAAAAAATCCTAACATGGTCCGAGCCCATCACTTTGATCTTGAGATCCTTATTCAAAAACGAAGGGTGAGTGCTGCACTTAGGAGAGCTAAATCCCTTGATGTTGGCACTCGAGAATTGGAGATAAAGATGGTGAAGCAAAAATATAAGAACTGGTTGAAAATGTATAAAAATACTCTACTGCAAAATGACGCTGAGCAGATGCTAGCCATACTAAAAAACAAAAACTCGAGGGACTTCTGGAGTTTTATTAATAACTTTCAAGCTCCTCAAAATCTTGTATGGTCTCGGAAGCCGCTTGTATAGCCCATTTTGAATCCATCTACAAAGCAGATGACCATAGAAGTATCCCATTGGAAACATCTTCGAAAAAAACGTGGGCTTTGACGTTTCCAAGAGAGGAGATTGTGTCTATAATCAAGAAGGCAAAAAACTCCCCAGCTCCTGGCCCTGACAGTCTTACCAATTTCACGATTAAACAACATCCTGAACTATGGGCATCCATATGCGTAGCCTTATTTGACAGAATAAGTAAATGCCATAAGACCCCTAAATCCTGGAAATCCGCTGTCATTGTCCCTATATTTAAGAAAGGGGACAGATCATGCCCTAAAAATTATCACCCAGTAGCATCACTGGATATTCTGGGGAAAATTTATGCCACAATGTTGCAGCAAAAATTGGTGGCATGGCAAACGATTCAAATCATATAGATAAAAGACAATCCGGATTTGTAAAACAAGTAGGCTGCTCGTTGAATCTGTTACTTTTGAACCGGATGAAGATGGAGGCGATAAAATCGAACTCAAAGGTCTATTTGGCCTTCATCGACTTCTCATGTGCATTCAATACCATCGATAGGCCTCTCTTGTGGTTAAAACTACAAAGTTGGGGATGTCCAGCTGACCTAATAGCAGCAATTCCAGAATTGCACTCCAAAACATCCATAAAAATCAGGTTGGATCGGTCTGGAAACTTAACAGCCCCAATCAAAACCTATAAAGGGGTAAAACAAGGCTGTCCCCTAGCTGCCGCAATATTCAGTTTATTCATATCAGATACATACTTACCGATTGACTCGGTAAGTTCTTTTCCACCAATGGTAGCTAAGTCCCATCTAAACTGGTTGCTATACGCCGACGATTTGGTTCTCATGTACCTAACACCTGTCGGCCTTCAGAGGAAGTTGAATGCGGTTGCTCAATATGTCGTATCTAACCATTTGGTAATAAACACTAAAAAATGTGAAATTCTGGTGTTAAAGAACCTTAATAGTGAAGGGCGTAAAATATCGAGTCATCCGAGATGGTACCTAGGTCAGGAGGTCATTCAGATAGCCCAGAACGTAAAATACCTCGGCATGTTAATACATTTATCAATCAATGATGGTCCATGGATTACTGAAAACAAAAGAAAATGCAAGCAACTGGCAAGTCAAGCTGTCATCATGCATAAAAAATTTGGGAAATTCTCACTAAAACCAGTGCTAGCTTTTTACCAGCAAAAAGTAATTCCAGTTTTATTATATGGCGCTGAAAACGCTTTGGGCTGCAGCTACGACACATGGGCATCGCTGGAACACTGTTTGTGGTCTAAGGTCCTGTCTCTCCCAAGAGGAATCTCGACATCATGTGTGAGATATGAACTATCGCTGATTTCACTACATGCTAGGGTATGCTGGGCTCTGGTGAGTTTGTTTCGGAAAACTCGCCAGCGCGAGCATATACTACAATTTGACATCTTTTATGATCTGACACCAACAAACAATAGCATGGTGCCATTATGGTCTAAAAGATGTGAAGAGATCCTGAGTGAATATGGAATCAGTCTGGATATGCTGCATAATAATCCAAACGCTGCCAAACTGAAAATCTGGCGCGCGGATTGGGAGCTAACTTGCTCACTACGAGCTACATCTAAAATGATGAAGGACGTGCCGCTCGAAATACGGCCTTTCAACACTCCCCAACGCTACATCAATTTGTTTCCAGATTCACAGGCCCGACGAGTGTTCATGATGCTGCGTTTAAACGTATTCAAAACTAAAGATCGGTTGGCGTCATGGAAAACCAACAAAGTGTTAAACTTAAGCTGTAGACTATGCACTAAAGATAAGGAAACCCTGAAACATTTGGTGCTATTCTGCACCGCTCTTCGATGAGAAAGGACATTTCACCTGGGGCCTTGGGGCCTAAATTACCCCTCCCGTTGTGCCGACGATTGGTGGGCCAATATGTTTCAAGGATTGGACATGAAATTGATATTACCATTGACTTGTTTTCTAATGTTAATTGAAAACCGCCTGAATGCGTTGTCGGTCGATGAGTAACGAGGACAGTGAATCATATGTTCAAAAAGAGAATTTGGGGGGGGTTTACTAAGGGATTCCTAAAGGATATCTTTTTTTTATGTGTTGTGTTCTGTATTTGTTTGTAACTATTTTAAAGGTTTGTAAGAAACCGATAAAATAAAAAAAAACAAAATATATATATATCTTGAAGACTTACCTGCAGCCTCCAGTGTCTTCACAACAATGGCGACGAGGATGGGATACCCTAAGTGATCAGAAGACCCCTAGTAGCGATCGATTGCAGTCACGCCACTCCGCTCTCCCCCCAAGCGTAGCAGCGGCCGCTGAGGGAAAGAAGCTGCTCTCCACTGTGCCCCTCGCCGTACGGGTTGGCCGCTCCACCATTCCTCTGGCATCGCAGCGGCCACCAAACCCCTGACAAAGCGTTTCTCCTTCAAAACCTCCAAGTAAGTGCTGCAGCGCCCCCATCCGCAACCTTAGAGGCCCCGCCGTCTTTTTCAGTGCTCGCCGTGTATCGAACGTGGTGCCGCACGAAGAGATACACAGCAGACCTGGTCTGCAGTCTGCAAGCGAAGCCGATCTACTGCCCTTACACTACGCCATCGGGAACGAAGTGACGGGGTGTTCCTGGGAAGGGAGGGGTAGGCGGAGCAAAGAAGAAGAAGCTTACCGTATTTTCGGTAACGGAAGCGCAAGAGGAATAGCAACATGCAGCTCCGTGTGCTGACCAGTTTTCCAAGCATTTTGTTGGCAGTTTGAATTGGACCTGCGAGGAAACTGCAGTTCTATACCTATGCAACCGCAGTTGCATATATCTTTGGGTGTATCAAGTACTGACAAGGCGAAATGGAGCCCACGGAGTAAAAAGAAACATATATATAAAGAAGGGGGAGAAACAGAGGAGAGGAAGGGGCAGAGGCCCAAGGGGAAAAGCAGAGGAGAAGAGGGGGGCAGAGGCCGAAAAGCCACATGGTTGAAGGTGCAAGTTGGAACAAGGTCAGAGGTGCAAGTTACCACTCAGCTTAGAAAAAGCATTGTTCCAAGAAGTGACGGTTCTGTGAGCAGTTAGTAGGAGAAATAGGGCTCCTACAAGAAGTTAAACCTGCATTTTGCACAGGTCAATAAGGGTTCAAGTGATCCACGACCTGATCATATTATAAGGTAGAAGTTTAGCTGAGCAGGAATAAAAGAAGAAGATCTGTCACAGGAACATGGCGGCTTTACCTGGAATAGCTGGTCCTCCAATATTTATGCCAGTTCCAGGTCCAGCAAAAATATTGTGGGCTCAATGGCGTAAAGGATTCTTACATTATGTGAAGGCAGCTGGCGGAATATCATACTCTAATGAAAGGAAATTAGCATTACTATTACATTTCCTTGAATATGAAGGCCAGAGAATATATGAAACACTTTCCCAACCATTGGGAGACAGCAGCGGTGATGCTGTGAACAAATTTGATTTGGCCTTGTTGAAACTGGACAAACATTTTAACCCTAAAACTACCACAATATTGGAACGTTATAATTTTCACATGCGTATGCAAGCTCATGGTGAATCTGTTGAAGAATACGTAACAGCGTTGCGACACCTGGCATTATCCTGTAATTTTCAGGAGGCGTTTGACTAACACATTTGCAACCAATTCATGACACACTGTAAGTCCAATAAAATACGAGAAGAACTGTGGTTAAGGGATGATCCCAATTTGGATGAAGTATTGGACATTGAAAAACGTGTGGAACATTCGTTAGCATGTGTAGCCAAATTATCCAAGAACAAAATGAGTGAACCAAAGGAAAGCAAGACTGAAATTCTGAATGTAGCGGATGGGAAAAGCAAGAGAAGGGGGAAGAATAAGCAGATTAATCGAGGTGAAGTGGAAGAGAAAAGACATTCTGAACCGCCACAGAGGACAGAAAAAAGAAATGAGAGACTATGTTTTAGGTGCGCGAGCAGCACGCATTTAGCATTTTCCATTATATGTCCAGGTCACAGAGCTACATGTGTGAAGTGTAAAAAGAAGGGACACTTCGCAAACTGTTGTAAGAATTTCCAGGTTGGACAATTTGGTGAAAAGAAGGTCCTTTACGTGAATGAAGAAGAAGATGGAAGATCGTCAGACGAGGAAGTGATAATTCCAATGCAGAATGTCATTGTCAATACTATTAACGTTGTCACGGATGGTGAAAATGTGGATGACTGCGAACGTCCGTATGCGGTGTTGGATGTGAATGGTTATAAGGTTTCCATGATGGCTGACTTTGGTTCAAAGATCACTTTGGTGTCTACGAGTGTGTTTGAGAAGGAGATGAAAGGTGTGGTGTCTGATCTACTAGAGCTTGATATAAACCCTTGAGGGTATAATCAGGATAGGATTGATCTATTGGGTTATGCTTGTTGCAAGTTCAAATTTAAAGGACGGAAATGCAAGGGTAAAGTGTACATAACCAAGAAAGGTCAATCCTTACTAGGATGGAGGGAGCAGACAAACCTAGCCCTTCGTTTAGATCCAAATCAAGCTCAACAGGTACTCCAGGTGTCATCACCATGCACACGCCCAAACAAGTATGTGGTGGAACATTGTAAAGGGTTTGATGAGAGCATGGGGAGAGTGAAAGGTTTCCAACACCAGATCATCCTGAAAAAGAATAGTTTGCCATTTGTTGCAAAACTTAGGCCTGTGCCTTTTTCATTAAGGGAAGGAGTTAAGAATGAGCTAAAGAAGTTGTTACAAATCGTCGTTATTGAGAGAGCTGGAGGAGTTGAATGGGTATCGCTGGTTGTAGTTGTTAAAAAGAGTTCTGGAGACCTGAAGTTGTGCATAGACATGCGCAAACTCAATAACTGCGTGATGGTCGATAGGCATCCCTTGCCAAACATGTGTGATATGTTAACCATGGTTGGTCGGGGCAAGGTGTTCTCGAAACTTGACATGGCATCTGCCTATCACCAAGTTCAATTGGAAGAAGGGTGCAGAAAAGTTACGGCTTTCACAACTCATGAGGGTGTGTTTCAATTCAGAAGGATGCCTTTTGGATTGGCGTCAGCCTCATCAGTGTTTCAGAAGATCATGGATCTTCTGCTTAGGTGTGTGAAAGGAGTATTTTGCTTCCAAGACGATGTATTGGTATGTGGTGAAACGCTAGAAGAGCATGACAGAAACTTGAATAAAGTATTGAGGATCTTTGAAGAGAGAGGTATTACCCTAAGGGAAGAAAAGTGTAAATTTGCTGTATCCAAGGTAGATTATCTGGGTCACGAGGTGTCATCCGATGGAGTGAAACCCAAACAGAGCATTGTCAACTCTATTAAGGAAATTGAGAAGCCTACTACCAAGAGTGAACTGCGTTCATTTTTGGGTATGACCGAATTTTACCAGAAATTCGTAAAAAATTATGCCTCCAAAATGGTGGAAATGAGGAAAATTTTAAGGAAAGGCGCAGATTTCACATGGAATCGGGAATGTGATTTAGAGTTCAGAAGAATCAAGGAAGAAATAGACATGGCTAGACCATTGGGATGTTTTGACACAAGAAAATTATCTATCATCACTGTGGATGCTAGTGAGGGTGGTCTCGGAGCCGTTCTTTCACAAAAACAAGAAGATGGTACTGAAAAGGTGATAGCACACGTGTCACATCGTTTAAAAGGTGCAGAGATACAATATTCTGTCCTTGAGAAAGAGGCTCTGGCATGCTATTGGGCAGTTGAGTGATTCAGAAATTTTGTGTGGGGTGTGGAGTTTGTGCTCTGGATGGATCACAAACCCTTGAAGGTTATCTTGGAGATGAAAGGCCTAGACAAGATCTCACGCAGAGTAGCTGGGTGGGTCACTAGGATGCAAGCCCATAAATTTACTATGGAGGTAATACCCGGGAAAGAGAACACACTTGCTGACAATTTATCAAGGTTAAGAGTTGCATCTCAGGAAGACTTAGAGGTTGAGGAGATGGCAATGGCATTTGTGAGCACAGAAGGAATTGTGTCTAAGCAAGAGTGGTTAGATGAGATGAGAAAGGATGAGATAATTAACAAAGTGATCTCGTATGTAATAACCATGGTTTGGCCAAATAAGTCTGAGCTAGCAAAGGGGGAAAGACCTTATTGGGAGGTGAAAGATGAATTATCAGTTGTGGATGACATATCGTTCAGGTGGGAGAGAGCAGTAGACACTGTGGGTATTCGCAACAGAATTATTGACCTTGCACATAGTGGCCATATTGGCATTACCAAAACCAAAGGGTTGCTAAGGTCAGACTATTGGTGGCCGGGTTTCGATAAGGAGGTTGAGAATCGTTTGAGTGAATGCCATTTGTGTATCAGAAGTGGAAAGGGGATTGAGACTAGGAAGCAGCCCTTAATTGATGTCGGAATTCCGTATAAGATTTGGAGTGATATAGCCATGGACATTTTGGGACCTGTGGATGTAGGGTATGGTCGGGGAAGGTTTGTGGTTTTGATGGTCGATCTATTCTCCAGATGGGTGGATTTCAAAATTGTGAGGGAGATCTCAGGAGAAAGTATGGTAAAAGTGCTGCAAGAGATCTTTGCGAGTGAGGGACTTCCAGAAAGTGTTCTCACCGACAATAGTACTCAGTTCACGGGTGGATGTTTTCCTACATATTTGAAAAAGTGTGGAGTAAAACATAAAAGATCATCTCTTTATCATCCGGAAACTAATGGAGTAGTCGAAAGATTGAATAGATGCGTGATGGAGAGCATCCGCATGGGAGAAGAGTGTGGTTTCGATAAATTAGTCACCATCCAGAATAGGATGTGGGTGTTGCGCATGGCGCCCCATGAGACCACTGGTTTGTGTCCGTTTGAACTCATGAGGGGTCCGAAACCTTTCTCCATGGCGTGCCCTCCATGGTTATGGAGGAGCAGGGAGTCAGATGTTGTTATCGACGAGGTGAGAAAGGTTCTGAAAAAGAGGAAGAGTGAATGGGTCATGCGTGAAAATAAAAGAAGAGGCAAGAAGGAGTTGCATGTGGAGTGTGGAGATTGGGTAAGGATAAAATAAGGTGTGGTAAAAAGGAAGGGTGATTTAATATATTCAGACCCGGTCAGGGTGGTTGCTGTGTTGAATGGTGCAGTGCGTGTGGCTGGGGGTCAGGTTTGGAATAAAGATAGAATTGCTACAGTGAAAAGATGTTATGTGTAAAGAGCAGAGCCTACCGTGAAGGAGTTTTGTGAAAAAGAGGAAGATGTGTCATGATGTTGTTTACATGGAGATTTTCCTTACTGTAGAAATGCTAGAAACAATGGAATGCTTACTATCTAAAGTTCTAGTGAGGTCATAGGATATGTGTTTGCTTGTTTTGTTTTCAGTGTTATAAGTTTTGTCAGTTGAAGTTGTGTCTTTATGAGCAAGGGGGCCTCTGCCATTGCTGGGGGTCTCTTCACCATTTAACTCGATAAATATATATCTTGAAGACTTGCCTGCAGCCTCCAGTTTCTTCACAACACTTTTCAACTCAGCCCCCATCTACCTGTCTGAAAAGTGCAAACAAGCGCAATTGACAAGACCCACCTGGTCCACTTTTGATCACCGGCTTGTCACACCAAGTTTTAGATGTTCCAGAGCTGGAGAGTCCAGCCTCCCCGTCATCGCCAGCAAGTCCTGGACCTCTCTATCTCTTGCAATAAGATCAGAGCAATCTTATTGGACCTTCTGTAAACACCACCAGACACTGCTCTTCTGTCATTGGCTGACCCTGTTCTGAGTCAACTCACCTGGCATTATCACTTACCTGACATTCCTTCTTATCACCATCCTGAACCTCGCATCCAGTGCCTTGATGGCCATGGGGTAAGAGCGCTTTTATAAATGTATTTCATAAATACATTAATAAATACATAAATAATTGGTGTGTGTTTTACGAAGATAGACAAGTCTTATTTTCAGTAACTGGCTTTAAATGCAATGTGTTTTATTATGAAATGTAGAGTTTGAGATGGCACCATGTTTGACACGGCCAGCCCATGAATGTTGAGGAGCGACTATGCCACGCGTGTTTCTATTTGTCTTCAACATATTTAGCACTATGTGCCTTTGAGAAAAACAGAAATCTCACAAATTATTGGAGAATGGTTGGGAAACTATATCGCCGCAACACAATGGGTCTGGAGATTATGAAGATATTGGTCTAATCTTTAGTAACCAACGTATAATCTAACATTGAGGTAAATAGATCAACGTTCTATCATCAAATGCATATGCCAAGATGGCATCCGTGTTTGACACGGCAGGTCCATGGATGTTGAGGAGAGATTGCATCATCACGTAAGAGCATCCACTCGTCCAAAACATATTTAACTACCACCGTGGCACCCCTTTGGTGCATTACGGTGCCTGAGTGTGAAGCCGAGGGATGCTATAAATGAAAGGTAAGACCAATTTTGACGCAATGTTATGAGCCATGGAGGGATGGGCAGAATCAAAGGCTGTAAGCCTGAGATGGTGTATTCTCCATTTGATACAGGCCTGGACTAGATCCCGCCAAATAGTAACATTATGCTCTAGAAGCATTGCAATCAGGCTGCGTTGTTAATAATAGCCCTACAATAGCAAACGTTATGCAGAAATCGTAAATTGGAAGGAGGGTAAAAAGCAGCACCTCTGTTTGAATCATGTCCTTAATATAGTTAATATGCTATTTTTGAAGAATAGGCAACAGAGGGAATCTGAGAAATGGGACCTTTCTCTCTGTTTTTTGTCTCCCACACTAGGTCTATAAGAAAAGCAAGTGTAAGAAAAAGCACACAAGACAGAGACAAAACATTGTATAATGTCTCCAGAAATTTAGAAGCAGTAACAATGTAGTAATTAAGATGGTATTCTGCAGTCCGATTTTTGAGTACCTTTTTTGGTCCTGAAGAAGGCGATTCAACTGAGATTTATCGCCGAAACTAGTCGACAGTAGGGGTATAAGAAAAGCAAAAAGTTACACCTCATTAGATTCATGGATGCCCAGATTGAATAACTTGTTAACAAAATATTAAATAATGCAAGTTATAGACATTTACATTTCAATGATCCCTGAGTACTGGATACATAGGAAGAGCAATTAAAGTTAAAGGTTCCTGTCCTATTCTGTAAAACAGGGATTTGTTAACCGTTTTCTTTTTTCACTAGCATTTTTCACTGAAATCTTACTAATACTTATTAAACAGATCATTTTGGATCACACGGCAAGGGAAATTCTTTCTCACGATCGACTTTTTAGATAGGTGGAGCAGCACTGCATGACTAGGGATTCTCACCTATGTGTGGGGCCAGTTTAGACTTTGCAACAGAGTCCTTTACAGAGTCATACAACAATACGGCTACATAACAGAGTGCTTTTCAGTGGTCATAACAGAACAGATATACAGCAGGGGTAGGATACAGAGGGGCACAGAGGAGGGGCACAGCTGTACTGGGTTGTTAGGAATGTGAGGGGCCGGCAGTGTCTAGCGAGTCAGGTGGCATGAGGGGTGATGTGATGGCCTAGGTGTTGAGGTGGAGAGACTCCTTGAAGAGGTGTAGATTAAGGATGTAACAGAATGAGGCAGTGTGAGAAAGGTGGGAGTAGAAAGCAGGTCAAGACAAAAGGAGGACTGTGTCATGTGCCAATTAAGTGCACTCTTATCAGGTCATGAGTAACGCTGTTATAGGAACGTAGTGGTGTACAGGGGAGATGAGGTTTGGAGCATGGGCAGAAAGGCATAGCTGAAAAGATGCACAAGGTGCTCTGGAGCAAGCAAGAAGGGAGTGTGTTGGTTGAAGGGAGGGCAAATGAGGGGTAACCAAAATGCAGAAAGGAGGAAACACAGATTCCAAAGCGAGCCATTAACAACCAGTGTTCAAGGGAGAGATAAGGGGAACAGGGAATGGGTGTGACAGGTGGAAAGAGGCAAAGCAAGGACAGGGGGACAAGAAAGGTTGGGGGGTTAGAAGTGAGGGGCGGGGCTTGGGAGGGAGAAGAGTAGAAGAAGCAGAGAGGAGAGAGGTGGCCATTGAGAGATGAAGGGGGAAGGAGTATGGGCTGCCATCTTGCGGAGGGAATGTTGAACTCAGCAAAGTAGCCTCACTTCGCCGAGCTGTCCTAGTGACTCTGACTTGGTCAGTTTGGTAATATGAGAGCTTGGTCCAGTCACATGACTGCAGCTGGTGGCCAATCCCCTTCCTAGACTTTGTTTTATAGGCCTCCATAAGTGCTGTGGAATGCCATGAAATGCCGCTAAAAGAGCCCCCCTGTACATCCAAAAGTGAAGGGGGAGGGGTGCAGGCTTCCTAATGTTTGCCGCTGTTGGGGTGCGAGAAGTAGAATTTGGCACAACGTTCATTCACGGCAAGCAGCGGCATGTGAAAGTTAGATGCAGAGAGGTCTTCAGTTGCACTGGAGGACAGAAGGGCCTGGATGTGCTTGCTCTGCCCCAGTCACATAAGTGCAGTTTGCAGGCATTCCGCTTTGGAGGTTTCATCTTATTATCAAGTGGCCGAAGTGTACGAAAAGAAGGAGTGGAACTATGCTTCCTACTGGCCTGCCCTCGCTCTCCACAAAACCCCATCACCACCCCCATCCCACACACAATACAAACCCCCAAATACCTGCGCCTACTGTTTAAGGGAATGTTCAGTGCAGTGCACTGAAGCGCACGTTTTATCTCCCGTCCTACACTTTAATTGTAAAGCAAAAGCATTCTGGAACAGTTTCGTTTTAAAATAAAAGTATAGGAACAGTAAAACTTAATTAAGAAAGTAGAGGTGGTGAAGTGCTCCCGCCCACTTCCCCCACTGCTTAATTAGCCTCCAAAGATGGGTAAGTGTCGCTGGCCGCCATCCTTCAGAAAATGACCCAGAAATGATGGCGTGTGGGATTCCTTTAGTTCACTGCTGCCAGCTTGCGAGATTTCCTAATGCGCCGAAAGCTCTTCTATAATAAAGAAAATACAGAACAATGTGGAAGGAATAAGAATGTGTGAAACCTGAGCAATTTATTGGTATTAAAAAAGTACAAATAAAACATGCAACATATTAACAATCAAGTGATGTCAATAGCAATTCACAAACAACTCCTTCCAGATCCTCTTTCATAGAGGCGGCAGAGTGCATGAAAACCGCCAAGCCCAGTAGGTTCCAATCATCCAGTATGCAACGCCACACAAGGCCACATCCTTGGTGGATGGAGAGTCGGTAGATTAGAGTTAATTATGTAATTTGAAACACACAAACAAAACCTGGCCAAAACTCAAACACATAACTCCAGCTTATGGTTTTCAGGCATTCCTGTACCTGCAAGTACCCTTGCATGTGGCATGCTCCCTAACACTGACCCAATCCACCCACATCCGTAATAAGCCTGTGGTCCGTGGAGTCACTTGACTCACCCGCCAAGCCCCCAACCCACCCACATACTCTTCTATTTTCATCCGTCCCGGGGACATAAGAGGCCGCGGCCTAGGCCATCGGAGGGAATCGCGTGTTCGTGTTTCTCTGACGATAGATGGTCGGAATGTTCCACTTTCCAACAACAGAATCAGGGCAAAAAGCTAACGATGATGTATTTCAAGAGCCAAACACTAAAACATGGATCTTATTATGTAATGTCGCCTTGATCTGTAGATGACACATCTGCGCCATAGTCAGTGCATCCACCCTCTTCAATAAACCAGTGGATGTTGCAGCTTTTAATCAAATATGGTGACACCGTAGGGAACAGCCACGGGTGGTGTCAACCACCCCCCACCCCACATGAAGTGTCACAGCTGTGGTAGAAAATGATCAGTGGACTAACTCTTCTCTCCCCACCCTGCCTTAATCCTTCCAATGCACCCACTGTGATTTGCTGAACCCACTGGTGAATGGTGTCTCTGTTACTTGTGCACTCTGAGGCCCATGGGTGTGTAGCACTCAATAGACATGTACATACACAAATAAGTAAGTAAATAAATAAATAAATACATGTTGTCGCTGGCACTTATATTTGTCCAAATTAAACACTGTTTATCAGGAAAGGAGAGTGACAGCTTTCCCTTTTTAGGAACATACATACCAGTGAATAGTCACTGTAAACATCAAAGCATAATGACAGAGAGACCTGCCCAGATGCGGTCGCCTCTTGGCCCGAGTATTTGGTTTATTCTATTTCAGTGTGCACGGATCAGTTAATGCTATGCTTATCAATGCTGCAACGGCCTCAATACCTTCAACTCTCTCTTCCCAAATATCTTCCTTCTAGAGCTCTTTGCTCATCTGCCTCCAACTCCATCAGGGTCAGTCACTTCCGCAAGCAACAAGTTGGTCGTATATCTCTTTCTTCGGCTGGTGCATCCCTCTGGAACAGCCTCCCTGCCTCCCTTAAACTTGAGGAGAACCATCTCCGGTTCCGGAAGCACTTCAAAACCTTTCTCTTTGCTTCTGCTTTTTCTCCTCCTCTCCTCTGCTGACCTCCTGGCTGTAACTGGGACGGCACTGGCTACCTGGACACCCTCGGACCTCGGGCCCAGGTCCTCCCCTTGCCAGTGTCACACACCTCTACTGCCCACCTGGCAACCCCTGCACTTGGGGACTTTTCTGTACCCTTACAGTCCCCCTACCAGCCCTTGACACCTGATGATGCCCGCGCTTACCCATGCACTTGCCACTTGCTGGTCGTTTACTTACTATTGTTATCATCTTTGCCATGTACTGCACTGTCCCTGGCCCCTTCCCGTGCACTTGTGCGATCTGAATGACACCTGGCCTAGTAGGATCACTGTCCGTCCTGCCTTTGTTCCCCTCCCTTGCCTCGTTGAAACAGTTGTGTATAGGTGCGTTATAAATGCCATATCATATCATTTCAACCAGTTCAATATTTGTGATGGATTGTCTGCCACCACATTCCACAAAATATGGCAACATTGTCACCAGGTTGAACCCAGGCTGCAGTATTACCTGTGAGGCTCAATGCTGTCTACCCACCTGCACTCCTTCCCTGACATGATGTGTCCCGGAACTGCAGCACCATGGCACTGTAATGCCATATTTCTTTGGTTTGCTTGGCATTCAAAAGCTAAATGGAAATCACCTCCTGAACCTCCCCAGACCGCTCAACAGCACTAAGGTCCCTTACTCTAAATGGCAAAACACTTGTTTGTAGCTCTAGGAGTCTATCTTGGTGACTTGATATCAAATCCCATGAACCTTGTGAGGTTACAAAATCGTGTAAGGCTCTGGAGCACATGCAAAGTGATGTTGAATTCCAAAGACCCTCCAAGGCTTCCTGGGGTCCACAGTACCACCGCCCCCCAAGAACAAATAGCTCAATGCAGTCTTTCAACTGATTAATATCACATTCTTGCCAATGGTGTATTTTCAGGGGGTGGTGGGTGTTCTCAGTAAATTATCTGGTGACACCATCTGATAGCCCTTACTGACGTCCTATGCTTCTCTGTGTGTGGCATGGATTTCGAGTAGGAAAAGCTTCAGTGAAAAGCATGCCATATGTTTCCAAGACATGTTCTTTTATGCCACTCCTCTTCAGTCCAGAGCTTTACATGCAATGGCTGCTCTTCTTTGAACTTGCTGTAGAGTTGTGTGCCTGGTTCTCTCATTCCTGCTTTTCATGGCAGCTATGGCCTCATGTTGCTCAAGTCGGTAGGCATTGTGCCAACCCCCCTCCACATCTTCTTCTTCATTGTCTGGGATCTACCTCCTGCACATACAAGCAGATGCATTTTCACAGGCTGCTCTGCGTCTGTTGATGAGTTGAAATATTGACATGGAGCAAAATCTTCCTGTTCAGTGCAGCTCTTTTGCTCACTCCTGTTCGCCTCCTCAGTACTGTTGTTCCCAGAGTCTCTCTTGTAAAACTGGAGCAAAGATCCCTCTGCACTCAGACATGCTTTCTTACATGCATGGGGACATCGTTTAGGGGTCGCCAGGGGTCGCACTTCTGACCCCTGAGGTCTCACTTGCTACCCTTGTTGTCTCCCTTGCTACCCCTTAAAAAAAAGATATATATATATATTTTCTATATAAAGCTCCTGGGCTGTGGCCAATGCCATGAGGCTCTTTGCTTCTAGCGTGACTGGCCTTCTTGTTCAGTCTTCTTTAAAAAAAAAAAAAAACAGAATTCCACAAGTGTGGCCCTAAATTAGAAAGAATAGGAATAACAAAATAACAAATAATTTGTCCTTCTGAAAATGTATACAATAATTTCTAGACTCATTAAAGGGTTATTTCAGGCGCACTTCAGGGTGAGTTACTGATTTAGTCTGTTCTTAAACACCTCAAATTCACAATGCAGACCGAATCCTCCAAAAAGCATTTCGAGTAGAATAAGCATCCATTTAGGATTATGTATTTTGCTTCTCGCAAGTTCAGTTATAGCATGTTTTTTTTTCTGCTTATACATATGGTGATCCTTCCTTGTATGAAAAGTATAACCCATCACAGTGACATTGTAACCATATTTTTCATACTGTACTTAGGAACATTGCTATTTGATGACACTTCCTGTTTTGTCAAGGGGTACAAGGCTGTGTTCCATCTCTTCCCGTGATATCACTTCAGGGTGGGTTCAAATGACATCGATTCTTGTGATGTCATCAGAGGTCAAGGGTCATGTGATGTCACTTCCGCTACCCCTGGCATTTTGGTGAAATGACGTCCCTGTACATGCACCTGCAGCCTGCAAAATCAGAAAAAATACTGGGCAGACCTTTGGTTATAGCTGACCCACCATTCAGTCCCTTCCCCACCCACACACTACAGCGCCATTTTGGAATGAAAAGGCAGATGTGCATCTGTCTTCTCTTCGGAACAGCCTGCTGTCTGCAGGAGACTACTCCCCTCCTCAGAAGTTATTTCTAGCTTTCAAAAGCACACACGCCTCCTAAGGCTGCAGTTGAAGATGCCATCTTTTTTGGAACCAGCACAAGCACATAGCTGTTAAAGCAGAACACCTCAGTGTTCTTCCCAGGAGAGTTCTCAGAGCAACTGTCTGTCTTCTCTGTTGCTCTTGGAAGTCACTAACTCGCTCCACTGGGGGCCTGCATTGTTCCCCAGTAGATTGCCATCAGCATAGCAATGGAGTTTAAGATTCAGTTTCTCTCTCTTTGGGGGAGAAGAGTGGGCTCATGTTCCTGTCAGACACAATAGACCAAGGCATACCTGTAGTTTCATCACACAGGGCATGAGACATGTGTGCCACAATACAGAAAGACCTCTCCCTCGTCCCCACACCAAAAGGAATTTGACTGTGGTATATTTATTTTAAATAATATGTATTAAAGTATTGTTTGAACATTGCTAAAACTATATTATGGAAACTACTGTGTATAACAAATATGTATTGTGCATAATGTAAACTATACGACATATGTTATGTTGAAGAGCCAAACTGTTTAATTGAATAACTGAAAACAATATTGATCAGCCTCATTCCAAGGATCTCTTAAAAGGACACAGATCTTTTGAAATTTGACACAGGTACTTAGCAAGCATCATGGGAGGACTACCCACATCTGGTAAAGGGCATGGAATGTACAAAACAACAACTATTGCAGGAGATGCAACAACATCAAGGTGGAAGGACACATGGACAGAGCTGACAAGCAGGAAACTCAACAGCATCCAGCTGGAACTACACGAGAAGAGAGTGTACAACGCTGCGCCACTATCATTACTGAATTAGGCTTCATGCACTGTTTCAACATGCCAATACATATCAAAGGAAGAACCTTAGACTGGTTAGCTGACCTTAATTGCAACATTAAAATCACTTCCAATGAACCTTTGCTTGGTCCGACCACCACCTGATCTACTTCACCTTACAAAATAGCGTACAAAATATTCAGTTGATATCACCGGCTCCCCCGGCAACTACTAGAAACAAGCGGAATATAACAGTGGATAATTTACTACCTTTACTTCAACCTATCACCCCTACTAGCTCTGAACCCTCAGCTTCAGAAGAACTATACCACCTTACGATTCAACAAGCATTCAATGAAATAGCACCTTTAAAAATCCAAAAAGGTAAGCCACAAGCACACCTAAACTCCTCCTGGTTCACCCCGAGTCTCAAAGCCCTACGTAGCGAAAAAAGAAGTGTGGAATCATTATGGAAGAATAACCATACTGCTTTGAATAAGGAAATAGTCACTAAACTCTCTAACAGGCACAAATCTGAGATCTTTCAAACTAAAAGGGTCACCTACAATGACAGGATCTATACAGCGAGCTCAAGCACTAGAGAAGCATTCCTCATGTTACGAGAGCTAAGGTCCCCATATCCACCAACAGAAACCAGCACCATGGACAAATTGTGACGTACAAATATTCAAACCGCGCTTTTGAATAAAATCTTGTTCCTAGAAGAGAAAATAGAAACTACAAAACTAAATCTTGCCGGGGACTCGCCATTGCCGGAATCACAAACGACTCCCTCAAAACCTTGCAACTACTTCAAATTCACTCCGGTTTCCACCCATGAAGTAGTGGACATAATAGCCACTCCCAAACCTTCTAAATGCCAGGGAGACACTTGCCCGGCTCACATCATCAAAGAAGCAGCCCAGGAACTAGCACCATTCATCACCTCCTTAATCAACTCCTCCTTTGATACTTGCTCCGTCCCCTCCAACTTAAAAGATGCATGGGTCCTCCCCCTCCTAAAGAAACCAAACCTTGACTCTAACATCCCAACTTATTACAGACCGATAACTACTGTTCCATTCCTCCTGAACATTCTGGATAAGGCAGTCTACCTTCAGATACAAGCTCACCTTGAATCCAACAATCTCCTTGTTCTGCGACAGTCAGGTTTTAGACCTAAACCCAGCACAGAAACTGCTTTAATAGATTAAAAAAAACAAATGGACAAGCTAACGGACAGAGGGAAGCTTGCCCTCCTCCTACTACTAGATTTCTCGGCTGCATTTGATTTAGTCAATCAAAGAGTTCTGTGTGATCACTGGATGACAGCTGCCCACTTTTCTAAAGAAGCCACTGCCTGGATTCAAACCTACTTTGATAATTGAACCATGAGGGTCATTGCAACAACGGCATCAGCTGGGCTGCCACCAATCACCTGCGGAGTACCACAGGGTTCATGTGTCTCACCTATGATGTACAAGATTTTTACAAAGCCTCTATTCGATGACCTTGATAATCTGGATGTCACCTACACAAACTATGCGGATGCCACCCAGATTCTCATTCCCATCATTGGCGCCCGTGACATACCTTGACTCTGACTTAAACCTTAATAGACAAATTAATGCCACAGCCTCCGCTATGGCCTGCACTTGCAAGCTCATCAATGCTTGCAAACCTTTCCTCTCCACAGCTAGTTGCACCACACTAGCTAGAGCACTAATCGTATCCAAATTAGACTATTGTAATGGCTTATACTTAGGGTCTAGCAAACATAATGTAAAAAATAGTTACAAATAATGCAAAATAATGCAATTAGAACTGCATTAAACATTCCTAGAATGCAAAATATCTCTGCTGTCAGACGCAACCCCAATTGGCTCTCAGTCAAGGACAGAATCAACTTCAAATCATTAGCCCTTACCCACAAATGCCTCTCCAACTCAGCCCCTAAATATTTAGCAGAGACATTCTTGAAAAATACTTCAGATCGTCCTATAATAACCGTACACTCTCATTGCCTTAATTTCCAAGGTATAAGCTGCAGAAAGCAGGTGGAAGAAGCTTCCCTGTGCTCGCAACTAAACGGTGGAACTCCTTGTCTATAGAGCTTAGAGTGGAACCTCCTAGTATAGTTCCAGAGAAAAAGTCAAAACATGACTCTTTTCCCAGAATGTATAAACCTATGCATTCATTTGACATATCTCCAAATGCCTGTAACTCAACCTTGTAAATATTTGCACTGTAATGTAAATAACTTTCTTGTTGTTGTATTACCTTTAACTCTGTATGTCGTTCATATGTAACCTTGCTTGTGCCTAGATACCTGAGGGTTTGGTGTGCTATATAAATAAATATACACACAAACAAGCAGGGGATTCAACCACATCAACGTGGAACCACACGAGAAGAATGTGGACACATAGGAGACTCAATGACATTGAGGTGGAAGGACACGTGAAGCGAGGGGATGAGGAGGAGACTCAACGACATCACGACGGAAGGACATGTGAAGAGAGTTTACAAGCAGGAGACTCAACCACATCAAAGTGGAAGGACATGTGGAGAAGGTTGAAAAGCAGGAAACTCAACAGCATCATGGTGGAAGGACACGAGAAGAGAGTGTACAAGCAGGATATTCAACAACATCAATGTGGAAGGACACGTGAAGAGAATGGAGAAGGAGGATACTCAACAACATCAAGGTGGAAGGACATTTCAAGGGAGTGGACAAGGAGGAGACTCAACCACGTCAAGGTGTAAGGACATGTGCAGAGAGTTGACAACCAGGGAACCCAATGACATCAAGATGGAAGGACATGAGAAGAGAATGAATGAGAAGGCCACTCAACTATCTGAAAGTGGAAGGACACTTGAAGAGAGTGGACAAGCAGGAGACTGAACAACATCAAAGTAGAAGGACTCGTGAAAAGAGTGGATGAGAAGGGGTATCAGGTAAACATATCTTTTTCTATTACCTGAAATATAAAATACCAATTTAGAAAGGCCACTCGAGACCGCTATGAGCAGTCTTTCTAAATCAAACTATTATGCCCATAGCGGGGATGCCAGGCATGGTGGGCCGCAGATTGAAGTCATGGGCGTCCCAGGAACCAATTAAGAGTGTTTTATTTGTGCCTTTGTGTGTTTGTGTGGGGGCAGAGGAGGGGGATGTTTGTGATGGTAAAGGAATATGAGGGGTGCAGGAGCAGCTACATGTAAATGTAAACGATGAGACCACGGGAGAGGATGGGGACAGGATTGCATACATGGGGTTGTGTGGGGGAGGCGTGTGAACCCGCCCACCCCCCCGCCCAAAGTGTGATAATTGCCATTTTAAAGGCCACACAAAATCGACCAAACTAAATTGGTCTTTTTTTGTTTGGGCTTCAACATTTGAAAAAATCATGTGGAACCAGAGGAGAAGTCTCAGCCACATCAAAGTAGAAGGATACACGAAGAGAGTGGACAAGCAGGGGACTAAACAACACCAAAGCATAAGGATCCAGGAATAGAGTGGACAAGCAGGAGACAAAATGACATCAAAGTGGAAAAAAATCAAGAAAAGAGGACATACAGCAATAGTAGTTCAGGTCAGTGTTTATCTATGACACGATATCTGCAAACCTAACCGTGGATCTCCCATTCATTCAACAACTCCTCTTCTCTACCAACATGAACCTGGTCCTTGTCCACACCTGTGCGTGGAGCATGCAGGCGAGTGAGAAGGCTCTATTGCCACTTCCACTCCAGTGCTTGAACGTAAGGGATGTGGTGTATTGATCAAGTCATCTGATGCAGAACCGCAAGACCACATTGAGAGAGTTGAGAAACCATTCATTCCCTGTGTCAAGGGTCCTAGGAAATGCATTGCACCCATAAGCAGCAATTATGAATGTGTGTGCCACATACCACTGCAGGCAATCGTATGTCCATCCCAGGTTTAGCTATCATTTTCTCTAATCAAATTCCTGGAAGGTTGCTATCCTACCAAATTGGAAATGCCAGTGACTCCTTCCGGTCCGTCTTTATTATGCTTCATCCTGATCCATGGCTGTGTATAGTTGGGTGCTTGCTTTGACATGGATAGGTCGTGTCAGGGTCACCCGAATGCTATTGCGCCTTGAGCAAAACATGTTTATGCTGGCCACTTAGTTTTGGTGTAGTATGCACATGTTTATTTCTGTGTTTTTATCATGATACAGGCAGGTCTTGCTGTGGCTTCCCGTGATGTTAGTGCGCCTGCATCTTACTTTTTCAACAATACTCTTTTATTCAGACCAATCCGTTTTTGTGCAACAATCACTTGTACTGACAGCTGTGATGTTATACGCCTAACAATTCTACGTCACTCTATATACCATTGTGTGTCCTCAACACATCGCTGTGCCCACTCTGACGACCAAGTCCATGGCCCTCTGGGCAAAGATCAATGTCTATCTACAAGGCGATCATCGGACCTACCCTAACATATGTCTCCGCTGCATGGATGACCTGCCTGGAGCGACACTGGATGAGTCTTCAGATCGTCCAGAACAAGGCCCTGCTTATAACGGCTGGAGCTTTACTCTTCACCAGGATAGCTGACCATCACCGAGAACTCAACATCGAGATGTTGGACGAACATATAGCAAAGTTGAGCAAGAAGGTCTGCCAAGGACCGGATCAGAACCCGAACCCTCTGATCAGGAGACTCACTGCTACCACTGTAAACCCCTTCGACATCTACCCGCGGCCCATCATGGCGAAGACTCTGTGAAACCAGCCTTACTGTGACAAGTCCACACAGACCAAGAGCAATCCTATCCCAAGACTACATACTCATCCCTACTGTGACAAGTCCTCACAGCAGTGGTGTTGCTAGGTCTGGATAAAGATCCGGGGCTATGCTAATTTTAGGACTGTCAGGACAGGGTGCTAGCTATTGATATTGATATTTTATCCCTATTGCGCTTGTACACAATTGTTTCAGAACACGAGTCTGAGCTTCTATATGGGGCTACAACCAAAAGCCCCAGGGCTATAGAACCCTCAGCCCCCTCCCTAGCATCTCCTCTGCCACACAGACCATGAAAATCCAACACAAGACTACACATTCAACCAGAGAGGATGGAGTAATGAGGCTCAAACCTCGGATTTCAAAAATCACAGCTGATGGATAAAATCTTACATCAAGAAGAAGAATGAAGTCACATAATTCATCAAAAGGTATGCTAACACAAAGGTTAGATCTGCAAAAGATGCACGGTTTTCCCCTCACTGATGCCACAGTCAATTAAGGCATCTTCTCTCATAGGGTTCCTTTGGATGCACCTGGATGATTTTCCTATTGCATTTGCAATTGTTGGAACGCATGGCCATTTTTGCACAACTAATTGGTAAAACGCTCAGATTCAATTGCACATCACAACACATTAGTTCCAAATTGCCCATCGAATATACTTCAGGAACTAAACTAACAGATCTCAATGGATTTATGTGTAGACTTTGCAGACTGTCAAGGATCCCCATGATATGGGCAGGCTATGCAATTGTTACACAGTTCTCTTGACAGACACACTTATCTACCAGGCCAAACTTTGCTCACAATTGGGGGAATTCCTTCATTAACATATGCCGCTATTCTTTCACCTCCCAGGTTTTTGATAATTCCTCGTATCTTGAGGCCATTATTTCATCAAATAGACCCAATGATCTGAATGGTCAGACCTCTCCCAGGGTTAAGTGACTCTGGGTACAAGACACATTTGCTATTGCGCAACTACCTTTGTGTTCAGAAACCAGTTCATTGGTTTATCTCTTGTTCTCCGCCTCTTCCACGTGTTTCTTGAATGGAATATCTAACCATGGATACTCTGATATTTTGCTTTACAATTGTACCGCTGTACTTACCTTTACACTTTTGGTTCGATTATGATATTTCCATGGCTTAATTCTACCCACGCTGTTGCTATGACATTTTCTTAGGCTTTTCCTGGTACTCACTTTCTGGTGATTAAAATTCAATGTTTACTGCCATTAATACCCTGTGTTTTGTGCCATTTTTCTATGGCATACAGCCTTGAAAAAGACCCAGGCGGGTCGAAACACGTGTTGGCTGTGGCTCTATCTGAGAGTGTTTGGGTGATTGACGGCTCTACCTTATACCGTGACATTACATAGTTTGCTCATTATTAATGGCATCATGTTTTTTTAGTAACAGGATCAGCACGCTATTGGCAAAGGCAATTTTTCTAAGATTAATGCAGATGACACATTCCACTGCAGGTAATTGCATGGGCTCAGGGTATTTTTATGTTCAACGTGGGCTTATCTATCGTTTTATCTAGCCAAATTCTTGGAAGGTTGCTATCCTACCACATCGTAATATCTAGGGAAGTTTCAAATGTCAATTACATTTACCAGGGGAATATGGTTACATTGAATTTCAGCGGTAAACACGTGTTTCAGACTTTGTAATGCAGCTAGTAAAGGGCATGTTTGTCATACAGATGTTTATTTTATTTTTGTAAAACTAAGGCTGTTGATTATGAAAAGAGACATGGGGCCTCATTACAACCTTTGCGGAATGGGTCAACGGGTGCCGCTAATGGAGGCGGACCCGTTAAACCCATTCCACAAGATCATGAGGTTCCCTCGCAGGACCCGGTAAGGACGCCCGGTAAGGACACCTGGTAAAACGAGGGGCCCAGGGAGCTAACAACGGGCCGGTCGTAATCGGCCCGTTGTTAGCTCTCGCTCCCATTCCCATTGAGCCCTATGGGAATGGGGAAGGTCCGGGCCCGGGTTCCCTGAAGGAGGAATTACTGGGCACTCCAAACTCGGAATGTCCTGGTAATTCCCCATTCAGGGAACACGGACCCGGTTTTGGTGGCAGCCATGCCCTTATTAAGGGCATGGCTACCGCCAAAGTCATAATGTTTCACGGCATCTCCCAGTTCACAATGGACAGTTACGTTTTTTTCTTTCGCAGCTAAACACTGGAACACCATGCCCCTAGTGTTGAGATCGGATCCCTCCATCTGGTCCTTCAGGAGAGAATCTAAACACCCTCAGACATCAGCAGAACCTCACCCTCAATCGCCATTACACTGTGCCCTCATGCACCTCATCGCTATGGGCACAACTAATGGAAGAACAGATGTAACAACTATTGTAACTGCTAATGTAACAATGTATCTACGATGCCCACTGCATAGCCCTGTATGACTGTAACCTAAGTAACCTGTTGTAAGACCGATGTATCCATATACCCCTGATATCCAATGCCTGTGACAATGTATCCTTAAGCAACATAAGAACATGTCTGAAACTAGCCTGCTTCTGTAACCAGCGCCTAGATGCCCCCCGGCTAAGTGTGCTTAATACATGGAAAAATAAATAAATGCTCAGCCCGAAATGAGTCTAATTTACCATGTTGCAATTAAACCCCTACCATCACTTAGGTCATCTTGAGAAGCATGGTTAAACTAAATGCTGTTGTTTCAAGATGTTTTGTTTTTCTATTATATGCAAGTAAAGGCCAAACAAATCAAAATTCAGATCAAATGACAAATAATACAAGTAGTCCAGATGGTCTTCTCTGGTCAATTGCCTCTCCCGCCAGATGTATGGATTCTGGCCCCCAGACTCTTAGGCCAATGTCCAAGTCTTTAAAATCTGTAAAACCTGTTGGGGGTTATATTATGCTCCTGGTCTCTTGCAGTGGGGTCTCATGGGGTTCTGGAACCCTCTTCCTTTGACTGAGCTAGATTCAGGCTTCCGCGGTCCTGTTCACTTGAACTGCCGTTGGTACCAGGTCTTGTGTCTTGGCTTGCCTCTTCATGTATATGTCTCATGTCCTACTTCTGCCACCCTTCCTTTCTTGTCTTCTTATATTAGTGTCACCATCACCTCTTTTGGTTGACTCTCCTCCTCTGATGCCACCTTCTCCTCCATATCCTTGCACTACCTCATGATGCGTCCACCTCCTCTTACTCTACACGACCACCTTTACTGATGTCACAATTGACTGTGCTGCTATTGACACTTCCTCATTGTCATTCTCCCCTCCAGATGTTACCACCTGCTTTACTGCCACCACCCCCTTCTGGTTAATCATCGTTCCTGATGTTACCACTCCCTTTGACTCAACACTGAAGCTACTGATCAAGGTTCCTCTGCTCCCCCAGTTCCTCGTCTTCCATCACGCTCCAGTCTCAAGCCTTCTCCAGATCTCAGCCTTGGGCACCTGCCACCACGAACACTAGATGAGAATCCTGTCTTATATAGGGGGATAGCCCCTTCCCTCAGCAGTCCTTCCGTTGAGATCTTCAGAATATGCATCTGTGCCCTGGGCCCCCGGCTGAGCTGAGATAGAGTCATGCGGCTATGGTCTTGAGTACTGAAGTCTATGTCAAAGACAGCTGCCATCTTGGATCTTAGGTTTGGTGAACTGGCTATCCTCCCACTCACCACCTGCCAACCTCCTCGGTACTGCTCGGTGGCAAATGGCCTCCTTTCGATTCACTGCTTATGAGTCAGAAATCAGGGAGACCCATGGTGAGACAGGGGAGTATTGAGACTTATACAAACGTCCTCTTCTATGAGGAAATAGTAATACACTAGACGCAGCAAAAATTAAGCGGGAGTTCAAAGGCCATGACTGTTTGGTGTATAACTTCTGTAGTCAGTGCTGGTGAGTTTAATTTCATGAATCGCATAGTTGTAAGACTTCCACCAACGGGTATTATATTTTTTATAGTTTTTTTTTCCATTGCCTGTACCAAGAGGGAAAAATGCATTCAAACCCTCATCGGCAACCTTTGGATAGTAAAACCGTTTTCTCTTAATTCTCGGGAGGATAGCTATGGGGCAACATGCTCGCCTTGGAAGCAAAACGACATGGAGCAACACAGGTTTGGTCCCTTGGTCCGGGCATAGAAACCTCTGGGTATTAAGCATGTTTTAAATCATTCCTGTAATGAGGGTTTGGGTCTGGCTAAAGATTTGGAAGGACTCTCCAGTGGAATATATGCTATAGAGTATGTATGAGGGAGTAGGGAGTTCTGCGCTAGGGATTTGTTAGAAGGTAAATAACAGATTATTTGGATCAACATTTGTCCACGAAAACCTAACACATAAAAAGATTTTACTCGAACAGGCAAATCTGTTTCTTGTATAGATTACATTATTTAAAGACGATGTCACAGCCCGAGATGCTGCTGAGTCATTGGCCCAGTGTGAATAAATGAACAGATGTTTTGATTTCTGAAAAGTGGGAGACGTGAATATTTTTGCAAAAACACTTTTTGAAAAGAGCTTTCTAGTGTGAGCAGACAGGAAGGACATAATATTGACTCAGCAGCATCCTGGCTGCTTCATCAAGTAAGTCATCTACCATTAGGCTTGAGGCAGTCAAAACAAAGTCTGGTTATGTGACATCTGTCTTTTAAAAAACAAATATTACACATGACTTTCCTCTTTTCCTCCTCCTTCCCTCCTTCTCTCCTCTGCTAATCCTACAGTTGCTGAATCGGTGTCCTTGGCCCCTATGCATCTTTTGGGCCTTGACCTCGCGCACCAATTCTTCACAGCTCCTGTCTTTGCACAACACTTTAATCTGCACACCCTCCGCTCTGGAGACTCGCACTTAAACCTCCCGCGGCCTTGGCCGTGTAGCACTGAATATTTCTAGCACTTCGTCCATGACACACCCTCGGGCTCAGACTCCCCAGCACTACCCCCTCGTCCCTCTTCCTTTCTGCACTTGCGCGTTCCGAATACTCACAAGACATAGTAGGTTTGTCCCCCTCTCCCTTCTCCTCTCTGCTCTTAAATATTGTGTTGTAATGTTGTAATGTACTTCCCGCTCTCCCTCCCTCCCCAGTGGGTGCTTTGAAACAGTGGGCCTCATCACGACTTTGGCGGTAACCCTTAAATCCGGCGGTCGTGCTATTACTGCCGGATTTAAGGGTCCGCCAAATCAGGACTTCGGCGGATTTTGCCCCAGCCAGCGGTAAGAGCGCAAATTTTCCCCATTGAGCCCAATGGGGAATGGGGCATTCCCGAATGGGCTCAATGGGGAATGAGCAATTACATTACTGCCAAACGCGTGATCCGGCGCTATTAGTTCGACAATAGGGCAAATACCGCCAAAGTCCTGATCAGGCCCAGTATATTCTTATTGTACAGGTGCCCAACAAGCAAACAATAAAATGAAATAAATAAAATGAGATAAGGTTGTGTGCCAATGGTACTAGAAATTCCCAAGAATGTTTGGTTAATGGTATTGCCAAACTCAATGCCTTCATTATCATTTTTAAAAGTCTCTGTATTTTAGACATTAGGTTTTTCTTGAAATGCGATCAGTATTTTTTATTTATTTTTATTCGAGCGTGGACCTAGCTCGAGAGCAGCGGAGCACTGTACAGTGTGAGTAGCCAGCATTTGGGCTGCCATCTTTTAACAGTAGCGCAGTACTGTGAGGTCTATTACTATATTATTATTATTCTTTATGCACCAGTATTTGCGTCCACTGGAATTAGTCCTTCGCAGGTGTTGTTGAAAGAGCAAATATATGATTAAAGATGAAACGTGTCCCTTAAGTTGCACCTTGCGCAGTTTACTCAGCCATGGGGCCTTCATGCCTCTTTCGGAGTTTAGCAAGTTACCCAAGATTGAAGCGTATCTTGTCGCTTTCCTGTTTGTCACTGCTCGAAGGAAAAGAGACACTAGTGCAAGCTTGATCTGGTCTTCTAAATAACAAAGGCCAGCCTCTTTATGTGTGCATTTATCGAGGCTGAATTTAGGAGGGTCCATAGACTCTTGCCGAACTTTTCTGAACCTTCTGGAGACCAATTACATTTGGGTGCCCCAAGAGTGCCATAATCTTTGATTTGGCATCGTCGGTGCGCAATCTCTTCTCAAAAGGATGCACCTTGAAGCTCTTTGCAAAGTCATGATTCTTCCAATGGCCTGAGTACTTCCATTTCCCTGTTTCTGAACAAAAATATGTACTGGTAAAGTATATGGTAAAGGGGACACCGAGATAATCCTAAGCATGAACACACTCAAAAGTTGCTCCTCTCACACAGATAGAATGACAACAACAACAACGTATTGCTTATGCAGCGCTACACACCCATTGGTCTCAGAGAAGTGAAATAACAAAAGACATATTAGCCCAAAGAGTGGTACTCAATTTATTGACCTCAGAAGGATGAAAGACTGAGTTGATCCTGCCGGGATTCGAACCTGCCACAGCAGGCTGCATCCAAATATCAAGGGCGAGCACTTCGCTCACCAGCTATCTGGCCAGCATATAACATGTTGTAGGTTTGTTACTAAACATCAAAACTGCAGACTTCTTCGGGACTTCACACAGGCCTCTATCGCTCATGCAAGTTGTATAAGCGGCAATACGTGTCTGTGACACATGTGGGCTTCTGACTAGAAGGACAGTGTCATCTGCTTAAGATAATATTGGTATTTTGAAACCATCTATGTGAGAGGCACCAGTGGCTGTATCACAAAGGGTCTGATACAGTGAGCTCGAAAATAAATGAAAGAAGAAGAGGGCCAGCACAGAATCCTTCTGTATCGCCCTCACCACCTGGGTAGGGACTGTGACTCTGCCCACTCCAGCAAACCTGGCAACATTTACATGAGGGTAGAAAATACTGCAGAGTAAATCCATTGGCACCCCCATGTAAGCCAAGACAATCCAATATGTCTACCTGTCTGCGGCATCAAATGCTGCGACCAGATCCAAACATGCGAAGTACAGATATGTACAAATAGGGACGAGGCTACGGATGGATAAAGATTTGAGGACTGTTGTTCGGTCCACGTGCCAGACCAAATCCAAATTGAACTATATCAGCAATATATCACGATTGCCCATCCATTCTTGCAGTCTACACAACCTTTGGCTCTCCTGATGTTTTGGACTACAACCCTTATCAGCCCTTGCCACCAGACTCAATGGAGAAACATAATGGGAGTGGTGGTCCAATTCACCCCTAGAGCCGTAGGTTGCAGACCCTTGACCTAGGATAACTCTTCCAACGCTCTTGGAAGAGTTATCTCAAAGGGATATCGGTCAATAATTATTTGGTGCTACCATGTTCCCGTTCTTGAGCATGGAACAAATAACCCACCGTCCATCAGCTCTGAAGGTGATGTTATTTTCTAAAGATGAGAGTTAGTAGAAGGGTCCACATGTCTTTATTGGAAATAGAAAGTCGCGGATCCCGGGTTCACCCCCATTTTAGAGCTGATGCAGTGAATACAAGTTTAGTAGCTTCAAAGCATGAAGGCTCAGTCACCATATGTAATAAAGTGGCATCATTTCGGCCACACTTTACATCCACTCTAATCTCTTACCAGGCCTATGTCATAAAAGCACGCTTAAGGCACTTTAAGACATCTTTATGTAGCTTTATAAGCCTATGGATGTTGGGGGTGCCTTATGCGTTAAAGCTCTCTGCAGGATCCTTTTTTATTTAGGCAATTAGGTGGTGCCAAAGAGCCACCCATAAGCTAGAATTGTTGCATTAGAGTACAGAAAGGGAGATGTGGAACATGAGGAGGGACACAAAGCATGAAGGTGTTGTTTGGTTATTTGCCCACCGATTGATGGCCCATGATGAAATACAATGGTCTTATTACCTCCTTGAGAGTTTTGCCTGGTCATCCGAAAGGATGTCTTTCTAGACCTGTTTATTCTTCACCCGTGACCACCTGACCGCAGCCGTCGGACTGTGGAAGGTCAGTGATGGGGAGGACCTCTTCTGGCAACCCTGGCAGAGTAGCCATTTCTGCTCATATTGCTCTGTTCCGTCATGACACCACTGCCCGGCCTGCAGATCATGTCCCGGTCACAAGGAGCAGAAGGAACTGGGAAGATGCACATGTTATGCCCCTGCTTTGGAAATACCAGATCGGCCTGGGCAGTAGGCAACCTGCTTTCAGAGTCTACAGCTCTCCTGGGTGTTGCTAAGTCTAGAAAAGATCTGGGGCTTCACTCATGTCAGGACTCGGGGCTAGCTGGCCTTTTAGTTGTAGCCCCTGAGCTTCTATCCGGGGCTATAACCAAAGCAAATGGGGCTATAGTCCCCTAATGCCCCCACAGCAACTTCTCTGCAGCTCTCGGGGTTGGCCTTCTGATATGATCAGCAGGCAGTATGATTTCCCTGGTCACGCTTCGATAATGATGTATGCTTCTCTGTCTGTTGTCCTCTTGTATTTTGGTTGCAACCACTGGTTCTCCTCAGGTTTGCCTGCATGCCCTGGAACATAATATCTTATGTATAGGCAGTGAGGTAAAGCCAGAGGCAATGTGTCCCACCTGCCCACCCATTGGCATAACATTAGATGGTTGTGGTTTCTGGTGTCATTGGGTTCAACTCTTGGGGTCACTGGTTCATTCACCAGGTCCAGTTTCTGACTGTCTGCCCTTTCCTCATTAACATGACTGGTGGTGTAGGGTTCCTGGGTCTGCTCTCCAGGGTTAAAAAGTCCCCAGTCTGTTTTAGTCCCTCCTCCTATCCTGCCTCCTGTCCACTCTTCCCTTCACTTACTGTCTACTCGTTCACTATCACCACCTGCCTCTGTCAAGGCACATATCTTGATGTTGTCTCTGGCAGTGCAACGCAATGTCCTTAGCCTTCCTTGCCAGTTGTTGAGGGCTGTTGAGGCGCACCTCGTGATGTTGTCTCTGGCAGTGGACCGCAATGTCCTTAGCCTCCCTTGCCAGTTGTTGATGGCTGTCGAGGAACACATCTTCATGTTGTCTCTGGCAGTGGACCGCAATGTCCTTAGCCTTCCTTGCCAATTGTTGAGGGCTATTGAGGCGCACCTCTTGATGATGTCTCTGACAGTGGACCACAATGTCCTTAGCCTTCCTTGCCAGTTGTTGTGGGCTGCTGACGCGCGCCTCTTGATGTTGTCTCTGGCAGTGGACCACAATGTCCTTAGCCTCACTTGCCAGTTGTTGAGGGCTGTCAAGTCGCGTCTCTTGATGTTGTCTCTTCATCACGGACACCTGATTAAAGGCACATTTATCTGGGAACTGTATGCTGCTCTTTTCAAAGACCAGCTCAATGCATGGCATCTACCTCTTTATTTTACTTAAATGAATATGCTTGCTGCATCATTAGATATGATATGATATGATATGATATGATATGATATGATATGGTATTTATAACGCACCTATACACAAGTGTTTCAAGGTGCGAAAGTGTGTGTGTGTGGAGTGTGATGTGTGATCAATGATTATAGTGCGTGAGATATACGATTGTGGCACCAAGCCAAGGGGCAGCTCGTATATAATGTGCAAGAGGGTGCCAAACCACCAGTACCCTCGGCCATAGAGGTACCGCACCCGACCTGTCGAAACCACAAGGCACTCCCTCAGCTGCTTGCTGCAGCTGAGGGTGCACTCTGATCTTGAATTGTATGAATTATAAATAAATTAATTATACATTCATTATTATTATTATTATTATTATTATTGTTATTAGCAATAATTGGCTAATGTAATCTGTGTTTGAATGGATTAGTGAGTTGATGATGTATGGGTGTGTATATGAATGGGTTAATTAATGTTGTGTTTGAATATGTGAGTGAATGTTTTGTGAATGTGTGTCAGTGAATGAGTTGGGCCAGGGAGCAGATTTCTACAAGAGTGAGGTGTGTGGGGGGGCAGAGGGGGTTGGGTGCAGCAGCAACATCATTTTCTATGGGAATCTATCCTAGAGGCCCAGTAATAAAACTGGTTGATAAAGCAATAATGATATGCTTTATAATATGCTGGTATTTTGGTGCAGCCAGTCAAGCCATTTTTTACTGTGGCTTTACATCTTATTACTGGGCATCTATGAATAAGCAGGCATGATAAGTGTTATTGGGTGGCTAGACTGGAAATTTGGTGCAGCCCCTCTTGCTATTTCTTACTGTGGCATGGCCAAAAGCGGCTCATCCATAATGAGCAAGGGGGTGCCGATCCGACAGTGCACTCACTCATCATGGAGAAACCATGCCAGCCCAGTGGAAATGCCAAACAATCCCTCGGCTTCTTGTTGCAGCTAAGGGTATGCTCCTTAGCTCGTTATACTGTCAAAGGTAAATGTAATTTCACTTTAAAATATTAGTTGCCCAGCATGCCTGTCCAATGGACAATGCAATGCTGGGGGCATTTTGCTTCCCCAGCTTTGCATATCCCATTGGGAATGCAGGATGGGGAACTGCATGTTTGAAAATGCAAGGGGGTGTTCTTGCATCTCCCCACACATTGAAAGAGATTGGGACAAAGTTAATGGAGCACTCCAGCTCCAATGCATATGTGCAGGAACCAGGACGCTCTTTGCTTCCTAGTTCCTGGTCGTGCTGGGTGGGATGCAGAGGCCCTTCTGTTGGCATCAGCGGTGCAGAGCAGAATCTGAACCGGGACTGCAAGTAAGACGATTTGTTTCTGAATTATAATGATGTAATGTGTGTTTGAACGAGTGAGTTTATGCTGTGCGGGTGCATTTGTGAATGAACGAGTGCATGTTGTGTGAATGTGTGTGGGTGTGCATTGATTTTGGGCTGGAGAGTCGATTTTGTAAAGTGGGGGCTTAAGGACTGTGGATGGTTGTGGCAGCAACAGCATTTGTACTGTCAACCACAGATGCCCAGTAAAATAAATGTGTTGATAAAGCAAGGTTGATATGCTATTAGGTGGATAGACAGCTTTCTTGGTGCAGCCAGTCTAACTATTTCTTATTACGGCATGACTTTTTTATTTTACTGGAAATCTTGGATGAAGCAAGCATGATAAGCACTATTACACGGCAGGACAGGCATTTTGGTGCAGCGAGTCTAGCTACGTCTTACTGTGGCATGGCATTTTTATCCTGGGCATCTATAAAAAAGCAAGCAGAAGTGTTATTACCTTGCTAGAATGGCATTTTGGTGCTGCCAGTCTAACCATTTCTGAATGTGGCTTCTCATTTTATTCTGGGCATTTATGATAAAGTAAGCATGATAACTATTATTACATGGATAGATTTGCATTTTTAGTACATTCAGTCAAACTATCTCTTTCTGTGGCATGACATTTTTCCCCTCGGCATCAAAGTTAAAGAAAATATGATATCTTACTATGGTTTAGGCTGACCTACATTGTTGAGCCAGTTTGTCCCTGTTCCCTCTTTGTGGCATTACATTTTCTAAAGGTAAAGCAAAGAGGAGTATTTCCGTAGGTGGGGATAATGATTCATATTCCCTGAGTCAGCGTTGATATGTTTGTTTATATTAACATTATTGGCATAATGTACAAAGCAAACATGAGTATACTCGTATATTGGAACATTGGCATAGACTGGTTCAGCCATCATAGAAATGCATGGGCACACACAGTGTGAACATCTTTTTATATTGCCATATATATATTGTGAACAATGGCTTGCATTTGGAAGTATCACTGTGCACTGCTGGTTACATGCATCTATTCAGTTTTTTCATGCATTACTCTAAAAAAAAACAATGCGATACCCAATCTTTCACGTTAAGTGTATTATATATTTTAACCCATTGTTCTAAAACATTTCTCTGTGCGGGAACCACCTCCCCCAACTCCCTTGGGCTGGTTCAGGCTCCCTCACCATGTCTGGTTGCTCTGGCATATATGTTGGAACCTCTTACATCCCCCCACTTAGAAAACTCACCAGCCACCCAGAGAGGTTTTTTATGGGAGGGTAAAAGGGGTATTTTCCCCAGGCCCCCACATTGGATGTGGGCCCCACAAGGCTGCCTGATATAAAGAAGTAAGATTTCATTCTACACCACACTTCAATATTATGTTATGTTATTTGGCATTTATATAGTGCTCTATATACCAATGGTATGACCTCAAAGCACTAATAGGTTGAACGCCCTCAGTGACCGTAGTCCAGGTCAGTTGAGAGAGTAAGGTGTCGTAGGGTGCATGGATGCACCAGTTATGTGTTCAGCTGAAGTAATTGCCTGATGGTATCTGTGTCCCAGCATTAGGTGTGGTGGCATTGATATCAGTTGAATATGTGCTGTCTGGAGATGGACACCCAGAATGGGGTCTGGCTGTGTTAGGCCTGTAGGACGCTTATGTGTGCAGCTAGGCCGGTTTGTCATGGGATATAGCTGCATTTTATTAGAATTATGAGGTGTTCATGGGGTAATGTTCGTATGTGAACAGCTAGGCTAAATTGATCGAGGGGTAGAGCTGCACTCTAATTGTGTCATGGTGTAGAGCAGAGAGTAAGTGTAGTGATATGGGAGGGGAGTGTTTTTGGATGGAGTTATGATCTAAGCAGATCGATAGTCTGGATTTCAGGCGTCAGTTGCTTATAGCAAATTAAGAAGTGTATTCAGTGGTGACATTGCTCGACTTCTTATTGAGCAATAAGTCATCGATTGCTAGGGATCAATTGCTTCAGATGGTCGTGGTTGGTATTACGGAAAGAGCTACATTTTTAGAGCTTTGCAGAACATCAGATAGTCTTGGGTGTGTCAAATATGTGGGGGAAGTGAGTTTCACAGAGTCGGGGCCAAGGTTGAGAAGGCGGATCCTCCGATGCTGACTGAGTTAGAGGTTGGGATTACTAGAAGGAGGGCAGTGCTTGATCTTAGGGTGCGAGATGGGAGGTATGGTTTTATCTTTTCTTGTAGGTATAGTGGGCCAGTCATGTGCACTGCTCGGTGAGTGATGCATAGGGTCTTGTAGGTGGCCCATCGTCCGAGTGGGAGCCAATGGAGGGTTCTGAGAGCTGCAGAGATGTGGTCTTGAAAGACCAAAGAAATATCGAGGCTTAGTACCACAAATGAAATACGCAAATCATGGGTTGAAAGATATAAGTATATTTTATTACTGTACAGTTACAAAGCAAAACAGATAGATATCTGGCTCCCAACACCTCGCAGTGTGTACCAGCAGACACAGTGAGGGGTGAGAGTGCTGGACATCTAAAACACATATTTATACTATTTGTGCAATATTGTCCAGCCTCTCTCCAAGCTAATAATTCACTGGCTAGAGTTTGTGCCTAGTTCATATGACAGGTGTTACAATATTATACAAAGGATTAAACAAGTTTACATGTCCATGAAATCACAATGATGCTGTTGGTTCTTCGATCCATGGTAAGCCTTATTCCATGAAACGCTACAATGCAGTTCGGCCAGAACATACGACCAGAGTTTGCTTTCCATTGCCTCTGTGTTTATACGAGGATGAGGCTTGTGAGTGCAGACAACACTTGAATGGCAGTTTATATGAAGCACAAGGTTTCTTTGCATATGTCAAACAGTCTGCTCTCGCTCAGCCTAAACATTAACGGGAACTCAAAGGTCGTTCGGCTCGATTGCAAGTTGAAAACACAGTCCACCATTTTAGAACATGGAACACGAGTCGAAATCAAAATTGCGGATGTTTCCTAAAATGGCGGTGAAGTTAACCAAAATTGAAACATTACTAACGCGGTTTTCTGTGTAACGTGAATGGGCTTAGGCCAATATTCATAATAAGGAGGTGTTCTATGATTACGGTTTAACAGTCTCTTTGACCCAAGACAAGGTGCAGTTTTACAGCCGCATTTTAGGCTCTTTGGAGTTTGTTGAGTTGGTAGGCCGGGGCACCTAGGTATAGGGAGTTAGCATAGTCCAGTCTCGACATCACAATAGACATAACTGCATCAAGTCTGTTCGGGAAGGAGAGGTAGGGAAAAAAGCATCTCAGAAGTTTGAGGTGATAGTGACAGTATTTTGACATGTTGTTGATCTGACGGGAGAGGGTTAGGCCTGAGTCCATAGTGAAGCCTAGGTTTTTTACAGTGTTGGAGGGTGAGGGAGGTGGGCTGAAGTATGGGGGCCATGGAAGCAGATGTGGTTGAAGGACAGTATTGCCACACACCATGATTTCAGTTTTAGCAGGGTTCAAGAGGAGGTGGTTTATTGTCATTCATCGATCAATGTCGCAAAGACAGGATTCAAGGTCGGGCTAGGGGTTGGTGCCTGATTTGGGAATTCTTAGGATAATTTGCGTATCGTCAGAGTAGTTGTAGCACGATATGTTGTGCAAGCAGATGATTCCAGGTAGAGTGGTCATATAGAGGTTGAACAGGAGAGCAGATAGGCATGCACCTTGGGGTAATACAGTGTTCACAGAGCAAACAGCTGAGACAAAAGGGGAGAGGAGTGTTATTTGTTATCTGTTGTTAAGGAAGGAGGCGATCCACTTGAGAGCAGTGAAACTGATTCCTAGGGAGTGGAGACGGTAAAGGAGGATTGAGTGGTTTCTGTTCCATGTAGCTGTCTGAAGACTGATTGTGCGGGGTCGAGGAAACTGTTGGATTCTACAAAGGCGTTGAACTGGAAGGATTCTCCGGTCGATGAGTTTCGCTAGAAATTTGATGTTGGAGATTGTTCTGTAGTTTTTGGGGTCAAGCAGGTTGAGGGATACCATTATAAGAAGATGCTTGACATGCGTTATTGTGAAGGCATCAGGGAAGGTGCCAGAGCTGAGGGAGTCATTTAGTATGGCTCTTGCATATTCTCCTGCGCAAGTAGATGAGAACATTTATTTCAGCACAGAGGCGGGGCACGGATCGAGGAGCAATCTGGAGGGTTTGCTGTCATACAGTAGGCCAAGGAACTCATATTTGGTGATGGGTTTGAAGGAGTCAAAGTTAGGGAGATTGGGCATTGGTGCAATGGGACCAGAAGGGGTCAGTGGTGGGAGGGGGAAGGGAGGACAGTTTGATGTTAAGGGATGTCATCCTGTCAAGAGCAGGGTTGTAGAAGTGAAGAGAGAAGGAGTCACAGAGTGATTGAGATGGGGTGGATTTGGTCAAGGTGCAAGAGGGTTTTACATATTTTGATATGATCATGTAGAGTTCTTTGCTGCAGTTGCCACAGTTGTGAATTTGATTATTGTAATAGGTTTTTTTGGTCTTTCGGATTTCGACGTTGTAGTTACGGTGGTGCAGGGTGAACAGGGATCTGCTGAGATCAGTTTTAGATGCTCGCCATTTGCATTCAAGAGAGTTATTTTGTTTTTTTGCCATTCCTCGAGTGGGGCGTGAACCATTTGGGGGACCGTCCATTGCGTGAGGATGCAGGATGCGAGTGGGTGAGAGGAATTATTGCATCATTAAGCCAGGAGTCAAAAGAGTTGATGGTTAAGGCTCTATTGGGGGGAGCATTGCATGGGGGTGAAGAAGCAGGGCTTAGGCTAGGTCGGGAAGGATATTGACTTTGTTCCAGCCTTTGTGATCCCGTGAGAGGGGCGGGGAGTTGTAGGAGGAGGGGAAGGTGTGTGGATAAAGAAAGGGATGGCATACTGGTCAGTCCAGATGAGTGGTTTGGAATGGGATATATAGACCTGGTCATGGGAGCTGAAAATTGTATCAAGGGTGTGCCCTCCTGAGTGGGTTCAACCAGTCATATGATGGGAGAGATTGAGCGCATCAAGACTGTAAGCCAGCGGATGAGTCATGGGGTTGTTGGGGATATTGAACAAGATATTGAAGTCTCCTCGGAATGTGAGAGATGGGTGGTTTACTTGCAAGGTAGCTATTGAATTACAGAACTTCTTGGCGAAATGTCTGTCTTAACCAGGAGGTCTGTAGATGAGTAGAAAGCTGTGCGAGAAAGTCAGTGGTAGTGATAGTTTTACTAGAAGGGATTCGCAGGAGGTAATTCATGTCTGGAATTCGATGAGTGAGATGGAGAAGAGGACTGCCACTCCACCACCTCTGGCGGGTCTATGGTGGGCGACGATCGAGTTGCCAGGGGGAAGACTTCATGTGCAACAAGGGCAAAGTCATCGGAGAACCAGGTTTCGGTGATGAAAATGAGGTCCGGCTTGTCAGAGGATAAGAGGTCAAAGATGCTGTGTCTGTTTCTTGCTATGGATCGGGCATTAAAAAGGATGCAGGTGACTTTGTGAGGGGATGTGGTCTTCATGGAGGTCACCGGAGTGGGAGTTTGAGGAATGCGGGTGCCTGGTAGGGTGGTCAGAGTGGTTAGAGCATTCCGGGTGGTTGTCACAGGCTGAGGTGGGTTATAGGAGGCCAGGATGCGTGTGGACTTTGAGTTGTGGGTGAGAGGGTCACATCGGTTTGGGGCAGGAAGAGTAGGTGGGTGGAGGTGGATATGTGAGAGTCGGGAGTGGGGAGAGGGGGGTTAAGACGGCAGTGTGTGGATCAGTTGGTGTGTGGGGGTTTAGGCGGGCAGATTTTAGAGTGAGTCTGGAGGGCGCTGGGGAATACAGGGGGAGAAGTCAAGAGAGAGGGGGTGGAAACTGGGCAAAGGGTGAGGGGAGGATGGGCTGTAGCAGATGTGGTGAGGAGTAGAGGGTCAAGGGAGAGGACCAATCATGTTTTCTGCATTTTGTGGGTTTTGGTTTGATAGGGGTGTGAGATAGTGTGGGAGAGCCAGAGACACATGGGAAAGACGCGCTGTTTTCAGAGAGGGGAAGGGATATGAAGAGGGTGGTTTGTTTGCAGGGGTCGAGTAGGGGTTAAGGGAGAGGGAGAGAGTGGCAGGGGTGATGTGCAGAGAGGGTAGTGAGTTCCCCAGTGATCTAAGTTGGAGGGACTGGGTGGCAAGGGAGGTTGGAGGAGATGGAGGAGAGCGCAAGGATGGAGTGGAAGTGGATGTGGGTTTGCGCTGTTTGGAGTGCCAGAGGGCTCTCCTGGCTTGAGCGTGCGATAAAGGGTATGTTGTATGGGTTGGGGGGTATCAAGGTGGAGGTCGATATGTTAGGGTGGGTAGGGGGTGGGGAATAATTGCTTGAGGAAGCAGGTGTTTGGCGCGTCTGGGTGCTCCTCTAATTCTAGAGTTGGATGCGGGATGATGGTAGGGGAGTGAGCGGGCAGTGTCAAGGTGTATTGATGTATGATGGGAGGGGTTGTGGTTTGTGATGGGAGAATCAAGAGGGGGTCGTGAAGGTGGGTGCTAGAGCACATGCCATAAGCCACGAGTGTTGAGTAACTGGGGAACTTACTACCCTCTCTGCACATCACCCCTGCCACTCCCCCCCCCCTTAACCCATACGCCATGTCTAAAGTATTGACGAATGAGGTATACTATGCACTTTTGCCTGTTTTACCTTTGACTGAAACACCTCTGAGCCAAGTTGTCATTTAGGTATGGACATAGTGCAAAGAAGCCTTCACTACCACGAGGGTTGAGCAATGGGGGGTATGGTGTGGGGGGGTTGGGAATCAGGACGGGTCACAGAGGGGGATTCTGATGAGCTGGGAACTCCATCCCGGGGGAAAGGGCGGCGCCTAGAGATTGCTGAACTAGTAGCAGTGGGTGTAGAGGCCCCTAGATGTACAACCTGCATCTAGTTCTGGACACCAGGGCAGTGGGTAGCGGTAAATAGCAAACATCAGGATATTTTATGGTGTGCTGCTGAGGCTCTAAACCTATTGCCTGTCTGTTTTGACAGATATTATGCCTTGATCAATTCATCATGTGTTGCTTTCTGTGTTCATCATTGTATACATAGTTTGTGTGCTCATTATGGTACAACTCTGTATGTAGCATTATTTTCTTCCTGTGGGAATTATGTTGATCATATGCAATAGCCAGATTTCAAATGCATATTGAGAAATGGTGTGCCACAATGGTTCGGAAGATAGCTCAATGTATTAAGCAATCATTGCAGAGCTATGTGTTCATATGCAAGACTTTAATAGCACAGTCCAGCAAGGCTGGCTGAGCCTTTCTTATGTTTGAAGTTTAGAAACCTGCCTGCGTATGCACTTGGTTTTGCAGCACAACAGGTGCTATTATCAGCAATGTACCTGCACCAGATAGGGGTTGCTATAAAAACTAACCTGCCATCCATATGGTGAAGGTCTCGAAATGTGCTTGTTCAGATGGTGTGTTATAAAACCTAGGCAATCGCCTCCAACAATGAGCAGAAACTGTTAGTCCAAGAGGTGAATAAGTATCTACATTCAAGACTGTGGAACTAAAGCGTCCATGCTTGTATCCTGGCTTTTCCAGCAGACGGTACAGTGATCCTGGTCAAATCATCTCATATCCCTTACATTAATGTGCTGCCTTCTGTGGGGTTTGCCTTCTCGCATTGCCATAGCCCATTACTTGATCTTTCGTCTCATGTCGGCTTTTTGAGTGGAAGGGGTGGTAGACTGTAGGGAGCGGAAAAGATGTTGCAGGCCTTGGGCAAGCATATTTTAAGGTCTGCTCATGTGACACAAAAAAGGGTTTGACAATTTCTCACGACAGTGTTTTGTAAGTATTTAAATCTTTAAAATACAAAAGACAAACTCAGATTAAATCTGTTAAATCACATTGATTGGTATGCTGGTACTTATATACTTTGCTAGATGATGGAGAGAATAATCCTAGAATCATTCCCATTCTGCGTAACACATTTCTATAATACTCTTTATTTTATTTTATTTTTTTAAATGGGCCGTTTTGGTAATGTGATTTGTGCTCTTTCCAAGCCAGTTTTATAAAATTAGATTATGTTAGTTCATGGTAAAGACTGTAAAAGAAAGTGTTCAAATGCAGACATTGCAGAGTTTGTAAATACCCCAGCTTCACCCCTTAACCAATGTGTGATCCTGGGCATCTCATCCCTAAAACTTTCACAATTGTCTGCCCTTAATGTACGATCTTCAAAAAAGCCTCACTCATTCATTTTTTCACTGGCTATGGCGCTGCTTCCACTATAATAGTGAGCATTGGTATATTGCACACCACAGGCCCTTGTCCCTTTGAACCCTAATGGAAACATTATTTGAAAACCATGTCCCACTTCTAATGTCAGTCTGTCTGGATACAGACGCATGCCTGAGAGCTTGTAATCTGCATTCACTATCCATGCTATGTGCAGATTTGTCCTTCCTTCCAATTGGACTCCTCTATTCAGCCTTGAGCACTTTTGGATGGTGGATGCAGGTGGAGTGGGAGCGCTGATTTTGTTGGATCTTTAAGGAGCCTTCGACACGGTCGACCACTCCATACTGTTATCCCGCCTCACTCAGTTTGGTATATCAGGGCAGGTACTTCCCTGATTCACGTCATTCCTGGCGGATCTCACCCAGACCCTCTCCATGCCCCCTTTTCTCTCTATTCCTGTCACATCAGTTGCGGAGTGCCACAAGGCTCTTCCTTGTCTCCTATTTTGTTTAACATCTATATTTGGGCCCTTGTATGTCTCATCCTCTCCTTCGGCGTCAGATTATAGTCGTACGCAGACGACACTCAGATTCTGATGCGACTAGACCTTGATCCGGCTGATGTGTCGTCGTGCCTGCGGGAGTGTCTGACAGCCGTTGGAGATTGGATGAACTGCAATTGGCTCAAGTTAAATGGAGATAAAACTGAGGTGATGATGGTGTCCTCCTTTTGGCCTTCATCTCTAGGTCCTCTTCCTTACCCAGTTGATAAAGTGAACAATGTGGGGGGTTGTGCTATGTGCATCACTCTCTATGGAGAAACAGGTCACAGCGCTGTGTTAGGCTGGTCACCTCCAGTTGAAAATTCTGAGGATGCTGCTACCCTTGCTCCCTGCTCCAGTACGTCCCCCGGTAGTGGAAGCCATGCTTATGTCACGGCTAGACTACTATAATTCCTTGAACCTAGCCCAACCCAAGGGCTTGACCCAACGGTTGCAGCGGCTTCAGAATCTAGCCGCTCGGGTGGCAACTGTCACGCCCTTTCGTGCACACATCTCCCCCGTGCTTCGGACTCTCCACTGGCTTCCTGTGGCTCAGCGGGTCGATTTTAGGGCACTATGTATAGTGCATCGTGTCCTTCATTATCAGGTCGCTGAATATCTTCAAGCCAAATTCACTTGATACTTCCTGACGCGTAGGTCTTCGCCCTGCCAGAGCCGGACAACTCATAGTGCAGATACAAATGGTCTTGGGTTGGTGGCCGGGCCTTTTTCCATTGTCGCAGCAACTCTATGGAATGATCGCCTGCTTTTTATAAAGAATACATTGAATGATCTAGCCTTCAGAAGTCTTGTTAAAACCCATCTATTCTAGGCGTGTTGATAGTGACCTTTTTCTCCTCTCCCAAAGCGCCAAGATACATTTGTGTAACAGTGTGCTCTAGAAGTTATCATAACATAACATAACTTATGCAGTCTGTGAGGCATCGAATGTGAGTTTTCTGCCTGTTTGGTCTTACATGTACCTTTTACATACCGTCCTGCATTAATACTACACTCTGCCTACCTTCCTGGGTTCAATAAATAACAAGTCTCCTTTATCTACTCTAGAACAGAAGTAACATGTTTAAAGACTGCTCATGTTGGCCTTCAAATGCTACTTGTTTATCATTCTGATTAGGGCAGGTTTGAAGAGGGCAAGGAGACTTAAAGGGAGTAAACATATTCTTGATCACGTAATGCCTTTGGTTTGGTGGAGGGGGCCCCAAAAGATGTCCGTGTCCAGGGCCCCAAAAGTGCTTAAAATGGCCCTGCAGGCACCTCTGACAAGGCCTTAACTGCTCAGTAGATCAGGACTACTGACTAAAGGAAACAAGCTAATACGGTGCTCCTTTGCTTTCAAAGAACAGAGCCCAAGTCCAAAATCTGGGACAGTGGGAAAGATGAGGCCAGTTGTATGATTGTTGACACATCCTTTCTAAGTGCCACCATTCCCAGTCTGAATTGGCAAGCGGTCCATTAAGTGGGCTTTGAAGGCTAGGGGTAGCTTTCTAACTCCTGTAAATACTGTGCAGTGCAGCAATTCCACAGTGTCCAGGATTGTGTGGGGATCCACAGAAAGCGCAAGAGGTCAGTGTTTCTGATGCCGCCTCGCTTCTTATGGGCTTACGACTGCAAATGTGTTTATCTTTCACAGAGGAATGCCAGCCCCTCTGGGAGCCTTTGTAGCACTCGACGCGAGGGGGATAAGCGTCCAAGGGTAGCGCCAAACTGCGAGCCTCGCCATGATCCTGCCAAAGGGCGTGCGCGCGGGGAGGGGAAGGGAGTCAAAGGGGACCCGCTCCCTGCTCAGCACCCCACAGACGTCGGCAACGGGGCGCCCGAGGGTCACACCGGCGGCGGCCCTCACAGAAAGGTCATGGCCCTCATTTCAGAGGATTAAAACTCTGAGAGCCAAGTTGAAAGGCTGCCTGCAGCAGCTTCCAGGAGCTGCATAATTACTAGAGCTGCGATTCTCACCGAAAACTCATTAAAAGGTGGCTGGAATATGTTTAACTCGTTCACCGCTGCTCTGAGAAAAGCAGATCAATAGAAACGCACGGAGGAATTTGAAGGGAACGTTCGAAGGAAACCCCAGAATTTGCAACTCAGCAAACCACATCCTAGTTACAGGGTTGAAATTCTTTAAGTGTAGAGCGATTTAAATAGGCAGTGCAAACTCCAATAGGTTATGTCTGCCACTTGAGAAATGCAGTCTCGAGGGGCACCATGTTCTCCAGGACACGCCTAAAGGACAGCCATAACATGCACACCTTGACAGGTGATAAGACCACTGAGAATACTAAACCCAAAGAAAGCACACGCTTCAAACAAAAGATGCAGAGTCAATTTCTGGAGAGCCGCACCCATCTGGTACTCGTTCCATTAAAGTGACAGCCGAGACAAGCAATTTCACCTGAGGGCGCACGGAGTGCTCATCTTTCAGTAAATCACCATGTTATCAAGAAATGAAATGATGGAATACGGGCACACCACGTGACATCTCACCGGCTCTAGGCTTCCTCCACTGTGAGTGTCTAAAGTGACCTAGGGCAGACAAAAACAAAACAAGGCAAGTAATTGTCCTAGGAACTAGGGTCAGACAACACTTAAACATACAGTGCCCAAGTCACAAAGAAAACCATTTGAATTTTCAGGTGCAAATTGCCCCTTTAGGCACCTGCAAATTCCGCCCACACAGTGAACCACAAAGACTCGCATACGCCGAACTCACGCCTACTACACTTTGCATGCACAAATGGACGTCATGCATTCATATAAATGAAAACTAGGTGTAAGTCAATGAAGGCACGAAGTGGAAAAAAGTGTGGGCAAACATTTGGGAAAGTGGATCCGTTTCAGATAAAAAAATTTAAAATATGGCAATCTACTTCTTCCTGCAAATATGACTTAGTCAAGCTAGTTACAGGGGCAACTTGCTACAAAGTGCTAGGGGTCTGATTCATGGAATTATTTGCGGGGGAAATCAGGAGTTTGCCGGCCATTCTGTGCACAAAACCCCCATTGTCGCCTTGTAGGACGTTTCCAGGACTTGCCTGGACTCTGCACAGGTTCGGCACGCCTCTGCGAGCAGCCAAATGCCTAGCGCGAGACTCCATGCAGAGTGTGGGACGGGTCTGCGCAGAGAATTAAATAGGGGCAGAACATGCTGAATACCCATAATCCATGTAGAATGAGGAAGAAGAAGGCGTAAAGTGGGCGTGTCGACGGAACAGCCTGCACGAGGAAATCGCACAACCAGCACTGCCAGAAACCGCGCATATTCATGGATCTGACCGTGCAACATCTCGTTGAGGGAATCAGCACGCAAAGCTCCCGAGGACACCTACACGTGACGGCAGGTAGAAGGCCTCAAAGGAATAGTAATCACTGAACAAAAGTAAGGCCCGATCATGGTTTTGGGGGTGTGTGCACACTGTTGTGGTGCCGTTCGTAGTTTGGCGTGCACGTTCAAGTGGTTTATGGGGTTTTGCATGCAGATTGACCAGCGATTTACCCGAGTTATGGAAAATGGTACCCATATTGACGGGGTGCTGTAAATAGTTACGGAGGATCCCACGCAGTGTCACCGGGGTGCCTCCTTGGTTATGGGGAACCCCGTGCAGTATTAGCATGGTGCATGAGTGTGTGGCTGAGGAGACCGCAAAGGAAGGTATATGTAGCTGGATTTCCTTTGTGCGGGGTGGGGGCGTGTTGGGAGCGTTCCAGATAAGGTTACTTTGCGTGGTACATTCAATGAATATGCAGAGCACGCAAAACATTTTCTGTATGCAGGAACTTTGCGGTGTGATGTACACTTTTCCATGTTTTGAGCCCTAAGTATTTTGTTTGTGTTCATCACATTATTATTATTATTATTATTATTATTATTATTATTATTATTATTATTATTATTATTGTATTGTATTTATTTAGGGCTACCTAGCTCTGAGAAGCAAAGGAGCACTTTGCAGTGGTATACAACAATACAGATACATAACGGAGCACTTTAAAGAGGTATACAAGAGTAGAGATACATAACAATCAATTTACAGAGGTGTGCAAGAGTAGAGATACATAACGGATCGCTTTTCAGAAGTCACAACAGAACAGATATGCAGGGGGGTGTAGGATACAGAGGGGCACAAAGGAGGGGTACAGCTGTACCGGACGGTGGGGAGGAGAGGGATATAAAGCGAGTCAGGTGATGCGAGGGGCGACGTGATGGCCTAGGTGTGGAGGAGGAGAGACTCCTTGAAGAGGTGGGTCTTGAGTTATTTTCTGCAATTTAGTATCGGCATACTGACGGGGAGAGGTTCCATAGTCTTGGGGCATAGGCAGAGAAGGCTTGTTTTCTGATCCTTTCTTTTTTGCAATGGTGGATTGCAACTCTGCACATGTCTTTCATTCTGGTGGTGCACTCTCCACCAGAGATGCAGAGGAGTTTCTCTGTGAGGTAGCTGGGTGACTTGAGGGTGACTGCCTTATAGATGATGCATCAAGACTTGAAGGTGATTTGTGCATGCAGTGGGAGCCACTGAAGGTCAACGAGGGCTGAGGTGATGTGGTCGTATCTGCATGGACCCTTGACGAGGCATGCAGCTGCGTGTAGGACACTTTTCAGTGCCACAAGCGAGGACGACAGGAGACCTTCGAGGAGTGCATTTCGCCCATCCAGGTGCGATTGGACTTGTGTCGAATATTGGATCTAAAGCTTTCTGGAGGGAGGAAGGGATTGACCTTCCGAAGGAGGTAGAGCTGATACCAAGCTGTCTGAGTTTTCTTAGCTATGTGTGTCTTGAAGGAGAGATGTTTGTCGATGTGGAACTCGAGGGACTTGGTGCAGGAGATGAGCTTGGGTGTAAAGCCATCAGAGTTCTTGGTTGATATCCAGGTCTCTGTGTCTGTGTGTTCAGCGTTGTTAGTGAGGAGTAGGAATTCGGTCTTGGAGGGGTTGAGCTCCAAGTATGCACTGGGTATCCAAGACTGGATCAGAGAGAGGCAGGTTTTGAGCGTATGGATGTCCTACATAGAGTCGATCTTGAGGTATAGCTGTGTGTGTCATTGACAAATTGCTGGATGTTGATGTTGTGTGTGGCTAGGTCCCAGCGGCTCAATGTATAGCTTAAAGATGACTGGGGAGATGATGGAACCCTGCGGCACTCCACAGATGACGGATAACATTGGTGGTCTAGAGGAATCCATCTGAACAAAATGCTTGCGGTTGGTGCGGTAGGATTTGATCCAACATATGACAAGTTTGCTGATCCCGAAGCGACAACCTAAGATGTCTGTAAGTGCCTGGTTATCTACTGTGTTGAAAGCGGCCAAAAGGTTGAGTGGAACCAGGAGGCAGGTGTGGCCATCTTCTATGATGTTGAGAGTGTTGTCGACCACGGGTATGGTTGCTGTCTCCGTGATGTATCTAGGTCTGAACCCTGATTGGTAGGTTCGGAGGAGATTGTTGGTGTCGATGTGTTGCAGCAGGTGTGCGGCTGCTGCTTTCTCGAACCTAGGATGGGAAGATGGGTGATAGGGCAATAGTTACCTAGGCTGTTGGGATCCACAGTGGGTTTCTTTAGTAGAGGGAGGACTTGTCCTGTTTTGAGGGTCGATTGAGTTGGTGAGCTGTTGATGATCTCCACATTGTTCTCGTTCTGTGGGTAGATGTCACTACATAGCAGTTGTGGCTGTGCATTGTGTGTTTGTCTGTAGGTACAAACCCCTAATGCCAATGTACTTAAGGGTACTGGTTGACTTAAGGAAATGCTTTTCTAATCTGGCTGTGCACATATCACCTTATTCACACACGAGAGCTGCACATTGTAACATTTCAAAATAGGATGACAAATCTATCACAGTTGGAGGGATGGAAAATGAAGTGGAACGGAATTGGTTCACAATACTGATATCACACTTACATCAATTCAGGAGAGGGTCAGGCATGGCCCTCTCAGGCATTGCTCACACCACTGCGCTTGTTCCAAACAGGTACAAGTAGAATTACTTTGTTTTCTGCATATTTTTGTGTACCTCTCATTGGCGTGTACACGGTAAAATACACAAAACTGCCCCTTCTAACGTTTCCTTTTTGCAATTGTGCACATTCGCAAGAAGGGCAATCAGAGGCACGAGAATGTGTTGATTACAGAAGCCCTTTGGAATGGGGTACAGCTTTGCTTGGTGGTAGTGATGGGGGGAGGGGCTGAACTAACCCAACACATCCTCTTAAATTGGGCCAAAAAGGGTTGAGATTTGTGGATATTTGGAGTTCGCGCAGACCAGGTATGGCTCTGCGACTGACCGAGTGCCTTGTGCGAGAAACCACGCAGAGGGTGGTCTGTGTAAGGGCCGGAATAGGGGGCAGAACAGGCAAAATGGGGAAGAACATTCCAGAAAAGGGGGTGTAATGAGGGACGCACTGCAGACAGTCCATAGCATGCCCACAAATGTGCATGACAAAGCGTTTTCATGGATGTGACCGCGCAACCTCTCACCTGCAAAGTGCCCCTGCAGTGCCCTCGAAATCTCTGCCGCCCTTAAGCAGGCGTAGGGACTTCAGCCGAGGAATTGGACATGCGCCGAGTAATCACAGCTCTCGAGGTGAGTTTGCATGACGTATTTAGGGGTGCGCGCACGCAGACAAGGTTCCGATTGTACTTAGGGGTGCACGTACATGGCGTAGGGGGGAGCAGGGACATTTTACGAAGGGTTGCACGCAGTTTGATCGGGTATATACATGCTTTCCGTGAAACTGTACGCATGTCCTCTGGGTGCCTCTGGCACAGTTACGGGGAACCCTGCGCAGAGTCCCTGAGATGCAGGCCAGTTTGCGAGGGACCCTATGCACTGTTTGAAGGGTGCGTGTATTTGCACCCGATGGTGCATGCAAAAGTAGCAGTTCTGGCTGTTTTTACTTTGCATGGGGGCATGTTGAGGGCGTTCCAGGCGCGACTTGAGTATACGGGTACTTTGCGCAGACAATTCCACGAATACGCATTTTTTATGCTGCAAGCAGGCTTGTGCCGTGTCGTTCTCAGCAAGCGGAAATGACTGGAAAATGCACCCCTTTTCATTAATCGGACCCATAACTTTGCTGTTTACTGCAGAATGGCGCAGGGCCACCTGAACTGCTCTGAATTTATAAAAGGTTTCCCAGGCCACCTTGCTTGGAGGGGGTGTTGAGAGGCAGATGGGTGCAGGATAAGGAGAGTAATGCAGAGCCAACAAGCAGCCTTCCAGCTATGCAAGTCCATCAGAAAAACACAGATGACCAGCGGAATAGGGCCCCCGAGCTATGTATAGCATATAATGTACCGCCCCTGGCATGAACGGACGCAGCCAGTGTTTGCAATTTAACACAGCAACCTTAATATGCCCCATCCGGCACTCTTACCTTATCTGTTCAGTTGCTCTGGAGCTCAGCCGGTGAGCTTTTCTTTTAAACTTTACCATACATACATGAATGCTGTTTGGGGGATGAAAAGTGGTGCAGTTTTGACCAGGAGCATGGACTTCTTCGTGTGTGCCCATATTTTATTTTTATATTTGTTGTATGTATTGCTCATGAGCATAGCTCCTGGAAGCAGGGCCCAGTAGATGGTGATAGATGGGGAGGCAAGCAGTCTTTACGTACACCATGGGGCTGATCCATGGAATTATTTGCACCGAAAAACGGGGATTTGTGCGCCATTCTGCCCGCAAATCCCACTTTAACGGCGCAAATAATTCCATGAATCAGCCCCATGTCTTCTCCTACTGGCGTGCCATGAAGGGTGAGAGGGACTATGGGACAGAGCTGAGAGCCCATGTTGTTGGGGAGTGTTGTAAACGCGCATCTTCGGGACAGTAACTGGACAGGGTGGCAACGGAGGGTATAGAAGGAAGTGCTTCGTGAAGAGGAGGGTTCTGGTTTCCTTCCTGAATTGCATCAGGGCGGGAGCGGGTCTGATATTGGTGGAGTTGCGGTTCCACAGTAGTGGGCCGTGGACTGAGAACACTTCTCCTCAGTGTCTTATTTGGCATTTCTGCTGCTGTAATCGGTCATGATGATGGATTTGTCTATTTGCTAGGATGGTGCATTTGTGCACCGGCAAGGTGGGTACATTTGCACATTGGTTAGGTGGGTGCATTTGCCCACTTGCTAGGTGGGTTCATTTTTGCACCAACTAGGTGTGTGTGTTTGTGCACCGGTTAGGTGGGCGCATTTGAGCACCAGCTAGATGGGTACATTTGTGCACCAGCTCGGTGGGTGCATTTGTGCACCAACTAGGTGTGTGCGTTTTGTACACTGGTTAGGTGGGGGCATTTGTCCACTTGCTAGGTGGGTGCATTTATGAACCAGTTGGGTGGGTGTATTTGTGCACTAGCTAGGTGCATTTGTGCACCGGTTAGGTGGGCGCATTTGGGCACCAGCTAGGTGAGTGCATTTGTGGACCGGTTCGGCGGGTGCATGAGGGTGACAGCTTTGTAAATGACCAAATGCAACAAGAAGGTGTGTAGCAGTAGGCAGTAAAGTTTCATGAATGCCAGTGTGAGGGTTTTTTATCTGTGGCACCCTTTCTTCAGGCTGGTAGTGTTTGGAGGCCACTCCACTTCAATGCTCTGGTTGTGGTGGGTAGGACCAGTCTTTGCATCAGGCCTTGCAGGCGGCTGCCTTATGTGCCAGCCTCCAGGGGGGTGCCACCGCCAGTAGGTGTGAATAGGAGTGTGAACGAGGTGTGAATGGGAGGCAAAATGAACTTGCAGGATTAAAAGAAGTGCTTTTAATCAGGCAAGCCAATTTTGACATTTCAAAGATACATGGCCTGATTCAAAGACCGGCATTGCCCACACACACACACACTCAGACAAACATGCGCTACATGCACTTTGAAACCCAGGTGCCTATGCTGAACCTTCAGACACCCAGGGATGCCTGTGACATAGGAATAAAACGTAGCGTGGCGACTCGGGATGGAGCACCAGACCACACGTGTGTCTTGGCAGCCGAAATGTCTCCCCATCATGTTGAACATGCCTAGTCACTAGTCCCGTGGCACTTAACTGAGATCTCTGCACCTTCTCGAATATATCCTCTCATGAATGTATAACAGGATTTGAAAACCCGAAGAAAGGAAAGGAAAAAGGAAAACCCTAAGAACCAGAACTTTAACTGATAGGACTTCAGAAAATAACCATTTGCTGAAAGTCTCACTAGTGTGGGCACCATGGGGTGTTCTCAGAAAAAAGGGAGAGTCTCCTTAAAAATATAGGGCATAGACATGCTTTGAAAACCCACACGTGCTAACACATCTGCTACGGGAGCATTTACAAGCACACAGCTGGGCATAGCAGAGTATCAAGAGCAGTCGCAAAAGGTGCCGGGAGCATGAGTTTTTGATGAGCACTTGCATAGCTGTCAAGTGGTCCCATGTTATGCCCGATACCACAAGCCTGTACTTGCTTTTGACTTTGCATGCTGGAATTTGTAGGCCCATACTTAGCACAGGAAACATGAAACTACAAATGTAATCATGCAACGAGAAAAGCCAGGAATGGCTCTAAGTGGCTCACATGGCAGCTATGCATTTGGACATCAAGTAGTGGCAGGGAGTTTGGAAATGGAAGCAAGGCTCTGACTGGACAGCAGTAGAGGAAGACGACCATTAAATGCAGGGCGAGGCATATCAGACGGAAACCAATGTTTGGGCGACTACTTAGCGATGCGGTGATTAGAAGCATGTGTGTATGTATGCATTCAAGCAACTTGATTTATAGCACAGAAAGCCTCCATTGTCGTGTTTGAAAATGCCGGCATAGTCGCTGGTATAGAACCTCTTTGCAGAAGTCTGTTAAGTAGGCTTGCAGTGTGCACTGTGGAGGGTTTTGACCCATGTGGAATCATTAGACGGGGTGAATGTGGGGATTAAGCTGTCGCTGCCCATCATTTTGCCCCAGAACAAAAATAAATCATTGGAGTGGGTAAAGATGGGGATGCGCTGTCGCCGCCCATCATTTCATCCCAGAATCCAGGAGAGCTGCGCAGTTGTGCGCACACCAAAATGTGTTTAGAATGCATTAATCCAAGAAAATCCCAAAAATGGGTGCAGTACCAGTACTCACCACTATCCAAAAGCCGGCGTTTTAAAACCACTCTGTGTGTTTCTGAAGGCAAGCCAAAATGACTATTTTCAAACATTGCCACATGTGCAAAATATTTACTGAACACCAGCAGACATTTGGCAGAATGGAGTTTTGTGTGCCTACAAAATCTGGCAAATGAAGAGCCCAAAAACAATGCTTATAACAAAAATGCTATGGAGTCAGCAGCTTAAGCCTAACTGAAACTGGATTTAAAACCACCAAAATCGAAAATGTTAAATTAAATGAGTGACCTATGCTTGGTGTCACATGCCTTTGTAACTGTTGAAATGTCATAGTTTTGCACTTAGAATCAGCATTCTAGCTGCATGTGTAAAATTACAAGTATTTTAAAAGCAACAAAAAGTCAGCTGAAGGTCTGGCTTAAGGAACTTGATTTTGCCTAGCAGAGAGCAGAGACCAGAGGGAAAGCAGTGCTGTGCCTAGCAGAGACCAGACCAGGCGCTGTGAGCAGAACCCGGAAAGACCAGACCAGAGTCCAGTCTAAAACCCTGACCAGATCTGTGATGAGGCCCATTTAATCCAAGAATATAGTGTGAGTACCCAGCAGAACTGTGTAGAACCAATCTCTTAGTTTAAATTCATCTAATTCAATCTATTTAACCTAAGCAGAACTGCCTGATAGCTCCTAGCTGTCACCTGTCATTCTAGCTGCAAGAATTTGTCACTTGTCATTTTGAGCTTTTAAAATTTACAAAACCAAAAACGACCTTTATTAAATCGCTCATATCTCCGCAACCGTTTGAGCTAGAGACTTGCTTTAACTTTTATTTGGAAGCTGAGATCCCAGGCTTTCATAGGACCCCAAAACGGTAGAGATAGTCCTCGCGGTTCCTCTGTAATAGCGCTCGGCGCATCCGCGAATTTTACCGCGATTTGCAATTTCTTCACATGTAAAAAACTGCTGCTGCCTGATTTCCATTTGCTAGAAATTCGTTTCACCTGCTAATCATCCCTGCATCATTGCTAGTGTGAGCCTGGACTAATATTAGCTAGATACCACTCATCCTGAACCTTTGAAAGTGAATTAAAAGCGTTTCCAGCATATTTCTCATTCATTGCCAGCACACATCAAAGTAATTTGGGCCTGTGATTTCAAACCTCCTATCTGTTTTCTGTTGTTTAAGCTTGCTGGGGTGAACTGATTACATTAATTGCATTTCTGAGAACTGTGTGCTTTTCTCCCATTTCCTTGCATTGCATAAAGAGGGGGGGATTGCCAGAGAAAAGTGATTACATTGTTTGGTTGAAATCATATTGCGTATTTTCTGTACTGCATTCATTGAATATTGCATCCAACTGAGCTTACATAAAGCATCCTCTACCACATTATACTTTTGTTCCTATTTACCAGTGTGCTACCTTATCCATTTCATGTTAACTCAGTAGTCGTTATAAAGAAGTGTGCTGGTGCCAGATTCTCCGTTATTAATATTTCCCATATCAGATTAAGTGTGATATTCAATTATTAATTTATTATAAGTGTGATCCATATATATATATATTTGAAATTATCAAATAAACCTTTTAAACTTGCAAAACAGAATTGTTTCTTGGCTCAGTGGGGTCAGGGGGATTCCAAGAGAGGGGTGTTATACAAGGGTAGGCATCCAGAACGCATGAACTGGACCTAAAGATATATCAATAAGGGTTTTCATTCAGTATCATAGACTAGGCGTTAACTTGGCTGTAGTGCTGAATTGAATCCTCTTACAAAGTGGGGGCTCGAGCCGAGACGTTGGGTTAGATTTACCATTTGTGCAGCTTAATACAGTGTGCTAACTGACGGGATACATACATCCGGTCGGATCACCACGCTGCATTACGCTGTGAAGCATTCCTCAAAAGGGACACTCCAAGAAAAGTTCTGTTCTGCAAAAATAAAATACTAACTTCTGTAAGTCAGGACAGAGACCAATCTCTAGAATGACGACCTTAGTAGATATGAAAATAGCCAGAGAGCACCTCTTGCATAAGTTATTTGTGAGAGGTGAGTGGACTCACCAGGACCAAACAGTCTGGTTGCAGGCCATCATGCAACAGGTCACGGAAACAGGGTCAGACCTATGGAGAGATCAGGGTCCATTACATGTGGCCCTGAGTGAACTATATATGGCTCCTAAAGCCAAAGAGGAACACAATAAGATCGCCAGGATAGCAGCATACCTGTACCTATATATGGGAGACATGCAGGATAGATGTGCTGAAAGCCAAAATCTGGCAAATAGGCAACAGATGGCATTACAGAAGGCCCAATCTGATCTGGACTCTTCTGAGCAGAGGCTGCAGAGGAGCCAGGAGTCAGAAGATGACAGCAGACTGTACATCACTAAAATAAAGGAGGATATGGATGTGCTGCAAAAGGAAAAGTCAGAACAGGATACCAGATTTCTGGCCTTGCAGAAGGAACACCAAGAAGGTTTGGACTCCCTACTGCAAAGCCAGAAAAAGCTGGAGCAACAGCTGGACTTCAACAGGGTATGTGCTGAGCAGGTAGTCACCCTGCAAGGCCACCTAGATAGAGTGAAGGCAGAGAGCAACAAACTAATTCTGAAAGACCTGGATACCCAGGCGGAGTTTGATGAGGAGCGCCAGAAAGCTGGTGCCTTTCAACGGCAAAGGGACGACCTGGCGGCACAAATGCAGGCTCTTAGTCAGGAAAGAGACGCCATAGGCCAGGAAGTCTGCCATTTAAAAAGGAAAATGGAAGAAAATCACCTGGCCCACCAGGGGCTGGGTGACCTCCAAAAAGAAAACCAGAACTTGGTAGAGCACACCAGAAGGGTGGAGGATGCACTAGCAAGAAAGGAGCAGGCCAATAGGGACACAGCTCAGGAGGTAACCCTCCTGCAGCAAAGACTGGCCCAGTTCTCCAGGACCAACCAGGAAGCACAGAGGGAAAATGAGGCTCTCTGCCAGCACAATGATAGGCTCCAACAGCAGGTAGCGATGCAGGAGAGACTGATAGAGTCGAGTAAGGCCTTAACAGAGGAACTGAAAGCACAAATGCAGGCTCTTGCATTGCAACAGGGAGCAGGGGCGGATAGAGATGAGGTCCGTTGGGAAAGAGAGACTCCTGACCATAACCGCAGGAGCCCTAACACCAGGGGCCTTCATCTCCCCCAGTCCCTGGACTCTACCACCCCCATGTTCCCTGGCGCACATGAGCACAGGGCCACAGGGATGGCAGATTACTATCCAGCCAGAAGCATGGGGCCCATAGGCCAGTACCATCCAGGAATGGAGGGGTGGGCATCCGGGTATGGGCACCCAAGTACAATACAGTTCAGTGGGGAACCCCAGGAGAGTAGGCCCCTTAAGGGCATCCTGAAAACCTCTGCCCAGTTAGGTCAGTGGAGGGGGTACCCATCTAATCCTGGCAGCAAGGAGGAATCTGAAGACTCCTCTGAACTGCGCAGGACACAGGAGACCAGGTCCCCACATTCTGCCAGCCATTCCCAGGCTCGCAGAATCCGGGAAAACCTGGAAGAACAGACGGGAACCTCTGGGAGCAGTGCCTCTGAGTCCGACGAAGAATGGACAAGGGTTACCCGAATCAAAAAGGCCAATAAGGCAAAAAGGGCCCTGCTTAAGGACCCCTTAAAGCAGATTAAGGCGATCAGGAGCGTCATCACGCCTTACCATAAGAACTCTAAGTATTCTGTTTGGGAGCACTTAGAGTTGTTTGAACAAATGATGGAGACTTTCCATTTGAAGGACAGCCAAAGCTGCATTCAATATGTAAAGTGGACCTTCTCCCCGGAATACTCCAGTTTCTTTGCGGGGCTGGAGGACCAAAATCATTTAAGATGGTCCACCTATAAGGCGGCCATCCTGAAACATTTTTCTGTTCACAGAAATCCTCAAGAGGCTCGCAAGGCAGCCTACAATTTGCAATGTGGGGAGGATCAGGCCCCACAAGAATTTGTGCAGGAGTTAAAGCGGGCTTTTGCACAGACCACAAGAAGGGTGCGCACGGATAGCCGTGACTTTATCAACACGTTTTTCCATGCCTTGCCCAAATATATCATGACCCAGCTCGTGAGGGATTTTCACGAGAAAAGATCTTTAGACTGGGTCATTGAACAGGCTACCCGCATCTATGAGGTGCAGAAGCCCATAGAAAATAAAAGCAATGCCCAGAAAAACCCCAAAGCCAACAGCACCCCTGCTGCTGCCAAGGTGGCAGAGGTAAAGGTCACCCCCGTTTTGGATTTGGAGATGGGGGGGCCTAAAAACCTACCTGCACCGAATAATGCTAGGCCCAGAAGGTCTTCGGGCCAGTCACAGACAGGGAGCCAGGGAGGCAGCCCCACAAATGGGGTCCCTCGCTCTCCTGACTATGTAAGTCCTCGCTACAAAGGTAACAGACCCATCCTGGGTTATGTGTGGACTCCTCCAGCCCAAGGGGGGGGATCCAGCCAAGCACCTAACCCAGGGAACTTCCCTCCAAACTTCCCACAGGAGGGCAGAAATTTACCGAACCCTGGGCAGAACTTTTTCCCCAGATATCCACCCGACTTTCAACCCCAAAACCATCCATCCTTCTTTCCCCAATTCCCTGAGCCCAGACCACTGAATCCGGGAGAGGGGAGGCCAAGGGTGGAGGGGTACCAAAATCTTCCCAACCAGGGGTACTACCAGAGGAGGGACAGCTACCCTTCCCGGGATCAGCCCAGGGGAGAAAACAGGGCCCCGTATCAGCCAGAGCGGGTGTCCCAGTTAGAGCGCCAGGTTCAAAACATGGCGCGGGATATGGGTCATATACTGAGGGCACAGCAGAACCCTCAGATCAGCATGCCGGCGCAGAACGCACCCAACTCTGGACCTGGTGCTCCAGAACAATGACGGGGGCAGCACCCCGATAACTCACCGGTTCCCAGGGAGGAGGCACAAGGGGAAGGGGGGTGTAAAGCCTTGGAGGAAGCTTCCTTCCTCACTTGTAAACAGCCCCTGGAAACCCAGGAACCGGAAACAAAATCTCTTGCCCCTGAAAGTCTGCCTCCTAAGGAGCAGAGGGGGGGTAGGAGAAACAAAAGACCCAAACAGACTCAGTTTGAGGAGGAGGTACAGATCTTCCAATTTGAGGGAGAGGGATCCTCAGAGGATCCTGGGAAAAGGATCTTCTCCTTCAGAGAGGGGGGAACTCCTCCCAAAGAAAAATGGGTCCCTAGGGATGCAAATCCAGACTGGGGAGATGTGGAGACTGAGCTACCGCCGCCCACCATCTCATCCCAGAACCAACAGCAAGAAAATCCCCTGGTTCAAACCCATCCTGGGGACTGCCTCCAAAAAGGGGGGGGCGGCCCAGAAACGGAGCCAGGGGAACCCACAATGGCTCTGATCTCCAGTTGCAAAATTTTTCTTTCAGATTCCCAAGACTCTCCACAGAATTCTGCCCAAATCCCTTCGCTAGCGATGTCCAAAACCAGAAAATTAGCCCACCAGTTGTCCAAAAATGTACATTATCTGTGCCCCCTTGAGGAGAAGGAGGGAAGATATTATGCCCCGGTACAAGTACAGGGGCAGGGTACAATCTCAGCACTGGTGGACACTGGATCTCAAGCTACCCTTCTGTCCAGAAGGGCCTTTGACGAACTGAATGCCGGAAGGGGAGAGAATTACCAAATTCCTCTCACCTCTCTTCCTGGACAACTACAGAACTTTGACGGGAAGGAAATTCCCGTTGAGGGGACTGCAGACTTGGACATTAAGATCGGGCGACATAAGTTGAAACACCCGGTCATAGTTGTGACCCCAGAGGGCACCCCTTGTTTACTAGGGAATGACCTCCTGAGAAGGTTGTCACCCCTAATAGATTGCGTAAACAAGGTCCTCTGGACTCAGACTAGCCGACCCATAAAATTAAAACAGAGTGTCAACCATGTTAGTTTGAACGGCACATGCCACATGGTTGAACAAAAATCTGACCAAGTAGAATTTCACTTCCAGAACAACCAAATTCCAGACGTGACAGTAATAGCAGTAGGACAACAGACTGGTGATGGGGGGTCCTCTCTATTTCTGAAAATCAACCTTCCTTCCAGTTTAAAGTGGTATTCCACGCTGGAAGGAAACACTCTGAAATTCTATACTAATCCACAATCAGAAACTCCCACTCCTATAGTCCAGAAAGATGTGAAATCAGCTCAGAGCCTGGCTGAGATTCAGCAAATTGGAGAGCAGTTGTTCATCCCTGTTCAGTTAAATGATGGGAAGGACTCTGTTCTCACTCGAGTGTGTGTGAACAACGGTAAGAGCTTCATCAGCGAAGCCATGTTCCGCCAACTCCCAAAAGATCCAGCCATTCCCACCTTCAAACTGATAGACAAATGGGAAATGGACCTGGAAGCACCTGACTCAAAACATCTCCTGCCAAGCAGGTGTATGCTCAAAATCGCCATTGGCAACAAGAGCATAGTCCATAATTGTTGGGTCGTGCGAGACGTCCCTGCCGCCTTTTACTTAGGCAGTGACATTCTCAATCGCTTTGCCATTAGTTTGGACCTAATAAACTTCAAAGCTTGGTCCCGATTAGCGGATAATCCCATGGGCTTTGGTGATCCAGAAAAAGCATTTAGGTCAGCTCAATTGCTACCTTATGCAGTTGAAATTCAGGTTAAAGAGGAAGTCACCATCCCAGAAAGGACCCGACAATTCTCCCTGGAAGTGAAAGTTAAAAGGGGACAAGAGTTGAAAAACCCTGATGCTTACATTCATCTAAATGCTTCTCTCCAACAGCAAGGGTTGGGGGTAAACCCGACTCCATTAGTCAACATAGAACATGACACCATTCTAATAGAGGTGGATAACAGCGACTTAAAGAGTATTACTCTAGCCGCAGGCACCATTATTGGAATGGCGGTTGATGACCGACACTTCTCCATGGATCTTGTAAATGAACTGTTAGGACCAATCCCCAAGGACTGTTTTGACAGTGACAGTGATGACAATACAACACCAGACAGGATTTTTACCCGGCATGGGGGGAACTTCCTGGTGTACACTTCCTGCCCCTATGGTAAGGAAGATGTGACTTGTGACTTCAGGAGGGATGAGGTGATTTTTCAAGTCCATGAGGGCTGCCTTTCCCACCTGAAGCCTCCGGTCCAAATCAGCACTCTGACCAGGGACTTCTCCACCCAGCTGGAGGAGGCCGCGGAGATAGCCAAACCAGAAGTCTTTCCAGGCTTCAGGCAGATGGTGGAAGAGAGAGTCAACCTAGCTGATGCCTGTGTGACTCTGGAACAAAAGCAAAAGTTGAAACAAGTTTTCTTGGATTTCCAAGATCTCTTTGCGGTAGACTCATATGACTGTGGTCGCACTGACATCCACACCACAACAATCCCCACGGACCCTGGCATGACTCCTGTGTTTGTGAAGCAATATCGCTTGCCTCTCGCATCAATGGAGTCCCTTACTGAAATAATTAAGAACCTTGAGTCCCGGGGAATAATCCGTCCAGTCCACAGCACCTTCAATAATCCGGTGCTGGGAATATTGAAGCCGAACGGCCAGTGGAGACTCTGTGCTGACCTCAGGGAGCTCAACAAACGGGTCCATACTTCCCGATGGCCTCTTCCCTACATTGACCAAGGGCTAGCCCAGATCCAGGGGTCACAGGTATTCACTGCAATAGACCTGACCAATGGATACTGGACCGTGCCTGTCAGTAGGGAGGACCAATACAAACTGGCTTTTACCTTTGGGGGCCAGCAGTACACATGGACCCGGACTCCCTTCGGATACCTCAACTCCGGCAATGAATTCAACATTTTTCTACACAAGGCCATGCCCGACTTGGGTGCAAGGGGTAACCTGGCTTATGTAGATGATGTCCTCATCAAAAGTTCATCTGTGGAGGAACACATAGCGGAGATCCGTTATGTTCTGACACAGTTGAGGGCCGCCGGAGCAAAACTTTCCTTTCAGAAAGCACAGTGGTGTAGAACCCGTGTTAATTTCTTGGGGCATGAGATTACTCCTCAGGGGCTCTGTCCCCAGGAAAAGAAAGTGGAAGCACTTCAGAAACTGAAAGACCCCACAACTCTGCGGGAACTAAGGAGCCTCCTTGGACTGACTAATTACAGCAGAAAGTTCATTGAGGGCTACGCAGAGATCACCAGACCCCTGATTCATCTCCTGAAGGGGGGGGTCAAGTGGGAATGGGGTCCGGAACAAGCCGAGGCAGTAAAACAACTCAAAAGAAGCCTCTCACAAGCGCCTTGCCTAGCTTACCCTGTCAGAAACAAGGAGTTTTTCCTGGAGACGGGGTTCTCTAATACGTGCTTGACGGCAGTATTATATCAAAAGCATGACAAGGTCAATAAAGTAATCTCCTATGCGAGCAAAACTTTATCCTCTGTGGAGGAAAAATTCAACGATTGTGAGAAGGCACTCCTGGCAACGGTGTGGGCATTGAAGAATTACCGCCCGTTTATCCAGGGGGAACACATCATAGTGGAGACTCCACACCAGCCTCTGCAATATCTCCAGAGTGACAGAATCCGGGCCGGAAATGTGAGTAATTCCCGAATTACTTCCTGGATTCTGTCAATGCAAGGCTTTCCTGTGGAGGTCAGATATGGCCAAAACAAGAAGAGTCCCCTCGCGCAAGGTCTGGCTGACTTGCATGATTGTGCCAGAGAAAACCGTCTCGAGGACGAAAGTCTAAACATAAAGGACAACATGGAGGCATACCTTAATTCCCCCCACAAGGTCTTTGAAGAAGACAAGTGTGAGGGAATGCCCACTGTGTATGTGGATGGATGCTCTTACCATGTCGACAACAACGGGGAGAAAGAACTGGTGGCCGGCGTAGGGAATGCATGGGTGAATGAGTCCCCAGAACCCTCCGCGGGATACAAAATTGGTCCCCGAAGTAGTCAGGTGGCAGAATTGATGGCTGTGCATCAGGCCATCCTCACTGCTGTCCAGCATCAACTCCACGAACTGGTCATAATCACAGATTCGGATTATGTACGGAACGGGTTCGTGGAGCACCTGGTTAATTGGAAAACCAGAGGCATGTTATGTGCTAACAACAAACCCTTGAAACATGGGAAGTTGATCCAAAACATTGATGATCTGGTCAACTCGAATGAGATGACCATCTACTGGAAAAAGATCAAGGGTCATTCCAAAGTAGAGGGACCAGACAAAACTGGAAATGACTTAGCTGATCAGCTGGCCAAAACCGGAGCCATTCAAGGGGATCTAATTGAGATTGAGTCCCTGTTGGGGGAAATCCAGGTCACTGCCATCACTAGGTCCCAGACAAATGCTCACAACGACCTCTCAATGGCACAATGGAGTAAGGAGACCCCTGATGCTGATTTGATCACTGCTCAGAAGGGGGATCCAATAATTGGTAAATTTTACCAACACCTTGAGGACCCTGAGAACTTTCCCCTGACGGATACCGATTACATTGGGAAAGAGGACCTAAGAGTGTTGATGAAATGTCCAAAAATGTTCCGGATCCAAGACGGTTTGTTGGTAAGGAAATCCAAAGCTGGCCACGATCAGTGGGTGGTTCCTACCTCATTCCGAAGCCTGATGTTAAGTCACGCCCATGATGCGGCCACCGCCGGTCATAGGGGGTTTCACACGACATTGGAAATCTTAAAAGAGGTTGCATACTGGCCACACATGGGGCAGGACCTCAACCAATATTTGAAGGGGTGTCTTGTGTGTGCACAATTTCAGCCGACATCCCTCACACACCGGGCGCCTTTACAAAAGCGGGGGATGACACTGCCATGGTCAGATTTACAAATCGACTTTGTAGGCCCTGTGATTCGCTCGGCTAGGGGGAATAAGTACATGTTGACCGTGACATGCTTGTTTACCAAGTGGGTGGAATGTCTCCCAGCCCCAAATTGCAAGGCAGAAACTGCAGCTGCCTTGATGATTAACCACATCTTTTCCCGTTTTGGTCTACCTCAAAGGATTGAGTCAGACAGAGGTAGCCACTTCACCAGTGAAGTAATGACAAAGATGTGGGAGATACTGGGGGTCAAGAGAAAGCTGCATATTGCTTACAGACCAGCTTCTTCTGGGGCGGTAGAGAGATATAACCGGACAATTGTGAGCATATTAAAGAAGTTTGTGGCAGATTCTGGGCCAAGTTGGGATATCCGATTACCTCTGGTCCTAATGGCCATCAGATCTACCCCTTCATCTGCAACCAAAATGTCACCATTTGAGTTGATGACTGGGCGCAAGATGGTGCTTCCTCAGCATTTGCTCTACAGGACCCAAGAGCAGACACTGATAAATGCCTCCACTACTCATGAGTATGTGGAGAATTTAAGGAAACACCTCCAACATGCTTTTGCTTATGCTCAGCGGAATCTAGAAAGATCGGCTGATAGCATGAAGACCCATTATGACCTGAAAACTTCCAGGAAGGAATATCAGGTGGGAGACCGGGTCTATCTATACAACTTCCAAAGGAACCAGGCCAAGCAGCGCAAATTTTTGCCTACATGGAAGGGACCCTTTGAGATCGTCGATAAGATCTCCCCTGTGGCCTACAAGATCCGCATCCCCAAAGGCGGTTCGGCAGAGGGGGAAGACAAGTGGGTCCACATAAACCAGTTGAAATGTTGCCATCCCAGGCACACTCTGCAACAACTGGAGGAATCCTCTGGAATCCTAGCGGGTACTGTATCAGACTAATTCAGTTCCAATCATAAAACCTACCACATCTAGTCTCTAAAATATTGTGATTTACATGAAACTGTCTCTAGTGATGCTGTTGTTTTTTTCAAAATAAGAATGTAATGTTTCGTTATGATGAAATGCATATGCCACCCCACTACCTCAACAGTGGTGGAAAAACGTCTATGAGTAGATATTGCCGCTCTTCCTTTATCATCCTAGGAGAGATGAAACCATGAAGGATGACCAAGAAGGACGATCCGGAGACCGGGAGTAGAGACGCAACGGGCCCGGTGGACCGCCCAATACACCCATCAGGACCGGCGAGGAGAACCGATCGATCCGACCGGATGGAGAAGAAGATGCCGAACTGTGCCATCTATAGAAGAGGAAGAAGATAATGTGGACATACCAGCGCCAGGGTTCAAAACCTCCCTTGCAACCGACTCCCCCTCGACTCAAGTCAAAGCGCAGTCGGGCGGGGGGGCTTGTGGAGGGTTTTGACCCATGTGGAATCATTAGACGGGGTGAATGTGGGGATTAAGCTGTCGCTGCCCATCATTTTGCCCCAGAACAAAAATAAATCATTGGAGTGGGTAAAGATGGGGATGCGCTGTCGCCGCCCATCATTTCATCCCAGAATCCAGGAGAGCTGCGCAGTTGTGCGCACACCAAAATGTGTTTAGAATGCATTAATCCAAGAAAATCCCAAAAATGGGTGCAGTACCAGTACTCACCACTATCCAAAAGCCGGCGTTTTAAAACCACTCTGTGTGTTTCTGAAGGCAAGCCAAAATGACTATTTTCAAACATTGCCACATGTGCAAAATATTTACTGAACACCAGCAGACATTTGGCAGAATGGAGTTTTGTGTGCCTACAAAATCTGGCAAATGAAGAGCCCAAAAACAATGCTTATAACAAAAATGCTATGGAGTCAGCAGCTTAAGCCTAACTGAAACTGGATTTAAAACCACCAAAATCGAAAATGTTAAATTAAATGAGTGACCTATGCTTGGTGTCACATGCCTTTGTAACTGTTGAAATGTCATAGTTTTGCACTTAGAATCAGCATTCTAGCTGCATGTGTAAAATTACAAGTATTTTAAAAGCAACAAAAAGTCAGCTGAAGGTCTGGCTTAAGGAACTTGATTTTGCCTAGCAGAGAGCAGAGACCAGAGGGAAAGCAGTGCTGTGCCTAGCAGAGACCAGACCAGGCGCTGTGAGCAGAACCCGGAAAGACCAGACCAGAGTCCAGTCTAAAACCCTGACCAGATCTGTGATGAGGCCCATTTAATCCAAGAATATAGTGTGAGTACCCAGCAGAACTGTGTAGAACCAATCTCTTAGTTTAAATTCATCTAATTCAATCTATTTAACCTAAGCAGAACTGCCTGATAGCTCCTAGCTGTCACCTGTCATTCTAGCTGCAAGAATTTGTCACTTGTCATTTTGAGCTTTTAAAATTTACAAAACCAAAAACGACCTTTATTAAATCGCTCATATCTCCGCAACCGTTTGAGCTAGAGACTTGCTTTAACTTTTATTTGGAAGCTGAGATCCCAGGCTTTCATAGGACCCCAAAACGGTAGAGATAGTCCTCGCGGTTCCTCTGTAATAGCGCTCGGCGCATCCGCGAATTTTACCGCGATTTGCAATTTCTTCACATGTAAAAAACTGCTGCTGCCTGATTTCCATTTGCTAGAAATTCGTTTCACCTGCTAATCATCCCTGCATCATTGCTAGTGTGAGCCTGGACTAATATTAGCTAGATACCACTCATCCTGAACCTTTGAAAGTGAATTAAAAGCGTTTCCAGCATATTTCTCATTCATTGCCAGCACACATCAAAGTAATTTGGGCCTGTGATTTCAAACCTCCTATCTGTTTTCTGTTGTTTAAGCTTGCTGGGGTGAACTGATTACATTAATTGCATTTCTGAGAACTGTGTGCTTTTCTCCCATTTCCTTGCATTGCATAAAGAGGGGGGGATTGCCAGAGAAAAGTGATTACATTGTTTGGTTGAAATCATATTGCGTATTTTCTGTACTGCATTCATTGAATATTGCATCCAACTGAGCTTACATAAAGCATCCTCTACCACATTATACTTTTGTTCCTATTTACCAGTGTGCTACCTTATCCATTTCATGTTAACTCAGTAGTCGTTATAAAGAAGTGTGCTGGTGCCAGATTCTCCGTTATTAATATTTCCCATATCAGATTAAGTGTGATATTCAATTATTAATTTATTATAAGTGTGATCCATATATATATATATTTGAAATTATCAAATAAACCTTTTAAACTTGCAAAACAGAATTGTTTCTTGGCTCAGTGGGGTCAGGGGGATTCCAAGAGAGGGGTGTTATACAAGGGTAGGCATCCAGAACGCATGAACTGGACCTAAAGATATATCAATAAGGGTTTTCATTCAGTATCATAGACTAGGCGTTAACTTGGCTGTAGTGCTGAATTGAATCCTCTTACAGCACCCCCTCAACCGAGAACTCTGTGGCATTATGTAAATGACTGTGCATTGTAAAGGCATGTGGGCATTGCACCCACCAAACACCTGTGAGGGCTCTTGTATCAGAGTATTGCCAAGCAATACAATTTACCCATACCTTTCACCTCGCTCCATCTTGTTAACCTTACATTTAGTTGGTGCAGGAGCCAATATTTGTATAGTGAACTGTAGAATTGAAGTCATACTAACACACCTCTTTTTATAACCAGTGTTCAAGAGAATGATTAACATATTGATGTTGATAAATTATCCATTGTATGGTAGGAAGATTCTGCAGGGAAGATATGCAGGTGTAATTAGCTTATGATGTCCAACCATAGCCCACCCTGAATCATGCCCTCAGAATACTATAGTGAGAGGGTCTGTGCTGATCTGCACCCAATTTATGTTGTCATTTTTTGTTGGACGGAGGGGCGCCAACAATGCTTCCTGCCTGCCTGCGGTGTATTCTGGTGTAAGACCGGCCCTGGTGGTGGGTTGGCCGTTGTACAGGGTGTTTTCTTTACCCAGGTGAGATAGGACCAGGGCCTGTAGCTGGTGCCAGGTAGGAGCAGCTTGATTTTCCACAGGAGAGATTAGTGACATCCCACTGTCTTTGTTTTCAGCGCTATGTGTGTTTCAAAGGAGAAGTGGGACTGCAAGGGGAGTAACAGAGACTTGGTGCAGTGTGCCAGCTGTGGAACAAAGCCATTGGATGTCCTTGCAGACAGCCAGGTCTGGATGTGCAGGTGTTTGAAATTGTTGGTGACTTGCAGGGATTCCTTCCTGGTGGGGTTTGGTGCGAGGTGGGGCTTGTGAGTCCAGGCTTGAAGCAGGGAAAGGATCGCCTTGAGTTGATGGAGGACTTTCAAGGCACACATTTTCAGGTAAGGTTGTGTAAGGTCGGCAGATTTGTGGGTGGAGATGTTGTGGCAGAAGAGGAGTGGCCCCCAGGGACACTTTGTGGAGTTTTAACATCAAGGGTGACAGAATGATCCCTGTGGGCGTGCTCAGTATTCTTATGTTATTTAATTATTTGCATATTAAATTATTAGTGTTTTCTACATGCACTCATTTACATAGCAAAAGTTGGTACCAGGCACTGTTTATTTTTCCAACACATCCCTAAGCATCATGGAAGACAATGTTCGCCTCTTTCTCACATCAGTTGACCTTCTGAATAATATTTGTTTATAATACATGGCAGCCTGCAATAGCCATAACATGCCATACAACAGTCTCTTTGTGACATCGAAACTAACCTCTGGTTAGACACTACGCTCTGTAATCAGTTATTAGGCTTCAGCAGTGACCCCGCAATGCCTGCTGATACAGCCAGCAGAGAGCAGATTTCCACCTGTCACTGCAGCAATTAATTAAAGCCATGACAAGCTTTTTAAATTCCTTGCTTGTAAAATTGTTTTCTGTGACACCTTACAGCCTTTAATTGACAAGGAACTGTTTCTGTTGGAATATTTAATTTGTGCACTGCTGGAGGTTTACACATGAGCAGAATAATCTGCTTGTGATTACTTCTTTTAAAGCACAAAATGAAAACATTGTTATTGGTATGCTGGAACTATTTTTCTACGCACATCAGGAGTTGCATGTTATTTAAAAAAAATATCCAATTACATTATTCATTGATTATGGATCTGCAGATGGAATATTCCTGACATTAGATTCAGCAAGCGGCCAGGTATTCAAGGAGACATGTGTTGCCATGCATTATAAGCAATAGAATACTCCCTACCATACATAAAAAGCATGTTGCAAGTCAACTCGGAGTTCTGTGACCTTATAAAGACACTTATGCTTTGACCTCATGCTTATAATTTGTAGAGAAGGAGACAAGTACCCCACCTCAACAACTTCACCCATATTGCCTATATGTTGGGAACCAGAGTGTGAGACACGTGCGGTCGCAGTGAAAATACCGTTATCGAAGAGAATCCCGGAGTCAAGTTTTCCATTGAGAAAGCCATACTTGCATACGAGACAGTATGATGGCCATTTGAATGAAATCCCGGCAGAAGCAGGACCAATGAATGGAAGAGAAGAGTGGTGATGTCACATGAAGAAAGCTGACGTACACGGAAGAGACGCAGAGACAAGAGAATGCAGACATTCTATAAGGCATCAAGAAAGTATCAAAGATAAGTGACATCTTGTGATCAAAATGAAGAAACTTACTCTGCAGAAACGATGAAGATATTAAGTTGATTTACATGTGTACAGATGAAAAGAAACGTAAGCAGACAAAGTATTCATGAGGCTAGCTTTACAGTGAATAGATTTCGGCATGCACCAACATATACATACAAATATTGAGGTGAGTAAAGAATGGATGTTTCCACTACACATTATAGCAGAACTGGGCTAAAGAAAGAAGGACTCGTTTTCAGTGTGTCGCAGTTAAAAAAGAAATTGAATTACAGAAGCAGATCTCAGAAAGGCAAGACTGGATGACCCAAGAAGCCAAGCTGTATCAGGCTGGGGTGAGCAGACATTGGATACAAATCGTATGAAAGAACAAAACCATTGCTCAGAAGACATGGACAAAAACAAGGAAGACATCAGAGGTCTATTAGAAAATAGTATTTTAAATACACTAAGGCTCGATTTTATGGTCTTCCGTCACGTGGAAGGATGAAATTGGATGAACACGATGGTCACTCCCATGAATTCCCCAGAGCAAAAGAACACTTCCAAGGACAAGTACAAAGCCATAACTAACAGCAGACCACTAAGGGGATACTAGATGAATATGCTCATTGGTGGGAAGCTATGGTTAAAGAATGTCTCACCAGCACCTGGAAGTCCAGTCTGCATGCTGCTAATGTAGGTGGAAAAGTACTGACGGAGGTTAGAGTGCCAAACAATGGTAGGGAGCCACATGATTAAGGGTCCTACAGTTTGTGTATCCAATGGCACGTCATGTATTTAGTGACGTTCTTAGTGACTTGTTTAAGGGGAGGGCTTAGTTGCCCCAACTGATGTTAAGAAACCTATCACTTTTCTTCACTCTCTTAGACGAGTATGGATCGTAAACTTAGAGGTTCCTTAAGAGCCTATCACAATTGCCACTAGTTTTTTGTAACTTGCCACATAGGATGACATTAGTAATACGTAGTTTATCATCATCAATGATGATTATTTGCTATAAAAGAATGTTTTTTTTTAAAAGATGCATTCAGAGATCTTATGCTGAGACGTCTGTTCATGTCCGTTGTACTCCCTGTTTCAGATAATTGATATTAAAACAGTTATCCTTTTGCCAACTACCTGAGTCGTTTCGATTATTGATGTTTGAGTAACTTCTGCATCCCCATCCATCTCAAGTGTATTGCTACCTTCGTCTTAAAGGACTGGAAGCCTCTAGTTCAAATTAATCACAAAACCCCTTGGTATTTTGCAATATTCTTATAAGGCACTATAGGGGTTTCTTTATCCCATTCATAATCACTTCTAGAGCTGTCACCATTTCTGCACTTCCTCCGTGTCTCTCATTTAAAAAAAAAACAATTTTATTGATTTTATTCAAACAACAAATAACAAACCCAACTCAACATAAAGTGGTTACATATCTTGCTCGTAAATACACATACATTGTTACTTTTTTTCCCACTGTTTTTCCCGTCCCACCCCCCTCCCAAGCCTACTGCCTCCCATTGTTAGTCTCCACCTCCTGTGGTGGGGAGACCTCTCCCGCCACGTTTATTGAATCATCATCACTTGGTCCATCATACGTGGGCCCAAATAGCTCTGCTATTAGCTGTCTCCAGCCCTCTAGGGCTCCGGCTTCACCCTCCATGTCTCCTTTGCATGCTTAATGCCATGCTACTGTTTCTGCCTCTGCCCACTTCTGCAAGTCCCTCCACCACGTCTCCACTTTAGGCTTGTGGAACGCGTTCCATTGCAATCCTTCTCTTTGCCAATACATATGCCAGATCTTTCACTCTGTGTCTCTCATTGTTCTCATTTGTGGACTCGCACCTTCTCCCTGTCACTTGTATTCTCGAGCTCAGGGGTCTGCAAACTTTGGCTCTTCAGATTATATAAACTACAATTCCCATGATCCCTTGACATTCACTGTGCAGGTGAGGAACAATGGGAGTTGTAGTCCAACATATCTGGAGAGTCAAAGGTTATAGACCCTGTTCTACCTCATTGAACCTTTTTGTTTTCCATTTTTGCTATCACGCCCACTGTGTCTATCCCTCCTCTATCCTGTTTAATCTTCTTTTCCTCTTAATGCATGCCCTTCCTAATTGTCTTTCAACTGCCTCCTCTAATTCTAGTAGAACTTCCAGTCTTTCACCCTATCCATTCGGTATTACATCATCCTTCTATTATTTTTTCCCCAATGTTCTCTCTCTCTCTCTCTCTCTCTCTCTCTCTCTCTCTCTCTCTCTCTCTCTCTCTCTCTCTCTCTCTCTGTCTCTCTCTCTTTCCCTACTGTTTCTACCTCTCCACTCTGAGCTCCTTATTTCTATCTCTCCCTCCCATTCCTGAGACAGGACCTTTGCATGCATTTCTACTCCTCAGGACAGCACATCTTTGCGCCGGTGTCCATACATCCCTTCTCTCCTTCCGCTGCATTGTTTCACTCCCTTGTTGAGGGTGTCGTGGGGTGCAACTGCATCTATTAGAAGCATAAAGTATCAGAGACCTATTTCTCCTTAAGGATAAGTTATACACACTGAGTGGAGATAATGCCAATGGCTGACCCTCATGCAAAGAATGGAAACCAACTCTATATATCCATCTAAGATGTGGGCAAATTGACCTGACTGTAATAGCAAAGAGGACCTCGAAAATCCTCCAGTGTACTGCTGACACTGCCACTCCCTGAGCCACTGCGCTCCTAAGTTCCGGTAAACACTGGTCCTTCATGTATTGATACCTCTATCTGTGCTAGTTTTCAAAGAATGTGCCCACTCCTATAACACCCCATCTGTTTATCTCAACAGACATCACAAGATACTTCCCGCCTTGGAATATCTCGTCCTGATGAAGGCCACACCATCAGAACTCATCCAAGCTCACTTTCTGGCCGAAACACTGTTGTGTTGACTGTTATATTGTCTGCGTTGTCCTTGTTCAACCCCTCATTGTTTTGATGTATATGTGCTGACTATTACATGCTATCACCTCACTAAATCCACTGGTCTCCTTCCCAAGGACCACTCAGTGGATGTGTAAGCATTGAAAAGACGTTACAATTATTTGAAATTTGTCACTCACAAACTGCTTACTATACCTTCAAAATGTGTAAATACTGTTGTATCTTGTGTTACTCTCAATCAAGTGTATCTAAAAACACGTAAACTGCAGTTTTATTAAAAATGTAACTGCAGTACTCAGAACTGTCCTGATATATTTTTGTCAGAAGTCATTCACAGTTACTTGTACACACTCACCAAGGTGTAACCCCCATAGGTGTGTGTTCACCGTTCGTTAATCAGCCAGGTATCCTATGACCTTGCTCAATTTTGCTCTTGAATATGTAATAGCAAAGAGGACATGTTCTGCTATACCTGGTGGACTCCTTGTTGCATGGCAATCATTAGTAATCATTTTGGAAAAGGAACCTATGAGAGCCTTGGTATCAGGGTATCTGTTCCGAGGATGGATAAAATACCAACACAGTTAGTTGTCACTCCCAAGGATAATGCATATCAATACATGACAGAAAGCAATGTCAAGGGGCAAGTGATATAACCCATTTGAATACACAGAGGTGCCCACTACCCAACAAACCATCATATCCAGAGGTGGGATACTGATCTTATGGACCGTTTTGAGAAGAGAGCAGACATTGCATGCACAGAAGCAAAGACTCTTAGATATGCATAGATTCCAAATCATATTTTAGCTGCAAAACCAGACAGAATAACATGGATTGCTAAACTTCCTAAAGGCTTCTGCAAATGTTGAACATGCACATTTGCTGTCAACAAAATGGCAGTTGGCAATGTGGGAACGTTTAACATATATGAAAACAAAAACAGGTTTTTTTTAACTGCTTGCTAGTTATGTGTTATATATGGTCTCTGCAATAGACTGCCTGTGGGCAGCGCCAGGGGATTTTTTTAGAAAAAAAGAAGAATAGAAAGAACAGGTGTGCTATGAGAAATTAAGACATGAAACAGCCACTCCCAGGGCACTGGCAAACAGATCACGAAGAGGCACCTACGAACAGATTAAAACACAGATCTTGGCCAAATCCACCTGCACTGGTGGCGACGTATTCGCACAAAAAGTTTTGCTGGAAATGTGAGCTGTGTTGTATGCCAATTGGACTTAACACAGACAATTACAACAAGCTAGTTCTGTGACACAGGGATTCATACACATCTCTGAACTTGAGAAATCCATGTATCACAGCAACATGCATTATCCCCACATCTCATTCGCAACTTCCATAGAAGTATCTTCCAAAATATCACACTCATCTTCCTTGGTTATATCACCTCTGACAAATCTCCAGGCAGACCCCAGTTTACATATCTGGTACAGCATTGGGTGCCAAAATAGGCTACCCAAAAACCTTGGCCAAAGCATTTATAGGGAAAACCCAAGTGCTTCATCGGTCGATCACTCATCCATGCATCACTAATTTCCTCAACACCTTGCTGGAAAGTTTCGAAAAAAAATGGAAAAATACTCCCCTCAATGAGGAGCTATGTATGTTTCATCATGAACCTTCTGCTACCATTGCACAATGCACACACATATACACATCATGGTACCTCCTGTTCCCACATCACCATCATGCTCCTCCCCTTGTGTGCCAATGTGTCTCCCTGTGACAAATCAACTTTCAGGGCACCAGTGGTCCAGGGATGAATATCCATTTCTAAACCATTATTCAGCCCCACATTAGTACACCAGAAGGGATCCGAACAGATTGTAAACACAAGTAAATTACAAACCTCCTTGTCCAATGTTTGGTAGCGTGGACGGAACGGCAGACTTATATCTGCCAGGTCATAGATTATTGGTTAGTTGTAACACATCAAAAATACAATTATTACCTAATGATATAAGAGACTGTCCAGTCAAGGTTGAATAAACATATCTATTTTATTATTATTCAACAGGCAGTTCTAGCACACTAGAAAATACAACCCACCCTGTAAAGGACACAGGAGACGGACAGTTTCACGAAGGAAAGGGTTGCACTTCGGATACTGACAGGAGGGTAGTCTGAAAAGCAATCAGCCTTAACTGGTCAAGGTTATTTGGTTTCAACACCAAAGGAGCAAGGGGTCATAATTGTCACTAGGGGCCTTCGGAAGAGGACCAGTGAGACAGGACCACAATGTCCCTGGTGCTTGAGATAATCTTAATGCTCGACAGTAGCAAGTCGGTTCCAGGACGCTTTGCAGCTCCTGCGACTGAGTTCAAGATGGGAGAGAGCTGCGGGTATCAGGCAGCAAGCAGTTCGGCAAGTGAGGCTGGACGGATGCAGGCTGGCCTACACGGTTGCTCAGGGCCAGGAATCATTGTCTATGTGCTGGTTGGCAGACCCGGGTTGCTGGTCGAGATGTCTCGGATGGCTTTAGTGACTGTAGCATGACAACAGTCAGTAGTGCAGCCGGGCACGGTTTGAGGGCTCAACCTCCTCAAAATTGTCCTTAAAAGATGGACACTGGTTGGTGCTTGTAGTGGCACTCCTCCTGGCTTCTTCCCAGGGCTTGTGTTGTTCTTCAAGGTGGACGGCAAAAAAGCTGACGAGAGTGTTTCCAGGCAACAACCTTGTCCTTTGTTCAGAGACTCCCTGGCACTTCCCACCTAGGAAGCTTGCTGGCAGAAACGAGCAGGGGATGCTGTGTGCTGGCTGGGTACTAGTTCTGAAGCTGCTGGACGGGTGCTCTGAGTTTGGTATCTGCCTCTGTTCCCAATGAGATGTTTAGTGGAGAGATCTCGCTTCCCTTTTGGAAATCCTGGCCTTCCTTCACTGGTGGAAGATGTAAGGTAGACTGTACCTTATGCTTGGTTCCAAATGAGTCCTTTTTGTTACTCCTTGCAAAGTCTTCAGACGATCTGATCAGTGAGGGGCTCAGCCCTCTTTTAAAGCCAAACGGTCTACAGTAATTGGTGCAGGCTAAACCCACCTTAATGAACCAATCCTGGGTCCCCACCAACAATCTTCGGTGACGATTCAGGACCTGCCAGAATCAGAGCACTTGGCAACATACAGGGGAATGAGGACAACATATATTTCTAAGTCCCACCAAGTTTCCTGTCTGCTGTACATCAAATTGTCTCCCTAATTAATTGAACCCTGTGCAGCGCTTGGTCACAATATGGGCCTCCTTTGAAGTTTGGGGTTGCAGGCAGACTTTCGTCTCCAACAATCCACACATTTCCCTGTTCTGAAAGGAGTGGTTCCAGACAGGACACTCACTGCCCATTCATAACAAGGAGGGGTGTTAGTTCCAAGTTGACACATTGGGCCTCATTACGAGTTGGCCAGTAAAAAAATCAAATTACTGGCATGCCAGCGCAGCTGTGTCAGTGTTGCACTGCTGCCGGAATCAACAGTAGATTCCGAGTCAGTGGGCACGTGCATGCCGGTAAGGCCCTGCAAACCCCCAATAGTGGCATCATCCATGCCGCAGACATGGGCACCGGCATCCTAGATGCCGTACAGAACGGTACCGTTGATACCCGTAACATAAATACCGGCATCGGAAGTGCCGGTACTGGAAGCAACATCATCGCTCCGGAACGGGAAATGCTCCGGTGACCATCTTTAAAAACACAATCCATTGCAATCCTCTGCCTTCAGCACCTGGATTGGCAAACTGTGGACATTGTTAGCAAGGACATGACCAAGGCAATCCGAAAAGGCACAGTGTGACTGCGAAAGTCATGTTTTTCTGATGAGGAATTCAACATGCTCGCCGACACTCTCGTTGAGCATGCAGATGTCGTGTTCTGCCCAGACCTGCGCCTTGCAGCACAAATTAGAAAAATGAACATCTGGGAGGAGGTGGTGCAGAAGGTCTCTGTGGTGGATACAACCCCACGCACAGTTAAAGACTGCAGGAAACGTTGGGACGATCTGCGGCTGCGTGTCCGCAACATCCTCTTGGCAAACCGCAGCCAGACCCAGGCAACAGGTGGTGGAGTATCATCCCCAATAAAGCTGGCACGTTGGGAGGAAACCTGCAGCTTCATTATAGACATAGTGGCCATCGAGGGTATTGGCCATTCCGAGATGGGAGTCCCATCATCGGTGGATGATGGTGAGTGACCCTTAGCTTAATACAATAGTCACCACATACACCCAATACCCCAAGTACAATGGTGGAGTCCTAATAGCAAGTAGATGAGAGCAAATACATGGGCCATCACCTCCCACCTAAAGTCAGCCCCTACAAAACCTCAACATCCCTCCCATGAAAACACACAACTAACTCCACTGACACAAACCACATGAGTCCTCAATTGCAAACACAAGCACCATCTGCATGCACACACACACATATACATCACCATAAAGATACAGGCCTGACCACTGTGCCATCCAATTGCATGTTGCACACATCTCCACTACCGATTGCACACATAACCCACATCCAAACAGCACATGGCACACAGCCCTTGAGGCATGGCTACAGCACGCAAGCCACGATACACCTGTAGCCCACCCAACATACACCATGCCAAGAAGGATGCCCAGACACTGCACACCCACCAACTCCTGTAAGCACCATGGCCGTCCCTCCAACATGTACACGACAATGCACAGGACTCTAAATGTACTAGCATCAATGTATATAGGATGTACGTTCAACCCTGACTGATGCCGTGCTTCTCTATCCCCAACAGGCACGGGATCAGACAGCGAGGCGGAACACACCGCAGCACCTAAAAAGCCAACATCACGTCTGAGCAGAGGGACTGACGAAGCCTCCAGGCCGTCGACATCAAGGGCTGGCCAGAGGAATACCACCGCTCCCAAGCCACAGCCCTGCCTCCAACAGGGCGCACAGGCTAGAGAACCAGATGAGCACCGAGCTCCAACACCTAGGTAGGAGCACCAGCAACAACACACTAGTGCCATCAAGGCACCCATGCCAAAAAGCACACTTGCCCCCAATGTGACATCAAGAAAAACTCCTTTGCCACAGCATACACCTCAGGTGGATGAGGAGGGATCACCAGCGGGCAGTGATGTCGAGGGGCCACAGTCGATGGCCATGAGTAAATTCGGTGAGGCTGCACAATCCGCGCAACATAGCATGGAGAAGGAGGAGGAACTGGAGGAGGTGGACACTGCAGGCTTTTGCATGTCCGAGGAAATGCCACACACCCCTACCATGCTGTCTACACCACTATTCTCCTCCGAACATGGATCTGATGGACACAGCTCTACGGAGGACATTCCTGTAGTAGCACGCAGGCCCGGAACCACAGAGACACCACCACCTCCTGTGCATCCACCAGCTGCGAAATCCATCCGTGACTTGGAGGAATGGTTGACCCGCATGGAGGAGCAGCAGCAGGCCATGCATGATATGGGCAAGCAATACGTCGCGGATGGAGAAGTCACATGCCTGGCCATGCAAGACAACACCACGACAATAAGTTGTGCTGTCCACCGTGTGGTCCACCACGTACGTGAGGGCATGGCGGCAATGACACAGGCCGTCACCCAGTTGGTTGCCACCATGGCCCAAAACTGTGATGCACAGGCCCCACCATAATCCCCACCATCGACCCGGGTGAGTTCTACACAGATAAGCCTGGTGCATAGGTCGCTGTGCAGTATGCGCCGGCTATAGGAACAACCCCCTCCACCTAAAAGGAGGTGTCAGTAGCCTGACACAGTTGAACTTGAAATCAGTGCATGGGGTGGGGATGTGGGTGTGTGGGGATCTTGGGGGGTGGGGGCGTGAGTGTGTGGGGATGTTGGGGGAAGGGAGGTGGGTGGCATAAGTTTGTGGGGTTGTTGGGGGTGGGGGCCATGGGTATGTGGGGAAATTGGGGATTGAGGGTGGGAGGAGTGGGTGTGTGGGGATGTTGGGGGTAGGGGCGGGGGGTACTTTGATGTATATTGAGGGGTAGAGGTCCACGCTGGTTCCTGTTCACTGTATATAGATTTAAATAATTTAATACACCAGGTGTGCATAAGAAAAACACATGACTGGATATTGCTTCTAGAGTGTGTGTCAATTTATTTCTAAATAGTGCCCAGTGCTCAGTGTCTGCCATTCTGAGTGCCTTGTGTCACCCAGTCCATCAAAAGTATGGTGCAATCAAAGTTTGCTGTACAGCACGTCCTTCATTCACATTGTGCTGTGGTCGATATGCATCTTCTTCACCATCATCCTCCTCATCTTCTGGTGAATCTGGTCCGTGTCAGGGGGAAGGGGTATGTTGTGCTGTATGCACATGTTGTGCAGCATGTAACATGCCAACACTATCTTGCCCACCTTCTCAGGGATGTAAATGAGTGCCCCACCCAACCTGCTGAGGCAGCGAAAACAGGCTTTCAACAGGCCAATTCTGCTCAATCGTGACACAAGTGCATGCATGGTTGTAGTCCTTTTTGTGCCTGTGGACTGGTTGCCTGATGGGGGTCAGGAGCCACGGCGTCAGAGGATACCTGGCATCACCTGCACAGATGCAATGGGAAGTGTATTTGTGAACATTGTTGTCATTCCTTGTCTGCAATGCCTGTACAGTGTTCACGGTCACATGCCACAGATTCATCCTGACTGCACTTGACATTTCCTTATAGTAAGACATAGTTAAGTGTAGTTAGGGTTGACCCATGTTTGGGGGGTATGCGTTCTGTTCACGTCTAAGGGACCTATCCATCAGGTACAGCACTCACACAAATGAATTGATAATGACCATGATCTGCTGACATCTGATGGGTGTGTTGCATTTGAAATGTGTACTATACATGTGGAATGCATCATGACATGTTTGCCTGATGTGCTTCATGATACACTGTGGTTTGCTAATCATGTTCACGACAATTTGATATCACTGTGTACTTGTCCATCACTACCTTCCCCCATATGACCAAGGCTCAATGGCAATGGTGGTGTGGTCCGCGAGTGATGGTAAACATTTCTGTGAGGGGGCTGGGTGTGTACTGGCATGGTGGGGCAGAGGTACTGTGGATGGATCCTACACCACTCGCACTATGTTAGTGGTGGTAATTGATTGGTGGTTACATAAGTTTCCTTGCTTGCACCATTGCAATTGTAAGTGTCCCTTGAGATGTCTGGGCCGGTATACTGGTATGCGGTGTACCTTAGGGGTGGGTGCAGTGACAGAGATTTCCATGTGTGGTAGTTGGATTTGCCCCAGCCATGGCTGCATGTCTCATGATGGACTTTGCTCCGCTCATGTATTTCAGGCATTGTGTCTGCAGGGTGGTGCATCGTGGTATCCGTGGTTAATCTCCAATGTTGCTCAAGGTGCATGTGCTGGGGTGGTTTCTGTGTATCTTGCTTACATTTACGCACAGTTGTTTAGGCATGCTATATCTGCATCCGTTGGCTGTGTCGAGCATTCTGTCGAGATGATTGGGGTCACAGTTTTGCCACCCAAGTCGCTGTGTTCCCCACCCCGGCAACACCACACATACCCCAGCCAGCAGAGAGGTTGCCTATATTTGTGCCCCTCACAGACAACACCCCTCATACCCCAGCCAGCTGACAGGTTGCCTATGCTTGTGGCCCCCCAGGCAACACCCCTCATGCCCCAGCCAGCAGACAGGTTGCCTATACTTGTGCCCCCCCAGGCAACATCCCTCATTGCCCTGTTGTTGGATTTACCCAGCAGCCAGGTACGCTGTGCAGCGCATCGTGCCATGTAGCGGGGAAGCATGGAGTTGTGCAGCACCGTGGCATCATGTGTGGATCCCGGGAATCTTGCACAGCAATGCGTGATTAATTGCCTTACATTGCACACCATCTGGACATTCAGGGAATGGTAGAGATTCCTGTTGGGGTATACTACCTCCTCGGCATGCCGGGCTACAAGCTCCACATGGTTGCGGTCGATGGCACCAATTACGTTTGGCATGCCTGCCAGTGCATAGTATGCTAATTTGGTAGCATTCAACTGTTCCATAGTCCGTGGTAAATATATGTGGTCTCTTCCATGTTTCAGTAGGGCATCTAGCACCTTGTTGAGCACACGGAAGAAACATGGTTGTGAGATGCCATGCAGCTGCCCCACTGTGTACTGGTAGGTGCCTGTGGCAAGGAAGTGCAGCAGAGACACTACCTTAAGCAAAGGGGGATGCCTGTCCAGATGTTGATGAGGTTTACAAGGTCGTCATGGTTGAGGTTGACTATTGTGCATATGGTGTCCCTATCCAGGTGGTACAGGGTGTGGATCTGTGCAGGGGTTAGGTCAAATGGACTGGTCCTTAGGTGAGGTATTGGTGGCTGCCTGTGGGGTACAACTGCTTGTCCTGGTGGTATGTGGTTGCCCTCTCTCACCCTCCTTCTCCTCCTGTACCTCCTCTGTATTCCCTGGTTCAATGCTTGCTGGAGTAGTAGCTGTGCAGGAATGCCCTCCAGCCCCAGTAGTGCAACTGCTAATTGTAGCATTTTGGTTTGGAAGGGGTGTGGTTTGTGGGTGTGCTCCTTTTGTGTTGTGCCAGACTCCATTGCCTCCACCTGTGCTGATAGTGTGCACATGTGGCAGGTTTCAACACAGAATATTGCTATTAACGGCTGCCACGCTATTCGGGTGTTAAGTGCATGTCCATAACCTCGTAATGTGCCCTTCCTTATGGCAAGCCAGTGTTACTGGGACAGCGGCCGTGTGCCCGCTCCCATCCGGGGAAGGTGCTACCCAGTCACAATGGGTCCCTGCAGATGCCGGTTGCGTGTCGTAATTCACCAGTCCGGTAAACTATGCCGGTTTGGCCTTACCGGTATCATTATTATCGGACCGGAAACCTTGTAATGAGGCCATTGAATTACAAAGAGGTTGTAGCGGAGGTCCCAAATAAAACTTTCACTCCAATCGCCCATTTTGAATTACCAGGAATGTTCACACCAAAATATGTGACGTATGATGAGCAGATAAATCAGCAGAGAGCCGCAGTAGGGCTCTGCCCAGTACCTATCAGAAGAGCAACACCTTGAAGTACTGATACCAAGAAAACCATGGACAGTGAGGTATCCATTAAGGAAACCTTACCAGCAAATGAGACGAAATAAAGATTGCCTAAGTACAGTCCCAGAAGAAACCCTAAAATGTCTTAATGGAAGACGAATGGTGACGTCAAGAGGACCCGGACTGATGTACAAGTAGAAGAAATGACACCCCGAGAACGACACCCAGAGACGAAACGCCATGAATAAGGATGCGTGAACCTAAAAGGGAAGAGCAATGTTGAAATACAAAGAAGCTTAAGCTGTAAACAGGATGATGATATTCAACCAGCTAACACTTGTACATATGCTTGGAACCGCAAGAAAGCTAAGAAAACGATGCGGCTTGCAATGCTAAGTAGAAGAATAGTGCGGCAAGCGCCATTATACATAATCTACCTCAAAACGAAGCACAGTATTATAAGTGTAATTCCACTTTGCCACAAAGCAGAATCAACCCAGGTCACTAAAGGCCGAATGAGAAGAGATTCATATTCTAACAAAACGAGAAGAGACGGCTGAATCGAAACTCGGCAGATGCAACTCGTGCCAGGATAGCCAAGGTCATACCAAAAGAAGGAACAAACAGTAGCTACATATAATTGAAACTTAAGAACAGAATATCCTGTCTCTGAGAAGTCAAGATAAGGAGGCCTAGGCAGGTGGCAAGCCGAATAAGAATTAAATGCACAAATTGAGAGAAACTAGGCACATTCACGGTGTCTGCATCACGTGACCATCCGAGCGAGAAGAAGCACGAATTTACACCCATGCTTGGCATCCGCCCAGGAAGAGATATCAGAACTTTCCTTTAAAGAAGATGCAGTTTCGAGGCCAACCACATTAACATAATTGACACATAGTTGTTGAAGTGATGATTGATTGTAACCTTAATTGGAGAATACTGGGTAATGGAAGGGCACCCTGCATCTGGCTGACCATTCTGCGTGCTGCTAAGCAAAGTGGAAATGTATGCATGGGGTTGGTGCCAACCCAATCACAATGGACCAAATATTCTAGGGTCCTATAGTTAGTAGAACCAATGGGAAGTCGTACTTTTAGTGACCTCTACAGTAGTCATCTTTGACGGAAGGGCTTAGACGCCCACCTGACAGTGTTTACCCAATCCCCTCACTCCATTACCATATACAGATATAGCACCTATATTAAAGTTACCTTTTCCTAACCAATAGAATTGCATGTTAACTTTTGAGTGTTACACGTCAATTATGACATGTTTTCGGTATACATTCTATGATTTGTATGAAGTTCAGTGGAGTTGAAGCGAGAAGGACGATTGCATCACTGCTGTTTTCCATGAGTCCCCGTTTTTTGTACTTGTCATTAAACGGACTCCCTTTGCCAAACCATTGAGTTGTCCTTATTGATTGGTGTTGGAGTAACACATCTGCAGCCTCATCCGTCTCAAGGGTGCAGCTATCTCATCTTAAAGTACTTTCAGAGTAAACCTCAGCTCTATGGGCTGGTTGAGGGTCTCCGGAGTACACTTGGTAGCAGAGATTTGATGGTTATCGATTATCGATTATTTGATTTGAATAAGACACCCATTGACCGTCGACATACAGTAACTCTAGGTTTTCGGCAATATAACAAGTCCTTTGCCATTTGGCTGAGTAGCTTCCCATAGACAGTGGTAGTGTAAAAAGAAAAACTGCAGACCAGGGCTTGAAGGGACCCGTGTTCCCCACAAATCCTTTCCCATTCCTAAGGGAAGCTGTGCGGATGAATAGCCAAAGAAGGCGGTAACAAAGGCAGTGATCCCGAGGGTCCAGAGAAGAACTATGCGAACGATGATTGAAAAAGATTGAAAGTTTTGGCAAATGTGCATGCCTTAGAACAAGTAAAGGGGAAAGGTAACAGAGGGAGGCAGGAAAAAAACAAAATATAGTTAGAATTAGAGAAGAATGTATATATATAAGGGAATAATGACTCAAGAATAATTAAGTAAACAAAGGTTACCGGGAAGGATACATGAGAAGAGTGACGATACCGGCAAAGACACCTGAGAAGTGAGACGATTTGCCTCATTCCTACGCTTTTAATACAAGCGGTTAGAAGAAACGTGTACCCAGAGTCCCAGCTAAAGGGGGACCGATTAGACTACCACAACGGTTAAAGACGTCGTGAAAGGGGTACGTTTAGAATCCATGAAGGGGTAATGATTAGAGGCAGAGATATTTATGACCAGCTGGTGCTTGTCTAGTCTGTTAAGCGTCTGTCTTACATGTTTTTTGTTGTGACGACATACATCCAGAAAAAAAAAAAAAATCCTTGAAGAAATTGATTGAAATTTTACACGATTGAATAGCTGAGATAATATCGCATATGAATTGATGTTTTTTCGAGTAAATTAGAAGGTATAACATTTTGTGAAAAATGTGGGTTGGAGCTTGCAGTGTTAGGTGCTCGCTCATATTGTTGGGACTGTTCAAGCCACGTGAAAGTGCTGACAAGCGTTATATAAGAGGAAAGGGAACAGATTTGAGCATGGAGGATATAACTCTATTGACACACTTGTGCTAACAGTTGCCGAAACACGCACCCAAACTGAAGAAATATAGTACAGAGTGGGTTAAAGGAACTGCCCACAAGATGTTTATGCCATGGCCACAGGGTGGGTCCTTATCTAAAGCTGTCTTACAACACATGACAACATATTTGCATGCCACATATACGGGCAAACAGTTAGACAAATGCCTTGCTGTTCTAGAAATTTGGAAAATGTATGAACAGGGAAAGGAAGAGGAGCCGCAAATAGATTGGATACTTAATGTATGCACAGAGGGGGGTGAGATGCCTACCGCGCCACCCACCCCATCTGAAACAAAGGGTGAAGAAAGTATAGATGAGGGATTATACCCGCTGAGAGAGCTCAAAGAAGCCACGGGGTATATCAACCCTGCATTCGAGTCATCTGCGCAAAAAGTAGTGACCATAATCAAGGGAAAGATAAGGATAAGGATATTACCTCTATAGTCCCACAGGACAACGGGAGACACGATGACAAAAGAAGGGATCATGCACAGACAAGTGCATCTCTCGACAAAGAGAGAGATGAAAAGAGATGGAAGGAAAACGAAGACAGAACTGATGAGATAGCATTCGCAAAAAAATGAATGGATGGGAGGACACATTTTATTGAAACTTGATGGCAAAGGCATTGATGATGCAAAACAAAAGGAGAGATTAGATGAGGTACAGAGAAAAGGGAAAGAGAAGGAGTTAAGAGACAAAAAAATAAGAAAGAAAGACAGACAAAGGCGAGAACAGCTATATCGTGAAGAGCAAGAAAGATAGCTCGATCGCAACCCAAGAGCAGCCAATGATCAAGACAGACAGAAGCTGCAGAGGTTAGAGGAAGAGCAAAGGATACGTGCGAAAAGAATAAAGAGACAAAGAGATAAGGAAATGCAAAGGGCAGATGAATAAATAAATGAAAAGAAAAAGGAAGAAGATAGGGTCAGAGAAGAGGTGAGGAAACACAAAGAATTTGATAACAATGTAGAATGTAAGCGAAGACAGAGAGCATGTGATCTTGAATATCTGGGAAGAGAGGTTAAAAAACCAAATCCAGTAGTATATTGGGAAGACATCAAAGAATTCTTTCCTGTGTTTCGATTCAGTACCAGGCACGTCTATGGCAAATATGGAAGATGACTTTTACACAAGAAGCATCGGAGAAAAGATCAATAGAATAAATTATGAAATGGGGTTAGACCAATCACCGCAAGGGGTGGGGGAAGACAAGCGCCTGGAGAGCACTCAGCTGTACGACAATGAGGACGTCTCCCGAAGTAGTGGGAATAGGGAACTATCCCTGGATAGATTAGAAATAAGTAGGGACCAAGAAGATACAAGAAGTTGCACGGATTGGGGACAGACAATGTCCGACTCAGAAATAGAGGAGTGTGAGGGAAATGATGAAGAGAGATGGAGCAAAAGACAACTCCCAAGAGAGAAAGGAATAATATGGTCAGACACTAGTGAGTCTGCACAAGAGCATCAGAATCAGCCACACAGTCTGACCGACATGAAGAAGTATCTCACGGTCAGAGGGGGGTGTCGTCACCACCCTACGTGGACAGACTGAGGTCCTTACCCTGGCAATAGACAGGAGGACAATGAGAGAAGAGAGAGAGGGCTATGCATCCCAATTTCCGTTACTCGAGAAAGGGGGAGTAAGACCACAATATATTCCATGGCTACACATGGACTGAGAAAATTTGAAAAACAAGCTTCCAATGCTGACATCAGGAGCTGGAAAGTGGATACATGAGTTAGAAAAAAAAATGACAGGAGGGAACACGTTAGCTATAGGGGATATCAAGGGTCTGCTAATCACCATACTTGGTGATAGAGCAGACAATGTGTGGCCACGAGCAGGCTACCCTGGTGTACCCACAATTAATACCGGGCATGAGGGAGCTCCATTTAACAATTGCAGAGCCGCAGGAAAGCGCTACGAGTGTTATACCCAGATACTTCCGATATGGGAGATATAATGACACGGAAAATGAAGGAATCTGTGGATCTGTTAATTTATATAAAGAATTTTCAAGACGCATGGGTACTCGAGACTCATGAATCTTGGACGAAATCTATACCTGTGTTCTACCATATAGTGTGCCAAGGGCTGCCAGAGCCGGTACAGAAACAGCTTAAGAAGTTGGTGGGAATTGAGGCCAAGCCTTGGGCTGAAATACAGCTGACCATCGCACACTATTGCAGATTGCAGCAAGAAAAGAATCGCAAAAAGGAAGCTGCACATAAGGGTGAGGAAGCGAAATTGGTACAGAAGAAATTGTCAAAATCTGCTCTTGAGGAAGCAATGATAACTAGCACAGCTGAATCAAGCATGCAGCAGGTGACTAATCCACAGCAGAATAATCAGGGCAATGTGGGGTTTTAACCCAGAGGAAGAGGATTTAGGGGAAGAGGATGTTAGAGCAATCAGGGAGGTTTTCAAAATAATCAAGGAGGTTTTCAAAATATGCAAAATGGTAATCAAGATATGTCAAATGGGGAAATGATCCGACCACCGCCAGTATGTTGGTTGTGTCGATTGACTGGGCACTTAGCTCGCACATGTAGAAATCAAGGCATGATGCAGAACAACCAAGGAACAGGAGCAGGCATGGCAAATCCACCTGCAGTTTTACAGCAGGGTGGTGCACAGAATCACACGGTACAACAACAAGCGCCAGGAGCACAACAAGGGGTGCAACCGCAAAGCATGGGGAATTTTCCACAAAAACAATCCCAGCAGGCACCGTTGCAAATATCGCAGACGATGATCACAGGGCAAACCATGAACCCTGGAATGGGAAGCAACAATGGGAATGGGGGAAATCCGACAGCACACAGTGGGCCAACTTTGTATATGGACTAGGACAGCTGACTGGGAACCCTGATGTGTTCTTTCCTATCAGTGATTCTAGACCCTCACAGGGAACCTAGGGTGGATATCGTTATAGGGGATAAAGAATATTCCTTATTAGTTGACACAGGAGCAACACGCTCGTGCATACGTGAAGGCATGTTTTCCTTGTCCGGCAAAGCCATAAATAGTCAGAGTTTTACAGGAGCGACAAGTCGTGTTCCCTTCACAAATGCACTTCCAGTCTCCATAGGAGAATGTGAGTTGAATGTGCCTTTACTATGTTCACATCAGACCCCAGTGAACATTATGGGTAGAGATTTAATGACAAAGTTAAACATGACAATCTCGTTCACGTAGGAGGGCATAATATGTTCAACTCCAGGAATGCATTATTCAAATGTATGCGAAATGATCAGAGCGTACGGAGGACACACAGCCATGAGGGCTATACCATTAGAGCAAGAAAAATTCACATAAGGTATGTGTGTGCTTATGGCAGGATTGACAGGCCTTGCAGACAGAATCATGAGAACCCCTAATGAATTCCTATTCAGGCCAAGAATACCGATGCACGAGGAAAAGAGACAAGTATTTCCCTTGATGATACACACAGCTGCAGTACGAGGGAGGGTGGCCTTGATTGACGGTTATGATGATGAAGGCCGACAATGTTGCCCAGTAATCGCCATCAAAGAAGGATATCGATTGACTGACGTCACGGATGACGATCTGTTTGAAGAGCAAGCAGATATGGGAGAGACAATGGTGGAAGTGAGTCTCACCTTTTGGGTACACATGATCCAAAGAGAAGTACCTCAGAGAATGATGTTGGCACAAAACCGTCTTGAATACTTTGATGACGATAGGCCCCTATGACGTAGGCCTTTAGAAGGGGGTTGGAGAAGTGAAGATTAAATTGAAACCAAGAGCAATTCTCCCAAGGGCACGACAATATCCCATGTCCAGAGAGGCAGATGAAGGGATTTTTAAGACAATTTTAGCTATAATAGAGCAAGGCATCTTAGTGACGTCAGAGTTGTCATGCAATACTTCAGTTTACCCTGTGAAAAAAAGTAAAGGGGGGTCTTGGAGGCTAATCCAGGATTTACGCCCAATAAATTATATTGTTGAGGCCGAATTCCCTTTAGTCCATAACCCGGCTACAATTCTATGTAATATACCAGTTGAGGCAAAATATTTCACAGTGATTGACTTGAAAAATCAGGTTTCTCAATCCCTTGGCACCGCGATTCACAAGATCTGACGTCATTTACATTCAGAAAGATGCGTCTGAAAAGCACAAGGCTTCCCCAGGGGTCATGTGAGTCTCCATCTATTTTTAACAGAGTCCTGCAGATGGACTTGAGCAATATTGCTCTAAAAAGTGTTGTACTGCAATACGTGGATGACATCTTCATTTGCAGCACCACAGTAGAGCAATGCAGACATGATTCTGTTCAGCTATTGACTATACTGGCTGAGAAAGGTTGACAAGGAAGGAAAAATTACAATATTGTCAACAAGAAGTGCTGTACATAAGCCAGCTGATCTCACAGGAGGTATAGAGAGTGACCCCAGAAAGGGCTGAAGCCATACTGAACACGGCTAAGCCACACACGATAAAACAGATGCAGAGCTTTCTAGGCCTATGCAACTATGTTAGAGCATGGGTCTTCAAATATAGCTCTTACACTAAGCCTTTACTTCAGGCCCTAACGAAGGCCCAAGTGACTAAAAAAAATGTAATGGTCTCAGACCATGGAAAAAGGGTTTGCTGAACTCAAAAGAGCTATTTGCACAGCACCAGTTATAGGGATCCCCAATTATGCAGTGGAATTTGACCTGTTCTCACACACGATGGCAGTGTTATGATGGCAGTACTCACACAGAGAACCACTTTGGGGTACAAGCCACTGGCATACTACAGAGGGATTTTGGACCCAGTAATGAGAGGTCCTTTTCCTTGTGAACAAAGTTTAGCTGCCGCAGCATTCGCCATAGAGAAAGCTACAGCCATTGTGATGGGATGCTCCTTGACGTTGTACGTCGAGCACTCACTATTTGCCATTCTAGAGAAACCAAAGGACACATTGACATCTCAGAGAGCTTTGGCTTATGAAGTGATCATATCAAATCCATTGATTAAGAAAGTCTGATGCAAGATAGTGAAACCAGCTATGTTCATAGCCGAGCCAGTCACTGAAGGAGAGCCAATCCATGACTGTGCAAACGATGAAGAATTCTATGATGAAATCCCCAGGGTGAAAGAAAATCCCTTGGCAGATGGAGAGATCATCTTCATTGACGGTTCTTCGAGAATCGATCAAAATGACGAGCAAAGATATACAGGTGCTGCTGTAATCAAACACACAGCAAATGGAGAATTTCAAGTGCTTCTTAGTGCACAATTGCCATCTCATTATTCAGCACAGGCTGCAGAATTATTGGTGTTGATACTCGCCATTGAGAATCATGCAGACCAGGAAGTAATGGTGTACAGTGACTCCGCCTACGTGACGTCAACAGTGCAGGCAGGCTTAGCACACTGGAAAAGGAGGGGCTACCTCCGAGCGGATGGCACGCCAGTGCAGCACGCAGCCTTATTGGACAGGCTGATCAAGGCACTACAACTGCCAGTAGGCATAGTGGTTGTGAAATGTGCCGCCCACTCGAAGGGGACAGATTTGATCTCACACGGAAATCAAGCAGCAGACACGGAAGCCAAGCGTATGGCATCCAAAAGTGAAATTATCATGGAAGTGGAAGTTATCCATGCCAACCAGCAAATGATGGTTACACAAACTACACCTGAAGGTTACAGTAGTTTGGGACAAACACAGCTAATGGAACTCCAAGGGGAGGCACCACAGGAAGAAAAGAACCTTTAGAAATGTGAGGGTGTTCTTTAAACCCCTCTGACAGCTTGTGGTGACAAGACAGCACTGGTAAACCAGGAATGCCTGTAGCCCTAATAAAGATAGCGCTGGAGCATTTACATTATCCGGCGCATATGACAAAAGAGAACCTAGCAGCAATGCTCGCTGAAGACTGGTTCATACCGAATTTAGCTGAGCACGTTGCATTCTTTATAGTGAACTGTATAATGTGCCAGCAATTCACGGCTTGGCACACATTAAACGTAATGAGAGGAGTCATCCCAAGACCAAACGGGCCTTTTCAGCACTTGCATGTCGATTATATCGACATGATTCAAGTATGTAACGGGTACAGATACCTAATTGTTGTGGTGTGTCCATTCTCTAGATGGATTGAGGCAGGTCCATGTACACACCCAGACTCTACCTGTGCGGCCACATTTTTAGTGAGAGCAGTATTCCCCCGGTGGGGGGTGTGCAAGGTCATGAGATCAGATAATGGCCCTCACTTTGTTAATGCAACATTCAAACAGATTAGCTTGTTGCTTGGTGTATCATCTGCAAGGTAATGGAAACTGTGAGAAGCTCAACGGCTTGTTAAAGGAAAAGATAGCAAAGTTGAATCTGACTCTAAGAAAGGGAAGGTTGCACTGCCTCCCTTTGGCACTGTATGCACTTCGGAACCAACCCGGCTCTGACCATCATCTTATGCCACATGAGATAGCCACAGAAAGAAGAATGAGAACTCCCTTGAAACCCAGAGATAGAGCTAAGTGTGATGCCCAGTCAACAGGAGAAAGTTTAGGGTCTGAAATGCAAAACTATCTGAATTGCATGACATCTTGCCTTACTGTAATTTCACACCAGCTACAGCAATGACGAAAAGGTTGCAGGGCAGCACGGAACGACGGAACACAGAAGGAGATACTACTACACACACAGCTCAAGGACTTTGTGTTCCATCCATATTCCCTTGAGATACCGTCCTTGTGAGGAATCAAACAAGGAAAAAGTGGGACGAGCCATGGTTTAACGGTCCCTTCACCGTGGAAGACTGCACTCCATCTGCAGTAAAACTACAAGGCAGGAGAGCCTGGATTTTTCTCGGTGATATAAAACCCTACGTCGGAAAAGGCCCTCTGCCTGCACCCCAATGAGAGGAATTGACGAGCGACGGGGAAGAACAACAGCACGTGCAGATGAGATCCATGACGAGAAAGCAGGGCGCATGACCAGCCAAAGAAAGACAAAGAACCTTTTGCAAATGGTAGCTTAAATTGAAAGATTCCTCTAAGCAAAAAAAAAAAAAGGGATAAGGACATAGAAAACAGACATTCTGTGCATCCTAGTTGCAGGGTGAAGAAGAAAATTGCACGCATAAGCCACAACACAGTCTGATGACTTTGAACTTTGAACGCAGGCATACTTAAGCCTTGATGAGAAAAGAATATGCCGAGGACACTTACATTGGGAGCAACTACAGTATCCCAACTCATTCTACACCGAGACCCTATTTGGAATCACTTATGGTGTCCCGCAGTAGTGACATTGGCAAGGATGTGGTAACCTATTTTGATCTAGTGCTAAGATCCTACCCTTCATTGGTGGGGAGGCTCACCAATGTCACTGACTTTCTTCAAGATCCTGAAAACAGAAATATAGTAAGAAGACTACTTACTGTCATTGCCAAACAATTTCTCGTACTTCCTGAGTACAGTGAGAAAGAAACAAATGTCTCAAACACAGACGGAAATAAATGAGCTTATCAACACCTTGTTCTTTCGTATAATCGAAGATTGTCCAACTCTTGTCGGGAGAACAAAAGACACACTCCTTTCTTTGAGATCCAGCAAATGCAGAGCACCTAAGCCATCTCCTAAATAAAATAGTGATCCTAGTCGCACTCCACACGACCGGACAGTGCAGACATTGTTTACATTAAAGAGAAAGCATACAATCCTGAAAAAACTCAGCAAGACAGGACAGATGTCCCTGTCACTAGAAGACAGCAGGCTAGCCCACAATTTCCTTTTTCGCCTATTCACTGACTTTCCAGAGCTAGTGGGGAGACCGATCGATGTTGATGTCCTCACATTCATCAGATATCCAGCTAATGTTGCACAGATGGGAATGCTCTTGCATGGAATCGTGTTACCGATAGAGCTCTCGAACCATCAACAAAACTATCTGAGGAGATTCTAAAAGCCTTCCGCCGAGGGACAGATCAAGGAAGTAGTGTCAAGAACTTCTATCATTGCATTTGTTGTTATTTTGTCCCTACCTCTTTATACTGACCATCATACAATATGTCCTCAGGACTGAAGCAAATCCGAGGAGTGGATTGGGAACTTACTTACTTTGAACACACACAGTATAAGACTTACCGAGGTGTTAGTTGATTTGATTTTTCGCATAGTCTAGCAAAGGAACTGTATCCTGAGGTAAGAGACAACTCAGCATTCACAAGAGGGGGTACACTTGAAAGACGATATTGGTTAAGGGAATACGATAAAATTGACATTTGGTGAATGATCGAGATGGGGGTCCAGAGCAGCAATCTGGTCCTACCACAGGAGGAGAGACAACCATGCTTCTCTGGAAGTAAATGCTGCCGCCTGACATACAGGGGCATAATGTATTTGTGTATCATATTCATAATTGTTTTACTGTCATTAACGATCAGAACTGCATTTTTTTATTGGTGAGCAAAGCGTTCCAATTCCAGTGCACCCACCTAATGATGCACGCATGAAACCCACAAAAATACCTAGACCTTACATAGTCATTCCAGTCCCTAGAAGATCTAATGGTGAAGTGAATGAACTTGAAATGGATGTGATTAGCAATGATACACACACACTTGTGGTAACAAACAAACAAAAATGCCGGAGACAGGGTCGGCAAGGACTGAATGAAGAAAGGTTACTGACAACCACACACATGTAAACACTGAATGCACACAAAACAGGCCTTGTGTCAATGACTGCAAAACCACAAGCTGAGACAGTACAAAAGATGAGATTGCTTGCCACAAGAAACTCCATGACAGACATTGTGAAAAGACAAGAGATTAGCCAGAGAAAGGAAAAGACTAGAGGAATTGAAGAATAAAACCCCAGAGACAGTAGTAACAAACATATATGTTCCAACACAAGGGACAAGTGCAAGTCCTACAACACGACCATACACTGGACCAGCGTCAGGATGGTTGGAATGGGCATTTGTAACCAGCAGGAGAAGGATGTATGAAGAGAGGGAAAGAGCTGCCAGACGTGTGTCCACTCAAATGGCGCAGATGAGGAAGCCTGCACCATGGACCAGGATGCCTGAGAATCCTCCAGCAAGAAAGAGCCATACAGATGCATTCAGGGATGTAGTGATAGCAAACTACAGAAGAACTCTAAGAATCAAGAGAAGCATTAACGGAGATGACAATGAACTAAACAATTACCTGGACAGCACAGCACATTTAGGAAATATTTGGTACCAGCATATGAAAGAAGTTGGACTACGAAATTCAGAAGGGGAATGCTTTGTTTGTGCACTCCTACCATACAGCATGGGGAAATCCAAGATTTTTGTAGCTGTAGAAATCAATGTCAAGGCAGCACACTGTCTGTCACACGTAGCAATGTGCAAGACCAGAGGCCAGTACATTGGTAGTGATGCCTCATTAATATGGGCAACTGAAACAGCCTTTCCCGACAAAGATGATTATGTTCAAGACATTAAGACAAGAAACAGAGCTCATACTAGGAACCATGTGATCAGGTACGAGAAGCCTGGAGTTAAGGGAGCAAGAATGAGATGGGAAGTGAACCCAAGACTAAATGTCCAAGGAAAAACCCCAGAGGAAGCTTTAAAGTGGAAGAATAGAGCACAAATGCAGATTCGGGGAACAGTGCTTTCACCAGATAGGTGGGAACAAGGAGTGGTGATTTGCAGAGCCTGGGTGATCACTGGACTCTACAAAGAAACTGTTGACATCGTGCAGAATGGCTGCAAGCCATTATGGCTGAAACTTGCAAAACTATTGACATGGGTTGAATACAGAGGAGGACCCTTGCAGATAGTGCCACTAGAAAGCCCAAAATTCTGCTTCAGGAATAATGACACAAGAAAGATGGGAGAGAATCAGAACTACGGACGGGTTTTTGATGCTCCAGGAATGGTGCATTGAACTGCTGTAATTATGGATCTTTATTGGGCATGTGGATCCAAGGCATACATCAGACTGCCAAGAGACTGGGGAGGTATATGCTAAATAGTGAATGTCCACATTCCAGCACTGGTGATCCCGAAAAGTGACCTGAATATTGACAGTTTCCCGAAAGCAGATGCTCACCTGAAGAAGAAGAGATCTGTGGAACTGATAACTTGGATAAAGAGAGTGAATTACTTCTCTGCTAAATCAGAAGAAGCGTTTCATGCTATCCCATATGAACACAGGCTGTTCAGCCTCACCTCATCAGTGTTCACAACAATTTTTATGCCAAGAATCCAAGTCGGAGTAAATACTAAATGGTTGCAGATAACCAGATGGGAGTTGCTGCAGACGATCAACACAACCATAAAAGGATTCAATGCGATCAAGGAAGAGCTAAGAGCCATCCGACTGATGACTCTTCAGAACAGATATATCCTTGACATGATCGCAGCCATGGATGGAGGAGTTTTTGCAAAAATCGGAGAATCATGTTGCACATTTATACCATCTCACGATGAGGAGAATGGAACCTTAACAGAAGCTATAGGTATGCTGACAAACCTGCAGAACCGGATCACCTATGAAACTGATGAAGTTGATGATGACAGCTGGTTTGGATCACTGTTTTCATGGGTTCCATAATGGATGGCAAATGCATTCAAGTTCCTGGGAGCCCTGCTAATGATTATATTACTATGATTTTGTGTTATCGCGATAATAATCTTGCAATGCCAGAAGACTGCAAAAAAGGCTATAGGGATGCAGATCATGAATGATGTCAAGCCAGGATGGAAGCCCAAGGACCAGACTGATGAAGAAATAAGAGACTTCGTGAAGACCAGCATTCACGCACCAGAAGGAACAAAGTTTCGGTATCCCAGAAAACACTGAAATTATGTGGGAAGATGAGTTTATTGCAGCCCAAATGGACAGTGTCAATTGATGACTTGGAATAAAGACGAACATGTAAGAACAGCAGGAAGTTTGAAAGGAGTAATAAAAATATGGACTCCAAAGAGACACTTCTTCAAACCATCATGTATAGACCCTGAAGATGAAGAAGTAATGAACCCAGGCGATGGAGTAAAGATAAATACAGTAGAATCGAGTAAGTGGAATCCAAAGACGGAGGTGAAAGTGGTCAATGAAATGCCCAGAGGGGGGAGTGTAGAGGAGGTCCCAAATAAAACCTGCATTCCAGTCGCCCATTTTGAAGTACCAGGAACGTTCACACCAAAATATGTGGCGTATGATGAGCAGATAAATCAGCAGTGAGCCGCAGTAGGGCTCTGCCCAGTACCTATCAGAAGAGCAACACGTATTGAAGTACCTATACCAAGAAAACCATGGACAGTGAGGTATCCATTAAGGAAACCTTACCAGCAAATGAGCCGAAATGAAGATTGCCTAAGTACAGTCCTGGAAGAAACCAAAAAGGTCTTATTGGAAGACGAATGGTGACGTCAAAAGGACCCAGACTGATGTACAAGTAGAAGAAATGACAACCCGAGAATGACACCCAGAGATGAAACGCCATGAATAAGGATGTTGTCAACCTACAAGGGGAGGGCGATGTTGAAATACAAAGAAGCTTAAGCTGTAAACAGGATGAAGATATTCAACCAGCTAACACTTGTACATATGCTTGGAACCGCAAGGAAGCTAAGAAAACGATGCGGCTTGCAATGCTAAGTAGAAGAATAGTGCGGTTAGCATCATTATACATAATCTACCTCAAAAGGAAGCACAGTATTATAAGTGTAATTACACATTGCAACAAAGCAGAATCAACCCAGGTTACTAAAGGCCGAATGAGAAGAGATTCATATTCTAACAAAACGAGAAGAGATGGCTGAATAGAAACTCGGCAGATGCAACTCGTGCCAGGAGAGCCAAGGTCATACCAATAGAAGGAACAAACAGTAGCTACATATAATTGAAACTTAAGAACAAAATATCCTGTCTCTGAGAAGTCAAGATAAGGAGGCCTAGGCAGGTGGCAAGCCGAATAAGAATTAAATGCACAAATTGAGAGAAACTAGGCAAATTCACGGTGTCTGCATCAAGTTACCATCCGAGCGAGGAGAAGCACAAGTTCACACCTACTTTTGGCATCCCCCAGAAAGAGATATCAGAACTTTCCCAGACAGAAGATGCAGTTTAGAGGCCAACCACAGTAACATAATTGACACATAGTTGTTGAAGTGATGATTGATTGTAACCCTAATTGGATAAAGACCGGGTAATGGAGGGGCACCCTGCACCTGGCTGACCATTCTGCGTGCTGCTAAGCAAAGTGGAAATGTATGCATGGGGTTGGTGCCAGCCCAATCACAATGGACCAAATAATCTAGGGTCCTATAGTTAGTAGAACCAATGGGACGTCATACTTTTAGTGATGTCTACAGTAGTCATCTTTGAAGGAAGGGCTTAGACGCCCACCTGACAGTGTTTACCCAATCCCCTCACTCCGTTACCATATACAGATATAGTACCTATATTAAAGTTACCCTTTCCTAACCAATAGAATTGCATGTTAACTTTTAAGTGTTGCACGTCAATTATGACGAGTTTTCAGTATAAATTCTATGATTTATATGAAGTTCATTGGAGTTGAAGCGAGAAGGACAATCGTATCACTGCTGATTTCCATGACTCCCTGTTTTTTGTACTTGTCATTAAACTGACTCGCTTTGCCAAATCATTGAGTTGTCCTTATTGATTGGTGTTGGAGTAATCAATCTGCACCCCCATCCATCTCAAGGGTGCAGCTATCTCGTCTTAAAGTACTTTCAGAGAAAACCTCGGCTCTATGGGCCGGCTGGGGGTCTCCGGAGTACAAGGTGTTGGGTCCTGGGCTCCATTGTCTCTTCTTGCACCCAGGCCTCCCTGGGGTCTGCTAATTAACATTCTTCCGTATTTGCCACCACCAACAATGTGTAACAATGGAGATGCAAATCCATGGGGCCTTGAAATGCTAATCAGGCTGCCCACAGCCAGATGCTTCTGATGTACCCACAGCTGTCAGGTGTCAGCTAAACATGATAGGTGAGGGCGGCTCTGGTATGCAGTGTCCACCCATAGTACATGACTATTTTTCTGCTGTGCAGTGAGCGTGGAAAATATGTGCAGGAATGGCCCCATATTTTATCCAGAGGGTAATCTCCCATCATTTATTCTTCTAAAATAAACAAAAATCTCAAATCCCTGGTGTGCACACACTCCCTGTGCAGATGGTCAAACTCCTCACATGCCCCCCAGCCACAACATGTGAACCACCACCCTACTGAGGGTCTGGTTCGTCATCAAAGTGAAAGTAGCAGCTGAGGTCATCTGCATTTCCATGCTGGGAGCCTGGCTTGTGCTGGATGTCCATACTTAATCCAGGTACGGATATTGTCCAACACAGAAGCTTAGGGTTCTCGCCTTGCATGGCCATTAACCATTGCAGAGGCCTTCTGTCCATGTGGATCGTAAAGTGAAACCCAAAGATGTAGGTTTTCAGCTTCTTTATGGCCCACACAACCGCATATGCCTCTTTTTCTACAGCAGCCCAGTTCCTTTCCCTTTTTGTCAGCCGCCTGCTAATGTAGGAGACAGGTTGCTCTACCCCATGAGAGTTCAGCTGCGCTGACACTGCTCCAATCTCAAAATCACAGTCATCTGTCTGGATTATGAATTCCTGAACATAGTCTGGGACTTTCAGAACTAGGGCTCTGCACATTCCATCCTTTAAATCCTGAAAGGAGATTTGACATGCCCGGGGTCCAAGTTAGATTTATTGGCATAATTTTGGACATTACATCATTCAGGAGCATGGCAATGGTCCCATACCCTCTGATGAATGACCAGTAGTACCTGGTGAGACCTAGAAAGGCTCTCACCTGTATCTGTGTCGTGCAGATGTCCTAAACCTTCACAGCTTGTATGTTTGCTTCAAGAGGTTGTTTCTTACTTCCACCGACCAGGTGGCCTAGGTAAGTCACTTTGCCCTGGGTTATCTGGCACGTTTTGGCCTTGATAGTCAGGCCTGCATTCTGCAGCGCCTAAAGCACTTGTTTCAGGTGGGACACAAGATCCTCCCAGGTGTGGCTGAACACAGCAAGGTCGTCTAGATAGGCGACGCTGAAGTTTTCCAGTCTGGACAAAACCTAGTTAACCATCCTCTGAAAAGTGGCTGGGACATTTGTCAATTCAAAGGACATCACAGTGAACTGATAATGTCCTTCCAGGGTTGAGAATGCCAACCTCTCTTTCACTCCATCTGTCAAGCCGACCTACCAATACCCCGCTGTGAGGTCAACAGTACTCATTTACTTGGCAGCATCTAGCTTGTCAGTGAGCTCACCTGCCGGAGGAATGGGGTGAGCATCTGTCTTCATGACAGAAATGAACTCCCTGTAGTCCACACAAAAGCGAACTTCAGTCTTCCCACTACTGTTTTTTTTATTTTAGGGACCAGTACCACTGGGCTAGCCCAGGGGCTGTGTGATAGCTCTATCACTCCTAGCGACAACATCTTGGAAACTTCATCTTTGATGGTGTCCCTGATTTTATCAGACATCTGGTGAATTCTACTCTTCACCAACTTACTGTCTCCAGTGTCCACATCATGGGTGCACCAATCTGCACAACAAGGAATCAGCGAAAACAGACTGGCAAACTGTCCCATTAAACAGCGATAGTCTGTCAGTTGCTGTTCTGACAGGTCAGTTGCAAGGTTGACATCTTCAACTGACCCATCTGTGGCTTCAGTATGCACGAGATCTGGGAGGCGATCAGTCTCCTCCTCAGTCTCTCTGTGAGTTACTAACACCATGACCATGTCATCCTGGCAATACTGGGGTTTTATCCAGTTGACGTGAAAGACCATGGACATCTGTTTAGGTGCTTTCCCGTCAGTGAGATAATTCACCTCACTTGACCTTTTCCAGCACACACAAAGGCCCAGTCCACTTGTCCTGAAGGGCCCTGGTTTTGACGGGCTCCATAATCCAGATGCATTGGCCTGGATAATAGACTGTCACTGTGGTCTTATGGTCATACCAGTGCTTCATCAGCTCCTGACAGGCCTTTAGATTCTTTGTCGAATGTCCCATGTGCTTGGCCATCCTAGACCGAAGTATGAGTACATAGACCACCACATCTAGTGACGGGATGAGGGTTTATTTTCCCATCCCTCCTTCACTAGACTGAGGGGACCTCATACAGGGTGACCAAACAGAAGCTCAATGGGGCTATACCCTACTCCATTCTGTGGCACCTCACAGTAGACGAACAGAAGGCATGGCAGGAGAATGTCCCATGTTCTCTTCAGGTGCTCTTCCAAGCCATCTATCTTGCCTTTCATGGTCTTCATGAACCACTCAACATGCCCATTGGTTTGTGGATGAAAGGAGATAGAGAACCGTTAGGCGACTCCACACTCTTCCCACATAGCCTTCTTATATGCTGATATGAAGTTTGATCCCCTGTCAGAAACGACTTCCTTGGGGACTCCAACATGGGATAAAATCCCAATCAGAGCATTTGCAACCACAGGGGCTTTGATGCTCCTCAGAGGGACAGCCTCAGGGTATCTTGTGGCGTGGTCCACCACCACCAAGATATATTGATGCCCTGAGCTAGTCTCAGGATCCAAAGGACCCACAATATTCATGCCTATTCTCTTGAAAGGCTGCCCGACAACAGGTAGAGGAATTAAGGGGGCCTTTGTGTCACCACCTGACTTGCCAGAACCTTGACAAATCTGGCAGGACCGGACAAATTCCTTAACTTTTACAACAAACTGCGACTAGTAAAAGTGCGCAGACAACTGGTCCAATGTCTTAGTCACCCCGAAGTGACCCGCTAAAGGATTTTGGTGAGCCAAATCCAAAAGGAACTTTCTATGGCATTGGGGAACCACCAACCTTCTGGTGTCCTCGCCCTCAGATTCCTTTGGCTCACTGTACATGATTACATCCTCCCAGTACGCTTTGAACAGTTCAGGGGCCTCGCTCTTAGCCTACTCCTCCGCCTGCTTCTGCAAACCCACCAGAGTTGGACACTCTTTCTGGGCTGTGTAGAGGTCAGTCTGATTTGAGCCCCCAGCTGATGTGAACTCAACCTACTTGTGCAGACCCTTCAGATCTGTGCCCACCTGGTCCTCCACCTCAGGTTCCGGCACTACGCAAGGCAACTCTGAGGTCATGGGTTCCCCTGCTACCAAAGTGGTGTCTTCCGTGGCTACTAGCCCCTACCCACAGGAGTAGACTACTCAGCAGTCTGTGGAACTGGACTAGGTGCTAATAGTCACATAGGTCCTTCCAACAAGTCCTCCGGAAGCACTCCATGCACTTAGTCTTTTAGAGCGTTCAATCTGGCATTCTCTTTGGCCTTTGACCGTGTAGCCGTTCCGACTATTTCGGGATCACGAAGATCATTTCCCAACAGACATGGGACAAGGATGGAGTCTTTCACCGCTACAAGCGCTGGGTCGTTACACCTCACCAGCTGAACTCAACTATCACCAAGGGGCACTTACTCTTACCATCAAAACCACTTATGCACAACTCAGGCCCATCAATATACTGGCTTGGCTGTACCCACTGCTGGGTGACAGAGGTGACGCTAGCCGTGGTGTCTTGGACCGCAGGAGTTTTGTGTCCATTGATGTACATGTGCTCTAGATAAAGTTGAGTATTATCGGGAACTGGGGTCTCTTCTGGTGATCCGGTACCGTTCCTACTCAGTGTAACCAATCCACATCCGGCCACTCTCTGGCCTAGTGGGAAATCCTCCTCTGAGAGGCCCACACTAACGATGGCCTCTTCCATGAGTCCAACCTTCACTATGGCTTGCTTGGGTAAGCTCTTACTAGCTGGATCCCCTTTCCTATGGCCCTGCTCTTTACCCACGAAACAAACTTTGGCTGGTGAGAACGCCGGTGTTTCAGTTGTAGGGTTGCCTGCGATCTTCTTTTTGGTGTGCACAGCTGAACTAGAGTTTGGGGGTTTCCCTTCCTTCTTTTGGGGGCCCTACTTTGAATAGGGTTTGGTTGGACCTTTGTACTTCCCATCCTTGTTTACTTTTGTGTCCGCTGATTTCTCTTCAGATTTGGGTGTGCTCACCTGAGCCTTATTCTGGACTCCAGTACTCACAAACCTGTCGGCAGCCTTTGCAAGCTCCCTAGGATCTGTGATAGTCTTGTCCACAAGATGATGTTGTAGGTCAAACTCACAATTTTTCAACACATGCTCACACGCAATCAAATTGTACATCCCTTTAAATGTGTCAATTTTTTTACTATTCACCACTTGCTCAGATATTTCCACAACAAGTGTGTGAACACTTCAAATGTCTGCCCACTTTTCTTTCCGAACTCTCTGAAGCTCTTGAGATACCTTTCTGGGGTTTTACTAAATTTCCTGAGGAGGGCCGCCTTCATGCTCTCATATACGGGTATTTCCTCAGGAGTTAACTGAAGAATTGCATCAGTCCCTGGTGGCGGTAAGCGACTCATCAGGGCTGTACCCCACAGTACCTCATCCATCTCCTGCAGCTGGAATGCCAGCTCAAGCGCTTCAAACCAGTCAAAAAATATCATTCCCCACCTCATAAGCCTGCACTAAGTCTTTGGGGAATTGCCATCTGGGCTTATCCCGGGCACTCTGGTTTGAGCCACTACTACTGTTCTCTCTAGATGCGGATCTGTTGGCCTTTTTCTGCTCTTCAAGTGCCAGTTTGTACAGCAATATTGTGACCTTGTCCCACTGTTTCCGTTCCTCTAGAGCTAGTCTCCTTTCCTCGAATAGGAGCTTTCAAGTCGCTACCTCATTTACAGCCAGAAAAATGACTTGGCCACTTAGAGACTGTGCTGAGGCCTGGGACCTGCGAGATGCCACACTAGCCCTTGTCCCCACTGACATTCTCGAGTGTTGAGAAATCACACCTGCCCCCCGATGGGATGATTGGTGAGACACTCTACTCACGCAGTCCTCATGTTTTTCCCCCTCCGGAAGGTCTTGTACGTTCGGGTACACGTGTGCTAGCCCGTCCCCGGAAGTCTTCTCCCCAACCACCCTCACTTCTACTCCAAGCTTGGAGGATGGTCCGCAGCTCAGGTTTATTAACCTTAGTGCTGCGGCAAAGTCCCCTCTCTTGACATAAGACACGCAGGACATCCTTGGTCATGCCTTTTATAGTCTCTGTGTCAAGCTCCATGACTGTTACTATTACCTAGCAGTGAGTAAATGTTGCCTGCAACAGTACTTTTATTGTAGGGTGATTAAGCTGTGTGCAAGGCTGCAAATGTCCGACCTCTTTCCACCAATGTGACGAATCAACTTCCGGGGCACCAGTGGTGCAGGGATGAATATCGGTTTCTAAACCATGAATCAGCCCCACACCTCTGGTACACCAGAAGGGATACAAACAGATTTAAAACATAAATTAATTATAAACCTCCTTGTCCAATTTTGGTAACATGGACGGTACGACAGGCATATCTCCGCAAGGTCATGGATCGTTGGTTAGTTGCAACACAGAGAATATACAATTATTACCCAATGATAAAAGGAACTGTCCAGTCAAGGTTGTATTCAAATATCTACTTTATTATTTGTACAACAGAGAGTTCTAGCACACTACAATTACAACCCAAACTGTAAAGGAACACAGAGGACAGACAGTTTCACAAAGGAAAAGGATGCACTCTGGACACTGACAAGATTGTAGTTGCTAAAGTAATCAGTCTCATAGTTCAATATTATCTGGTTTCAACACCAAAGAGATAAAGGGTTTTAACTGTCTCTAGGGGCCTTCGGAGATGGAGCAGTGGGGCAGAACCACAATGTACCTGGTGCTGACGATGTTCTTGTTGCTCAACCGCATCGAGGCTGTTCCAGGGTGCTTTGCAGCCTGTGAGACAGAATTACTGGTGGGAAATTACTGCGGGTACCAGGCGACAGGCAGTTTGGCACCGCGAAGCACCACAAAGGACTGTTTGCTGTTGCCACCCCCCCTGCTTCACTTAGTGCATACGGACCACGGCTCTTGCTACATCGTTGGAGCCGTCTGACACGGAGGACGTCTTAGAGCGTTACTCCTCTCTTGCCTGGCCTTTAGCAGGCAACAAGGTGTTTCCGGGGTTTGTTGCTCCACCCCCCTACCTTGTGACGCCCGGCCTGCCTCTTTAAAGCCCTCACAGCTTAGTGCACCCGCGCTGCGCACCGCGAAGCACCCCAAAGGACTGTTTGCTGTTGCCACCCCCCCTGCTTCATTTAGTGCATACGGACCACGGCTCTTGCTACAGCGTTGGAGCCATCTGACACAGAGGACGACTTAGAGCATTACTCCTCTCTTGCCTGGCCTTTAGCAGGAAACAAGGTGACTGTGTGCTCCCTCATTTCTGCCACTAGTGGCTCTAGTGTCTTTTTAAACTGTGTGTTTCAGGAAACTGTGTTTGAATGTAAATCTAGTACAAGTTTAACACCTTTCATCGTTCTTTTTTTAAAGGTGTTTCTGGGGTTTGTTGCTCCACCCCCCTACCTTGTGACGCCCGGCCTGCCTCTTTAAAGCCTTCCCAGCTTAGCGCACCCGCGCTGCGCACCGCGAAGCACCGCAAAGGACTGTTCGCTGTTTGCGGTGCGGGACGGTGCGGTGCTGGGGCTTTGTATTTGTGGATCAATTAGAAGCTCCTCATCAGGTGCTTTTTGGGTGAGGCTCTGGAGTCGTTTTTCCTTTTTTGTTCATGTGATTCATTTAGATTAGTTTTGGGATTTCTGGCTAATATACCGCCTGCTCCTTTCTTAAGATTCTGAATCACGCTTTTCTGTGGCTCCTTTCTTAAGTGCTCACTTTGTTGAGATTAGTTGTTACTATACTCGCACAAATTTGAGTATATTTTCATGGAAACCACATTAAGGAATGAAAAGCGTTTACGGGACTTCTCTAAAACACCTTCTTCCAAAAAAATGTACACACCCCAATTGGATTCCACACATTCGTTAGTAGAAGGTCAGAAATCCCCCCTCTCCATCGCCGCTCCAGCTGATGTACCTTCTAGTATGGAAGAAAAACCTCCTACCGTTTTTCCCCCTGGGAACCCCCTTGACACAAATTTGAAAGAAGAATCTCTGCCAGTACATCTAAATATACCTTTTACTTTAAAGGCAGCTAATGATTCTGCACTTAATTTAAATGACAACATGAAAGGGGCATACAATTTCTCCCCCTCTTATGTGACCGACAATACTAATAATCTTTTCATTCCACTCTCAGACACCTCTATGCTTGCACCAGGCGTAATTGCGGCTCTGGAAAGACAGATAAACCTCTCTCTAGGCCCTTCTACTCCTGTTGCATCATCTTGTGGATTCCGTGAACATGTACATTTTCACCCTACTCCACTGCCTTCATTACCCCAGTCTACAAAACCTCTATTCAGTACCAAGACCTCTAATTCCTTCTTTGCTCCAAGCAAAGCAGGGAGTTCTCCTACAATGTAATTCTTTCCACAAAAGAAACTACAAATGAAAGACCCTTTCTTTCAGGAATTTCCCTCTAAACAAATGTCTCAAGAATCCACAACTGCTCCGATCTCTCCCCATTCTCAAGTGTCCTCGATACCTCTCGAGGAGAACTGATTACACGTATTAGAACAGGAATTACACTCTTTTCCGGTGCTTACACAAATGTTAAACCTTCTGGACAAAGGGCATGAACTTACACATCTTCTCTTGAAAGATATGAAGGAATTAATATCAATCAACTCTACAAAACTCTCAAAAATAGAAGGGTTTATATAAGCTCAAGAGGCATGTCATACTTTTCATGTAATGTGTCCTGAACGTACTGCTGAGATTGTAAGAAGGAGCCTACCCTTGACGTTACCCTTGCATGCTTTGACATCACAAAGCACTCAAACTGGTGAATCCACATTACTGCTAAATGGAACTCCCACCTCATTTGCGAACGCAGTGGCAAAACCACTTGTTCAGGAGGAGCTTACTTTTTCGCCCCATGCAATTGACCTGGTTGAACTAGCAAAATCTCAACATGAGATAATTCTCCAGGTAGAACAAATTCTGTTCAAATCTAAATTAATTCCCCCCTGAATTTTTCCAGAATGATATGATGACACATACTACGTCTATGGAACGTACGTCTCCTGATAGCCCCTCAGCCATCACGAACATCTTGGAGGAGGTTGAAGCTAGTGAGAAGTTAGAATCCATAGACGTGTCCAAAAACATTTACCATCTATCTCGTAGAATGAATAAAGCATACCGAGAGCTCTCAAAAGATGAAATATATAGCAAAATTGACCAAAAACACCTTGTCAAATACTATTGATGCAGGCTCCTCCTTACAAAGTTCAGCTAATGTTATATGTGTTGAAGAAGTCGCTCAGAACGTGTCCTCTGTGGTGAATGAAGATTCTCATCTTAATCTTAGCCAATTAAATGAAGAAAGCAAAATGCAACTTCAATTTAAATCTTCTCAAAAAGCGAAAAAAGGCGTAAAGAAAGGGCCAAATCCATCTATTCTTAAACCAAATACCAGAAGGTGCAATTGAAGAGAAAGGTATACTGACACCACCGTCTCCTCGTGATGGCCACACTACCTCTGCTCCTATGGTACAAGCAAATATGAGCACTTTCTTCCCCTCCATAGAAAATAAAAAAAAAACTCTTGTTTTGGAGACAAAACTCTTTCTGACAGTAGTTCCACTGAAGCAATATCCTCTGTTCCCCTAGTGGTACATGCGATGATCCATCACTCTTCTTCCAGTCAGCTTATTGAAGAATCAAATGTACTTCATTCACAGACTATTGTTTCTCAGTCACTTACGCCTTGCATAAACATACCTTCTAATGCACACTCAACTTTGCATAAAGAAGAACTTCCTGCTCAAGCTTTGAAGCTTGCGCCATCTCTTCCTTCTTCTAATGTACATTCTGTATTGTCCACAGAGGAGTTGAATGCACCTCCTGAGAAGAAGGCACTTACACTCTCATCCTCACCTCCGTTGGTTGTAAACAATATGACTCTCGAATCCTTCGATGACATTCCTGGTGAAACTCAAAATCTAATTGGGTGGTCCAGCAATCCACAAATCAATGGAATGGCGCCCATAAATCATACATCCCTAATGAATGCACTCTATCAAATTCCATCTCTTCGTAATTTGGTCTCACAAGATGTTGAATGGATAATGTTACCCTTTTTGAACAACAATTCCATGCTATGCAAAGTCCTTTCACCAATCATATCTAAATTAATTTGGGAATACAAATCGGATTTGGTTTTCCTTGGTCTGGAACTGCAGGCCTTTTCCTCTTTTGAAAAGGGGATGGCTTTTCTGGAATCTAAACCTCCAGTGCTGTCAAAAGACAAAAATTAAAATATTCTTGCTATGTCAAACCAATCCTAAAAATCCAGCTTCTTGGGGATTCTACCCAACTTAAAAACCTCGCCTCAGAACACTACTGCAAACCCTTCTCCACCCACTAACTCATAATGTAAAAAACGGAATATTCAATCATGGAATTGTTGTGGATTTAAAAATCTATCAACATGGTTTGCTAATAGCGATACTGAAAACTTACCTTCCATTCTGTTCTTGCAAGAGACTTTGGGCCTCATTACACGGAAGGCGGTGAACCATGGCGCTATTAGCGCCATGGTTCATGCTGGTAAAATACCGGCACCGCCTTGGTGGAAAGGGGAATTACCGCCCCATTCCAAGGTTGGCGGGGCGGTAATTCCCCCTTCCACCATTGCCCTTCCCCATTCCCATTTTTGCCCCATAGGGCTCTATGGGAATGGGGAAGGCGCTAATTACGGTACCGCAAATTGCGGTACCGTATTTAGCTCCCTGGTCCCTTTGCTGGTTGGTTTTTAACGCCTGCAAAAAGCAGGCGTTAAATTCCCCAACCTGCAAAGGGACCTCGTAGTAAGGCAGTAAGGATTTACCGGTACCGGTAAAACACCGGTACCGGTAAACCCTTACCGCCTACCATGTAATGAGGCCCTATGTGTTGCAACAAGTTCCAACTGGATGGCTTTACAGCATTTCACAACTTGGCTACTCAACCGACTTTGGGTCGTCCAGCTGGAGGTATTGCAATCAATTTTACTTAATAATCATCTTTGTTTCTCTATTAATTATAGCCTCTCTACACAACTATATTTGTTAATTGACATAAACATTAACATATCAGGTCTTAAAAATGTTGTGCTCATATCGGTTTATTGGAATCCATCTAATTTACGCATTGAAGAAGCAATTAATATTCTCAATGACACCTTAACCGATATAATAAACAAACAACCAGCAGTGGAGAAATTGATATGCAGTGAATGTAATGCCTCTCTTTATGCAACAGCCAATTTACCACCTTCTAATGGTACCACCAAGCACTTTAAGTGCGCCTTTGCAAATGGTGTAAGACGGGTTAATTTTCTTCTATGCTGGGACATGTTTGTGTTCAAACCAAAACATCCACATTGTTATTTCACATGGAAAAGGGGAAATCTATATTCCACCATTGATTTTATAGTGGCTTCAAAATACCTCTCAGGCATATTATCTCCTATTACGTCTTTCCTTCCACCTTATGGAGATCATTCTAGGCTTTCCAGCACTATGATGGTGGTAACAGATTCTTTTCCTGTGTTACAGTCGTTGACGTTAGTTCAAATCGACGGACCGTTACTTTCAATCCACTGGAACATTTCCACATGTCGTCGTTTAAATTTTTTAGTTAATCGCGACCTATGGCCTGACCCAAACGTTGATGAGAAATCTTCTGAGATGATTCTTGCCTGGAATCTACAAATTATCCAGTCTCATCTTCTTGCGATAGCTCACTCTTCAAACAAGTCAATCTCATCCTCTAATACATATTCCATCCTTTAATTTTAAGAAACTTAAGAAAAAGGTTCCTTGCTCTCGATAATCTTGCTTATTGCGCAGCCAAAAAATCCCTGCTAAGTACCCACAGAAACAGAGTAAAAACTGCTTGTTATTCCTTTCATATAATAGCAAATCAAAATATGGTACGACTTATCTGCAATCATAATATTTGCGACATCTGGAAGATCTTACGATCATCTAATAAAACTCCTCTACCTCTGTTGGAATCTGCGATTGATGTTACTTCCTGGTTTGTTTTTTTCGAACACAAATATCTACTTGCCTCGCGATTTACACAGTATGACATTTCGAATTTAACTGCACATATACCTTACAAATGCCCTTGGTCTCTCAAAGACATTCTATTCTCAATTTCACAACTCAAATCCTCTAAGTGCGCTGGCCCCGATGGCCTTCCTCCATGCTTCATTAAAGATGATCCTTTGTTTTGGGCCTCTGTATTCATAAGGATCTTTCAATCAATCTTTAGAAATAAATGTCTTCCACCTTCTTGGGTAACTTCGATCATTATACCCCTTCACAAAAAGGGGTCATTGAATGATCCTCTCAATTTTAGGCCAATCGCTCTAATCGATGTTGCGGAAAACTTTTTTGAGCTCTTCCTATTAAAAGACGTTGAAAATCACATCGCAGAAAATTCCATTCTAAACAAAGGTCAGACTGGCTTCAGGAGAACTATGGGGACACAACTCAATGCATCCATTCTCGCTCATTTAATTGCTGCGACACGTAGCTCCTCACAAGGCCCTATTTTCATTGCCTCTTTAGATCTGTCTTCCGCCTTTGACTCTGTGATTCGGGGCCGACTATGGCAAAAAATGTTAGAATATAATTTCTCTCCCTCTCTAGTGGCTCTTATAGCACTACTTCACAACAATACTTCCGTGAGAGTTTGCATCTCTAAGGCAGGCCATCTGACTAAGCCAATTCCTACTTCAATTGGTGTTAAACAGGGGTGTAATCTTGCTGCGGTACTCTTTAACCTATATCTATCTGATATTGTGGGAATTTGGGATCCTACCAAATCCTTCTCCGTACGCTTTGGCAAGTTACACCTGTCATGGTTGGCTTATGCTGACGATGTCCTTTTATTTGACAATACCCACTCTGGTCTGCAGTGCAAATTGGAATCTTTCTACTGCTTTTGCAAAGAAAATAATCTCTCTGTCAACTCAGCAAAATCCAATATTCTAATTTTGTCCTCACAGAAATAAATTTGCAAATTTTGTTGGCACATTGAATCGCAAAATCTTCAGCTGGTCAAACAGATAACTTATTTAGGCTATAATGTGGCAAACAACTCTTCTTCCTCTTTCTGGAAAAAAGCGTTAACTGAGAAAGCACTCCATTTACAAAGCCAAATGAAAATAATTTATCACAAATATTGCAAGTTTTCTTTGATGCCACTGTTTGAATTCTACTCAAAGAAGGTCGAAGCAATTATTCTTTATGGACTTGATCTTTGTCTACTAGATCTCACTAGCTTTCTCAATAAACTTCAAGCAAAATTGTGGAAATCAACCTTGGGCCTACCTAATTATCTGCCCAAAGCAATATTCCGTCATGCATTAGACCTAAATTCACTTGCCTCGCACCACAATTGGCGCATTCTCAACACATACAGAAAGATGCATTTCCTTCAAGTCAATTCTCTCTATGAGGATTTTTCAAACATGTTAAAGGAGTCCCAGCCAGTGTCTATAGCAAACCTAAATAAGTGCATACCTACAATTCTGTCTGGTATTAACATTCTTCCGGAAGAACTGCAAGTCAAATTAAGATTGGCACATAAACTTCTTTTCTTGAATGATTGGGCTCTTACTTCTGATCAAATCACTCTGTATTCTTCATTTACAGAATATGCGGTATTTAGACATAAGCAATTGCCCCGATTGCAGTATCTTTCTCTTTGTCCTTGCACTGAAATTCAAACTCTATATATGCGCTTCCGCCTAGATTTATTCCACACGAAAGCGAGAATGAAGTACTGGTCCACCAAAACCATCACATCTCAAAGCACTATCTGCAGATTTTGCAATAATTTGGAATGTACAGAAACGTTAAAACACCTTTTTTTGGTATGTCCTTTTTTTGAAGAAGCCAGACAAAAAACTATTAACTCCTTTTGTTTTACGCATACTGAATATGGTCGTGAACTCATATGGGCAACATGTATGTGGGGCTCTTCCAACGCCATAATTCTTGCAACAGTACGTCTGCTGAAGATTATTAATGCTGCCATTACTTTGTACAATTCTTTTAAGTCTTACAACACAACCTTTTTCATTTTTCTTTTTTTTGTATAAAGGTTTTGATGAAGGTCTGAATATCTAATTCCTTGCAAGTGTTGTATTTCTTTTTTTTTCTATTTTCTGCTGTCTATTTCTGAGAATTGTATATAATGAATTTTAAATTTTTTTGTAAAATGATGCAACGTGTGAAGTTGACTTTTGTCATCATTTTGTAAAGATGCATAAGCATCAAAAACAAAATTAAGAAAACATTTTTTTTTTAAAAAGTTCGGCAAGCGAGGCTGGACAGACGTTTGCAGGCTGGCCAAGAATCATTGTCTCTGTGTTGGTTGGCAGATCTGGAATGCTGGTCGAGGGATCTCGGATGGCTCTGTTCATTGTGGCATGACAACAGTCAGTGGTGCAGACGGATGCAGTTCGAGTACTCGACTGTCTCGAAATTGTCCTTAAAAAGATGGACGCTGGATGATGCTTGTGTGGCACTCCTCTTAGCTTCTTCGCAGGGCTTTTGTCCTTTCAAGGCGGTCGGCTCAAAGCTCATGAGGGTGTTAGCAGGCAACAGCCTTGTCCTTTGTCCAGAGACTCTCTGGCACTTCCCACCTAGGAAGCTTGCTGTCAGAACCTGGTGGGGAATGCTGTGTGCTGGCTGGGTAGCGATTTTGGAGCTGCTTGGTGGGTCCTCTGAGTCTGGTATCTCCCACTGCTAACTGGGAGATGTTTAGGGGAGGGCTCTTGTTTCCCTCTTGGAGCTCCTGGCCTTCCTTCACTGGTGCAAGACGTAAGGTAGAATGTACCTTCAGCTCTGATCCAATTGAGTCCTTCTTGTTACTCTTTGCAAAGTCTTCAGATTATTTGATCAGTGAGTGGCTCAAACTTCTTTTAAAGCCAAATGGGTCCCAGTGATTGATGGAGGCTAAGCCCACCTTAATGACACAATGATGGTTCCCACCAACGAGTTTCAGTGATGCTTCAGGTCAGAATCAGAGCGATTGGCAACAGGCAGTGGAATGATGACAACATACACTTCTAAGTCCCACCCATCTTCCTGTGTGCTGTACATCGAATTGTCTCCCTAATTAACTGAGCCCTATGCGGCGCTTGTTACAACACAGGCCTCTTTTGAAGTAGTTGGCTGCTGGCCGACTTTCGCTTCTGTACAATTTACAAACTTCCCTGCTCTGAAAGGAGTAGTTCCAGACAGGACATTCACTGCCTTTTCATAACAGGGAGGGGTGTTAGTACCAAGTTGACACATTCCATTACAGGGTGGTGGTCTCTGGTCTCCATTGTCACTTCCTGCACCCAGGCCTCCCTGAGCTCTGCTAATTAACATCACCGCCACCAGCAAGGTGTAACAATGGAGATGCAATTCCATCGGGCCTTGAAATGCTAATCAGGCTGCTCACGGCCATAGGCTTTTTATGTACCCACAATTGTCAGGTGTCAGCTACACATGACAGGGGATGGTGGTGCTGGAAAGCTCTGTCCTCCCAGTGAACATGACTATTTTTCTGCTGTGGGGTGAGCATGGAAAATATGTGCCGGAATGGCCCCACACATTTTCTAGAGATTGATCTCCCATCATTCATTATTTTAAATAAACAAATAAAGCCCAGTTGAGTGAACTCTCCCTATGCGTATGGTCGAATTCCTTGACACTCTCTGACACTCTAGAGTGTTGAGAAACCACGAGTGCACCCCGGTGGGATGGTTGGCAAGAAACACTGCTCATGCTGTCTTCCTCATCATTTTCCACTACCCCTTCTGGACGGTCTTCTTAATTCGGGTACACAGGGCCTAGCCTGTCCCCCGGGTTTTCCCCCAAGTGCCCTTGCTTCTACCCAAGCTTGGAGGCTGGCCAGCAACTCCTATTAACCTTAGTGGTGTGGGGAAGTCCCTTCTCTTGACATAGGATGCGCAGGACATCTTTGCTCATGCTTTTTGACATTCTCTGTGTCAAGATTCATGATTATTACAGATACCTAGCAGTGTTCTAAATGCTCCCTGCAAAAGAACTTTTATCATTGGGTGACTAACCTGTGTGCAAGGCTCCAACTATATCTAACCGCCTGCCACCATTATGCTTAGGAACCGCTGACCAGCACTGAGACATCCATTCCTGACCCAGGGCCATGATGTAGGCCAGACTGCAGACGTCCGTCCAGCTTCGCTCATCAAACTGCCTTGATACCCACAGCTGTCTCGCATCTTGAACTCTTTTGCAGTAGATGCAAAGCTCCCTGAAACCGACTTGACCCTGTTTAGCACAAAGAACACCTACAAGCACAAGATACATTGTGGTTGTGTCCCCCTGTTCCTTCTCCAAAGGCCTGTAGTGACATTTTACGACCCTTTCCTCCCTTTGTGCTAAATGCAAGTATCCTTGAATTGTTGTGATTATTTACTATACCGACTACCCTCCTGTCAGTATCCAGAGAACAACCCTTTTCCTTCTTTAAAACTGTCTGTCCTCTGCATTTTTTTACAGGGTGAGTTGTATTTCGTAGAGTTGCTCGAACTGTCTGTTATGATAATAATAAAGTAGATATTTGTATACAAACTTGACTGGACAGTCCCTTTTATCACTGGTAATAATTGTATTCTCGCTGTGTTGCAACTAACCAACGATCCACAACCTTGTGGAGATAAGCCTGCCATTCCGTCAACGTTACCAAAATTGGACAAGGAGGTTTATAACTGACTTGTGTTTCCAATCTGTTCGGGTCCCTTCTGGTGCATTGGAGGTGTGGGGCTGATTGATGGTTTAGAAACCGATATTTATCCCTGGACCACTGGTGCCCCGGAAGTTGATTCGGCACATGTTTTTAAAACTTGAACTCAATTGTTTTGAAAACGTTTGGACTCCCTGTAAGTTGCAGCAAACACAACTGATAACTAACTTGCGTTTATGGAGGGGCAACTAGCTTTGTTTATCAAGTCCTTGAAGGGAGAACTGTGGCCAACCCGTGGACCAGAATTGGGAAATGGACCTTGAAACACTTGTGTATAGGCACGTTATCAATGTCATATCATATCGTAAGATTGGTGTCAAGCATCAGTGTAGGTGTCACCCCGCATCATTCTTAATAATCTCTCTACACTGATAAATAAGTGCACATCTCTGTGAATCAATACACACTTGGTCATTGTGATAATTCCACGAATAAATGCGGGGTTGCTTTCTGGACACTACGGGCTATCTTGACACATGTGAATGGCAGCAACAGTAGCCAGCACACACCTGTTGATAGGGTGCTCGATACCCATCATCACACTCACATGCACTTAGGCTCTGGACAAGCTGGAACCTACACGCAAGTTGAAATGTGGTTTCGTCACAAATGATTCCCTCACAATGTATCTTTGTTGGTTAAATACACGTGATGGGGTTTAATTCTGTTGCAAGTACAAAAAATCAATGTCTCCAACGGAAGATTAGGAAGCAGTCATTTAGGGTGACAGATTCGTTCAGACTGGGACACAGGCAGCCTTGCGAGTACTTTACAAGTCGTGTGTGGATCATGTTTTTAAAATGTAATAATGTACTAATTTATTTATATACAGGGAGGAAGAATGATCGCAAAGTAATGTACAATAGATGAGAATTCAGATATAACTGGAAGCAGTGAGATTCTTGCAATGTGGTGAGTTTGAGCGACCTTCTGACCAGGTTGTGGATGGGGGGAGTAAAAAGGACTGTCACTGGGGACAATGCATGGTGGGGTAGGGGGGGTCTTACATAGATTAAGGACAACCAGCATTAGACATGTTTAAGCACAGGTAGTGCTAGGGATGTGACGATGACGGGTGAAGTGCTGGAGTGGAGGCAGAGGAAGTGAGGGACCGAGGCATGTTAGAGGTGAGGGAAACATGTAGTAGAAAGAAGAGAAGTAGGTTAAGAGGGTAACTCGGGGCGAGGAGGGAAGCTTTTAGTTTGGGTTCAAACAAAACAAAACCATTGTCTAGGCTATTACGTGTCCATTCAATTTCAGTATGGTCTTCGTGCAGACAGCAAGTCTGAACCCTATTGCACATTGAAGTCTAAAATGGTTTGCTATAATTTACTCCAATCACTTAAAGCCAATGACAGAGGTGACTTGTTTATATTTCATTTGCTCTGTCCACATTCTTCATCGTTTTTTTTAGACTTTTGGTAAACATTTTCTCTTGTTTCTTCAAAAAGAAAACAATAATAATTTACTTTTTTTACGCAGTGCTTAATGCCAGATTCCTCCTGCGTTTAAGCACTTTAATAGCAGGTGTCGTCGTTACCCGTGTCATTGTTAATCAATATAGCAATGTCATGACCTGCTGGGGAACATGTGGTTTTCGGGTTGAAAACGGTTTTCTGAAACCAGCGCTAAACTTGCCGAGCTCCCCAACCGATATAACAAAGCAGGTTGAGATCTACAGCAATGATTTAAGGTTCGGTACCATGCGTCTGCTGCAACCAATCAACGCTCACACAACCAGCACTGTACACCGGAAATATATCGGCTCTGAGGGACTAAATACCAGCATATAGGTCCCTTGATTATGTAGGTGAACCGACTTCTCCTGAATTCTGGATGCCATCTGCAGAATGGTAAAGATGAAGAGGCGGTTAACCAAGAACACTGCCCCTTGTGTGTTATGGACCCTCTCATAAGATTAAAGAAATACGCAGAAGCGAGGCGTGGGGACTTTGCCAGCTGCAATGTTGTGTGGGTTCAGCACTTTGGCTTACTCAGATCTCTTTTTGCACCAACACTTTGGGGGTCATTCTGAGTTGGGTGGTAATGGTAAATTGAGCTATGTTTGCCAAATGCATACCTCCCTTACCACCAGCTGTACAAAAAAAATAATTAAAAAAAAATTATAGAATGTGCCATGGTGAAATGCAGAAAAGGTAGACATTTTAAATGCACCACATCACCTTACCAATTAATACACAAGCGGGTCAGAAATGGTCTCTTTTGCACATGCAAATGCCCATAAGTGGTATGCAACACTAGTGAACATAACCCATTTCCACCATCACATTAATGATGCACATAGAAAGAAATGTAAAAAAAACACACCAGTTGTTACCATTGGCGGAGGTAGTATTTCTAGAGTACCACTCACGGTATCCCAAAAATACCCCATTTGCTAGTGGTACTCTCTAATTTGTGCAGACTTTGAGAAATAGTGCAGGCAGAGGTGATATTTGATCACCATCGGATTAATCCTAAAAGTCCTTCCAATTCTTAGTAAGGGCCCCTGTCTATGTTCTTCTATGGGTAGTTGCAGGAGGGGTGAAGCAGTCCCCTGATCCAAGATGACCACAGCATTGTGTGCATTGGGCAGATCTGGGCTAGGATGATGCCTACTCGCAGAGTGACTGGGCCATCTCTGCAGACTATGAGCGACTAGGGATTTGCTAGTGGAACTGTGTGATTTAGTTTATAACCTTATCAATTAGCCATGATCGTCACCCTTTTCACTGTCTTTCTACTTCATCACAGTCTATTGTTATAGTCTTTCTTCTTTATCCCAGCACTTCATCATCTCTGTCCTTGGACATCACAGTCCTTCCCATTTGGCATCAAGGTCTTCCTCCTTTTTTGTCAGAGTCCTTCACCATTTCCCTTCTCTACCCTCACAGTTATGATATGATATGATAGTTTATTTATATAGTGCTTCAAGTCAAGGGAGGGAACAAGGGAAAATACAATGACATTCTTACAGGCCACGAACAGTAAGGATGTGAAATTAACTATCGTACTCGGCCTGACGACATTTCAGATAGTGCAAGAGCTAAAACATAGATAAGGAAGGGAGGGGGAGAGTGGAAAGGAAATGGAAACAGACAGGCAACTACCGTACTAGGCCTGACAACATTTCTGGTAGAGCCAGAGAAAAACAAAAGGTGAGGGAGAGGGGTCCAGAAAGGGAGGGGAGGAACAAAACAAGCGACTATCTTACTAGGCCTGACAACATTTCAGATAGTGCTGGAGGGGGGGTGGGGAGGAAAAAAACAGTAATGGGAGGGTGGAGGAAACAGATGAGGTTGCTATCATACTAGGTCCAGGGACAATTCTGATAGAGTAAGTGCATAGAAGAAAGTAAGGGGAAGAGGGGAGGAGGTAGGAAAAGGGAGAAGGGAGGAGAGAACAGAGTGTAAGCAGTCAAAAAGTTCTTATCCTTCAACAGTATTTTTATCCTTCATCATCCCAGTTCATCTCCTATGTTGGTGATCTGCAACCTTTGGCTCTCCATATGTTTTGGACTACACATCCCATTAGCCCTAGTCAGCATAGTGAATGGTGAGGGATCATGGGAGGAATAGTCCAAAACATCTGGAGAGCCGCAGGTTGCAGACCCCTGTATGCAGTCCTTCATCAGGCCTTTTCCATTATCAGAGTTCTTCTCCATGAGCATTCATTCACACATCCTCCCGTGCTCTTTCATCCAGGCATCCCATGCTGCTTCCCAGCAACATATCCCTATCTGGCTAAGTGCTTATGTTTGCATTTGCTCACGAATTGTTTGCCACCATACATCCAAAACGAGTGCCTTTGTCAGTGGCCAGTGGCCAGGCCAGGTTGCACCTCTAGCTGTTTGTGAAGGATATTTGCACATGCCATTTGCATGCTGTGCCTGTACCGTTTATGAGGGAAACCTGGTCTGGCCTTGCACATACTGAGGATGAACTAGTGTGTTCTAACACGACACTGGTCCTGTTTGTGTTATACGTGTACCCATTTATGAGAGCATCGCATAGAGGCCATGACAGATATCTGCACTGCCAATGCCACAGTCATATGCCACCCTTGTTTGACCTAGCTAGCTTCACCAGGACCTGTTAGAAAGACACTTGCACTGAGCCTGCCAAGGTTGGACTTGTTTGTGAGGGATACCAGCATTATACCTTCCCTGTATCTCTGGGTAGCCTGGTCGTCTGCTGCCTGTGCCTCACAGACACACGTCGGTCGACATTTACACATTTACTAAATAACATTAATGACTTTACACAACAAAGAGAGAGAGAGGGAGAAAGGAGCAGGGTCAGACAAGGTGGTGTGTAGGCAAGCGATGGAGAAGGGTCTAGCGGAGGAGGCAGGAAGTGACAGCCAAGAGGTGAGCAGAGATAGAGAGGCTGAGCCCGAAACCTGCCCCCGCTCCCCCCGCCTCGTGTTCTAGCGGTATGTACAGATCAGGCGGCGCAGAGATCTGCAGCGCGGGACTGAGCTGTGCCAGCGCGATGCTTAAGACGCAGCAGATTGTCATAGCAATGTGAGTCTGCCATCCCTGGCAGGACTCGCCATAAATCTCCCGCCATCTGACGCTCAATGCTCTCCGGTCTGCGACTGCTTTGCAGTAAGATCAATTCTTTGCCACCAGATGCTGCGGTAATGGCAGACCAAGCAACCCCTCCATGTGAAATGCAACGGGGGGAATATCGGCCTATGTGGGGGGGGCTTTCAGGCGAGGCAGCAGGCCAAGCAGAGTGCTACGAGGGCCGGGCCACGGGGTGCTTAGAAGTGGAGAGGGAGGCGACAAGGGCGCTGGACAGAAACAGAAGAAAGGGGATTGGGGAGAGATAGAGTGGAGAGAGAAGTGATACAACGATTGTGGGGGGGAGATGATGATGTGGACAGAGGGCAAGTAAAAATTATTTACTTGTATTTTTAAAGCTCTCACACAGCCCGCGGGCATCGAGGCGCTGTTACAGGAATTGTTTGTTTTTTAGATGCATTGCTTTTTATTTGTCTTACTTGCGTATTTATAACGTGCTTAAACACCCAGAGGTTTTTAAGCTCGGACGGGGGATCGAACCTGTGTTATTTCATTTCATCTTGCTTCCAAGGCGAGCACGTTGCTGCTGAGCTATCCTCCCAGGACAGTGATGGGGGAATAGGTATTATACGTCTCTGTGGCGAATCAACTTCCTGGGTACCAGTGGTCCTGGGGTGAATATCGGTTTCTAAACCATCAATCAGCCCCAGACTTCAAGTACACGAGAAGGGATCTGAAGAGATTGGAATAACAAGCAAATAGAAACCTCCTGGTCCGATTTTAGTAACGTGGACGGAGTGGAAGGCTTATCTCGAAAAGGTCATGGATCATTGGTTAGTTGCAAAACAACGAAAATACAATTACCTAATGGTAAAAGGGACTGACCATTCAATGTTGTATCAAAAATATCTACTTTAGTTATATCACAACAGACAGTTTTAGCAACACTACAAAATACAACCCACCCTGTAAAGGAATGCAGCGGAAGACAGTTTGAAAGAAGGAAAATGCATGCACTCTGTATAGTGAGAGGAGAGTAGTTGGTATGATTAACAAGCACAACAATTTAAGGTTTCCTGGCTTCGGCACAAAGGGAGCATTGGTCTTAAAATATCTCTAGGGGCCTTCTGGGAAGTACTAGGGGCACACAACCACAATATCACTGCTGCAGGTATCAGGTGAGCAAAGCTAGACAAAAGACTGCAGGTTGGCCAACACAGCGGCTCAGGTCAGGAATCGTAGTCTCATTGCTGATCAGCAGTTCTGAAACATTGGTCGAGACATCTGGGATGTCTTTAATCAATGGCGGCTTGACAACAGTCAGCATTGCTGTCGGTTGCAGATCAGGCCCTTCTCCCAGGTTCTCCATGCTTCTCCAATGGGCTCCTTTCATCCTTTAAGGCAGACGGCCCACAGATGTGGAGTGTGTTGGAGGCAACTGCCTTTTCCTTGGTTGTAGGTCCAGAGTCCTTCTGGCACTACCGATCCTGTATGCTTGGTGGAAAGCCTCACAGAGCATGCTTTGTGCTGGCTAGGTACTAGTCTTGGAGCACCTGGAGGGTCATCAGAGTTCTGTATCTCCCTCTGATCTCTGGGAGATGTTTAGGGGAGGGATTTTGCTACCCTCTTTGGATGTCCTGGTCTTCATTCACTGGCAGAAGATGTAAGTCAGACTGTAAGGAAGACTTGTACCATGTAAGGGGAAAATACAGCCCAGAGTGATGTAGACTGAGAGGCCATGCTAGGCCCCTATTTTGAGAGTGAAACTAGCTAATGTAGATTCCCATTGAGATATAAAAGCAAGTACATAACAGGGATTTCCGACATAAGGCCTAGTGAAATGAAACGACATGGGCCTATTTTAACTCTACTAAAATGGACAGGCGCTCAAGTGAAAGACAATCTACCTGAGATCTTAGAAAGACCTGCTGGATATGCGCAATGAATTGGAAAAGACATGAGTGGCTGGAAATGCTGTTTCCTAACACATGAAAAGTTACGATTTCAACGTAAAGAGACAGTAGCAGCATAAGACATTGTGCCTCATTACGAGGAAGGCTGTAGGGGGTTAACGGTGCTGATAGAGCTGCCCGCTGCCGCCTCATTACAAAGTCTGCTCGCGGGACCCGCTAAGGACGCCTGGTAAAACAAGGCATCCTTATTGGCTCCAATGAGCAGACCAGGATGCTAACAATGGGACCGTCATTAACGGGCCGTTGTTAGCATCATCCCCATTCCCATTGAGCCCTATGGGGGCTGAAATGGGAATGGGGATGTACCGGGTCCTGATTCCTTGAATGGGGAAATACCGGGCCCTCCAAGGTCAGAATGGCCCGGTATTTCCCCATTCAAGGAACCTGGACCCGTTACCCGGAATGGATGTAGCCATGGCGCAAAAAGCGGCATGGTTACCTCCAGGGTCGTAATGATGCCCATTGACTCCCATACAGCACAAGATGCTCATCCATGAATCCAAAGTGAAGCCAGGCATTTTGGATTTGTTCATAATAAAAATACTTATTTTCATCATTACCAATGACAACATTTAAAGGGAAAGGCCTATTTTGTTTGCTGTAATAATGAACACAGGTTTTTGATTTAACTGTAGCCTATTTGTGAATAATACCAAAAGTGAACTTACATCTGTTCAAACAGTATGTAAAGAAAGATTGTATAGCTAACAACATGCCCAGATGCAATACTAAATAGTTTATGTAAACACATCTTGTTGATTTAAAACTACCTTCAGAAGTTTGGATGCAGGGAGGTACTAGGGGCACACAACCACAAAAAAGCTTGTCCCTTTCCACTGAAATGAAACTGCAACCTTATGGCCTTTGGCTGAGGCCCTCTAGGAAGAACAGGCCTGTGTTTCAGTTGAATGCAAAAGAAATATAAAGAATTAGGTCGGAATTATGCAGGGGTAGAGGGAGATTGTTGTGATCTTGTGTCGGAGGCGGCCTCTGAGGGAAGTACGATTGTCGGAGGTGCGGCTTGAGACGGCTCGATACGGAGGTGCGGCTTGACACGATCGATGCGTAGGACGCGTAGGAGGGCACTTTTTTCGAATCCTGCATCCCGTTTCGCTCATGTGCGGGCGAGGCAGTGAGGACAACAACACGGGGGGAAAGTGCGGGAGAAGGATAAGAAGAAGGAGAGGCCCCGATCGTAAGGAAAAGCATAGGCAAGATTACAGGTGAGAGCCTAGCCGCGCCGCTCCGAGTTCCGGGTCTGCTCCGGAATTGTGCTAAATACCGCACGACACGGCGCGGCGGCCCCCGAGGCTCCCACTGGTGTTCGGTTCCCACGGCCCCACTGATATTGACATAAAGCCAGGGGTGGCCCTGGGTGATTGGCCCCTTTACTAAAAGGAGCCTTCCTGAAAGAGGTGGTTTGGTGCCTCCAGCACCCCCCCAGAGAACCCCCCCAGAGTCTGAGGGGGGAAGACGTCAGTCCCTCTACCCTGACTGACCTCTCCCCATGACAGGAGGAGGGGCTGGGATTAGAGGAGACGGTGAGGCACCTATAAGTGGTGCAGAGGAATTGAGAATAAGCATACCCTACCCAGGCCTGAGTATCCTTGGAAGGAAGATAGAGTTGTACCTGGGAAGAAGGGGAACATGCCAATATTACCCAGCGACTGAGGGCCCCGGCCCGAGATACGGGTTTTATAGCCCCCTGGTTGATCGACAAGGGGGGTCCACAGGAAAAGGCGGGAAATCAATTTTACTTCCCAGCGTGGAACGAGGGGAACCATCGCACCATGTAAACATCAGCCCTCTCTATCACTAGTCTGGGAAGCGAAGTGAGCTATAACATAGACATGCAGCGGGGAAGAAGAGCCCCCCACTCTATATACAATCTACGCAAAAATAAGTGCCCACCCATTAAGGAATCCAAAGAGTGCCCAAAGAAAGGGGGAAAAACTAAAACAAACGCTAAAAATGCCCTACCGGTGGTGCAAGGGGCCATAACTGAGTTTTTCCCGGTGAATCCTCCCCCTGCCATCAGCTCCACTGTAAATGAGGATAAGACAGCACCGATATATAACGATGGCAACTCCTTAAACACCTCTAATTTCAATGATGTAGACAACAACTCCCTTCTAGATCTATGTCTGACTATACAGAGAGGGATGCAGACACAAACTCCTATGAGCCCAAATAGTGGCATAACGCCTACTAAAGACAGTAGCATGAATAATGTCACAGGGGAACACAACGCGCCGGAAAGGTGCAGACGATTGTCTGCTTCTCCTAACTTAGTAATGACGTCGATGGAGGACGATCCAGACAACTTAACGGAAGATAATATCGACCTACACCCTAGCTCATCAAAGATAACTGAGCTCCAATCGTCGGTGGCGGCCTTGCAATTTGCCCTCAAGATACTTTTACAGATGTCGGGAGGTATCCTGGCTAATGCTAACTCTATTACTATGGCATTAGGCTCTAAAGGCCTTCCTCGAGAAGAGGCCGAAATGAATCTATCAGCTGCACTACTTACAGCAAATGAGATCAACGAGCAGGAAGTGCAGATGGAAGAGAGCGAGGGGCCACATGCACTCAATAGCAACAGATTAATTGAGATACCTCCTGAGGAGGTGGATGAACGGGAGCAGGAGCACAGTCCCCAGTCCCCCCTAACACGCAAACAGCGCAGATTGGCAAAAAAGGCACTGATGAACAAGCTAGTGGCAACAGGTGCCCAATCTCCTATATTGGGACCTAAATTAGCACCGGAGACACGGTCTAAAAAGGCCAGGAAAAGACTGGTGAGAGCAGCTCAACGGGCAGCTAGGGCAAAGGGCCCTCTGTTAGATTGGCTGATACCTGAAGAGAAGGCAACTGAAGTGGATGATAATGAAGCATCTGTGCTGTGCGAAGAGCCTGATCAGGAAACCAGCATATATACACAGCCGGAGTATGTTCCCGAGAGACAGGCGTCAGGGGAACCTGGTGAGTCTCCATCACTGGATCAGAAGAGAGCAGTGAATGATACAACTACTAATCGCACCTGCTTCATTAAGAACTTATACCCCAGAGGCAAAAATCCCTGCTTAGCACGCTCAGAGCTGCTCGCTAGACTATATCACATACCTCAATTTCGTGTTTTAAAATCTGAGGACTTTCTTTTCATTGAACCACTTGGCTGCCCTAATCCCAATGTCTCGGCCATACACTGTACCTTCCCAACTACGGCGCATTTAATCAGGAATTATAAAGAGGATCTGATGGCAGTGGACATTGAGATTGATGTGGACCCTATGGAGAAGGGCCCCTTGCCTAAACCAGAAGACATTATGCCTTCAGTTCCGGTTGATACTGTGCTTAAAGCTGGGGGGGGGATAACCCTGCTCTGGCTGAAATACAGCAAGCCCTGAAATCACTGCTAGAATCCATCCCGCAAATGCTAAAGAACCATTGATGCTTATCATTACTTTCTTGGAACTGTAGAGGCTTTTCCCACCTTCTGAGATCTGAGGGTTCTGCAGACCTACTGTCACAACACAGCTGTATCTGTTTCCAAGAGACATGGTCTCTTGACCCACTATTGCTTGACGGCTTTGTTATACATCAAGCGATAGCTAAACGTGGCAGTAAGGGCCGTCCCTATGGGGGGCTACTAACTGGGGTAATGAATTCGATCACGTCTCGTAAGATATAGTGTAAAGCTGAGGAGCAGCTCCTGGCAGTAGAAGTCGAACTACATGATGAAAGAGGACTGGGAAGGTATTTAGTAATCAATATTTATAACCCGTCAGGAGAATTGTTTCGTGATTTGTTACAGCGATTCAGGACCTGTTGTCTTCCTGGTGGCTGAGAGATGGAAATGTGCCTGTGATGGTCATGGGCGATTTTAACTGCCATATGACAGATGAAATACTCATATCATCTAATCCTGACCTTAGCACTAGGTGTGTAATGACCCACGGAAAAAGGGAAGCTGAAGGGCTAGGCTGGCTACAATTGTTTGGAGCTTGGGACATGGTTATGATTAACGGCCGTACCAGGGGAGATCGGCCGGGGAAACACACCTGGTCTAATGGTGGGTCTACTAGCACGTTAGACTATATATTTATGTGCCCCGAGCTGCAGACAAGAGTGACTGACATGACCGTGAAGCACAACGTATGGAGCAACCACGCACCGCTACAGTGTACTCTATGCATCTCTATTCCTACATCTGTACCTCCTAATATAGGCAGTATTCAAACCAACTGTGCAGGATCCAGAATTGTATGGTCTGAGAGAAATATAAGCTCTGCTACGGAAGCACTTAAATCTATTGCAGCCCTAGATTTCCATGAGTTCGAACACATATCGATAAATGAGATTGAGGATTGGATATCTAAATTCTCAGGCCAGCATGCTACGGCCAATAAGGGATATATGTTAAAGATAGGGGGGTGCATACCCCCGTTTAACCGGGAAATTAGGGATGCTAAGAGAGGTCTAAAAGCGGCTATTCGAGGACTGAAACCGATGAATTTACCTGAACCCTTATACCGTGAGAAATTAAGGAAAATCAAAAATCGATACAGAGCAGACATTAAGAACATTAAGAGCACTGAAAAAAACGCCAGGTATCAGAAGCTAGTACAAACGATCTGCACTAGAAATTCTCGCGGCATTTGGTCTCTCCTTAATGAGAACAGACAGAAGGTTAAAGGCCCCTTAGTTAACCCAATAAGTAAGGAGGCATGGGAAAAGTTCCTATCAGACCGGAACTCAGGCGGTATAGAAACCCTGATTAGCTTTCGGGTGAAGGCTCCCTCTCACTTGCCTTTTGACATCTCAGCAGAGGCAATATTGAACAAAATAGTTGCCCTCAAGTCCTCTAGATCCCCTGGACCTAACGGGTTAGCCAATATAGTGATTAAGAGCCATACTCTATTCTGGGCCGACTTGTTTTCCTTACTTTTCAACAAAATATTTGAACAGGGGGTAATCCCCCGCTCATGGCAAACTGCCATCCTTATTCCTGTATTTAAAAAAGGTAGCCGTTTGGAACCTAATAATTACAGGCTTTTATCCATGTTAGATATCTCTGGTAAGCTATTTGCCTCACTGTTACTCAGTGAGCTGCAGAAATGGGTAGACAATTCCAAAATACTCAGCAGATACCAATGCGGGTTTAGGCGGGATTTTTCCACCTCACATAACCTCTTGGTTATGGATATACTTCGTACACGGGCACTTAGCAAGGGGCAGCCCCCGTTGTACGCTTTATACATCGACTTTAAGGCCGCATTTGACTCCATCCCCGAGGGAGACTATGGACCAAGCTAGAGAAATTGGGATGCACGACAGGCTTGTTATATTATTTAAAACTACTCCATCACAATACTACGGCATGCCTTAGATTAAATCAGGAAGGAAATTTAACTCGCAATGTGACTCAAGACAGTGGGGTAAAGCAGGGATGCGTCACAGCACCCCTTATTTACAACCTTTACGTGTACGACATCCCGGCAGCCCTGGCTGAGGTTGACAATTGCCCTCCTAAAGTTGGGGAAGTATCATGCACAGTATTGGCATATGCGGACGATTTGGTTGTCTTTGATAACACCATAGGTGGTTTAAGGCGATCTGCTACTTCTCTTTGGGACTATGCCAGAATGAATGGCCTAACGATCAACCTGGACAAGACAAAAGTATTAAGATTCACGAGAAAAAGAGCAACTCGTGTGAATCTGATGGTGCATGGTAACTCTATACACTACGCTCCATCTTACCGCTATTTAGGAGTTGACATTGAGCCCCTAGGCGATTACTCACTCTGTAGACAGGGGCGAATCACAAGAGCAATGCAAGTTACCTCACTTATCTCCTCATTTACAAAAAAGCAGGGCGGTTTCACGTTGTGGGGGACGCGTCATCTTTATATTCAAGTGTTTGCACCCATGATTGTATATGGTCTCGAATCACTACATACTATGGATCTAGGGTGGTTACAAGTGCTGGAGGGCAAGTTCTGGAGATGAATCTTGGGGTTATCCCCGGGGGTACCGATCGCACTGATTAGATTAGAACTGGGCCTTCCCTCCTTTAAAGCTATGGTTCTGAGGAAAAGAGCTGGCTTTCACCTTAAGATGATAAGTGACTCTACCAACCCCCTCCTATCCGTGATCCACCAGGAGGTGACCAAAAAATATTCTACCTCACCCCTCAATAAAGACATCGGCCCTCATTCCGAGTTAGGACTACACCATGGAGTAAATAGCTCCATGGTTGGCAACCATGGAGCTATTTACTCCATGGAATACCGGCATGGTGAATGGAGTAATTTCCGGTCCATTCCAAGGTTGGATGGACCGGTAATTCCCCATTCACCATAGCCCTTCCCCATCCCCATTTCTGCCCCGATAGGGCTCAATGGGAATGGGGAAGGAGGTAATTACGGCACCGTAAATTACGGTGCCGCAATTTACTCCAAGGTCACTTTGCGGGTCTCGTAATTTACTCCTGCTAAAAGCAGGAGGTAAAGAGGGACCCGCAAAGGGAACTCGGAATACGGAGGTAAGGGATTACCGCCATTGGTGCCCTTACAGGCGCCGGTAATCCCTTACCTCCAACCTCGGAATGACCCCATGGTTACATTTTTCATTGACATTGGTTGGATACATAGAGGGACTATGGTCACAAAGGAAACCTTACATGCATTAGGTAAAAAAGTAGACAGATGGGATTGGCTAGAGAATTTCGCCCACATAAGTAATCTCGAGACATATTACTTTGTTAAATATCGTTTGTATAATTTCATGAAGCCTCAAGCTTACTTATCTCTCTGCCCCTCCAGGAAATTTAGACGCTTCATCATCCTGTTTAGATTAGAGCAATTACCTACCTTTCATAGTAGAGGGGCTTGGGAGAAAATCCCTGTGGACAAGCGTATATGTCGTCTCTGCAAACCCCCAGATTGTCTTGAGACAGCTAGACACCTTCTCACGGGATGCCAGACATTGAGAGACACAATTCTTCACCATTTGGGCGACTTTGTACATGATTGTGCAACAATACGTGATATGTCTTTTTGGATTTATTGCACCAATACCAGCAACATGCACTTATTCATTGCACTCTATAACATCTGGCAACAAGTGGAATTTGGTCTAAAGGGTGGGATGGAATCATCCCAAGACTGAGGAGCACATGAGAACACACAGAGTTCCTCAATGGAGAGGGAAATTAGCTATTTGCGTAGTCTATGTAATGGTTCTTTTCAGTTATAGTTTTTAATGTTGATATACATACATGATTTTATTTATTTGTAGGTTTATGTATAGTTTTGTATTGAGTATAATGTTTTGTAATTTGAAATATGTAAAAAATTGTATGTGTAAAGTTTGAATTTATTTTCATTCTGTATCACATTAAAGAATTTGAATTTGAATTTGATAAGCTAGCCAGCAGAACTGACTTTTAAGGTCAGATCTCCCCATTAACTGTGCATTAGTGGCCAAAAGAAATGACCTTTTTAGGGCTGACTTGACCTTAAGAAATGGCCTTCAGAGCCATTAATGGATCTTCAAACAATATGTAGGAAAACACCATGCTGATAAACAGATGTTTGTATCAGGTCACAGAAGAGAAATGAAACTTTAAAAAAGGTGGGGCTTATTTATGAAGCTATGAACTTCCATGTGGTGCATTGCCATAGATTAACGTTGGGCGACCTTTTCTTTAATTATAAGAGAATTGTGTGTCCCAGTGAGCTCATACTGGACACTTATTAAAGGGGATAACAATCCTGTCTGTACCATGCAAATATGCATTTTGTGTGATGCTGACAATTTGAGTTATGAAACAAAATATGATTCCGACTTTCATATAATTCAGAAGAACTGGAAAATGGGTAGGGTGTTAGATTGTGAGATCAAGATGTGAATTAGGAAGTGTCATATTTTTCATGAGTCTGGCACAGTAACCAATCACAAAGAACGGTAGCTCTTCCCAGGAAGGGCGTGCCAAAATAAGATTCATATTTTCCGACTTGCCATACAATATAGAACTTAAAAATATATATGTGCCTGCCATTATCTGAAAATGTAAGGTATCTGCCAGGTTGTGAGATTGTAAGGACACTGAAGAGGGTAAACCCACCTGTCATTTTGGGGTGATGAATCTTTCTCCTCCCTCAGCCTCCATCATCCACACCTCCCAACTCCTTTTCCTATCAACAGGCAGTGGGCATATATGGTAGGAGGGGGAGGGAGAATTATTATAATATATGAGTGTAATCTGCCCTATAATCTGGGAGGCAGGGACTTGATGTTTCTATTCCTGGATGTAGTCTACTTCTGGACTCTAGCGAGGAACAACTAGCAGAGGAACAACTAGCAGAGAGACAAGGAGAGCTACCAAGGCCATCAGGGTAAACCTTACCAAGAGAAAAGCTGTTTACCTGGAATGGCCTTAAACCTTGCATAGGAGACTGAAACAGGGAAATCTAGAAGCAAGCTGGGCCTGCCATTTGAGGAGCCAGAGGAGGACTGGGTGCTGGGTACTATCCTTAGAAAAAGCCCTTGACCAGGTCTGCGCTGTGCTTAGAGGAGCCCTGCTGTTTCACTGGATGCCCCATAACCAAGGCGTCCCATGTAAGTAAATTAATCCAAATGCCAACAAATGTGTGAGGGAATGTACTAACCTTAATCTCCATCTCACATAGTGGGTATGATATTCCTCCCACGGTGCAGCCAAAAATCACCACTTTTTGGGGCAGAGGGTTCCAAATGAGGCAAACAAAAAGACCCAAATAGAATCCCATGTTATCCATTTGGAAGTGGTGGCTAAATGCAAGGCTTACTCATAAAAGAAAAGAGAAACAAAATAAACTTCTGTCCAAACCAAGTCATACACATATGCAATGTTATTATCTAATGACCATGAATAAATTAGACGGAAAGAAAACACATGATAAATAGCCTCAAAACGATTCAAATGACTTCAATGAGGTTCTTCTGGTGACCATTGTAAATTGCAGAAAAACACCAAACCAAGAGAAAACAAAATATCGTCTGTGGCTTTGAGCTAATTTCTCACCTGAAGATCCATCACAAAAGGTTGGTTGCATTGAGGACTCCAGGAGGTTTGCCTCTCATTCCTGAAGATATCCCTGAATGTAAACTTTCCTTTCGCAAAGAACAATCTCACATCGTCCCCAATGTATTTCTGTACCCAGTGAGTTCCATCCCTCACACGATGGGCACAATGTACTTTTGCCTTCGTTGATCTCTTCAGCTCTTTTAAGGAACTACTTTCTTTTGAAACCCTCGGGTGTGAAAGTGGGTGAGGTGGCCTGCAAATGTTTCCAGAACCCTAAGTACCACTTGTAGGCACTGTCCCTGACCTAGTGGTGCTGAGCCTTCTAGGTGCAGATGACTGTCACCAAATCCCTCTTCAGCAAGGAGAACCCTTGAATCCTACCACAAGGCAGGTCGCCCCCCAGCCAGTTCCATCCCACTTTGCCCAGAGTAAACTGGGAGGTTAGCAGCCCCAGACCTGGAAATCACTCAGTCGAGTTGGCAGCAGAAATAGAGTCCTTTCGATAGCTGGCTGTCTCCGGGGGCTTTGTCTGATGCAGGTTACTGGTCCATGAGAACCCAGCTTATAAAGCGCAGTCATCCTCGTGGTCCCAAACCCAAAAATATTAAAAGCCATTTCCCCCTATAAGTATACATACATTCCTCTAAAGAACATTAACTAATTGTAACCCACCTCCAGCAAATTTGCCCACACACCAATCAATTTTATTCTATGCTTCCAGGCTGAAATGTGTGTCACACAATTCTCACAATAAGGCTGGAACATTCAAAGACTGAAAGGATTCATCCCCCATAGCCCATCGCTGGAGAACACAGACCTGTCCCTTCCTTCAAACAGTTCGACCACTAGTTCCAGTAAGAAATGGGGCCATCGGGTCAGCCAAAGAGGGCAACTCTCCATGCCATCATGTACATGATGGCGCTTGGCACAGTTTCTGCCAAGCGCAGGATTCTCCAAGCCCCCCAATCATAAATGTCTGTCTCCATCCCACATCCCCCTCAAAGTGCTATTAAGGCCAGTGCATTAAAGGAAGTATAAGCCTTCTAACCAACAAGGCAACTCTCCTAGTTGCAAGAATCTGTCCTAGTTAAGTGTCAGGGGACTAGTTACGTACTCACATCATATGTTAGAATATCATTAGTCTTATGGTGATTAAAACGGATCTATGTGAGAAGTGCGCTGCCCAACATGTCGACTTTCAAAATATCAACTAAAATCACGGCGTGGCACAGTGATCAAATACATCACTGTGCCCTGCATCCCCATCTCCCCCTGCCCCCTACCCACTTATCTTTTCAGCAGCACACTTCTGTGTGTGCTGCCGTCCCTCCACTACCCTGCAGTGTCTCTTCTCTCCCACTAACGTGGGTCAGAACTCACGCCGCAGGGTCCTTTTTGCTTATTTATTTGTTTTACTGTTTGTTCTTTATTGTCCCCCGCTACCATCTAATGGAATTGACGGATGCCCCTGCGACCTCCAACCACTATTACACTGACTAACGGGAGCGGGGGCACCCCTGCAACCCCTACTCCCCTTAATTGCTGTAATGTGGGCCTGGATTTTTGTTCTGTTCAAGGGCATAGTATTTGTAATGTCGCCACAATTGTGGCAACACTCAACCCCTGGTTTCTTCTTGTTCGCTTGCTGGCAATTGCCCCCCCCACCCTCCCGTAAGCTCCCTGCTCCTTTTCTCTCTGCTTCCCTCACTGTGTTCTTCCCCCAATTATTGTAAAGTGCTTAGTTGCTTCCTGAAACTTGGTCCGCACTCAATAAATACCATAATACTAATAATAAAAACACGTTCATATAATTCCAAAACCTACAATAATTCTGAGAATAAAGTGTATTATACTGCCACCAGGTACATAATGAGTTACCATGTGTGTCTACTTGATTAAAGTGGAAGTTTATGTGCCTGTGAGGCACAGTGGGGAATGGTTGCTGTGCCTCAAAGAAAACACACAATGCAGGCTAGAAAGGGAAACACACCCTTGTCTCCATGCCTGTCCAACAGCCCTGACAGCCACGAGTAAACTGTTTCGTAACCAGCTATGCCAACAAAAGAAGACACAACATTAACTGTAAGCTGACATGTGGCAGCTTTGCTCTGTTGTATAGGCATGTGTGAAACTTACTAGACAACAGATTGCACTATATGTAGAACTGGACTAAGAATTATATCCTGTCAGTGAATCACAGGTGTTTCTTATGATTAATTGCATGTATAATCAAGTTTTCTACTGTATTTGCATAAAAACTCCAATTAGGATACATTCTCATTCGGATACTCTGTGTTACCATGTGTTTCCTTTCCCTATGACACCACAGCTTTATGCTTTTTTGTTGATGTCTGTGGACAAGAGACACAATTGGTCTTAGGTATGCATGTGAATTAAAGAGTATGAGTTCAGATATGAAGGTATGAAAATGTCATGTATTGTAAGTGTATGTTGGTTGTCATTTAAGTTTCATTTATAGCAACTTGGTGTCTGTCCTTGGATAGACGTACAAGTATGAATAACCAAATATTTTTGCAATGTACTGTGGAATTAAGCTTACTGACATCTAAATGAATAAGAATATGGCAGACAAGATTGTTTTTTGATATTGTCGATGCCCCAGATGGCACTATACACTCTGGTGATGCTGAGGAGATTGAATGGAGAGGCACACATTAGATAGATGCATTGGACCATTAGGGAAGGAAAGACACAGTAGGAGCAGGATGCTACACCTGGAGTGCAGTCAATGTGTAGCTGGCAACATGCGACACAAAGAGATTTCCCGCACAACAGTGCTTCTCCAATTCAGCCATTCTACTTGAATGCGTGGAAAAGCAGGTCAAGATGGAGGATGTTTGCTATATCTACATGACCTCCCTCTCTGTGGGAAGAAGGGACAGTAGGGTGGCTGGATTGCCTGAAACTAGTAGGTTTGAGCCAATCACAGTGCACAGATCAATACCACACACCATGAAGATGGTTGAGAGAGGGGAGTCCTCTGAGGGGGGACAATGCTTTTTTAAGGATATAATACTGGGGAATGTGTTTTGGGAAGGAGCAGTAGCGCTTTGGAGCAGGCTGTAGGAGGAAGTACATCTAGAGTGGGATCGTGGCTCAGGAGGTTGGAAAGAGGATGGTGAGAAAAGCAAGATGAAACTGCACTGGTTACCTAGCTCCCCTCTGATCTCGGACCTAGGTCCCCTCCCCGCCAGTTGCACACCTGCACTTCCCCCCCCTGGTAACCCTTACACTCAGGGACTGTTTCTATATCCCTACAGCCCTCTACCAGCACTACCAGCACTTGACACCTGATGTCTGCACTTACCCTTGCACTTGCAGCCAGCTGGCTGCACTTTTCATTTATTTTTTTTTATTTATTTTTACTGTTTATCCTATGAACTACACTGCCACCTCCCCCTTCCCCCCACACTTTGCCACCTCCCACTCTCCTGTACTTGCACAATCTCTTTTTTTTTATTTCTTTATTGGTTTTTCCACTAAGAGTAACACAAACGACGCATTGGTTAAACAATGCGGTATGTATAAAACAAAAACAACATGCCTTAACGTTCCCAACCCACTCACCCCACCCCCCTCCCTCCGAGACCACAGTAACATCCTCAGTTTTCCATAGGCTCACGTGCCGGGCTGGGACTGCCGGAACTGTTCGAGGCGCTGTCCAGCGCCACAGGGCAGGGTAGTGGTACCGTCAGCACTACCCAAAGGAGTAGGTCTGCACTGGAGTCTAGTTTTTGTACCTATATTGCTGTTTCCCAAGCCGCCGTCTCCGCGGCTATCCATCTTCTGAGGTCATCCCACCAAAGGGCCTCGCTTGGACCCCTTGCGCTCTTCCAACTCATGGCTATGCGCCTCTCAGCTGTAATGTATATCAAATCAATAAGTCTATTTAGGGGCTTATTGTTGCTGCTATGCTTATATATCCCCAATATGCAAGCTGCTGGCTCGTGAATTTCCACTTCAATCTCAGCCGTCGCCACCCTCTCTTTCACCTGGGCCCAGAACCTCTGGACCAGCAGGCAGCTCCAAAACATGTGGGTCATTCCTGCCTTTGGCTCGTGGCATTTGGGACATGTCTGGGTTGTAGCTCCTTTGAACTTAGATATGGCGTCAGGCGTGAGGTAGGCCCTGTTGGTAGTGTACAGATGTGTGAGTTGGAGACGGGCATTTCGAGAATTTTTTTTATGGTAATGGGTTATTTTCTCCCATGCTCTGTCCTCAAATTCAAGGCCCAATTCGCACTCCCATCTACGTTTGCATTTTAGTTCATTTTTTGTTGCGCCCTGCAATAGGGCTTCGTATATTCTGGAGGTTTCGTTGTGAAAACAGAGAAATAATATGAGGCCGGGAAGCCCAGAAAGAAACACACCAACACAGGTTACAAAGAAACACACAAGTGCTTTATTTCAAGCTACAACAGTTACCAAGTCAATTGACAAACGGATAGCTATTCGGCTCTCAGTATAACATAACGAACTTAAATGAGGGTTCGATGTGTTAGTGAGAGAGACTGCATATTGGAATACCCGGGCCTTTTATACAATTTGTCAGCCCTTGGCCAACCCTTTTGCGGGTTAACCATTCTGCGAAATATTTAATTCCGGTCTTAGGGTTCCTTGCCAGGTCAATCCTTTAATATATGCATTTCGATTAGTTTTGCTGATATAAGTAGTACATTTACATATAGGTCAACGGTAGGACAAGGTCTCTGTTCACGACCCCGACAAGTGGCCTGCAGGCATATTAATTATTCAGTTGTACAGAGGTCACAACGGCCAGAATCTTACTCAGAATGTCATTTGGCCTCCATTTTGATGTTCAGGGTGACTTCTACATAACGAGAGAACCTAAAATGGCGGCTCAATCCAAGATGGCGGCTTACATTGGTTTCTCTGAGGTCAAGACCTTGCCGTGGAGTTTGTTCGCACATGATGTTTAGAAAACTTGGCGTAGGCCAATACACATACAATTATTACAATAGGAGGCATAATATTGTTTCTATTCCGACAAACCCTCCTTTTGGCCTATGCCAAGTGCTAATACCATTTCTAATGTCTTTGTAAATAACTCCATGCATTGTCGTCCATACATCCTGAATCATTATCTGTAATATCTATAGCCATTAGGTCGTTCACCAGAACCTCTTGCAACACAAACTCTTTAGATGCTGTATCTGGGGCATACATTGTGTGCCCTATCGTGCTCACTACCTGAACGCAACATCCCCCTAGCATTGCACATATACTGGGTAGACATTGGATACAGCAACAAAGGAATAGCAGGATTCCCAAAATAACCAGTATGACAGAAAGCACCTTCCAACCCCAGGATCGTAGAGAATCCCAGAACCAAGCACTAATACTCCAATCTCCCACAGGAACATGCACTTCTGAAATCAGGACGTGCAAGTGCTGAATTGCTTTAAAATTGTCGGTGATGAATCTGGTACGAAAACACAACAAGCGGACCCCACTAATTTACATACTCCACCACGTTCTGCCAGAATGACATCTAATGCCATCCGGTTTTGGAGCGCTACCAATCTTATTGCTTTCTGTTCCAGTGTCATATTATAGAGTATATCCGTGGTCCGGTTGATGGTTCTCTCCAGTACTCTTGCTAGTCCCCTAATATCTTCAGAATTTGCTATCTGTCCCCAAAATGGCACAACTGATTTTGTTATATCTCCCAATATTTGCCCAGGGGCATCTCCATTCTCGTCCCGCCGCGGGCGAGCCTTGGAAACTTCCAATGTACTAGCTATGAATACCCCAGGTAACAGGATTCCTAAATAACAGGTTCCCTGCCAATCCTTGGGCAACCAGGGAAATGCTGTACTACCGCAAACGAAATAGACAGGCCCCCCCTACATATAGAGGCCTGTTCTCTCCGGTCCAATTTACAATGTTCACACAACCTTCAAAATCTCCCATTGACTGAGTGCCATTACTTTGTACACAAAAGCGGACTGAATCAGGGCTATGGTTAATGGAGTAGGAAGGAGGCACAGCGTCCTTATTGCCTATTGGAGCCATTTTAAAGTAAATTAGAGTTTGGAAAGGAAGAGACAGTTTATCAGATGGCCTAATAGAAGCAACATTAGGCTTACTTCTATTTGCAAAAAGCGAGCATCCCAGGGGAGTCAATTCACGTTTCTCAAAATTATTTAAATTAGTTCCATCAAAGTTCCCTGAGATGCTGTCATTCCAACGGCCAAAGAATAGTGCTCTAAGAGAGGCATAGCAAGCAGTCGTTAAAGGTAAAGGGTGAATATACCATCCTAGCTCCTTGTTCCCATGTTGCGGTAAATGGGTGCAGATCCAGCAATTACTCTTATTAAAAATGACATGCATTGAATTCATTATTATCATTAAAGTGTTATTATGGTACTTTCGTCTATGCTGGGAGTCCCTAGGTGACAGAGTATGAAGGTGTACAGAGGGAGTCAAAGCAGTAGGTACAATTTCAATTGGCAGAAGAGGCTCTAGAGGATACATTTCTTCAAAGTACCAGAGTCCCACGGCAGTAACTATACAAATTCCAATTACTATTATCACAACAATAGCAATACGTTTTCGGGGCCCAGGCACATTGTTCATTGTCCGAGTTGGTCACCCCCTTATCTACAAGTCCAATTCGAACAGCAGCGGTGGAGGTGGCAGGCATCGTATTTTCTCAATCGACGACCCCAATGTTCGTTGCTGGCGACACTACGGTCGCGCAACTTCTTAGTCCTTCCCCAACCCTAGCCAGCAGAATCCCCTTTCTTTCAAAAACTTTCTTTTGCAAGAACAAAACTCTCAATGACTCTTTTTCTTCTCCAGATGCACAGGCAAAACCTGTGCCGTAGTTCTATTTTCTTCGTCGAAGGTCGTACCTGGTGATTCCCGGTACTGTTTGATCCGGAAATAAGGTAACGTCACTTCCTGAGGGGAGCAACGTATCAGAGGCGACAGAAGTCGCAGAACTTGAAACAACGTTTTCCGGAAGTGACCTTTCCAAAGAGTGTGGAGACAAAATGGACTGTTCCCCAAGCTCCACGGGCTCAGAGAGATTCTCCGACACACTCACAGCGCTATTTGCTAGTCCAGGATCTGAGATTGTAGCATCAGCGAGGGGTTCTGCTTCTTCTGTAACGTGTGGCGTCGGGTGAGGAAGTTTCTTGACATGCGTCGCGTGGATCCAATGCTTCTTTCCAGCCACCCGCACTGCTGTCTGGGTAACCAACAGCACCTGGTAGGGTCCCCGCCAGCAAGGCGCGAGACAGGAAGACCTTTCGTAGGCCTTCATCAGGACCCAACTTCCAGGGTGAATATTGTGCCCTGGGCCCATAAACCGTACAGGTAAAGCTGATTGAACCTGATGATAAATGAGATACAGATTTTTAGTCAATTGGTTACAGTAGTCTACAAGCAATACATTTTCAACCTCTCTCAGTGCTTTAGGCTTCGGAAGACCCCAAATATTAGTAGGTCTTCCCATTACTACCTCAAATGAAGAGAGCCCAGTCTTAGTTTGAGGTGTGGCACGCATGGCTAACAATGCAATAGGTAAAGCGTCCGACCATTTCAGTTTGGTGCCGGCGCATGTTTTAGCAAGCTTATTCTTTAGGATACCGTTATGTCTCTCTACCAACCCAGCACTTTGAGGATGTCTAGCCGAGTGAAATTGCTTTTCAATGTGTAACGCTGTCCATATCTGAAAAATTACTGCTGCAACAAAATGGGGACCGTTGTCCGACCAAATTACTCTTGGCAGCCCAAATCGTGGAAAGAATTCCTTTACCATAGTCTTCGCAGTGGTCATGGCAGTAGCATCGTTAACGGGGAAAGCCTCAACCCATTTACTAAAAGCACAAATGATCACAAGGACATATTTTAGATTGTTACACCGTTCCATTTCAATAAAATCAAAGTGGATGACCTCGAAGGGAACAGAAGAAGGCCCAAAACTACCCCTTGGAGTTACTGTCCCCTTCCCCACATTGTGCTGTAAGCATATCATACAATTTGGGACATAGCACTGCGCGATCTTCAAAATTTTATCATTTACCCAGACTTGTTCTAACATTTTCGTGATCTGCTAAGCACACACATGCGTAGGACCGTGTGCCATCGTAACCATCGCCAGCACATATGAATCAGGGAGCAACCATTTCCCTTCAGATGTATCCACCCAACACCCATCTTCATCTAGTTTCCCCATCCATTCGGCCCACTTTTTAGACTCTTCGATCATGGCATCAGCATGGATATCTCGTACAGACCCAATACCCTCATCCATTACATAGGCATCTTTTGTTTCTCTTAGAGCATACATGTCTGCGCTAAGGTCTGTGGCTGTTTGCCTGGCTATCTGGTCAGCGAAAGCGTTCCCTTTTCCTACATCGTCTATGACTTTACGATGCGCTGCACATTTCATGACCGCTAACTGACTAGGGAGCGTGAGTGCCGAGAGCAATTGCACTATCAGGGGGCCATGCTGAATCTTGGTCCCATGCGAGGTTAGGAACCCTCTTTCCGACCAGAGCCTCCCAAAGTTGTGAGCCACCCCAAAGGCGTACTGGCTATCAGTATATATGTTTACTGTATGCCCTTCGGAGAGTTCACAAGCTCGGGTAAACGCTATAATCTCTGCGGCCTGTGCGGAGTTATGCGGGATTCTCTTAGTTTCAACAACCGTACTCAATGTAGTAACTGCATAGGCAGCTGTAGAGGTACCATCCGGGAGTTTGAAGCAGGAGCCATCACAAAACAGCGCCCTGTCAACATTATCCAAAGGAGTATCTATAAGGTATCACCTGCCCTTCGTTTCCTGTTCAGTAGTATACAGGCAGTCATGTGATTCTTCGTCACCGCAAACAGTATTTTGCGGGAAAGGTAGGAGTTCAGCCAGATTAAGAACACAACACCTCTTAATTTGAATGTGAGAGGCAAACAAAGTTAATTCATACCTCGTCAGCCGTGCAGAGGTGAGGTGCTGTGTTTGGGTTTTATTCAATAGGTCATCTACAGAGTGAGGTACCATCAGGGTTAAATCATGGCCTAGGACCATTCCCTCACTCTGTTTCACAGACGCGGCAGCAGCAGCGACAGCTCGCAAACATCTTGGCAAAGTGCATGCGACAGGATCAAGGGCGGAAGAGTAGTAGCCGCACGGTCTATTCTTCCCTCCGTGTTCCTATGTTAACGCAGCCAAAGCACATCCATCACATTCATGCACAAACAACACAAAGGCCTTATTGTAATTTGGAGTACCCAGAACCGGTGCAGAGCATAACGCGGCTTTGAGAAGCTCAAATGATCGTTGATGTTCCGACTTCCATGGCAGCGGCGAAGAAATGCCCTTCTTGGTCAAGGCCAACATCGGTTTTATCACTAGTGAAAAGTTCGGGATCCACAGCCTACAGTAAGAAGCCATACCTATTAAGGCTCTGACTTCCTTCTGTGTATTTGGAACAGACATGCCAAAAATGTGTTTTATTCTTTCAGGTGTCAATCTTCTCCCCTCCTTTGACAGGAGATAGCCTAAATAGGCGACCTCCTGACAACAATATTGAAATTTCTTAAGCGAAGCTTCATGACCATGTTCAGCCAAATAAATAAGCAACAATACAGTGCCTTCTTTACAAGCACTTTCAGAAACTGCAGCTAAAAGCAAGTCATCGACATACTGAAGCAGTGTACAAGTAGATGGCAATTCAAGGGTGTCAAGCTGCTCTTTCAAAGCCCTACTATAAAAGCTTGGACTTTCAGTATAACCATGAGGTGCACAAGTTAATGTAAATGAACGTCCCCCCAAGGTGAACGCGAACAAATATCTACTCTCCTTGTGTATAGGAATACTGAAGAAAGCATTCTTCAGATCCACAACACTAAAGTGCGTAGCTGTAGCAGGGATCATCGTTAGTATGGTTGTCACATCAGGCACAATTGGAAATTGTGGGGCGACAACTTTATTAATAGCGCGTAGATCAATTATGAAACGAAATGGGATTGCATTGTCGCCTTTCTTGTACACGGATAAAATCGGGCTGTTACATAAACTACCTGCAATCTCTTCGATCACTCCACGATGCACAAAATCGGAGACAATGCACTTCAAAGCATGCTCGTCCTCAACCGATATTTTATATTGTGGAATGCGTGGTAGTTTAACTCCATGTTTCAAAACTATTTTAACGGGTTCAATCTGTATTACCCCAACATCAATGTCGTCAACCGCCCACAAACATTCCGGGACAACGCTAAACTCAGGAGGCAATGGTCGAGTCAAAAACTGGGAACTAGGAAGTTGCTGTGGTGAAACCGTCAGCCGCACTCCGTCAGAGGAACAATGAATTACTGCATTTAGTTTCTTTAACAGATTTAACCCCAGCAAATTCTCTCCACAGTTTGAAGTCAAGAGGAATGGACAGTGGTCCGTAAAGGGACCCAAAGAAACAGGCACCGGCGAAGAAACCGGACAAGCAACTGGTATGCCAGAAAACCCTACAGAAACATTTGTTTGCCCTGACAGTGGAATGTTTGGAACCCGAGAATGATCAATGGAGCACTCCTGTGCTCCAGTGTCTATCAAGAACTGATGTTTCCTATTCCCCACTAACAATTCAACGTAGGGACCTTTTTGACTAACGGGAATAGGTGAAGGTTCCAATCCCTGCTTCGCGCAATCCTAACGAAATAAAATGTCATTGGAAGGAAGCTCTTCAGAAAGGTAGGCAGCAGAAGGGTGATCAAATATGTTTCTCATGTCCACACTCGAAGTCTGATTATCCCGTGAAAAAGGTTGCTGAGGATCTTGCGAGAACTGACCTCTATCAGGGCCCCCCACTCCGGGGCGACCTCTAGGTCGTCTACCCATACTCCCAAATGTGTTGTTTGACCTCTGTCGAAGGACGGGGCACTGTGCACGCCAATGACCTTCCTGGCGGCAATAGGCACATTGATTACTATTCACAGGACCCAAGGGGACGTTCCCTTGCGGAACATACTGACCTCTGGTCTGTGAATTACCTCCTCTGGGATTTCTAACAATTTGCTGTAACAATATTTTAGTATTCAAATCTCCTTTCCTCTTCTCTATTCTCTCTTTTTCATTATTAACACGGTTCTCATAATACTGAGCCATGTGCAAAACCTCAGATTGGGATTACGCCTGCCAAGCGCTCTCAGAGGACATAATCTGTGACTGGATGTCAGGCAGCAATCCACGCACAAATTTGTCCACAAACAACCTTTTCCCAGACTCTGTTCCCAAGTCCTGTCCACTGAAGTCAGAGAATACCTGTTCGAATCGATTAAAGAATTCGGTGGCACCTTCAGATTTTCCTTGAACACAGGCCGTAAGCTTGTCCCAAATAATTATTTTCTCAGGAATTATGGTTTTCAATTTTGCGACAATTCTATCAGGCAAAGTAAGTATTACCTGAGGTGGTTTCTCACCAGCTGGTCTTTCCCCATCAAACCTAGTTATGTTAGCCCACATATCTCCTAACCCTGGCACATTGTCTATTGTTCGAACCTGCTTCCATAAATCTACGGGCAGGAGTACAGGGAATAGCAAGTCAATATCACTTAGGGTGAACACGAAGGATTGTAAAACGGACTCTATCTCTTTGTAGAATCCTGTCGGATTTTTCCTAATATCAGGAATTGATTGTCTAATAGTGTTCACTTCCTGTCGCGAAAAGGGAACGTGAACAAATTGCGATACATAATGTGCAGGGATGTCCACAGCGGGTGCACCTGTCCCAACATTATCGGGAATCTCAACCTTTGGGACAAATGTCGGAGGAACCTCTCTCATTGGCAACTGAGATATAGGTAATTCCGATCGCTTACTAAGCAACAGAGCCAGGTCGAGCGCTAAGGCAGCCGAAGAAGTGTCGGGCCAAAAAGCCCTCTCACAAATACCCAATAACTCTGTAGGGCAACTAACCTTCTTCCTTACACATTCATCCTGCAGGTACTGTACCATTACCTGAATCACCTTCCTCTGCATTTCTACTGTATACTGACTATACGTGTTATATACTTCATACGGCGTTATCGATGAATCCGAGATCCATCTAATCGCATCTTTGGTACAAATTCGTACTTCCTCAGATACCGATTTACGACACAGAAGGAACCGTTTCTGTACATACATACTGTCGTCTTCACCATCCTCATGCCGTAATCTTTCTAAGTCCCTCCTATACTCAAATAACCTCTCAACATGACCATGTACTTTCTCCTCAGTGTCCCTCGAGAGCGCTAAAGTATTTAGATCCCTCAACCCTTGTGGGAGATCTGTATTATGTAATCTACCCCACATTACACATAAATGAGTCCCCAAACCTTCAATAAAAACATTTTTCTCGGGAAAATTACCCATATTTGATAATGTGGAGAAAACATCAGCTTGATCACCTCTCTCCATACAATGCTTAGCCCATGCAAATAATTCCCGTTTCTTTTCTGTAGAGACAGTATTTCAAGTAACAATCTTTGACCCCGCATCCTGGTCAACTTCTGTCAGTACAGAACCACTCGGGAGCGGAGGTGCGGGCAAATTCAATGGAGGTGCGACTATCGGCGCAAGGGGAAGGGGTGGTAGAGTAGGTGGAGGAACAACAACTAGAGGAATAGGAACAATAGGTTGTATAGGGGGAACAGGACTAACAGCAGGAATGACAGCAGGAATAACAGCAGGAATGGGCAGAGCACCAGGGAGAGGATCATACGGAGGTGGCGCAGAGGCACCAGGCCTGCACTCGTTTAACAATTTATCAATAAATTCTTCGGAAACATGAAAATCTTTAGAGGGATAGATTTTCTGGATACCGAGTGAGAAAGCCCTATCCATATTCTTGACTGACTCTGAATGTTTTTCCTTATCATATAACAACTCCTTTTCGGCATTCGTTTTATGACGGCGTGCATGTTTATCCCTACTTTTAAGCTGCTGCAACGCTTCTTTTTCCCAATTCTGCAAAACATCAAATGCTGCAGGTCTGGCCTTCTTCTTTAGCAAGACCCATTCTAGGTATTCAATACAGGGGATCTCAAAACTACCATTGATTGGCCACTGAAATTCGGAGGCATGTCTGGTTTGTCAGTGCCAAATATCATTAAATACTATACTTCCAATGCCATGCTTACAATACATAGTACACGCCGGCGACCCCTCCTGCGGTGCCGGGTGGCTAAATTCCAAAGATTGTCGATCGCTGCGGAACAGAGCCCTAAAGCAGCTAGACAATTTCCAAGGCATTTCACAAAAAATTGGTGTTACCTGGTCAATAATTGTGTCTGCAGATACAATATGCCAAATTCAAATTGTCAGGGTTAAATTAAGAGTCGGGTCACGACTACACCTGACCAAACCTAAGGAGGACCGTATGGTTTACCAAAGAACTTACCTAACGAATTTTACCTTGTGTTTGGTGGTTTCGACAAATCTGCCCGCTTCAAAAATGGACCCTCGTCAAGATGCCGTGTCAGACCACACGACTATCGTCCAAGGATCGGATCATGCAGCGCTGCCGAGGTATTGCGTCTCGTTCGGTCGGGCCCGCAGTATCACACCGTCCGATCCCGGTTCGATAGCCTGCGTCAATCCTTCAATGATCCGGCATCAATCTTGAGGGTCCCTATTCAGGCGCCAACTGTGAAAACAGAGAAATAATATGAGGCTGGGAAGCCCAAAAAGAAACACACCAACACAGGTTACAAAGAAACATACAAGTGCTTTATTTCAAGCTACAACAGTTACCAAGTCAATTGACAAACGGATAGCTATTCGGCTCTCAGTATAACATAACGAACTTCAACGAGGGTTCGATGTGTTAGTGAGAGAGACCGCATATTGGAATACCCGGGCATTTTATACAATTTGTCCAGCGCTTGGCCAACCCTTTTGCGGGTTAACCATTCTGCGAAATATTTAATTCTGGTCTTAGGGTTCCTTGCCAGGTCAATCCTTTAATATATGCATTTCGATTAGTTTCGCTGATATAAGTAGTACATTTACATATAGGTCAACGGTAGGACAAGGTCTCTGTTCGCGACCCCGACAAGTGGCCTGCAGGCATATTAATTATTCAGTTGTATGGAGGTCACAACGGCCAGAATCTTACTCAGAATGTCATTTGGCCTCCATTTTGATGTTCAGGGTGACTTCTACATAACGAGAAAACCTAAAATGGCGGCTCAATCCAAGATGGCGGCTTACATTGGTTTCTCTGAGGTCAAGACCTTGCCGTGGAGTTTGTTCGCACATGATGTTTAGAAAACTTGGCGTAGGCCAATACACATACAATTATTACAATAGGAGGCATAATATTGTTTCTATTCCGACATCGTGACCTCCTTCTGCAGTGTCCAGCAATGATTTGATGGTTTCATTCTCAATGAATTGGTTGGTGGCCTCTGGCCATATTTTCTTCAGGGCCTGTGTTACTGCTCTGTGGAGCAAGAACTGGCCCGTGGGCAGGCCCGTTGACTCGCTGAGGTCAGTGAATGTCATGAGCTCTTGTTCAGAAATGAGGTCACCCAGTACTGCCACCCCACAATGTTCCCACTGAGAGCGAGTTTCCGTGTGTCCCCATGAAGGTTTCGCCATGACTGCCGCAATGGGGATCTGCGGGGAATATGGGTCCGACAACCCCACTGCTCTGCAGGCCCGCATCCAGAGCTGGGTTCCAAGCTTGATCAAGTATGGATGATGTTGTAGAGCCCCCTTCTCGACCCAAAGTAATTCTCGGAGTAGCAATCGCGGCAGGGCCGGTTGGAGGAGTCGGGTGTCAGTGGTGGTTTCATCGGCCATCCAATGCGTTACGTGCCGTAGTTGGCTGGCCAGGTAATACAGTTCGAAATTGGGGACTTTCAATCCCCCCTTCTCATAGGGTCTTTGAAGAATGTCCAGCGCCACCCTGTGTCTACCTCCCTACCACAGGAATCCCCTACAATGTTTGTTCAGGTCTCTGAAAAAAGCGGGGGGGGGTGTTAAAGGGGACATTGGAAAAGCAGTGCAGTAGGCGTGGGAGTGCTACCATTTTGAGGAGGCCCGCCCGCCCAGCCACTGAGAGAGGGAGCTTCCCCCAAAAATCCATGGAGTTAGCGAGTGCATCCTTCGTCCTAACCGTGTTAAGAATGTGTTCGTTGCTCGGGTTACGGTGTATGGTAACACCCAAGTATCTAAAGGATGTCACCCGCCATTGAAGGTCTAGTGGGGCAGGGATATGTGCTCCTCGCTATAGAATGCTGCGAGGGGGTAGAGACACGACTTGTCCTTGTTTATCTGGATGCCTGTGAGTTTATGGAAGCAATCTAATGTCTCCAAAATGTAGGGCAGAAGGTGCTCGGGATTGTGCAGGTAAAGAAGCATATCATCTGCATACATCTGCATACATTCCGTCTAGCACAATGCCTCCACCACCGTATTCCTCATGGAGGTATGCTGCCTCCGGTTCGGCAGCAATTATGTATAGCATGGAGGATAAGGGGCATCCCTGCCGTGTGCCTCTATAGAGGGGCCATTTTTCAGTAATGGAGCGCCCAGGTACGTAGCCAGTTTGGTCCTGATGAATTAGCAGGGGAATCACTCGGCGCAATCTATTGGCGAGAAGTGCCGACAGTATTTTGCTGTCAACGTTTAGCATAGAAAGAGGTCTATATGACCCGCAATCTGTCCCATCTTTACCAGGCTTAAGAAAGGGGATTATTATTGCTTCACTCATGGAGTTCGGGAGTGAGCCGCGCTCAAAGGCCTCGTTATGTACTTGTGCCAGCAGTGGGGCAAGGGTCCCCTCATATGTCTTATAAAATTCCCTGGGGAGGCCAACCATGCCTGGTGCCTTCCCAGAGGGCAATGATCTAATGATTGCCATCACTTCTTCTGGGGTGATCGGGTCATCTAGGGCTTCAGCCAACTGTGAATCTAGCTTGGGTAACTTTATGCAATCTATAGTGTCTTCGATCCAGGTGTTAGATGAGGGCGGGGGCTTGGAGTAAAGGTCACGGTAGAACTCAGAAAAGACTGTGTTAATCTCTGCCTGGGTGTGCGCTGTGGTGCCATCTGGTCTATGAATGCGGCAAATGGGGGTCCTAGGGGTTTCCCACTTATACAGCCAGGCCAAGAGTTTTCCAGGTTTGTCTCCCAGGGCGTGAGTCCTTTCAGTATGCTTGGCATAGCTTAGTTTCCCCAGGGACTCCCAGTGCGATAGGCTTGTCGCAGAGTAATTATTTCCTGTAGATGTTCGGGAGTCGAATCTGCCTTGCTCTCCAGCTCCCCCAGTTTCCTTTCTACGCCTACCAGGGAGTTCACAATGGACCTCTGGGCCCCCCACCCACCGCAGCTATCATGTCCCCTCTCATAACCACCTTATATGCCTCCCATGCGGTGCTGATACATTCTACACTGCCTAGGTTGTTTTGCCAGTATTCATCTGTGCTGTCTTGTATGTGATCCCGGAAGGCTGTGTCCAGCTGGGCCTCGGCCCGCAGTCTCCACGTGGGAACTGGGGGTCTGGGCGGGTACACCTCCCAGGTAACTAACAAGGGGGAGTGGTCTGACAATACCCTGGGTAAATACTGTGCTTCGCCAAAAATGGCTGCTGCTCCTGACTGACCAGCATGTAGTTCAACCTGGTGTGGACGTTATGCTGCGAGGAGAAGAAGGAGTATTCTCGTCGCTCCGGGCCCAGTTCCCTCCACAGATTACAGAGTGACAGCTGGGTTATCAGTTTAGACAATATCTTGGCAGCGGGGGATGGGCGGGAGTGTTTGGTATCAGACCTGTCTTTGAGAGGGTCTAAGGTGCAGTTGTGGTCCCCACCCCATATCATGACGCAATTTACATAGGGGCCTAGTCTGGTGTATAGGGAGTGGAAGAAAGGCATGGCGTTGTGATTGGGTGCATAAGTGCTAACCAGGCACAGGTCTCTCCCTTCCACGGTGCCCTGCACGAGTGCCATCCTGCCCTCGTCATCCTTCTTGGTGCTCACTACCCTAAAGGGGACGGTCGGGTCGATCCATATCAGGACCCCTCTAGCATATGAGGAGTAGGAGGATCCGATCAGGGTTCCTCGCCATGTTTTGGCCAGTGCCTTCAGTTTTTCCTCCATTAGGTGTGTCTCTTGGAGCATAGTAATTCCTACCCTGCAGCGTCGCAGATATGCGTGAATCCGGCGTTGTTTCACATAGCTGTTCATGCCTCTGACGTTCCACGTCATTACTTTTATTCTCTCAGCCATAAGCGTGATGGTACCCATAGAACCCCCTCAGTCTCGGTCCTGTTAGTGGTGCGACTGTAATGAGGACATCCTGAGGTCTCGGTATTTCTTGTTCAAATTTCCCAACATGTGTGTGAATTCCCTGCTTTCCCCTCCCCTTAACCAAACTTCCCCAACGTATAACTGGTCTAACGAGATAACCCTCGTCGTGACTGTCCCGTTTCCGCTCCTTAGGACCAGGCATGGTCTTCGGGTGCCCTACGGGCAGGTAAACGTACCCTGAAAAAAGGAAAAAACTCCTGGGGGTGAGGGAGCTGTTGCTTCGGTGTTCCGCGTAATAGGATCATATCAGCTGCTCACAGAGCTAGGTTTGTTTGTTACTATGCACTTGAGGTAGGTGCCGTTTTCCTGCAGTCCTTGAGATGTGGTTTAGTGCGGCTTACGCCTTCTGTCCTCAATGTCCGGTAGTTGCTGCTCGTCCATCCAGTCCCGAGCCTGTGCCGGGGTGTCGAACAGGTGGGCTCTGTTCTTGTGTATCACTTTTAATCTTGAAGGGTATAGGAGCATGTATTTCAGTCCTGCAGCTTTCAACCTGGCCTTTGTGTGTATGAACTGAGCTCTGTTCATCTTTACCTGAAAGGTATAATCAGGATAAATCGCTATCTTGGCTGAATTCCTCTCTATCTGGCCACCTGATCGCGAATACGCTAGGATGACCTCGCGGTCTCTGTAGTTCAATACTTTCGCTATCATAGGTCTAGTTGGGCCACCTGGTGGAGGTTTCTTGGAGAGTGACCTATGAGCCCTTTCTATGGAGAAACCCTGCGATAGTTTTTCTGCTCCGATCTCCTGCAGTAGGAGGTTTTCCACGTAGTTGGTGGGGTCCGGACCCTCGATGCCCTCCGGCAAGCCGAGCAGCTGGATGTTGTTCCGGCGAGCCCTCCCTTCGGCTTCCTCCACCCTGTCCTCCAGGTTCTTGACTCTTTGCTGGAGGCCTTCCACGTCATGCAGGAGCTGGGTTTTCGCTTCTGTATTCTCGCGTACAAGTACGTCGGTCCTGCCAGCCAGGGAGTGGACGTCCTGGCGTAGGAGGCCCAGATCTGTGGCCATGGCATCGATTTTATTAACCATCGTTGCTTGGAATAAAGTAATGGCTTCCAGGAGTTGGGAGTTGCTGGGTTCAGTCGTCGCTACAGTGGGGCATGTTTCCTTTCCAGCAGTTGCCTTGTCTGGGCTCTCAGGGTTGGGGAGTTCGTTGGCTGTATAGGCGTCTAGGGTGGTCTGTCTCTGCTTGGACCTAGCCCCTCTCCGTGTAGATTTATCTAGGCCAGACATCCTGTCGGATCTGTGGGTTTCAAGCACCGCGGGGGGGGGTGCCACGGCGAGAGCTCTCTAGACGTGGCCTCGGTTGAGAAGTGTAGCTGCAATGTGTGAAGGCTTATGGTGTAAGGGCGCCGAGCACCCTAGGGCTCCCAGGGCTGAAGTCTACTCAAGCACTCGGCCCCCGGTCAGGGCAGTGAATGATCTTGCACTGCAGGGGTTTGGTCTCCTGGATCCTCAAGGCTCCTTAAGGCGCATTCGGTCAGCCTCAATGTCAGCCAGGCTGTGCTGCAAGGAAAAGTGTGCCACGCGGGACGGGGGTGTGCGGTTTGGCCCGGCACCGGACTGTGTTTGGGGGGGCACCTTATCGATAATCCATTGGCTGGAGTCTCATTCAAGGGGGCGTGGGGGTCGCACAGTCCCGGACCCCATTACTGTCCTCATTATGTGCACCCTCCGTTTTTCCCCAGCAGCTACACATGCAGCCCGGAGGGATCCTTCGGTGTCCACACGATGCAGCGCGGGCGAGACAGCAAGGCCCCGCCTGATGCAAGTATCCGGCTCAGGGGGAGGCCCAGTGGGCGGCCCACACACGAGGGGCTTTCGCTCCGCACACCGCCGAATGAAGGGGTTTATGCCACGGCCGCTCTCTCCCCTCTCGGGCCAGACTCCCGCTCCGGACACTGTAGCTCACGATCTCCTCTGTGCGCCCTCGCTACTCTCCGGGGGCGCAGGGCGCTGGATGCTTGGGCCGCGCGGGCAGCAACCGCGGTGTGGATCAGGCGGGGAGGGCGGTGTACGTGGCTCCCCTGGCGGGACGGAACCAGGAGCGGGGAGAGGCAGCAGGCGCCCACACTCAATGTAGTGCGCAGGGCTTCCCCGCTCTCCTCTTACCTTGCAGGCGGATCCGGTCCGCTCTCCAGTCTCCTTGGATCTTCGCTGCGGGGCTCCAGTTGTTCCGGTCGCCTGCGTGTCCTAGCGGTCCCGGCAGCACCTCCGATGCACCCTCCGTTTTTCCCCAGCAGCTACACATGCAGCCCGGAGGGATCCTTCCCGAACGCTGTTCCCCTCTGCTCCTGGCCGCAGCGCAGGACAGCCGTCTCCATGATTCGCTGGGCTGGCGTGGGGCTCCCCGGGCTTAGTAAGTGGAAGCCGCCATCTTGGCCTCCAGCTACAAGATTTTCGCAGGCCACAAATTAAGGCTTTAGGGCTTCCACCCTCGAGTGTGGGGAGCCCGGAGCCTCCCGCAGATGTCAGCAGCACTTGGGATGCATTAGCAGGCACAAAGGAAGCTTCAAAATCACGTAGAACAGCTTATCGAAGGCTTATCGAGCGGAGCTCATCGAAGTCGCGTCCTCTCTACATGGCGGTTGGCCACGCCCCTGTACTTGCACAATCTCAATGTCACCTGGCCTATTAAGATTGTTATATCTGTCTTCCCTCTGCCCCCCCTCCCTTTACTCAATTTGCCTTGAAACACTGGTGTATAGGCGCGCTATGAATGCCCTATCATATCATGTCACCCTTCTTTGCTCTTAACCTTTTCCTTTTCCTTACTACTGCCATCCGGCCAAACCTCTCTCTTAATCTTTCCCCACCTCACTTAAACGTACGCCTTTGCTATCGCAGCACGCTCCTCCTCCTCCCTTGCGCTCCTGTGCATCCTCAAATATCTTCGAGAGGTTCAATATTTCCCTCCTGTTCTGTAGTAGTTTGTCTTGGAACTTTGCTGTAAAAAATATAGACATATGTTCCCGAATACTTCTGTCATAGGAGCCCTGCTTTGGCCACGAGTGGGGCATCGCCCCACCCCTTTTCTCCGTCACCCGCTGTTTATGATATTTTTAAATTCTGTGATGGTACAATGGCAGGGCCGTGCACATGTATTCTATGGGCGTTTCTCCTCCCATAATGGGGTAGAGGAGCAGCTGCATGCCTCAGCAGGAAATCCCGCCCCCTTCCTCCTATATGTTGGATGTCGGAAACTGTGCTATGTTTGACACAAGCAGTTGTGCCATACCACAGCAAGTATTTGAGAAAAGGTATCCACTGAGAAAACCCTATCGAATGTATCCCCGAAGAGACGATAATTTGAGGAAGGAACTGCCTGAAGGACTATGAAAAGGAGTAAAAGAGAAGTTACTGACGTCACAAGAAATGAGCGTGACGCACTGAGAATACTGGCTGAAGGGAATGCATGGATTTTACAGAAACTGATGATGAAGTTAAGAATCGAGTAAACTTTCATATGCTGAAAAGAAGATTGCACGTATGCAACATGCTACAGAAATGCAACCGTTTAATAATTGTACAGACGCAGAAACCGAAGTAGACTAATTAATCATAGAAGCTGACTATACGTAGTGAACAGATTGCAGGTGAAGCCACCATTATATAGGAACTGGACATCGGTATCATGAATTTAGTAAGCTCGAGTACATGGAGAGGAAAGGCCGAGAATTGTGTTGCAGCAAGAATAAGCTGAGATCGTGGAAGGGCCTGGCAGGGCTGTCTGGCCTGGCATCAAAACAGAAGTAGCCAAGGTTGGTTATCTATTCTTGAAATCAGTGAATGTGCGAAGGATGAAATACCCCTTATTAATAGCAAAGAAAGAGCACCAAAAGTGCCACGTTTTATTCATTTAAGACATTTAAAAGCTGCATAATGGACCATAATAATGGTCTCTTGTCACGTGAGCTGAGGATGGAACTAGAGTTGAGCTTGGGATTCTAGAACAACAATAGTGAAAGCTTGTACGCCCATATATTCCCAAAGACAAGGATACTTTGCAAGGGCAAGTTCAAAGACAATCTGCATGCCAGAAGGGATGGGCGATGAAAGTTGTTGGGCTAATTGGGTGTGGAGATAAAGTCAAATCCACCTCCTGGCACCTGGGTATGAGCTTACGCGCTGCTGAGCGAACTGAATGTTCCAGACATGGCATTAGTGTGACAATCAATTGTAGAGTGCTAGATAAACAGTGTACTTAAAAGTGTTGAAGATTACATGTTTTAGAGATAGGCATAGGTTGTCCACCTGACAGTAGATGGCCAATCACAATCCCAGACAGCCAATCACAATCCCAGTCCATAAAGAAAGTATACTTAGATGTTCCCATTGAACCAATTATAATCGGTTGTAGGATTTTCTTAATTGCCACGTAGTATGATGTCTCTTCGGTTGTATTTCTAGTATAAAGTGCATGTATTATTCGAAATTTGACGAGAGCTGAGCGAACGTCCGTTGATGTCCATTGTAACCTCCCTGTTTTAGATAATTCTCAATAAAACAGCAACCTTTGCCCTCTCCCTGAGTTGGCTCGATTATTTGGACTCAAGAGTTATTCTGCGAACCTCATCAAATGCATGCACGTTACTAAAGAACCATAAGTTCAATCGTGTTGGTCGTGCCCTTGCTGTTGCTACGCTTGAGCTGCTGCGCTACACACACAGTGCTATAGATTGTCAGAAAACACACTCAGTTCTTCCCCCTTCCTTTTGTCAAAGAACCCCAGCAAAATATTGTTTTCTTCACCCATCCCCTCTTTCCTCTTTCACTCTACCTACTCACACAAACCATAAACTCTGCACACATTACAATCCCCACACAGCGCCCCTCCTGGGCCTCCACCCTACACAATAAAAACATGAATAAAACAAGCTAAAATAACAAGCTAAAATAACAACCACTTCTCTTCCTGAGCCCTTTATTTATTTATTTACATTTTAAAATGCGCTACATGCCCAGGGGGCAGGCAGCAGAGGACTAAAGAACAGAGTAAGTTCAGCCTGGGTTGCGTTTGAACAGGTAGGCTTTTATTTCCTTCTTAAAAAGCACCACATTGTCAGCCAATCATGTATGCCTGGGAAGTAGGTTCCATTGCAGCGGAGCCTGAATATCGAAGGAGGTTCCTCCGAAACGCATCAGCTTGTATCTGAGCTGGATAATTGTGGGATAGGCAGAGGAGCGAAGCTTTCTTCTGCCGTCTTGGGGCTTTACCCAATCGATAAGGAATGTAGGGCAGATATTTGATTGACATTAGAAAGACAGTATCAAGATCTTGTGGATGATCCTGTGCTGTCTGGGCAGCCAATGAAGTGCCCCCCTAGCATCTGAGATGTGCGCACATCTGGGCAGGCCCTGAAATGTTCGAACTCTGTTGTTCTGAGCAACCTGCAAGGCTTGTATGTTAAGGTGTGTGGTGCCCGCTAGGAGGCACTCTAATTACACAGGACTCCTATGTGTTTTCTTTTTCCTCCATCAAACAATATGAGTGGTGTCACCTTCTTCCCTCAATAGGGGGGCTCCCTGCAATTCTGTCTTCCTTACCTTAATATTCTCCTTAATAAGTTAATAAAAACAAAAGAAGCCACATACATGCCACACTCGTAATAGCAATCTCTGTGTGTTCAAACTGTTCACACTTTCCCATAAAGCTATCCTCTACTTGTTCTCTCTTGCAAGGATATTCTCATGTGCGTGTGTTTGCCCAGAATCCTCCGTTGCGGGGTCCCAACAACATCAGCCTGCACTTCTCCCCCGAGCCGCGTCCCGCTCCAAAAGAGCAGACAGGAATTCTGCAAAGACGGCTCCTGTACGGCCACTCTGGGATAGTTGGTTTTGGCACATGTCTTTGTAGGTGGGCACGGCCCTTCCGGCGAGTCTGCCTGGACATCTTCGCAGGTACAGGGAGCTCTGGATCACAAGGGGCTCACCAAATGAAGGCACGCCCCTGAATGCTCACGCCAGAAAAATTCAACCCTCTGGGGAAAAAAGGCCAAGAGATTCTTGCAAGTTCTAATCACACTAAAAATAGGTAGGCCAGCAAAGAACTCTGCTGCTCGAGAATGTTTTGCCAAAATGTAATACACACAGAAGGTTATAAGGAAACATATCGTCACTATCACTACTGATGTCACATATACAATAAAAACCTGCCTGGCTGGTTGGTGAGACCCAATACATGGGTGGCCTGCTCCATAGGGGATACCAGGCTGCTATTGGTCCCAGCCCTGTCCATCTGCCTTCCATCACATGGGGTCGGCTGGGCTCATCGTCTCCAGGGAATGAATGTCACATTCCTCATTAGTTACTATTGTACAACATTGCTATTCTATCATTATGGTGTGCACCTGGGAAGCTCTGGGACTGGCACAGGGGGAGGGTTTAGCTCATGCTGACTCACACATTCTTCTCCCAATCAATACCACACTGTCCGCACCCAAGATTTCCACCCTTGCTTTGGACTACAATGTATTCCTCCCTGTATATCGTATTACTAAGGTCTTTATTATGAAATAAGGTTAAACTGTTGTGTTATTTTAGATTTCTTATGACCACTGGGCTTACAGTTAACGGTCTGGGGTCACCTACTATCGTGGAATGTAGGGGTCTTGTACTATGGCAGTTGTGGGCGTCATCACTCCTGGTGGGCTGGGTGGGGGTTGAAGGTTTGCTTTTGACCTGGTTGTGATAAACGTGCCTAGTGAGGTGCCTGGTGCTGTCTTGCGGCCTTGCATGGTGCATTCCTTCTTGGGCTAAAATGTATTTGCAGGGGTTAGAGGACAAAGAGGAGTTTCTACAGGAGATAGCGGCACAGTTCTTTCTACCATCAGTGCTTGGGCTTGTTCAAGTTTCTTTGTTGTGTCTGTGTTTACCACGCGGCAATGCAGGCTGACTGTTTCTACCACCACTACACAAAATAACGCTTAATTATATGCACGCATTAGGTCTATACATCTGTGTTTCATGAAATATTCTGTTTGTGCAGGGTTTCTTAACACGCCCCCCCTTCTACATCACAAGTGTATCTATCACTCTAAAGCGCCTAGGGGGGGGAGGAGGGGAAAGGTTAGTTTCCTTCGCAAAAATGTGAATGACAAACCAACTTACTTATTACGCTTTGCAGTTTACCATGTTTCCAAAGACTTGCAGTGAAACATTGCCTATATTACTGCTGTTTGGGCCTGTTGGTTCAATCTACTCAGTAACAGCCCCGAGTATTAACTTTGCAGAAACTCAGAGCGAGCTAAAGACAGTCTTGTAAAGCTTACACTTCCCAGTGTAATCCAATCAGAAAGCGAGCAATTACCAAGAAATAGTGACGGGAAAATGTAGTCCCTCAAATGTGCATTATGGGTAAACGTCCATAGGTTCTATCAACATGTTTATATTTTCTTATTTGTTGCTCGACTGCACTGAATGAAATTTGATTGATGTAAAATGACTCGAAAGTGGCAGGAATCGCACGGGGAACACGACGATCAAAGGATTGTGAAAGTGGGAAAATAATCATTACAAGTACAGACGCCATCAAACAGCAGAATTCTGCCACAGCCTGTCTGCTGCCAAGCAGCGCAGACTCTGGATCATGAACAGAGGAGGCAAAGACTCGCTGCCCAAGCTCTAGAGAAGGCCGAGGGCTCCCCTGTCCCCAAAGGAATAACGACTGCATTCTGCCGGAAACACACATAGCAAAGATGAAAGCCATGATTGTGTGGAAGAAAAAAACATTAAAAAAAAAGAAATACCAGTACATGGTAAATAGGGGAGGGGGCTATGAAATACTTTTTTTCCGAATACACATGCATTGAAGTAATTTCTGTGGCTCAGGGTCCTTGTTCAAGAATGAAGCACTTGGCGGGAGAAATAAACAAAACATGTCAGTGCTCTTTTTCAGTTAGTTTGCAAGTCTGAACCACCTTGTATTAACGCCTGCGCCTGCAAGACAGAAAGAGGTCCATGGAATATCTGAGGTGTTCAGGGGGACGTTGCGCGCGAGTGGAGGCTTTGAATTTGGATATCTTACAAAACATTGAAAGGATCATTTGAAAGTGAGGCAGGCACCCGCGTGAGCTCTGCAGTAAGATGTGTTTGGTTCTCCATGGAACCTTCAAGTCACAGGCGTGTTCCCAGAGAGGTCGACACTGCCTTTGTGACACGACCTGACATGGAGTCATTCAGGTTCGTGGAAGCGCGGAATTGTGGGGTTTTGTAGCAGACAGGCATCCTGATGGTGAGGGGAAGAGACCATTACAAGTCTGAAATGCTCATGTCTGCTTTTCATTCGTTGAATGTTGCTAGAATGACTGCTGTTAAGGTGTGTCATGTCATAACAGGGAGAGTACATGATAGGAATGTACATCTGGGGAAGGGTCATGCATGCAGATGTTACGCAGCAAAGTTACTCACATGAACATCACTTGCATAGGTATCATTTCAAAGTCATGCCGGTCCACACCTATGAAAGTCCTGTACACACAGGCCCCTTCCATGAATTAATGGATGAACGCGGGAAGCCTGGGCTGTGGTCAGTGGCACCTCTGGAAACCTTTGGCCTACGTCATAGCTGAAGGCCTTACTCTGGGCCTTCTGGACACGGGTCATGGCTATTTTTGTTGGCTGTGTGTGCAAGGCATTGCACACTTGCATGTCATGGACGGTCCGTGATGGACCCACGTGGCATGGCTGAAGGCCATGAACAGTGACCATCCAGGGGGCATAGCGGACACTGGCCATGGCTTGAGGTCAGTACGTAAGCGACGGATGATCTGGTGCATGACCAAAAGTCATACCTTTTGTTGGGCCGAATTGTATAATGTGTTTTTTTATTCCAGGCACACTCTATTTGGTCAGGGTGTGTGCCTGTGCTTGCATGTGCTACATGCAGAAATGCATACCACCAATGACACACACTCACTGCACTTGCATGAATATCAAGATGAAGATCTGCTCAAGCACAAATGCTGAACGAGTGCACTGGTTGGGAATGCTTCCCAAGAGTGAAAGGGATCTGTGGACAGCACCTTTCTTTTCTCAGCATTGTTTTTCTACAGCAAGTAGTCCATAATACATCTTCACAACTTGCAAGATAGTTTGAATGTGACCAGACCAGTTGACCAGGTTGATTGCAAATTTAGGGAACTTCCATGGAGGATAATGAAGTATAGGGTAATATTTTTTGTTTTTGTTAATTTTTCTATGAAAAGTGTCATAGAAATCTAACTTTAGAGATACAACTGTGATTGTCTACTACTGTACAATATGCATTTATGAACATGCGTATTACATGTATGAGGAAGATAAAAAACATACATAGCTGTATAAATGCATGGTTTGATAGCTGCATATATAGATAGACTGATGGGTAGATAGAAGAATATATATATATATATATATATCACTACCAAACAAACTTTGTTGAGGGGACGTTATGGTTAAGTTGCCCTACCAAAAACCTCTGCACTTCACTATAAAATAATTTCACCTTCCCCTTTATGCTTCAATTTACAACCGAAAAACCCCTGAAATTCCACAGTTATGGTAAAGTAAGCCCCCAGACCTGCCACCACCCTTGTGCACTGCTAACACTAACATCCAGACCATGAAAGATGTCATCTCAAATGTTACTGATGTCCTGGGTGTTAGTCTTAGCAATGCACATAGATGGTGGAAGTTATGGTTGCTTAACTTACCATAATGGGGGAATGCAGTGGTGTTTGGTTTCACTGTGAAGTATACCATTCCTTTAACAAAGTTTTTTTACTGAATGTACATATATATATATATATATATATATATATATATATATATATATATATATATATATATATATATCAGGGAACGAAAACAAAGGGGCTAAAGATGTGATGTCGTCAGTGATGTCATCAGTGACATTTGGGATGACATCTTTCATGGTCAGAGGTGCAGAGGTTTTTGGTAGGGCAAGTTAACCATAACATCTCCTCAACATAGTTTTTTTGTAGTGAATTTTACAGGTTTTTGGGATGGCAACGTAACCATAATGTCCCCTTAACAAGGTTTTTTTTGTAGTGAATTGTACAGGTTTTTCGAAGAGGAAGGTAATCATGACATTGTGGCAATGAAGTTGTTGTGCAGAATATGCATTGTCATTATGTGATCTTGGGAGATACGTAGTGTAATCTACGTACTTGATATACATTTAACATAGAACATACAGAACCCCCTCCCTACAGTTATTAGAAAGGCACTGACTGAGCGCCTGTTTGCGGACGGGGGCGGACAGGATCAACATTACCCAAAGAGGCGGGGGATATCTGAAAATGTACTATTGTCTTACAAAAAAAGTGTGCAACGTAGAAGAAGGGAATAACAATATTTTAAGTAGTAATAAGTAAATATGGAAACCCGGAGATGGGAAAAGAAAACGAGAAAATGACACATTTAATAACCATGTAGAATGAAGTGGATGGTACCAAAAAAAAAAAAGGGATGCCTCCAGTGTAATCACTTCACAGAAACTCAGCAGCCTGGAACAATAGTGGACCGATGCAGTAGGACGAAGGGAGATTTCATCAAAAGAGTGAGCGGAGGTCATTTTTTCGTATGTGTGCTTTTTTTGGTATATGGTGCAGAAATAATAATTTTTTTCTGTTGTCTTTACTCAGAAATGGCAATTACTTTGGAGTGGCTGGAGGAGAATTTTTTGCATGGGGAAATGTCTGAAGACAGCGACAATAATGGTACACGTTGCTCTGCATATGCAAAATAATGACCAGTATTTTATAGGCATTTAACTTATGTATATTTTTTTTAACAGACCAGGAAAGAAAAAAGAAAGGGCAACAAACGAGACAGAAGAAGACAGTATAAAAAGGATTGAGCAGAAAATGGACATATTGAACGAAAATGTTAAATATTTATGGGAGTTTGTGGAGGACTGTGTGAGAGGAAACATTTGTTACCATTGCCCCACCTGTACCTGCCCTGCTTCTCCATTCCGTAGTGAACCTTCCCCAAACCTTGAAGATGAAAATAGATGTTTTGACGAATCCCTTCTTCCCCTCACAAATCCTCTCCTCATAACCAGCCCGTGTCGCTATTTCTTTGGACTGAACTGTGTGTGTGTGTGTTTGGAATGTTTTTGTACAGTAGTTGTAGTGAAAGAGTTTGAGTAAAAAAATGCTTTTTAAAAAAGACGTAAAATGTTCGCGAACAGCGCACCTGTTCTACCTATCCGCAAGGAATGGAATAGGGTGCTAAGAAGGCAGTACACCTACCCTTACTAATGTCAAGGAAGATGGATTTGATGGTTGACTGCACCATCTGTAGAAGGTGTGCGTACATAAACAGATAGGGGCGTCCTAAGGACATTATACCTCGACATACCGCTTGCAAACGAGATGAAACATGTTTGTAGAACACACCAGATGTCCGGAATGGGTGTAAATGAGCAAAATGGGAGTGTGTGAAGGACAGTATACCTGTCCGTATCGAGCGCAGCCAAAATGGTGGCATCGTAGAACAGGGGCGGTGGCCGGCAAGTTCGTAGGCAAACAAAATGGAGTTGTCCTAAGGACACTGGAACTGTCCGTACAGTGAACATATCATGTGTGCACATGCGCAGTACAACCGTAAGTATAGCGAACATCGCGCCTGTCCCTAACTGTCCGTCTCACGTGTGTCGCACTTTGAATTAGTTGGAGAACCCGAACACTGTCCGTAGGACACTTGCGCACATGCGCACGTTGGGTAATCTTCATTTGCTGTCCAGCGGAGTCCCATTTCTGGCGCGGATGTGTTGAGGACATCGGTACAAAAAACACACCCTGGACGTTGCCGACCAGGAACCCAAAGCTGCACTCCTTGTGGGATAATATCCCAGGTTGAATATCTCAACTAGAACAGAAGTTAGATGACTCCAATGAGTCACATATCCATAACAGTTGAGGCTGTAGATTTGTAATTTAGATGGCGAGCAGCATACAACTGTGCTCAATAGTTTAACACAATACGTAATCATTAAAGTGTGTATTTCAATATTTCTGTCTGCCTGCTGGAGTAAGACAAGGAAAAGGACCAAAGTGACTCAAAACAGGTTAAGACAAAAAGTATACAGGTTTTATATAAACAAAAGTCTCTGTCTGTTGCACTGTTAGCTTCCACAGTGCACCGTGAAGGGTGTCGTAAAACACAGTAATTCAAAATACAACAAAGGTACGGTTTGAGCTATAAAAAGTTCGGGTAAACCAAAAAGAAGGTGAATCAAATGAGTATGACAAGTTGTGTCACAATTATATCATTGGTGATAACATGTACAGTTTCCAACATAAATCCTTTTGACATTTTCAACATAAAAAAGCACTCCTAGTTGGTATGAGGTGCCAACGCATTTCGGATTCCATTAATCCATCTTCAGGGCTGGATGTGCTCATATTTCATAATGTATTCAAGTAGAATCTCTTTCGTTGGGTCCTAAGAATAATTCAAATGAACTTGTCAAAGGGTATAGTTTATTGTGTTTCAAAGTAACTGATAGGCTTAGCAAATACACTAACCTAGTGAGTCGAGGGAACTGGACTCAAAAGTTGTTGTTTGTTGTCGGGTCTGGAAAGAGTCGCCTCCCATCTAGATTGTTGGTAAATGGTGGCGGGATTCAGGTCTCATGCAGGTATCTGCAGGTAAAAGGGAAAAGCCCCCATCAGAGCTGATGGCAGATTCATACTAATGCAATATAGAAGTTGCACTGACAGACTGTTCTGCCGAGTGAAAACATCGCCCCGTGTACTAGCGTGATGAGCTAGTCTGAGCGCGTATAGTAATAGGAATGAGAATCTCTCCGTAGGGAGTATCGTATTGGTTTGAAATTCAATTGTACTTACTGGATCTCTGCAGGGAGGATAAACCGAGCGGCCCGTCGCCAAGATGAGTCGCTCGTAAGTGAACATAGATAAGGCGGTTGTCACGGACACCACGCATGCGTGTTGGCGCTTAAGCTGCTATGTTGGTGTGGGCAGTAAGCCGTACAGAGCTGTATTGTGAGCGGCGCTGCAATAGTGTCAATCAGGAGAAGAATCAAATTGTACTATGCGTAAGTAAAAACATCTGCAAGGGCAAAACATTGGGTCATCATTAATATGAGTAGTGGGGCGCAGGAGGGGGGGCGTCACAGTTCCAGTCGGACTGTGGGGCCCCCTCCTGCCGGTTAGCTGGGACCCAGAGGGAGGAGCTAGCAAGCATACCGGCTCCTATCAAAAACTGGGTTGAACTGAAGAGAAGTGATCAATGGTCAATCTACATGGGTACTTAGAGCTTTTCTCTGCATGAAATACCCCTAAAGAGTTTGTCATGCTGACGGTCCCTAAGCCGTTCACATTCTATAGAGGCATACATATTCACATATGTCTGGCAGATTGGCATATACACATATTGGCACATTCGGTTTATATGGCATCTCTGTGTGCCCTGTACATTCAAGCTTATGTATGTAAAGTCCCGATTCCACATTTATAGCAGTAAAGGAGGACACAGCCTCAACTTCTAAATTCACATCTGTAACATCAAAGGAAGCACATAAGATCAAATTCACAGTTCATACCGCGAGGGGTGAGAGAGTCTAACAGATCTATCCATATGATTTCTCTCTGTAGCAGTTTTTTATGGATATCACCTCCTCTAGGGCCAGCCTTCACCTGGTCAAGGATTAGACATTTCAGTTGAGCTATCGAGTGCCTAGACTCCAGAAAATGCACCGATACTGGGGATTTAAGGCTCTTTGTCCTTATATTCGACTTATGCTCTGTCCATCTTAGCTTGGCCTTTCTCATAGTGATGCCTACATAGTAAAAACTGCAAGGGCATTTTAAGGCATAGACCACATTTGTGGAGTCGCAAGTACAGGAATGTTTTAGTGTGATTGGCTTCCCAGTGTGTGGATGTGAGATGGTATTGCCAGGTAAGATGTTGCTGCAATGTTGGCAATTAAAGCAAGGTTGTGTCCCCTTAAATGTCTTTGTTGTGGGTAGATCTTTGGGTGTATCAGCTCTGATTAAACTGTTTCTAAGTGCTTTGCTCTTCCTATACGCGAAGGTAGGTAGTTATCGAAAGAGAGGCTGAGTTTGAGGGTCCATCTGGAGCATCAGCCAGTTTCTTTGGATAATGTCCCTAATTTTCTTGCTTTTTGGTCGAATATGTTGTTACATAAACCAAATGTTCATCCTTTGGTTGGTGTTTCGAGGTTAGTAGAGTGTCCCGCTTCATGATAGATACTTTTTCCTCAATGCCAGTGATTGTGGCCGGATTGTATCCCCTGTTTTTGAATTTTTGTTGTAATGTGGCAGATTGTCTTATGTATTCCGTGTCTTCAGAGATGTTTCTGCGATAGCGCATAAATTGGCTAAGTGGAACAATGTCCATTGTTCGATGTGGATGAAAGCTTGTAGCTAATAGTAGACTGTTTCTGTCTGTGGCTTTTGTGAAAATCCTGGTCTCAAGGTTCTCATCTTTAACATAGACCTCCACATCAAGGAAATTGATCTTCAATTTACTCGTTAAGGTAGTAAACCTAATTTGAGGGTGCATGGCGTTCATCATTGAGAAGAAATTATTCAGTTCATCCTCTGGGCCAGACCAAATTCCGAAAATATTGTCAATGTATCTGACAAAGAGGGTAAGATGGCGTGCCCACCTCGGAGACGTGAGGACATTTTCGGATTCCAAATAATACATTTAAGTGTTGGCGTAAACTGGAGCCATAGCGGCACCCATGCTGGTCACTGAAAGTTGGAGGTAAAAATCATCTTGAAATCTGAAGAAATTGTTCATTGTGTTGAGGACATCATCATGTGACCGCACCCACCCTGAGCTTGTGGACTAATTTACGCAGTTTGTGTGCTTCTGCTGCAGTACTAAAGAACTTGTTGACACAAGGCAAAGTATTGTAGAGTGTAAAAATGTTATTTCCCATATCCCAGACAATAGCTGACCTGAGGACTAGGTGTGTAAAATATTTGTACCGCTTTGCAGGGAAGAAGACGGTCACGGGACACACCCCTCCACCCCTACAAATGGCCACACCCCTGAGCGCATCTTCATTGTCCTTCTAGCTATAGCAGATTGAGGTGTACTGCCTTTACTGCTGTAGTGACCAAAAGGAAACTAATCGGTATGGCTTTTATGGCTGCTGTTGGGTCATTAGCCTCTGAACCACCCCCAAACCCGCCACCACCACTACCTCCCCAAGGGCCTGCAGAGAGATATACGGGTGAGGATGTAGAGAGCGAGGAAGAAGAGGAGGAAGAGAATGAAGTGGAGAAACTCTGCACTAGGAGCACTCGTCGGGAGTCGTGGGTGTGGCGGTTGTTTTCCGCTTATGGGAACGTACCTAAAGCACGTGCGAACCTGGTGAAGTGTAACCAGTGCGAGGTGGTGCTGAGTCGCGGGAGACTTAGTACGACAACCATGAAGCGACACCTCACTTCGTTCCACACTGCAGACATTCGCAAGGTGGTGCGATGTGAAGAGCGTAGTCGATTGAGTTCCTCCACAGCATCCTCCGTGTCCGATCCTCCCACCACAAGAGACACTCCTGTGGGGGATCGCCTCCCTCCAGCTGCCTCACAAGCCATTCGCAATGCTGTTGACCCTTACATTTCAAAGGTGACAGTAGTGTGTACGTATTGTGATGTAGTACTCTGCAGGGGGGTGAGTTTTTGTAGTGCTTTTGAGGCTGCAGTCACAGAGCACCAGAAGATCTGCTCCTTACCTAAATGAAGCTCACCCTATATCTTTCTCTGTTCACTTGCCCTTTCTTATCCCCGTGTCTGGTGTCCCTTCCTTACCCTCCTTTGGCGTGTGTGTCGTGTGCTGTGAAGCAATAAACGTGAAAACAACAAAAAGTACAGAAAAGGCTCTAGAACTATGAAATGACAGTCGTAGATCCCCGCAGAGTTGTGGAAACGTTTGCAGACAGTCGTAGGGGAAAAAGGAGGGTGCAAGCGGAGCAAACACAATGAAGTGTATGCTGGAAGTAAGTGGTGGCACAATGAAGTGTATGCTGGGAGTAAGTGGTGGCTCTGAAAAGAGCCTTTCGGTGGTGTTTTGTGTGGGTCAAAAACTGTGGATTGGAGATAACCGATTGTCAGTGTGATTTCAAAAGAGGTCGCAATGCATTTTGTACATTGCGAAGAAAAATCTGATTGCCAGCATATGTGAGGTGGACTCCATCTCTGTGGAAAACGAAAGAGCTGTAAAACAAAATGTTTTCATTGTGGAAAGAGGACATGCCAACATCTCTTAAAAACGCACAAACAGCCTTATTCACATTGTATCTTGCTTTCTCCATTTGTGGACCAAAAGCAGAAGAACGCAGCCATATTTGTATTCGCGCAATACGGGAAAAAAGTATTTGAGAATTTGGAAACATGTCCATGAGCTTCGCAAGACCTTTCTTCATTACAAATTGCAAAGAAATTCCAGAGACATAGCCTAAACTGTTTCCTCTGCAATGAATGATCAGTATATCTGGAGTACGCTCTGTCAGTAAAGTAACATGAAGAGGTTCCAAGTCCAGCCACCTCATGCCACGCACGCCATGCCAGTGCACTTCCACATGAGGAAATCCGAGATCTGCAGATAAACGGCAGCTTTCTGCATGCAGCTTCAACCAATGTATCCATGAGTCTCCCAAAATCCAGATAATCTGTTTTCGAGCATGGAAAGCCATGGCTGTGTGGTCTTCTGTCAGGGAGAAGACGGTTTTACTAAAGTGCGCCGGTCAGAAAACACCTACTGAACTTTATGGACCAATCCCTAGCTCTGCTCATTCTCATTTGCATGCATCTCCACCCCTGAATCCCCTTTGGTGATATGTGCTGGCTGCAAACTACCGCCATGTTCGCGGACATGTATAGGATCAGAGTGTGACAACGGTACATTAAAGTTATATTCCCCCTTTTCCTCTTTAAGGTGGGCTCTGAAAAGAACCGTTTTTATTTTTTTTATTTTTGGCCAGATACCGTACAGACATCTGTTATTTTATTTATTTTTTTGTATTTTTTGTCCTTGCTTTGCTCCTACAACCATTACAGAACCTTCTCTAAAACAAGCCTTACGTTCCAAAAGAACATTGCATTTCCCAAAGAAGATAGCGCAACACCATCTGCTTCAAAATAATCTGCAATGCTTGGAGCAATGTTATCGTGGCTGCAGAAAAACATACCTGCTTGTAGCATGAATGCACACATGCCGCGATTGATGATACACCTCCCAAAACTTTGATCCGGACAGAAAACAGAATTGTAGTCCCATTTTACTCTAGGGAGTAAAGCAGAAAAAATGACTTTCGTTGTTGGGAAGATGGTCATGAGTGCTTCAACCAACTGTGCCAAATCTGCCAACAAAGTATGTGAACTCACATATCCCAAATGACAAGCACCGTAGTTCAAAATTACCACATGAGGAGTGGTCATTGTACGCATGTCTCTGAAAACTTGCAGAATTGCCGCAGCATTGGCATCAGTGTCTGCACTCCACACGACCTCCACTCCTTTGACATCGAAATGGTGTGCCACATGCCTACTCTCGGCATAGTGTTGTAAGCCATGCACAAAAATGTCTCCAAGCACCAAAACCCTGACCCTCTCCACCTCTGCCATCTTCAGTGTGTGCACCGTCTTTCGACACAAAAGAGTAATGTGAACATCTGATTTGCTGATGCCTACAGTCCCCTTTCCATGCAGGATTAGCTGTAGAAACCCATATGTGATACGCCCTACCTGCGGACAAGCGTTGCCTACGTGCGGCACGTAACTCTTACCCAGTCCTTCCACCCTTTCCACAGCGGTAACAAATCGAGTCCCTTATTGGACATAACTAAGCAGTTGCACAACCATCTACCAATCACATTAAACAATCGTTAATTCTAACTCCGTCATCAACATTGCGCACTTCAAAATTACTGTTGATGATTCTGAATGGAAGTCGCATATCATTGCAAAGCACCTAATTCACAATATACTGTGCAAGTACTGCACATTTCTACATACAGCTCCATGCATGCGCGCATGCATGAGTATAGAGTACAGGTATGTATATTTTAATCAGAGAACACGAGAAACCCTTATGAATTAATTTAGACAAAATAATGCTGCTAAATGTGCATAGGCAAGACATACACACGCTCCCCATTTTAAGTGCAGGATGTCTGATTTGTCATTGACAAACCGCACGACTGCTTACTCTCTTCCGCATAACCTGTACATACGTTGCAATCATGCCTGTTTAGGGCGGAACTCAATTGTGTATGTGGAAATGTCGGAGTTGTGTACGGTGTACGGACTACAGTAATACTACTTGCATTGTAATCGTATGAGAAAAGTAAGCACTTCCGATTGCTGTGGTGAAATCTCCCTCTGAGGGTCTCCCGATGTGTCGGCATTGTGCTTTAAGTTTGCAAGTAGAACATTTTTCCCCATCTACTACTGTGCGCTATTGCTTACAAACCACTCTCCTATGCATAGTGAACCTTGTAAAAAACAAAGCATTTCCATAACCTTAAAATCTTTAGCAATTTTGAAGGACTTTCAAGTACCATATTGCAAATACCATGCAAACACTGCACAGAGTGAAGTGAAGTGCACACAAGCACTGGGTAGAAATATTTAAGTAAAATGCTCTGACGAAAGAAGCACATTAATGTGTGCAGTATCATCAATGCTGTAAACACACAAAGCAATTGATTTTGTTTTTTTTAATCGCAGTGAAGACTCAACAGCATCTACACTGCAGATGACATATCCGAAGAAACCTGGTCATCTTGCAAAAAAAAAGTAAGCACAGTACTACCTTTATATGGTAACTACTCCTCAAAGAGGCTGCGTGGGTTATTTGGTTATTTTGGGCTCCAAAGCAAACATGGGAGGTCATTACAACCCAGGCGGTAAGTACACCAACTTTACCACCATGGTGTACGTTTACACCATGGTGGATGGCGGATTTACTGCCCCATTCCAAGGTGAGTGGGGCGGTAAATCCCCATTTCCCATTTACCCTTCCCCATTCCCATTTTTGCCCCATAGGGCATAATGGGAGTGGGGAAGGCGCTAATTACGGCACCGTAAATTACGGTGCCGTAATTAGCACCAAGGCTGTTTAGCGCCATGGATTTTAACGCCTGCTAAAAGCAGCCGTTAAAATTGGAATCAGGCGTTAAGGGTTAACAATGGCATTAACCCTTACCGCCTGGGTCGTAATGACCTCCATTGATTTCTAAACCATTCTACCTACAAACATCCATTTATTGAACAAAGGATAACAGGCAGAATGGCTGTCAAATCCCTGTGTGTTTGGAACTCAAATAACATACGTAATCCTTGGAAGGTTAGATTTAGAAAAGAAGTTGCTGTAGCAAGTTTATGGCATTTCGTTTATCAATAATGGTTCTCGTCACAAGTAGCCCACTTTGTACTCTGATCTGAAGCACATTGTAGTAGTATACAAACAGTAAAGTAGTCTTACCAAATCATTGCAAGAGTTCAGTGCACAATGACACACCATGACAAAGAGCTTCGCCATCAGACTCATGCACACATGCACACAGCAAGCATACATTGGGCAACAGACCAAAGTATACCTTTTTTTAACTGACACCAAATAATTCCTACCAAAAAGCAACTCCTTAGAAAGGAACGCAGAAGTAGAGCAAATAAAAATAAAAGTGCCCAATGTAAGCATCCACCTGGTGTAGAGTTTGTAGAGAATCTTGGAACAAATTAGCTAATTCAGTTGGTTAGCAAAACAATGGAAGTCTCAACTACCAAAACTTTACCTCCTCCATCAAAATGTGTCACAAAACACATAAATATTTGCAAAAAAATGGCTACCAGTACAGCTACCAATGCTCCTAATAATCCTGATAGTGTCACAAGAACCCATAGTAAAAAACATATTTTATCAAAAATGTTTTGTCACAGAGTCCTTCAGACTCTTCTAAGAAGAAGACCAAAATCATCCTCACCCCTTAAAACCTACTGTAGAAAGTTAATCCTACAAGCTCTCGTGGACAGTGCAATCCTTCTCAAAGGAAGTTGTTTATATTAGTGTTAAATAGGATGAAAGCACTAATAAAACTAAGTACCAAACTACAAAAGAAACTCAGCAATAAATGGAATGTGAACAACAATAATTTCTTACATGTTTGTCGTGGTGAATGGAGTCAGACAACAACCACAGAACCATATTTTAATGAAGAAGCATACAAACAAAATCAAACAAACACAATTGGCATCTGTAAGACTATTTTATTTAGCATTTTTATGCAGCGCCACTGCATGGGTTTAATGCATTGCTATAATGTGGTACAGCAAGGCATGTGTTGCCAGTGTGACATGGATATGTATATGAAGACAGGCTATTCAGTCAAAAACGATTTCTACATCTAAAATGCAAACAATTTTTTTACATGTAAAATGCACATTTTTTTTTCTTTTCTCATCTGAAATGCCTCTGTTGCAGGAGACACATTAGAGAATTAATGAATTAACACCATTAACAGTACTAACATAATTCTAACTTTTAATATTGTAATGTGTTCTCCAGTGCAAAATGAGGCGGGCTGAAACTCACACTAGACTGTGTGCAGATTTATTTATTTTTTCTCTCTCTCTGTGCTCTGTCCACAGTATTTGCAGGATGCAAACTATGCGCCAGGAAATGAGTAGATACAGTTTCTAAACTGTATAAGCCAAGCCATTGTTCAAGAGAAGGAGAGTAGGACATGATAGAATTTATTGGTTGAACTTGTTTTGTAGGCTGTAACAGAGTTTTCCTGAAGAATCTCGGGGGGAAAGAAAGTTAGAAGACATTTTGCACAGCTCGGAGAAAGACTTGGCTGGTGTGGCTGGGGAGTTTCCTGATTGAGAAGAAGGTCCCAGTGCACTGCTGCACAGGCTGGGAAATTCCAGTCAATAAGCCCTGGCTTCAGTGACGGCAAATGCACGTCCTCGCTGGGGTGCTTTAAGAGGGAGCACTGAGCCATTTCCAGAAGGCGACCAGCCTGAAGAATTCGCATGCAGAACAAGCCCGGTAATTATCTTGCAGAGTGCGGGGGGCAGTGTGTGTGTGTGCGAAACCTATTCAGGCAGAGTAGAAGATGGAATTCCTGGATTTAATCAATATGTTTAACGTTGCAAATTGAATATTCTCTTGCCGCATCTCTTCTAATTTTGTTACAGATAATGCTGTTGCTGTGCAATTTCCATTTATTTCTGTAAAAAGGGTAAGATGGTGTTGAAATGCAATTGTTTATAATACACAAAAATATATGAAATCAGATGTGTAGTGTATTTTTGTTTTTCTCTTTTCTTAGTGCATCTACCATTATAGCACTGGTAATATGGGGAAGAGTTTAAAGCAGTGCATTTGTCATTTTTCATGTCGATAAACCAACAGAAAGAATAAGGTAGCTAAACAAAAAAGAAGACTTGGCGGTAGCTGTTTGCACGGTTCCATTTAGTGTATAAGTGTGTGTGTGGCTTCTGAATGGAACATAACAATATAGTCTGCTGGAGGTAAATGAGTCAGCAGAAAGAGAGACTTCTGGATATAGTTCACTAATGTAAATAAATTAATGATATACCACATGTTAGCAAGCTGGTGTAGATAAATCAGTGAGAACAGCCCAAGGTGGCACTCCATATGAAAATGTGGTGTTTCTGAAATGTATGCCTGAGGTCTCTCTAGTGATCACACAAACAATCTAAACAAAAATAAGGGGTTCTGGATATTGGGGCCACATATAAAACAAAGGAATTATGCTCACCAGAAATACCACCAACAACGCATACCACCAACAAAAGATATACTAACTAAATATATCTGTGTACTGAAACAATGCATATCCACTATATTTCTATAATACCAAACACAATCTGAATGCAATGAGTGATTATTACTGAATTATTTTATTTTTGGCAGTAAGAAAATACCGCTAGGCCCCAAATCTACACAAAATACCTAACACATCCATAGCAGTGGATGAGTGTATGAGAAAATCAATACTACCATCATGGAGCAAGAAACACTGCTTACAAAACTATCCCCTGAAAACTCAGAATTACCTCTCGATTCAGCAGAACCACACCGTCCAGTATACAAATGGCCGTGCACATCAATGTGTGCCATTCCAAACAAAGCTTTCAAATCTTTACGTCAGTTCCTCAATCAATATGTAAAAGGTAAAGATAAAAGTAAAATGAAAGTGCTGCAAAATATGGATACCTGTCCAGTGCGCAAATACACAGGACTAAAAGGACATTCATTAGCCTGCATTTCTGGGCCTATTTGCAAAAGTACCTTCAATGATATCAAAAGAATATCAATACATCATTCCAATGTAAGAAATCTTGTGTATAAAATATACTATGCAAAAAGTCCAGCTTCAGAGTTAGGCTATTTAAATACCACTCTTCTGCATGGTACACCCAAATACCTACAATAAGAAATTGACCATATTCAGAAAAAGTATTTTGGAAGTGAGAGCCACTTACAAAACGCAACCGTTTTAGAACATAGTAGCAACAATTCTGCACATAGCAACCTTCTATTACACACACACAGAAAAGAAATAGTAAAATTTAAAAGGTCATCGGCTGAAGTACCAAACCATATGTGTGTGTGTTGCCGCAGAACGTTTTACAAAAGAAACACAACAAATGTGGACATAGCATACAAAATAGAAGACAATGAAGACTCTTAATGGTTTGAATTTGCTCTGTACCTTTTAGCTGAAAACAAATATGAACTAACTGAATGCCTAATATGTTGCATTTACTGTACTACAATATTAGACAACAACCACACTCCTTCACGTGCTATTACAAATAATTTGGAATTGTTTCTATTACCAAAAATCCTGCAACAGCTCAATTTGCATGAGAGCATAATCATTCAAACAGTTCACCCATTTCAAGCAATTATGCGCCTTCATCCAAAACAGCAAAATTACCTTCCTCTGAATTGGTGAAAGGCATTTGTGGCAAAGTAGTTTATTTGCCATTAGATCTAACGGAAAATGTACACACTCTAGGAGTGGAACGTTCAATAGAACATTCCTTAATAGTCTTGGTAAATGGAGTACCAACAAAAGACAACAAAAAAAATTGGTAACAATTAGTGGACTTACACAAAGTTAGACAAGCATTGCAATATCGAAAAGACAATAATGAGTACTACAAGGAAATAAATATTGATGCAAGCTTAAGGGAAACAACTGAAATAATTCAAGAGCCATCAGAAACTGGACAATTTGAACTTCTGGATTCAGCTACACTATCCACTCTTTTGGACCATTACACAATTCATCAGCATAGATGATGCACTAGAAACTTACCAAATGCGACAAACCAAAGGGTCACTAATGAGTATTTGGGAAAAAAGTAAAGAAGCACATGCTTTTCCACTGCTATTTCCTACTGGCAAAGATTGATATGCAAATGGGTATTTCCCATCTGTGAAAGGTACAGTGAGCAAAATGCTTGTGCTGCAAACTCTCATCTCAGAACAGGTTATCATGCTATGTTCTTTCTGGAGAGGAGTGCCAGCTACCTTTTTAGAAATATTTGCAAGGAACTTGGGGTTGGTCACCCTAAGTTACCTGGGGGCAACCAGACGTGGACTCCCTGCTCACTGTGCTCAGAGAGGTGCAGCTTCACCTCACTGATGAGGCCCAGTAAGGCTGAAACACGTGTATGGGATTGCTGTTGATACTCTTGTTCAGAGAGGAATTGCCATTGCATTTCGTTGCTTGAATGCCCATGTGGGTGGGACAAAGACTGATATGCAAATGGATATTTCCCATCTGTGAAAGGTACAGTGAGAAAAAAGCGTGTCCTGCAAACTCTCATCTCAGAACAGGTTATCATGCCATGTTCTTTCTGGAGAGGAGCGCCAGCTACCTTTTTTGGAACTTCATGTCTTCAGTTCGACATAGTGTTAATGTTAAATCACCCAAGAACATGTATTACATAAAAAGAAGGGAAGAATCAAAATATATCAATGATTACAATGCAATCATTGCCCTCTTATGGAATGCAAACATAGATTTGTAGAACATTGCAGACAATTCAACTGCTGTTGCACGATATGCTACAGCTTACTTAACAAAAGCAGAAAAAACAGAGCTTCAAGACCTCTGGGATGACCTAGCATCAGACAAAACATTATCTCAGAAATTGTACAGCCTAGGCATAAAAATGCTCTCTCATAGAGAATGTGGGGCCTATGAAGAAGCAGATCATTTAACCGGCACTGCTTTGTATGGAAAATCAGACAACATAGTATGGCTCAGTCTTGGTCCTGCAAAATCTAGAAAAAGAGTGCTAAAATCATATGAGGACATAGAAACAATTGCCAGAAATGATCCCAACAGCCAAGACATTCTAAAAAACAATTTACTGGACACATACTATCCGAACAGGAGTAGCACTATGGAAAGCATGTGTCTATACCACATAGCTCAAAACTTTGCATACAAAAATAATGTAAAACCCGATGAAAGCAAACGTAGATATAGAGTGACAAATTGTGAAGGGAGCTTAGTGAAACTTACCAAACAAAGCTTAAATAATCATGTAAAATTGTCATTAAAAACTCCTCAACAGAAAGAACTATATTACATGTATCTGTTACAACTTTTCAAATCATGGAGAAAAGAGGAAGACATACTAGATAACTATGACTGATATGAAGATGCTTTCAAAGCAAATGAAAGCACTATCACCAACGTTACCTTTACACTGTACAAAACAATATTATACAATGAGCAGCAACAGGAAGAAGAACTTCAGGCCCAACTAGATAAGGACTCTTCCGACAGTAGTCAACCTTCTGTAACAGGAAGTCAAGAACCACTAGGACAACCACTAATAGCAAATGAGGCTGAAATAGCTATGGCAGAAGTAGAAAATACCATGTATCAGTATCAAGAAGATACAGAAGACTTAACTGTACAACAAGCAAAACTTAACAACGATCAGCGCACCATTTTTGAAGACGTAACAAAATTACAAACCTATACTGCTGTTCGTCAGTGGTGAAGCTGGATCAGGGAAAACATTCTTAATCAAAATCATCAGCAAGTTCCTTCAACAATTGACAAACAACAAACTGTCAGCTGTTGTAACGGCCCCCACAGGTTTAGCTGCCTACAACATAGGTGGTGTCACTTTACACCGATTACTACTGCTTCCAGTAGAGCATCAAAATAAATTAGACTACTACAAACTTTCTGCAGAAGCTGCAATGGAATTACACAGAGTATTGAAACAAATGAAAATGCTACTAATAGATGAAGTGAGCATGGTCTCCAACCAAATGTTGGCTTTGATTCATTTCAGATTGCAAGAAGTACTTAAAAATAACAACAAAGAACCCTTTGCAGGGAAACACATTATTGTTTTTGGAGATCTTCTACAATTGACACCAGGGAGAGGTGAACCGATTTTTAAAACCTTAGGCCACAAACTCTGCCGGAAAACTGTTGGTAGCATAGGTAATGTTAACCTTTGGCAACATTTCCAATACAGAGAATTAACTTATGCCAATATATTAAAAAGTATTAGAGTTGGTGTATTATCGCAAGAAGCACAAGTTGTATTGAAAAACCGGCATATGCATGCACTTTATGGTGATAACGCATGTGCAACTGATGTTATGGAACAGATAGCGCACAAAAATGTCAATTGTATGGCCTTAATGCCAACTCTTGCAAGCTGTTTCAAATTCAATGAAACAATGTTAAAGAAAGAGATGCAACCAATAATAGACATGTATGTCCATAGAGAGCAATTTTCTCTAACTCTTGCATATGCAGTTACCATTCATAAATCCCAAGGTCTTACCCTAGACAAAGCATTGATAGATATAGGAAACACAGTGTTTAAGGAAGGAATGAGCTATTTAGCATTACCACGTTTACGTACACTTGACGGTCTATTGCTAATAAAATTTGATTCAAGTAAAGTCAAAGCTGATATTTCTTTCATTCTAGAATACAATAGATTGTGTTCACTGTACACCCCTCATCTGAAACAATACCCTGTTCCAGATAAAGTAAAACATGGTAAAGAAAATTAAATGAAACAGAAATGCAACAGAATTCAGCAGCAAATTCCGCAAAGAAAAGAAAAGAAGCTAAAGTTTCATCAATTACCGCAAACATAGAAGAACCTATTAGGGAATGTAAACCAGGGACGTCGGCAAAGAAGCAACAGAAAAACCGAAAAATGCACTCAGATACAGAACTTGCTGGGCCATTCAAATTTGCAAATGAAAGTGGGGTAAGTTGCTATGCAAATGTAGCAATGAATATTCTATTTCAATTGCCACCAATTGTTAATAATATTTACCTGCACAGTACAGAACAATTGTGTTTGCAAATGTTAATGCTGCATAGAAATGCAACAAGCAATCCTGACAACACATACAGTGTTCATGGAGTAAGGCAACAATTAGTCGACTGTTCTGGAATGGTGAGATTCACTATGAACTCACAAGAAGATCCACAAGAATTTCTAATGTACATACTATTAGTATTGGAAAACTAAAGCATACCTGTAAATGAAATCTTCCAGATGTCATACATGTGGAAACATACAAGCACTCTCTGTAGCAAGGTGATACAGGAAGAAATCCAAAAAGAACGATTTGTGTATGTTTCCATACCAAATTGTGAGAGCATTCCATTTCAGCAACTTGTACAAAATACAAACCATGGCAGATTATGTACTATTTGCAATTCAGACAATCGCTCCACCTTACTGATACAATCACATAGTAGCTACATACTACTTATGCTTCTACGTTATAATGCAGATGGCACCAAAAACAACTGCAAACTGACTGGATTCACACACGGGCAAGTGTCATTGGGAAAGAAAATCTTTACAACAGTAGTTATAATCTACCATGCAGGAGCTACAACCAATGCAGGTCACTACACTGCGTACATTAAAAAGAATTGTGGATGGTTCAAATGTAATGATAGCACCATTACTCTAAAGCAGAGATTGCCAGCTAATCTAACAAATGCATATTTAATGTTCGTAAAGCCAGAATTTACGAAATAATGTGTACTTCAAGATTGTCAACAAATTATGTGAAAGACTACAAACAGTTAGAATACGCCCACAGGTATCTAACTACCCAAGAGGATGGAAGAATAACACAAATGAATGAGTATTACAAATCTGTAGGAACAAATGCACAGTTAGAATACGCCTACAGGTATCTAATGGTTGTTAATAATCGGCAGGAAGGCAACAAACATAACATTGATCAGAAAGATGAAGGAAACACGCAAAGGAAACAAGGAAGTAGTTAGTACCATAGTAAATGAAGATTTCTTTTAAATCTGACAAGGATTTCTTTTCCCCAGACCCAAGGATTAGAAAAGCAAACACGGAAACTGAGAGCAATGCACAGTACACTGATTTGTAAACTAAATATGAGGGTCACAAAAAAAAAAGGTAAACTGTCTACTATGCAATTTAGTACATTTTCAAAAAATGCAAACACTAACACACCTTTTTCTTTTATCACAGAAATGGAAAAAGGGATACTTCCGCCAAGTACGATAGCCACTTACAAATTGTATGTGGATTCTGAACAAAGTAAGGAGTAGGTATATTGGCAGTCATTTTTTACACATGGGAATCTACACGTCTAATCTATGGTACTAATATGCTGCAGTGCCTGTAGGCTGGCCCTTGCATCTTTGGTGAGTAATGTACCACTTACGCCTTAGGACCAAGGTACAAGGAGTATAGTTTGTATCCACAACCATTGATGCATATCAAAACCATGGTCCTTGTAAATTATATACTTATAAATTTACTTTCCGGACCATTGTCTGCAGCCATGAAGCTAAGACACTAGGGCGTCAACACAACTAGCACATTACACCACACCCATATTGACTTGTAACTCCACTGCTTATGACTTCAGTCTTGGGTGCATGGGCTTTGGGCATGCAGTCAAGAGTCTGGGTCCTGGCCAGAAACATCACAGCATATTGGAACCATGGTGTCTTATCATTTTACTATATACACCCTTGATTTTTGGAGCATGGCCTTTGGCCATGCTCTCAAAACGCTACGCCCTCCCCACAACCATCTTAATGATGTTGCATAGTACAAGTGTACCAATAGCTCTGATATGGTGCAGTAGTTTGTAGCCACTGGCTACAGAGGTGAGTTTGAGGCCATAGCATTATGAATGTATGGGTATACAGTATTTCAAATGCATAGTTACTTACAACTGCAGTGCTTATTACTTATCTAAAGTACTCTGCATCCTGGCCACTACTTCCACACCATATGACATTCATTGTGGCATATAACTACACTACAAACACATGTACTTTTGGGGGCATGGCCTTCGGCCGACGGCCATGCATCCAAGACTCTCGGCCCGGGCCACAACCACAGTAGCATGTGACACCCATGGCAGCGTACTAAAGAATATAATAATAACTGTAGGAAAAAGTAATGCAATCACGGCATGTTGTCAATTTTAATGTTTGCTGCCACTACGCGGGTCCTTACAACAGTTACAAGTTCCCTGTGCACTGGACGGACTGAAATAGTTCCCTTATTGGAACCCTCATTTTCTGTGCGTACAAGGTGGCCATAGGAAATACACCATAAAGAGATTATAACTGTGTTATTGGGTGCATGACCTTTGGCCATGCACCCAAGAGTACAGGGTCTCTCCACAACCACCTCAGTGATGTGTGGTAGTGTTTTTTTTTCTATAGGTATGGTATACTTCAGTGCTTCTAGCCAGAGGCTTCACTCCTAGATGTATGTCCATAGATCTTACATGGGATGGGTGTGCAGTGGCTTCCACGTCTAGTACTTATAACTTTGGTCTTGGGTGCATGGCCTTTGGCCATGCACCCAAGACTGTATGCACTCTCCACAATTTGCCAATCAAAATGCAATACTACGGGTATGTCCATTGGTGTGACATGCTGCGGTGGTTGTGGCCAGGGCCTACAGTCTTGGAAGGAAGGCCTTCGGCCTTCGGCCGATGGCCATTCATCCAAGACTCTAGGCCCTGGCCACAACCACTGTAGCATGTGACACCCATGGTCGCGTACTAATGAATATAATAATAGACATCGGAAAAAGTAATGCAATCACGGCATGTTGTCAATTTCAATGTTGGCTACCACTACGCGTGTGTTTTCAACAGTTAGAAGTTTCCTGTCCACTGCATGGACTGAAGTGCTATCATTATTACACCCCACATTCTCTGTACGTACAATGTGTCCATAGAAAGTACATCAGGAAGACTGACCCGAGGAACAAATGAATTGATCACCCATCTCTTACTGTCTGAACCTTTCTCAATGCTCTGTGACACAGCAAAAGAGTTTTATAAATAGAGCATGTGTACGCTGGTTGTTGCTCCGCTTTCGGCGGATCCAAGATGTCAGGCGCATCTGACGCAGAACACGTCTCGCAGCAGCCAATGGGCAGAGACATTGCGTGTCCGCGGTCATGACGCCAGCCCCTTAGCCAATCGGTATCTTGTCCGTGAACGAACAGGGAAGAGTGACTGCGAAGCGGACATAGATATCACACATTTTTTCAGACCTACTTTTTGATCATTTCAAAGAAAATTACTGCACGGAAGGTCACCAAATGTACAAAAGCACGCTTTCGGGACCAACCCGCTGCCCCTGCTTCAAATTTGGTGAAAATCCGTCCAGTGGTTTGAACTGTAGCTGTGCGCAAAGTTTTTCCCCCATTCAGTCTATGGGAAAAATAGACATTTTGGGACCCCCCCTATAACTTTTGCCCCACTGCACCGAACAACTCCAAACTTTGCAAAAAAAATCAGAGTGGCCCATATACTTTTTTTTGCACCGTTTGGTGAGGATTCGTCCAGGGGGAGCAAAGTTATAAGCCACCCAAAAAGTGCTCTTTCTATGGAAACAGCAACTTAACCATAACTACACGGCCACTACCGTACCGTGTAATATATATATATATATATATATATATATATTACACTGCCACGATAGTGGACGGACTTCCCTGTTCGCTCCGCCGACAGGACGGTGATTGGGCCCGCAGCTTGCGTGACAGACATCTGACGTGCTCTCTCATTGGATGCGGTGAAAGCGTGCAGTGCGTCTGGCTTCAGAGACGCCCGCCATCTTTCTTTCCCGCATGAGAGGCTTTGTCAGGTCAGCAGGACCGTGTCTGTCTCCTGTTCCTCCCACCCCCGCTCATGCCCCGTGTGTCCTTTCTGTCCCCCCCACCCCCGCTCATACCCCATGTGTCCTTCCTGTCCCCCCCACCCCGGCCATGCTCCGTGTGTCTCTATAACTCCCACCCACGCCCCGCTCATGCCCCGTGTGTCTCTAAACCCGCTCATGCCCCGTGTGTCTCTAGCACTCCCACAAACCCCCCGCCCTTGCCCCGTGTGTCTCTCTCCCTCTCCCCACACCCCTGCTCATGCCTCGTGTGTCCCTCTCCCTCCCCCCACTCCCCGCTCAAGCCTCTGTGTGTCTCTAGCCCTCACACCCACCCCCCGCTCATGCCCTGTGTGTCTCTAGCCCTCCCACCCACCCCCTTGCTCATGCCCAGTGTGTCTCTAGCCCTCCGCCATTCCCCGCTCATGCCCCGTGTGTCTCTCCCCTCCCCCCACCCCCTGCTCATGCCCCATGTGGCTCTCCCCTCTCACCCCCTGCTCATGCCCCGTGTGTCTCTCCCCTCCTACCCCCTGCTCATGTGTCTCTATCCCTCCCACCCACCCCCCGCACATGTCCCGTGTGTCTCTATCCCACCCACCACCCCCTGCTCATGCCCCGTGTGTCTCTATCCCTCCCACCCACCCCCTGCTCATGCCCCGTGTGTCTCTCCCCTCCCACCCACCCCCCGCTCATGCCCCGTGTGTCTCTATCCCTCCCACTCACCCCCCGCTCATGCCCCATGTGTCTCTATCCCTCCCACCCACCCCCCGCTCATGCCCCATGTGTCTCTATACCTCCCACCCACCCCCCGCTCATGCCCCATGTGTCTCTATTCCTCCCACCCACCCCCCGCTCATGCCCCTATCCCTCCCACCCACCCCCCGCTCATGCCCCGTTTGCCTCCCCGCTCACGCCCCGTGTGTCTCTAACCCTCACGCCCAACCGCGCTCATGCCCCGTGTGTCTCTATCCCTCCCACCCACCCCCCACTCATGCCCTATGTGTCTCTCACCTCCCCCCCAACCCCTGCTCATGCCCCGTGTGTCTCTCCCATCCCCCCACCCCCTGCTCATGCCCTGTGTGTCTCTCCCCTCTCCCCCACCCCCTGCTCATGCCCCGTGTGTCTCTCCCCTCCCCCACCACCCACTGCTCATGCCCCGTGTGTCTCTATCCCTGCCACCCACCCCCCGCTCATGCCCCTATCCCTCCCACCCACCCCCTGCTCATGCCCCGTTTGTCTCCCCCCCACCCCCTGCTCATGCCCCGTGTGTCTCTCCCCTCTCCCCTACCCCTGCTCATGCCCCGTGTGTCTCTCCCATCCCCCCACCCCCTGCTCATGCCCCGTGTGTCTCTCCCCTCCCACCCACCCCCCGCTCATGTCCCGTGTGTCTCTATCCCTCCCACCCACCCCTCGCTCATGCCCCGTGTGTCTCTCTCCCTCTCCCCACCCCCCTGCTCATGCCTCGTGTGTCCCTCTCCCTCCCCCCACTCTGCGCTCAAGCCCCGTGTGTCTCTAGCCCTCACACCCACCCCCCGCTCATGTCCTGTGTGTCTCTAGCCCTCCCACCCACCCCCTCGCTCATGCCCCGTGTGTCTCTAGCCCTCCCCCCATTCCCCGCCCATGCCCCGTGTGTCTCTCTCCTCCCCCCACCCCCTGCTCATGCCCCGTGTGTCTCTCCCCTCCCACCCCCTGCTCATGCCCCGTGTGTCTCTCCCCTCCAACACCCTGCTCATGCCCCGTGTGTCTCTATCCCGCCCACCCACCCCCCGCACATGTCCCGTGTGTCTCTCTCCCTCCCCCCACCCCCCGCTCATGCCCTGTGTGTCTCTAGTTCTCCCACCCACCCCCCACTCATGCACCGTGTGTCTCTAGCCCGACCACCCACCCCCCACTCATGCCCCGTGTGTCTCTAGCCCTCCCACCCACCCCCCACTCATGCCCCGTGTATCTGTATCCCTCCCCCCCAACCCCACTCATGCCCCATGTGTCTGTATCCCTCCCACCCACCCCCCACTCATGCCTGTGTGTCTCTAGCCCTCCCACCCACCCCCCACTCATTCCCCGTGTGTGTCTCTCCCTCCCCCCACCCCTGCTCATGCCCCATGTGTCTCTCCCCCCACCCCCCGCTCATGCCCCGTGTGTCTCTATCCCTCCCACCCACCACCCGCTGATGCCCCGTGTGTCTCTAGCCCTCCCACCCACCCCCCGCTCATGCCCCGTGTGGTTCTCGGCCTCCCCCCCACCCCCGCTCATGCCTCGTGTGTGCCTCTCCCTCCCCCCACCGCCTGCTCATGCCCCATGTGTCTCTCCCCCCACCCCCCACTCATGCCCCATGTGTCTCTAGCCCTCCCACCACCCCCCGTTCATGCCCCGTGTGTCTCTAGCCCTACCACCCACCCCCGCTCAAGCCCTGTGTGTCTCTAGCCCTCCCCCCACCCCCCGCTCATGCCCCGTGTGTCTCTAGCCCTCCCCCCACCCCCTGCTCACGCCCAGTGTGTCTCTCCCCCCACCCCCTGCTCATACCCCGTGTGTCTCTATAACTCCCACCCACGCCCCGCTCATGCCCCGTGTGTCTCTAAACCCGCTCATGCCCCGTGTGTCTCTAGCACTCCCACAAACCCCCCGCCCTTGCCCCGTGTGTCTCTCTCCCTCTCCCCACACCCCTGCTCATGCCTCGTGTGTCCCTCTCCCTCCCCCCACTCCCCGCTCAAGCCCTGTGTGTCTCTAGCCCTCACACCCACCCCCCGCTCATGCCCTGTGTGTCTCTAGCCCTCCCACCCACCCCCTTGCTCATGCCCAGTGTGTCTCTAGCCCTCCGCCATTCCCCGCTCATGCCCCATGTGGCTCTCCCCTCTCACCCCCTGCTCATGCCCCGTGTGTCTCTATCCCTCCCACTCACCCCCCGCTCATGCCCCATGTGTCTCTATCCCTCCCACCCACCCCCCGCTCATGCCCCATGTGTCTCTATACCTCCCACCCACCCCCCGCTCATGCCCCATGTGTCTCTATTCCTCCCACCCACCCCCCGCTCATGCCCCTATCCCTCCCACCCACCCCCCGCTCATGCCCCGTTTGCCTCCCCGCTCACGCCCCGTGTGTCTCTAACCCTCACGCCCAACCGCGCTCATGCCCCGTGTGTCTCTATCCCTCCCACCCACCCCCCACTCATGCCCTATGTGTCTCTCACCTCCCCCCCAACCCCTGCTCATGCCCCGTGTGTCTCTCCCATCCCCCCACCCCCTGCTCATGCCCTGTGTGTCTCTCCCCTCTCCCCCACCCCCTGCTCATGCCCCGTGTGTCTCTCCCCTCCCCCACCACCCACTGCTCATGCCCCGTGTGTCTCTATCCCCGCCACCCACCCCCCGCTCATGCCCCTATCCCTCCCACCCACCCCCTGCTCATGCCCCGTTTGTCTCCCCCCCACCCCCTGCTCATGCCCCGTGTGTCTCTCCCAAAGTTTTTTCTTTGCACCACTTGGGTTTTCTATGAGGAGTTGTAAAGAGATGTCAGCTTTAGCTAATGTATCTATGACCATATTACGCCATTTCATAGGAAAGGAAGCAGACGATCCTGTTAATTGACGAGCTACTGTGCTCAGGATATTATTGTCAGTAATTCCAAGCAAACTTTTTCGAAAGAAAGCACACATTTTCCATTTTACTCTGCTATGTAATGAGGTCAAACCCAATTCGAATCTTAGCAGGGGAAAAGGTACACAGTTTGGGAGACGCAGCACCTTTTTCCAAAAGGTGGCTTCAAGGTTGTTCCATGAATTATCATTAGAATATAATTTTGACTCCACACCATAAAGCAAAATGGGCACTACCTTTTGCTCATAAAACATGAGAATGTGCTTTAGTGTAAATTTTCCATACTTAAATACAAGGATTTTCGCTTGTGATATGAGAGACCTCAATTTGGTGTCTAATATGTGTATAAAAGTGGCTTGGGTGCCAGTATTTTGTATGCTAACACCCAGGTACTTAAAATTCGAAACAGTTTCTATGATTTGGCGCTGCAAAAACCACGGTCCATTGTAAGTTCTACGTTTACCCTGGGGCTTGCATACCATGATCTGAGATTTAGACAGGTTTATTGTAAGATGATTTAGGTCTACATAGTGTGAGAGGGCGGACAACAAATTCTGCATGCCATTCGGAGTCTGTGAAATTAAGACCAAATCGTCTGCATAGAGTAACCACGAGATACGTTGGCCACCCAATTCTGGGGCATCGTTAATGATATCTCGGAAACATAGGCCCATGTCTAATATGAACAGATTAAACAAAATAGATGCCCCGTGTGTCTCTAGCCCTCCCCCCACCCCCTGCTCACGCCCAGTGTGTCTCTCCCCCCACCCCCTGCTCATACCCCGTGTGTCTCTATAACTCCCACCCACGCCCCGCTCATGCCCCATGTGTCTCTAAACCCGCTCATGCCCCGTGTGTCTCTAGCACTCCCACAAACCCCCCGCCCTTGCCCCGTGTGTCTCTCTCCCTCTCCCCACACCCCTGCTCATGCCTCGTGTGTCCCTCTCCCTCCCCCCACTCCCCGCTCAAGCCCTGTGTGTCTCTAGCCCTCACACCCACCCCCCGCTCATGCCCTGTGTGTCTCTAGCCCTCCCACCCACCCCCTTGCTCATGCCCAGTGTGTCTCTAGCCCTCCGCCATTCCCCGCTCATGCCCCGTGTGTCTCTCCCCTCCCCCCACCCCCTGCCTCTTGCTCATGCCCCGTGTGTCTCTACCCTCCCCCAAACCCCCTACTCATGCCCCATGTGGCTCTCCCCTCTCACCACCTGCTCATGCCCCGTGTGTCTCTCCCCTCCCACCCCCTGCTCATGTGTCTCTATCCCTCCCACCCACCCCCCGCACATGTCCCGTGTGTCTCTATCCCACCCACCACCCCCTGCTCATGCCCCGTGTGTCTCTATCCCTCCCACCCACCCCCTGCTCATGCCCCGTGTGTCTCTCCCCTCCCACCCACCCCCCGCTCATGCCCCGTGTGTCTCTATCCCTCCCACTCACCCCCCGCTCATGCCCCATGTGTCTCTATCCCTCCCACCCACCCCCCGCTCATGCCCCATGTGTCTCTATACCTGCCACCGACCCCCCGCTCATGCCCCATGTGTCTCTATTCCTCCCACCCACCCCCCACTCATGCCCCTATCCCTCCCACCCACCCCCCGCTCATGCCCCGTTTGCCTCCCCGCTCACGCCCCGTGTGTCTCTAACCCTCACGCCCAACCGCGCTCATGCCCCGTGTGTCTCTATCCCTCCCACCCACCCCCCACTCATGCCCTATGTGTCTCTCACCTCCCCCCCAACCCCTGCTCATGCCCCGTGTGTCTCTCCCATCCCCCCACCCCCTGCTCATGCCCTGTGTGTCTCTCCCCTCTCCCCCACCCCCTGCTCATGCCCCGTGTGTCTCTCCCCTCCCCCACCACCCACTGCTCATGCCCCGTGTGTCTCTATCCCTCCCACCCACCCCCCGCTCATGCCCCTATCCCTCCCACCCACCCCCTGCTCATGCCCCGTTTGTCTCCCCCCCACCCCCTGCTCATGGCCCGTGTGTCTCTCCCCTCTCCCCTACCCCTGCTCATGCCCCGTGTGTCTCTCCCATCCCCCCACCCCCTGCTCATGCCCCGTGTGTCTCTCCCCTCCCACCCACCCCCCGCTCATGTCCCGTGTGTCTCTATCCCTCCCACCCACCCCTCGCTCATGCCCCGTGTGTCTCTAGCACTCCCACCCACCCCCCGCTCATGCCCCGTGTGTCTCTCTCCCTCTCCCCACCCCCCTGCTCATGCCTCGTGTGTCCCTCTCCCTCCCCCCACTCTGCGCTCAAGCCCTGTGTGTCTCTAGCCCTCACACCCACCCCCCGCTCATGTCCTGTGTGTCTCTAGCCCTCCCACCCACCCCCTCGCTCATGCCCCGTGTGTCTCTAGCCCTCCCCCATTCCCCGCCCATGCCCCGTGTGTCTCTCTCCTCCCCCCACCCCCTGCTCATGCCCCGTGTGTCTCTCCCCTCCCCCGAACCCCCTGCTCATGCCCCGTGTGTCTCTCCCCTCCCACCCCCTGCTCATGCCCCGTGTGTCTCTCCCCTCCAACACCCTGCTCATGCCCCGTGTGTCTCTATCCCTCCCACCCACCCCCCGCACATGTCCCGTGTGTCTCTATCCCACCCACCACCCCCTGCTCATGCCCCGTGTGTCTCTATTACTCCCACCCACCCCCTGCTCATGCCCCGTGTGTCTCTCCCCTCCCACCCACCCCCCGCTCATGCCTGTGTGTCTCTATCCCTCCCACCCACCCCCCGCTCATGCCCCATGTGTCTCTATACCTACCACCCACCCCCCGCTCATGCCCCTATCCCTCCCACCCACCCCCGCTCATGCCCCGTGTGTCTCTTACCCTCACGCCCAACCCCGCTCATGCCCCGTGTGTCTCTATCACTCCCACCCACCCCCCGCTCATGCCCTGTGTGTCTCTCACCTCCCCTCCACCCCCTGCTCATGCCTCGTGTGTCTCTCCCCTCTCCCCCACCCCCTGCTCATGCCCCGTGTGTCTCTCCCCTCCCCCACCACCCCCACCACCCCCTGCTCACGCCCCGTGTGACTCTATCCCTCCCACCCACCCCCCGCTCATGCCCCTATCCCTCCCACCCACCCCCCGCTCATCCCCCATTTGTCTCCACCCCACCCCCCACTCATGCCCCGTGTGTCTCTATCCCTCCCGCCCGCCCCCCGCTCATGCCCCGTGTGTTTCTATCCCTCCCACCCACCCCCCGCTCATGCCCCGTGTGTCTCTCCCATCCCCCCCACCCCCTGCTCATGCCCCGTTTGTCTCTCCCCTCCCCCACCAACCCCCGCTCAAGACCCGTGTGTCTCTCCCCTCCCCCACCACCCCCCGCTCATGCCCCGTGTGTCTCTCCCCTCCCCCTGAACCCCCTGCTCATGCCCCGTGTGTCTCTATCCCTCCCACCCGCCCCCCGCTCATGCCCCGTGTGTCTCTATCCCTCCCACCCACCCCCCGCTCAAGCCCCGTGTGTCTCTAGCCCTCACACCCACCCCCAGCTCATGCCCTGTGTGTCTCTAGCCCTCCCACCCACCCCCTCGCTCATGCCCCGTGTGTCTCTAGCCCTCTCCCCTACCCCTGCTCATGCCCCGTGTGTCTCTCCCATCCCCCCACCCCCTGCTCATGCCCCGTGTGTCTCTCCCCTCCCCCGAACCCCCTGCTCATGCTCCGTGTGTCTCTCCCCTCCCCTGAACCCCCTGCTCATGCCCCGTGTGTCTCTCCCCTCCCACCACCTGCTCATGCCCCATGTGTCTCTCCCCTCCCACCCCCTGCTCATGCCCCGTGTGTCTCTATCCCTCCCACCCACCCCCCGCACATGTCCCGTGTGTCTCTATCCCACCCACCACCCCCTGCTCATGCCCCGTGTGTCTCTATCCCTCCCACCCACCCCTTGCTCATGCCCCATGTGTCTCTCCCCTCCCACCCACCCCCTGCTCATGCCCCGTGTGTCTCTATCCCTCCCACCCACCCCCCGCTCATGCCCCATGTGTCCCTCTCCCTCCCCCCACTCCGCGCTCAAGCCCCGTGTGTCTCTAGCCCTCCCACCCACCCCCTCGCTCATGCCCCGTGTGTCTCTAGCCCTCCCCCATTCCCCGCCCATGCCCTGTGTGTCTCTCTCCTCCCCCCACCCCCTGCTCATGCCCCGTGTGTCTCTCCCCTCCCCCGAACCCCGTGCTCATGCCCCGTGTGTATCTCCCCTCCCACCCCCTGCTCATGCCCCGTGTGTCTCTCCCCTCCAACACCCTGCTCATGCCCCGTGTGTCTCTATACCTCCCACCCACCCCCCGCACATGTCCCGTGTGTCTCTATCCCAACCACCACCCCCTGCTCATGCCCAGTGTGTCTCTATTACTCCCACCCACCCCCTGCTCATGCCCCGTGTGTCTCTCCCCTCCCACCCACCCCCCGCTCATGCCTGTGTGTCTCTATCCCTCCCACCCACCCCCCGCTCATGCCCCATGTGTCTCTATCCCTCCCACCCACCCCCCGCTCATGCCCCATGTGTCTCTATACCTCCCACCCACCCCCCGCTCATGCCCCTATCCCTCCCACCCACCCCCGCTCATGCCCCGTGTGTCTCTTACCCTCACGCCCAACCCCGCTCATGCCCCGTGTGTCTCTATCACTCCCACCCACCCCCCGCTCATGCCCTGTGTGTCTCTCACCTCCCCTCCACCCCCTGCTTATGCCTCGTGTGTCTCTCCCCTCTCCCCCACCCCCTGCTCATGCCCCGTGTGTCTCTCCCCTCCCCCACCACCCCCTGCTCATGCCCCGTGTGACTCTATCCCTCCCACCGACCCCCCGCTCATGCCCCTATCCCTCCCTCCCACCCCCCGCTCATGCCCCATTTGTCTCCACCCCACCCCCCGCTCATGCCCCGTGTGTCTCTATCCCTCGCGCCCGCCCGCCGCTCATGCCGCGTGTGTTTCTATCCCTCCCACCCACCCCCCGCTCATGCCCCGTGTGTCTCTCCCATCCCCCCCACCCCCTGCTCATGCCCTGTTTGTCTCTCCCCCCCCCACCAACCACCGCTCAAGCCCCGTGTGTCTCTCCCCTCCCCCACCACCCCCCGCTCATGCCCCGTGTGTCTCCCCCCTCCCCCTGAACCCCCTGCTCATGCCCCGTGTGTCTCTATCCCTCCCACCCGCCCCCCGCTCATGCCCCGTGTGTCTCTATCCCTCCCACCCACCCCCCGCTCAAGCCCCGTGTGTCTCTAGCCCTCACACCCACCCCCTGCTCATGCCCTGTGTGTCTCTAGCCCTCCCACCCACCCCCTCGCTCATGCCCCGTGTGTCTCTAGCCCTCCCCCCATTCCCCGCTCATGCCCCGTGTGTCTCTCCCCTCCCCCCACCCCCTGCTCATGCCCCGTGTGTCCCTCCCCTCCCCCGAACCCCCTGCTCATGCCCCGTGTGTCTCTCCCCTCCCCTGAACCCCCTGCTCATGCCCCGTGTGTCTCTCCCCTCCCACCACCTGCTCATGCCCCATGTGTCTCTCCCCTCCCACCCACTGCTCATGCCCCGTGTGTCTCTATCCCTCCCACCCACCCCCCGCACATGTCCCGTGTGTCTCTATCCCACCCACCACCCCCTGCTCATGCCCCGTGTGTCTCTATCCTTCCCGCCCGCCCGCCGCTCATGCCGCGTGTGTTTCTATCCCTCCCACCCACCCCCCGCTCATGCCCCGTGTGTCTCTCCCATCCCCCCCACCCCCTGCTCATGCCCCGTTTGTCTCTCCCCTCCCCCACCAACCACCGCTCAAGCCCCGTGTGTCTCTCCCCTCCCCCACCACCCCCCGCTCATGCCCCGTGTGTCTCTCCCCTCCCCCTGAACCCCCTGCTCATGCCCCGTGTGTCTCTATCCCTCCCACCCGCCCCCCGCTCATGCCCCGTGTGTCTCTATCCCTCCCACCCACCCCCCGCTCAAGCCCCGTGTGTCTCTAGCCCTCACACCCACCCCCCGCTCATGCCCTGTGTGTCTCTAGCCCTCCCACCCACCCCCTCGCTCATGCCCCGTGTGTCTCTAGCCCTCCCCCCATTCCCCGCTCATGCCCCGTGTGTCTCTCCCCTCCCCCCACCCCCTGCTCATGCACCGTGTGTCTCTCCCCTCCCCCGAACCCCCTGCTCATGCCCCGTGTGTCTCTCCCCTCCCCTGAACCCCCTGCTCATGCCCCGTGTGTCTCTCCCCTCCCACCACCTGCTCATGCCCCATGTGTCTCTCCCCTCCCACCCACTGCTCATGCCCCGTGTGTCTCTATCCCTCCCACCCACCCCCCGCACATGTCCTGTGTGTCTCTATCCCACCCACCACCCCCTGCTCATGCCCCGTGTGTCTCTATCCCTCCCACCCACCCCTTGCTCATGCCCCGTGTGTCTCTCCCCTCCCACCCACCCCCCGCTCATGCCCCGTGTGTCTCTATCCCTCCCACCCACCCCCCGCTCATGCCCCATGTGTCTCTATCCCTCCCACCCACCCCCCGCTCATGCCCCATGTGTCTCTATCCCTCCCACCCACCCCCCGCTCATGCCCCTATCCCTCCCAGCCACCCCCCGCTCATGCCCCGTGTGTCTCTAACCCTCACGCCCAACCCCACTCATGCCCCGTGTGTCTCTATCACTTCACCCACCGTCCGCTAATGCCCTGTGTGTCTCTCCCATCCCCCCCACCCCCTGCTCATGCCCCGTGTGTCTCTCCCCTCTCCCCCACCCCTGCTCATGCCCCGTGTGTCTCTCCCCTCCCCCACCACCCCCCGCTCATGCCCCGTGTGTCTCTCCCCTCTCCCACCACCCCCCGCTCATCCCCCGTGTGTCTCTATCCCTCCCACCCACCCCCCGCTCATGCCCCGTGTGTCTCTATCCCTCCCACCCACCCCCCGCTCATGTCCCGTGTGTCTCTATCCCTCCCACCCACCCCCCGCTCATGCCCCGTGTGTCTCTAGCACTCCCACCCACCCCCTGCTCATGCCGCGTGTGTCTCTCTCCCTCTCCCAACCCCCCTGCTCATGCCTCGTGTGTCCCTCTCCCTCCCCCCACTCCCCGCTCAATCCCCGTGTGTCTCTAGCCCTCACACCCACCCCCTCGCTCATGCCCCGTGTGTCTCTAGCCCTCCCCCCATTCCCCGCCCATGCCCCGTGTGTCTCTCCCCTCCCACCCCCTGCTCATGCCCCGTGTGTCTCTCCCCTCCCACCCCCTGCTCATGCCCCGTGTGTCTCTATCCCTCCCACCCACCCTCCGCACATGTCCCGTGTGTCTCTATCCCACCCACCACCCCCTGCCCCGTGTGTCTCTATCCCTCCCACCCACCCCCTGCTCATGCCCCGTGTGTCTCTCCCCTCCCACCCACCCCCCGCTCATGCCCCATGTTCTCTATCCCTCCCACCCACCTCCCGCTCATGCCCCATGTGTCTCTATCCCCCCCACCCACCCCCCGCTCATGCCCCATGTGTCTCTATACCTCCCACCCACCCCCCGCTCATGCCCCTATCCCTCCCACCCACCCCCCGCTCATGCCCCGTTTGTCTCCTCCCCACCCCCCCGCTCATGCCCCTTGTGTCTCTAACCCTCACGCCCAACCCCGCTCATGCCCCGTGTGTCTCTATTACTCCCACCCACCCCCCGCTCATGCCCTGTGAGTCTCTCACCTCCCCTCCACCCCATGCTCCTGCCCCGTGTGTCTCTCCCATCCCCCCACCCCCTGCTCATGCCCTGTGTGTCTCTCCCCTCTCCCCCACCCCCTGCTCATGCCCCGTGTGTCTCTCCCCTCCCCCACCACCCCCTGCACATGCCCCGTGTGTCTCTATCCCTCCCACCCACCCCCCGCTCATGCCCCGTTTGTCTCCCCCCCACCCCCGAACCCCCTGCTCATGCCCCGTGTGTCTCCCCCTCCCCCACCACCCCCCGCTCAACCCCCGTGTGTCTCTCCCCTTCCCCACCACCCCCCGCTCATGCCCCGTGTGTCTCTCCCCTCCCCCGAACCCCCTGCTCATGCCCCGTGTGTCTCTATCCATCCCGCCCGCCCCCCGCTCATGCCCCGTGTGTCTCTATCCCTCCCACCCACCCCCCGCTCAAGCCCCGTGTGTCTCTAGCCCTCACACCCACCCCCCGCTCATGCCTTGTGTGTCTCTAGCCCTCCCACCCACCCCCTCGCTCATGCCCCGTGTGTCTCTAGCCCTCCCCCCATTCCCCGCTCACGCCCCGTGTGTCTCTCCCCTCCCCCCACCCCCTGGTCATGCCCCGTGTTTCTCTCCCCTCCCCCGAACCCCCTGCTCATGCCCCGTGTGTCTCTCCCCTCCCCCGAACCCCCTGCTCATGCCCCGTGTGTCTCTCCCCTCCTACCATCTGCTCATGCCCCGTGTGTCTCTCCCCTCCCACCCCCTGCTCATGCCCCGTGTGTCTCTATAACTCCCACCCACCCCCCGCACATGTCACGTGTGTCTCTATCCCACCCACCACCCCCTGCTCATGCCCCGTGTGTCTCTATCCCTCCCACCCACCCCTTGCTCATGCCCCGTGTGTCTCTCCCCTCCCACCCACCCCCCGCTCATGCCCCGTGTTCTCTATCCCTCCCACCCACCTCCCGCTCATGCCCCATGTGTCTCTATCCCCCCCACCCACCTCCCGCTCATGCCCCATGTGTCTCTATACCTCCCACCCACCCCCCGCTCATGCCCCTATCCCTCCCACCCACCCCCCGCTCATGCCCCGTTTGTCTCCTCCCCACCCCCCCGCTCATGCCCCTTGTGTCTCTAACCCTCACGCCCAACCCCGCTCATGCCCCGTGTGTCTCTATTACTCCCACCCACCCCCCGCTCATGCCCTGTGAGTCTCTCACCTCCCCTCCACCCCATGCTCCTGCCCCGTGTGTCTCTCCCATCCCCCCACCCCCTGCTCATGCCCTGTGTGTCTCTCCCCTCTCCCCCACCCCCTGCTCATGCCCCGTGTGTCTCTCCCCTCCCCCACCACCCCCTGCACATGCCCCGTGTGTCTCTATCCCTCCCACCCACCCCCCGCTCATGCCCCGTTTGTCTCCCCCCCACCCCCGAACCCCCTGCTCATGCCCCGTGTGTCTCCCCCTCCCCCACTACCCCCCGCTCAAGCCCCGTGTGTCTCTCCCCTTCCCCACCACCCCCCGCTCATGCCCCGTGTGTCTCTCCCCTCCCCCGAACCCCCTGCTCATGCCCCGTGTGTCTCTATCCATCCCGCCCGCCCCCCGCTCATGCCCCGTGTGTCTCTATCCCTACCACCCACCCCCCGCTCAAGCCCCGTGTGTCTCTAGCCCTCACACCCACCCCCCGCTCATGCCTTGTGTGTCTCTAGCCCTCCCACCCACCCCCTCGCTCATGCCCCGTGTGTCTCTAGCCCTCCCCCCATTCCCCGCTCATGCCCCGTGTGTCTCTCCCCTCCCCCCACCCCCTGGTCATGCCCCGTGTTTCTCTCCCCTCCCCCGAACCCCCTGCTCATGCCCCGTGTGTCTCTCCCCTCCCCCGAACCCCCTGCTCACGCCCCGTGTGTCTCTCCCCTCCTACCATCTGCTCATGCCCCGTGTGTCTCTCCCCTCCCACCCCCTGCTCATGCCCCGTGTGTCTCTATAACTCCCACCCACCCCCCGCACATGTCACGTGTGTCTCTATCCCACCCACCACCCCCTGCTCATGCCCCGTGTGTCTCTATCCCTCCCACCCACCCCTTGTTCATGCCCCGTGTGTCTCTCCCCTCCCACCCACCCCCCGCTCATGCCCCGTGTGTCTCTATCCCTCCCACCCACCCCCCGCTCATGCCCCATGTGTCTCTATCCCTCCCACCCACCCCCCGCTCATGCCCCATGTGTCTCTATCCCTCCCGCCCACCCCCCGCTCATGCCCCTATCCATCCCAGCCACCCCCCGCTCATGCCCCGTTTGTCTCCCCCCCACCCCCCGCTCATGCCCCGTGTGTCTCTAACCCTCACGCCCAAACCCGCTCATGCCCCGTGTGTCTCTATCACTTCACCCACCGTCCGCTCATGCCCTGTGTGTCTCTCCCATCCCCCCCACCCCCTGCTCATGCCCCGTGTGTCTCTCCCCTCTCCCCCACCCCTGCTCATTCCCCGTGTGTCTCTCCCCTCCCCCACCACCCCCCGCTCATGCCCCGTGTGTCTCTCCCCTCCCCCACCACCCCCCGCTCATGCCCCGTGTGTCTCTATCCCTCCCACCCACCCCCCGCTCATGCCCCGTGTGTCTCTATCCCTCCCACCCACCCCCCGCTCATGTCCCGTGTGTCTCTATAACTCCCACCAACCCCCCACTCATGCCCCGTGTGTCTCTAGCACTCCCACCCACCCCCCGCTCATGCCCTGTGTGTCTCTCTCCCTCTCCCCACCCCCCTGCTCATGCCTCGTGTGTCCCTCTCACTCCCCCCACTCCCCGCTCAAGCCCCGTGTGTCTCTAGCCCTCACACCCACCCCCCGCTCATGCCCTGTGTGTCTCTAGCCCTCCCACCCACCCCCTCGCTCATGCCCCGTGTGTCTCTAGCCCTCCCCGCATTCCCCGCCCATGCCCCGTGTGTCTCTCCCCTCCCCCCACCCCCTGCTCACGCCCCGTGTGTCTCTCCCCTCCCCCGAACCCCCTGCTCATGCCCCGTGTGTCTCTCCCCTCCCACCCCCTGCTCATGCCCCGTGTGTCTCTCCCCTCCCACCCCCTGATCAAGCCCCGTGTGTCTCTATCCCTCCCACCCACCCTCCGCACATGTCCCGTGTGTCTCTATCCCACCCACCACCCCCTGCTCATGCCCCGTGTGTCTCTATCCCTCCCACCCACCCCCCGCTCATGCCCCGTTTGTCTCCCCCCCACCCCCCCGCTCATGCCCCGTGTGTCTCTAACCCTCACGCCCAACCCCGCTCATGCCCCGTGTGTCTCTATTACTCCCACCCACCCCCCGCTCATGCCCTGTGAGTCTCTCACCTCCCCTCCACCCCCTGCTAATGCCCCGTGTGTCTCCCCCATCCCCCCACCCCCTGCTCATGCCCCGTGTGTCTCTCCCCTCTCCCCCACCCCCTGCTCATGCCCCGTGTGTCTCTCCCCTCCCCCACCACCCCCTGCTCATGCCCCGTGTGTCTCTATCCCTCCCGCCCACCCCCCGCTCATGCCCCGTTTGTCTCCCCCCCACCCCCCGCTCACGCCCCGTGTGTCTCTATCCCTCCCGCCCGCCCCCTGCTCATGCCCCGTGTGTCTCTATCCCTCCCACCCACCCCCCGCTCATGCCCCGTGTGTCTCTCCCATCCCCCCACCCCCTGCTCATGCCCCGTGTGTCTCTCCCCTCTCCCCCACCCCTGCTCATGCCCCGTGTGTCTCTCCCCTCCCCCACCACCCCCCGCTCATGCCCCGTGTGTCTCTCCCCTCCCCCACCACCCCCCGCTCATGCCCCGTGTGTCTCTATCCCTCCCACCCACCCCCCGCTCATGCCCCGTGTGTCTCTATCCCTCCCACCCACCCCCCGCTCATGTCCCGTGTGTCTCTATCCCTCCAACCCACCCCCCGCTCATGTCCTGTGTGTCTGTAGCCCTCCCACCCACCCCCCGCTCATGCACCGTGTGTCTGTATCCCTCCCACCCACCCCCTGCTCATCCCCTTGTGTCTGTATCCCTCCACCCACCCCCCGCTCACGCCCCGTGGGTCTCTATTCCTCCCACCCACCCCCCGCTCATGCCCCGTGTGTCTCTATCCCTCCCACCCACCCCCACTCATGCCCTGTGTGTCTCTATCCCTCCCCCCACCCCCTGCTCATGCCCCATGTGTCTCTATCCCTCCCACCCCCCCGCTCATGCCCCATGTGTCTATCCCCTCCCGCCCACTCCCGCTCATGCCCCGTGTGTCTCTCATCCTCCCCCCAACCCCCGCTCATGCCCTGTGTGTCTCTATCCCCTCCTGCCCACCCCCCGCACATGCCCCGTGTGTCTCTCTGCTGTTGCCCCCCACTCATGCCCCGTGTCTCCCTGCTGTTGCCCCCCACCCCCTGCTCATGCCCCGTGTTTCTCTCTCCTGTTACCCCCACACCCCTCTCATGCCCGTGTCTCTCTCCTGTTACCCCCCACCGCCTCTCATGCCCCATGTCACTCTCCTGTTGCCCCCCACCCCCGATCATGCCCCGTGTCTCCCTGCTGTTTCCCCCACCCCCCTCTCATGCCCCGTGTCTCTCTCCTGTTACCCCCACCCCCCTCTCATGCCCTGTGTCTCTCTCCTGTTACCCCCACCCCCCTCTCATGCCCCGTGTCTCTCTCCTGTTGCCCCCCACCCCCGGTCATGCCCCGTGTCTCCCTTCTGTTGCCCCCACCCTCCGGTCATGCCCCGTGTCTCTCTGCTGTTGCCCCCCAGCCCCCAGTCATGCCCCGTGTCTCTCTCCTGTTACCCCCCACCCCCCACTCATGCCCTGTGTGTCTCTATCCCTCCCACCCAACCCCCACTCATGCCCTGTGTGTCTCTATCCCTCCCACCCCCCCACACATGCCCCATGTGTCTTTATCCATCCCACCCCCCCGCTCATGCCCCATGTGTTTATCCCCTCCCACCCACCCCCCGCTCATGCCCCGTGTGTCTCTCACCCTCCCCTCCACCCCCCGCTCATGCCCTGTGTGTCTCTATCTCCTCCCGCCCACCCCCCACTCATGCCCAGTGTGTCTCTCTGCTGTTGCCCCCCCACCCCCCGCTCATGCCCCTTGTCTCCCTGCTGTTGCCCCTCACCCCCTGCTCTTGCCCCGCGTCTCTCTATACTGTTACCCCCCACCGCCTCTCATGCCCCGTGTCTCTCTCCTGTTACCCCCACCCCCCGCTCATGACCTGTGTGTCTGTATCCCTCCTACCCACCCCCCGCTCATGCCCCGTGTGTCTGTATCCCTCCCACGCACCCCCCGATCATGCCCCGTGTGTCTGTATCCCTCCCACCCACCCCCTGATCTTGCCCCCTGTGTCTCTATCACTCCCCCCACCCCCTGCTCATGCCCCGTGTGTCTGGATCCCTCCCACCCACCTCCCGCTCATGCCCTGTGTGTCTCTCCCCTCCCCCCCACCCCCTGATCTTGCCCCGTGTGTCTCTATCCCTCCCCCCCACCCCCTGCTCATGCCCCGTGTGTCTCTATCCCTCCCCCCACCCCCTGCTCATGCCCCGTGTGTCTCTATCCCTCCCACCCACCCCCCGCTCATGCCCTGTGTGTCTCTCCCCTCCCCCCACCCCCTGATCTTGCCCCGTGTGTCTCTATCCCTCCCCCCCACCCCCTGCTCATGCCCCGTGTGTCTCTATCCCTCCCCCCACCCCCTGCTCATGCACCGTGTGTCTCTCCCCTCCCCCCACCCCCCGCTCATGAACCGTGTGGCTTTATCCCTCCCACCCACCCCCCGCTCATGCCCCGTGTGTCTCTATCCCTCCCACCCACTCCCCGCTCATGCCCCGTGTGTCTCTATCCCTCCCACCGCCCCGCTCATGCCCCATGTGTCTCTAAGCCTCTCACCCCCCCGCTCATGCCCCATGTGTTAATCCCCTCCCGCCCACCCCCCGCTCATGCCCCGTGTGTCTCTCACCCTCCCCCCACCCCCCGGTCATGCCCCGTGTGTCTCTATTCCCTCCCGCCCACCCCCCGCTCATACCCCGTGTGTCTCTCTGCTGTTGCCCCCCACCCCCCGCTCATGCCCCGTGTCTCCCTTCTGTTGCCCCCACCCCATGCCCCGTGTCTCTCTCTCCTGTTACCCCCATCCCCCTCTCATGCCCCGTGTCTCTCTCCTGTTGCCCCCCACCCCCGATCATGCCCCGTGTCTCCCTGCTGTTTCCCCCCACCCCCCTCTCATGCCCTGTGTCTCTCTCCTGTTACCCCCACCCCCCTCTCATGCCCTGTGTCTCTCTCCTGTTACCCCCACCCCCCTCTCATGCCCTGTATCTCTCACCTGTTGCCCCCCACCCCCGGTCATGCCCCGTGTCTCCCTTTTGTTGCCCCCACCCCCGGTCATGCCCCGTGTCTCTCTGCTGTTGCCCCCCACCCCCGGTCATGCCCCGTGTCTGTCTCCAGTTACCCTCCACCCCCCGCTCATGACCCCATGTCTCTCTCCTGTTGCCCCCCACCCCCTGGTCATGTCTCGTGTCTCCCTTCTGTTGCCCCCCACCCCCCGGTCAGGTCCCGTGTCTCCCTGCTGTTGCCCTCCCACCCCCCTCTCATGCCCCGTGTCTCTCTCCTGTTACCCCCCACCCCCTCTCATGCCCCATGTCTCCATGCTGTTGCCCCCCACCCCCCGCTCATGCCCCGTGTCTCTCCTGTTCCACCCCACCCCCGCTCATGCCCCGTGTCTCTCTCCTGTTCCCCCCAACCCCCAGTCATGCCCCGTGTCTCCCTGCTGTTGCCCCCCACCCCCCTCATGCCCCATGTCTCTCTCCTGTTATCCCCCACCCCCCGCTCATGCCCCGTGTCTCCCTGCTGTTGCCCCCGCTCATGCCCCGTGTCTCTCTCATATTACCCCCCACCCCCCGCTCATGCCCCGTGTCTCTCTCCTGTTGCTCCCCACCCCCGGTCATGCTCTGTATCTCCCTCCTGTTGCCCCCAACCCCCTGCTCATGCCCCGTGTCTCTCTTCTGTTACCCCCCACCCCCCTCTCATGCCCCGTGTCTCCCTCGTTTTCCCCCCGCCCCCCGCTCATGCCCCGTATCTCCCTGCTGTTGCCCCCCACCCCCCGCTCATGCCCCGTGTCTGTCTCCTGTTACCCTCCACCCCCCGCTCATGCCCGTGTCTCTCTCCTGTTGCCCCCCACCCCCGGTCATGTCCAGTGTCTCCCTTCTGTTGCCCCTCACCCCCCGGTCATGTCCCGTGTCTCCCTGCTGTTGCCCTCCCACCCCCCTCTCATGCCCCGTGTCTCTCTCCTGTTACCCCCACCCCCCTCTCATGCCCCATGTCTCCCTGCTGTTGCCCCCCACCCCCCACTCATGCCCCATGTCTCCCCTGTTCCACCCCACCCCCCGCTCATGCCGTGTCTCCCTCATTTTCTCCCCCACCCCCCGCTCATGCCCCGTGTTTTCCCTGTTCCTACCACCCCACGCTCATGCCCCGTGTCTCCCCTGTTCCCCCCACCTCCCGCTCATGCCCCGTGTCTCCCTGCTGTTGCCCCCCACTCCCCTCTCATGCCCTGTGTCTCTCTCCTGTTACCCCCACCCCCCTCTCATGCCCCGTGTCTCTCTCCTTTTCCCCCAACCCCCCGATCATGCCCCGTGTCTCCCTGCTGTTGCCCCCCACCCCCCTCATGCCCCATGTCTCTCTCCTGTTACCCCCCACCCCCCGCTCATGCCCCGTGTCTCCCTGCTGTTGCCCCCCACCCCCTGCTCATGCCCTGTGTCTCTCTCCTGTTACCCCCACCCCTCTCTCATGCCCCGTGTCTCTCTCCTGTTGCCCCTCACCCCCGGTCATGCCCTGTGTCTCCCTGCTGTTGCCCCCCACCCCCCGGTCATGCTCCGTGTCTCCCTGATGTTGCCCCCCACCCCCCGCTCATGCCCCGTGTCTCTCTCCTGTTACCCCCCACCCCCCCGTCATGCCCCGTGTCTCCCTGCTGTTTCCCCCCACCCCCCGCTCATGCCCCGTGTCTTTCTCCTGTTCCCTCCACCTCCGCTCATGCCCTGTGTGTCTCTCCTGTTGCCCCCCACCCCCTGCTCATGCCCCATGTCTCCCTGCTGTTGCCCCCACCCCCCGCTCATGCCCCGTGTATCCCTGCTATTGCCCCCACTCATGCCCAGTGTCTGTCTCCTGTTACCCCCACCCCCTCTCATGCCCTGTGTCTCTCTCCTGTTACCCCCCACCCCCATCTAATGCCACGTGCCTCTCTCCTGTTACCCCCACCCCCCTCTCATGCCCCGTGTCTCCCTGCTGTTGCCCCCCCACCCCCCGCTCATGCCCCGTGTCTCTCTCCTGTCACCCCCCACTCCCCGGTCATGCCCCGTGTCTCCCTGCTGTTACCCCCCACCCTCCGCTCATGCCCCGTGTCTCTCTCCTGTTCCCCCCACCCCCGCTCATGCCCTGTGTGTCTCCCCTGTTGCCCCCCACCCCCGATCATGCCCCGTGTATCCCTGCTGTTGCCCCCGCTCATGCCCCGTGTCTGTCTCCTGTTACCCCCCCACCCCCTCTCATGCCCCGTGACTCCCTGCTGTTACCCCCCACCCCCCTCTCATGCCCCGTGTCTCTCTCCTGTTGCCCCCCACCCCCCGGTAATTCCCCGTGTCTCCCTGCTGTTGCCCCCCACTCATGCCCCGTGTCTCTCTTCTATTACCCCCACCCCTCTCTCATGCCCCGTGTCTCTCTCCTGTTACCCCCACCCCCCGGTCATGTCCTGTGTCTCCCTGGTGTTGCCCCCCACCCCCGCTCATGCCCCGTGTCTCTCTCCTGTTACCCCCCACCCCCCTCTCATGCCCCATGTCTCTCTCCTGTTGCCCCCCACACCCCCTCGTGCCCCGTGTCTCTCTCCTGTTACCCCCCACCCCCCGCTCATGCCCTGTGTCTCCCTGCTGTTGCCCCCCACCCCCCGCTCATGCCCCGTGTCTCTCTCCTGTTACCCCCCACCCCCGCTCATGCCCTGTTTGTCTCTCCTGTTGCCCCCCACCCCCTGCTCATGCCCCATGTCTCCCTGCTGTTGCCCCCACCCCCTGCTCATGCCCCGTGTATCCCTGCTATTGCCCCCGCTCATGCCCCGTGTCTGTCTCCTGTTACCCCCCCACCCCCTCTCATGCCACGTGTCTCTCTCCTGTTACCCCCACCCCCATCTAATGCCACGTGCCTCTCTCCTGTTACCCCCACCCCCTCTCATGCCCCGTGTCTCCCTGCTGTTGCCCCCCACCCCCCGCTCATGCCCGTGTGTCTCCCCTGTTACCCCCCACCCCCCGCTCATGCCCCGTGTCTCCCTGCTGTTGCCCCCCAACCCCCTCTCATGCCTCGTGTCTCTCTCCTGTTACCCCTCACCCCCCTCTCATACCCCTTGTCTCTCTCCTCTTCCCCCCACCCCCCGGTCATGCCCTGTGTCTCCCTGCTGTTGCCCCCCGCTAATGCCCTCTGTCTCTCTCCTGTTACCCCCCACCCCCCGCTCATGCCCTGTGTCTCCCTGCTGTTGCCCCCCCACCCCCGGTCATGCCCTATGTCTCCCTGCTGTTGCCCCCCACCCCCACTCATGCCCCGTGTCTCTCTCCTGTTACCCCCCACCCCCCGGTCATGCCCCGTGTCTCCCTGCTGTTACCCCCCACCCCCCGCTCATGCCCCGTGTCTCTCTCCTGTTCCCCCCAACCCCGCTCATGCCCTGTGTGTCTCCCCTGACCCCCCACCCCCGATCATGCCCCGTGTATCCCTGCTGTTGCCCCCGCTCATGCCCCGTGTCGGTCTCCTGTTACCCCCCCACCCCTTCTCATGCCCTGTGTCTCCCTGCTGTTACCCCCCCACCCCCTCTCATGCCCTGTGTCTCTCTCCTGTTGCCCCCCACCCCCCAGTCATGCCCCGTGTCTCCCTGCTGTTGCCCCCCACCCCGCACTCATGCCCCGTGTCTCTATCTATTACCCCCACCCCCCGGTCATGCCCCGTGTCTCCCTGCTGTTGCCCCCCGCTCATGCCCCGTATCTCTCTCCGGTTACCCCCACCCCCCGGTCATGCCCTGTGTCTCCCTGGTGTTGCCCCCCGCCCCCGCTCATGCCCCGTGTCTTTCTTCCCTGTTAACCCCCACCCCCTTCTCATGCCCCGTCTCTCTCCTGTTACCCCCCACCCCCTCTCATGCCCTGTGTCTCTCTCCTGTTGCTCCCCCACCCCCCGATCATGCCCCATGTCTCCCTGCTGTTTCCCCCCACCCCCCGCTCATGCCCCGTGTCTCTCTCCTGTTACGCCCCACCCCCCTCTCATGCCCCGTGTCTCCCTCGTGATCCCCCACCCCCCGCTCATGCCCTGTGTCTCCCTGCTGTTGCCCCCACCCCCGCTCATGCCCCGTGTCTCTCTCCTGTTCCCCCCCACCCCCCGCTCATGCCCTGTTGTGTTCTCTTTATACACCCCGCCTTTCCTTTCCATGGTGGCCATCTTGGTAAAAGATTTTCCTTCCTGCACCTGCGGCGTCCCGGTTTGGAAAGAAAAATCTTTTCTTTACCACTTGGGGTTCCCACTTTGAGGACCTAAGATGCTAGTGGTCTTCATCTATTGAAAAGGATGTTATGGTGACGTTGCACTAATAAAAACCTATGAAATTCAATGAAAAAACTTTGTTAAAGGGACGTTATGGTTAAGTTGCGCTACTAAAAACCTATGAAATTCAGTGAAAAAACTTTGTTAAAGGGACGTTATGGTTCCAAGTAAAACCAAAAAACCCTTGAAATTCGCCAGTTATGGTAAGCTAAGCAACCATAACTCGCGCCACCACTGTGCACTGCTAAGACTAACACCCACGACATCAAAGATGACATCACAAATGGTTAAGTTGCAGTAACAAAAACCCATGAAATTCAGTGAAGAAATGGTGTTAAAGGAACTTTATGTTTACAAGTAAAACTGAAAAACCCTTGAAATTTGACAGTTATTGTACGCTAAGCAACCATAACTCGGACCAACTCTGTGCACTGCTAAGACTAAAACCCAGGATATGAACAATGACATCACAAAGGTCATTGATGATATATTGATGACATCACATATCTGGGCCAATTGTTTTTGTTTACTAACATGATTAGGCAAGTTTTTGTTTAGTGACAATCAGAATTTTCAAAAGTTAAAGGTGCTATATAGCTACACATTAACATTTTTAAATGTTCTTAAAGTACTCTCCTTAGAGTTTAATCAGAGCTCATAGTGCACATACATGGGGTAATAAGCACGCCTCAAACACTCAATAATTTGTGTACATTATGATTAACACTAATCTTATTGTCATTTTGTTTTTGTCTTCCTTACTTTAGTTTCCCTGTATGAGCCTTTAATTTGAATGCATTGTGCATTTTGGAATGTATTTTTTTCTAGTAACACAAGTGTGGGGTAAGTTGTCGATTGTTACCTACTTATTCCATGTTTAACATTACTGAAAACTCTCATTAGGTAATATTTATTAGTACCCGGTGAGGGTGCAATCAGAATGAAAGAGCCATTCTGATGGGCCCTCGCCGAGTCATTACCAGGCTGGGAATCCCTCTGTCGGAATTCCATGGCCTTTGTCCCCGGCGGGGGGCGTGGCAGCCAAAGAGGATGCTCGAAGCGGGGCCATCCCCGGTCTGAGCCTCCCCACGGCTGAGAGGCTTCGTTCGTCCCCCACCGGGGACTGAGGTAAGGCTTTTTTTTTCTCCCCTTTCCACTCTCCTCCCACCTCCCTACTTTCCCCACCCCACTTACCTTCTATCCCTTGGTCCCCAGTCTGGGACGATTGCAGCCTCCTGCCGTGTGTAGACTCGGAGCGGGACAATCCCCACTCCAAGCCTTCACACGGCTGGAGGCTGCCATCGTCCCCCGCTGGGACCCAGGTATGTTTTTTTTCCATTATTTTCGCATTTCTGCCCTCCCAACCGCATTTACCTTCTTTTGTTTTCAGGAGTGGATGTGCTGGAAATGCTTCTGTTTCCAGCGCATCCGCTCCCGATGGCCACCGTGGAAAGGGAAAACGTACTCCGCTAAAAAGCTTTTAGTGCCCCGGTCACACAGATTTTGTGGGGTGGGGTACTAATAGCTATATGCCCCTCGCGGAGGGGGCATTACCGACTCTGATAATGCCCCAGGGCCTTCGTTAACTATGAGCCCCGGGGCATTTCCTGAGTCGGTAAAGCATATTGCTTTATTATTTTACTATCGGAAATGACCAGATTAAAAATAATGTACTTCTATGGTGCATGCTGCATCCATTACCCATGTGTATGTATAATCGGGTTCCTCTACTAACAAAAACACTAGAATATAATGATTTGTTTACATGAGAAAATTATTTAATACATTAAGAAGCTCATGATAGTTTTCCACATCACCCCTAACATCGTGTTTGCAACATTATAGTCCCTTTTAGGGACTGTTTATTAAAATTTATGTAATATGTGTTGCCATCAGTGATGTCATAAATGACATTTGTGAAGCCATCTTTCATGTCCTGGGTGTTGTTCTTAGCAGTGCACGGTGGAGTTATGGTTGCTTAGCTTACCATAACTGGCAAATTTCTTTTTTTTTTGTTTTTGTTTAACTTGTAACTATGCATCCCTTTAACAACGTTTTTTCATTGAATTTCATGATTTTATTAGTGCAACTTAACCATAACAACCCTTTAACAAGGTTTTTTAAAGTGAATTTAATGGGTTTTTACCAGTGTATGCTATCATACTAATGCATCCAGCCCAAGAGCCTTGTGTTGGAAGCTCTTCTACAGATGGCTGCCGCTGATTCCAATCTCCAAGCACTGCGCGTGTGCCTGCAGTCGTGCCCCTCAACATGTGAGGTGGTTGGCTGCCTGCTCCCTTATCCAAGGCCTCCCCCAGCCAGCAGACGAAGTCGGTTCTTTCCAGCGGGGAAGGCTGCTGGGTAATGCTTACTGCCTGTCTGTGCCTGTTTGGGCCCTGGAGGGCCAGGAGCTCTCCCTGCCTTACCGGTCACTGCACCCAACAGATTGCCACAGCACTCGCCTGGGACAGCATGTGACCTGGCTGCACCCTAATCTGCTATAAGATTTTCTCCACTTCTGTGCAGCTGCCTCCTCATCCACTGCTTACATGATAAGCCAGGAGGCTTGTGGCAGCATGCAATCCCTGTCTTGGAATGCAAGCCTCGCAGACGGGCCCCACTACCTGCATCAGCCACTAGATAGCTTCTGTTCTCTCCCAGCCTGTTCTGCACTAAGCCAATAATGCAGCATCGTAATCTGCCACCTACTTACCTACCTGATTGATCCTTGCAAATATATCGTAGGCCCCAGCATCATGAGTAGTGGCTTGCCAGACTATTTCATTACCTGATTGACCCTTGCCTATATGATGTAGCACCTTGCAGCAAGAGGAGTGGTTTGCCAGACTATGTAATTACCTGATGGACCCTTGCATATATGTTGTAGTCCCTCGTACCTTGAGGAGTGGGTTGCCTGACTGTGTATTTACCTGATTGACCCTTCCATATACGTTGTAGCCCCCCGCACCATGTGGAGACGCTTGCTAGACGATGTAATTACCCGATTGACCATTCCATATTTGTTATAGCCCCTTGTACCTTGAGGAGAGGCTTGCAAGACTAGGTAATTACCTGATTGACCCATGCATATATGTTGTAGTCCCTCGTACCTTGAGGAGTGGCTTGCCTGACTGTGTAATTACCTGATTGACCCTTGCATATATGTTGTAGCCCCCAGCACCATGAAGAGAGGTTTGCCAAACTATGTAATTATCTGATTGACCCTTGCAAATATGTTGTATTGCCCCTCACCATGAAGAGTGGCTCGCCAGACTATGTAATCACCTGATTGATCCTTGCAAACATGTTGTAGCCCCCCACACTATGAGGAGTGGCTCGCCAGACTATGTAATCACCTGATTGACCCTTGTCTATATGTTGTAGTCCCTTGCAGCAAGAGGAGTGGCTTGCCAGACTATGTAATTACCTGATGGACCATTGCATATTTGTTATAGCTCCTCGTACCTTGAGGAGAGGCTTGCAAGACTAGGTAATTACCTGATTGACCCATGCATATATGTTGTAGCCGCTCCTACCTTGAGGAGTGGCTTGCCTGTCTGTGTAATTACCTGATTGACCCTTGCAAATATGTTGTATTGCCCCGCACTATGAAGAGTGGCTCGCCAGACTATGTAATCACCTGATTGACCCTTGCCTATATGTTGTAGTCCCTTGCAGCAAGAGGAGTGACTTGCCAGACTATGTAATTACCTGATGGACCCTTGCATATTTGTTATAGCCCCTCGTATCTTGAGGAGAGGCTTGCAAGACTATGTAATTACCTGATTGACCCATGCATATATGTTGTAGCCCCTCCTACCTTGAGGAGTGGCTTGCCTGACTGTGTAATTACCTGATTAACCCTTGCATATATGTTGTAAGCCCCCGCACCATGAGGAGAGGCTTGCCAGACTATGTAATTACCTGATTGACCCTTGCAAATATCTTGTATCCCCCTGCACTATGAAGAGTGGCTCGCCAGACTATGTAATCACCTGATTGACCCTTGCCTATATGATGTAGCCCCCAGCATCATGAGGTGAGGTTTGCCAGACTATGTCAGTACCTGATTGACCCTTCCATATATGTTGTAACCCCTCATACCTTGAGGATTGGCTTGCCAGTCTATGTAACTCCCTGATTGCCCTATGCATATCTGTGTCACTCACAAGAACGATTTGCATGTTGTATCTCATTTAAGAGTGCTTTCACTTTGCACTTATTGTAACTAGTGCTCTGATGTCTTAGGGTTTGGCACGCTGCTATAAATGTAAAAATAAATAAATAAATGCATACCTAATATAGCGACATTTCTGTCCAATTTAAAAAGTTTCAACTGAACACTCTGCCATTTCACACCTTATAACGACTTCTTTACACTTTTTGCAACTTTTCCCACTGTTTTTGTGTTTGTTGATGTTCGCAAATGTCTGACGTTATCACAGACTTTTTCAACAGTGTCACATGACAATGCGCTCATGCCGACTTGATGACGTGTCATTGAATGCTTCCGCACTTTGCAAACGGGTCTATGCTTTGTGAACAGTTTGGATCTGCATTTTCAGCTGAACTTGGAACTTTGAACTCAATATGTATCCTTGCACAGCTCCTACACCTATTCTCACTCATTATCCATTAACAATCTAGCACACAGAACATACTTGGAAGAATATTAGCAAAACAGCTATTTATCTTAAAAACAATTTAAATAACATTCTCCTACATCGAACAGCCAAAGAACTGCTTCGAGAAATAGAGAACATTCAGCGTAAATACTTTGAAACTGAAGTTGATTTCGAACCTTCTGTACCTTCAGAAAACATTACCGAAAACGTCCTTAACATCAACATACTAATAAAGACACACAAAAAAGAAATAGCTAAGTTTCAAAACACATCTGCTGAAATACCAGACCAAATATGTGTCTGTTGTCACAGAACGTTTTATTAAAAGAGCACAGAAATAGTAGATCTAGCCTACAAAATAGAAGACAATGAAGAATCCCAATGGTTCCAATTAGCTTTTGTAAAGACTGGTAGAGGGTGTCTGTACTTTTGCTCTCTATATGGTAGAGGAGAGGCACAGGAGACCCCAGCCAAGATTCTCTATAAGGTAGCAATGGACGAGCAATCAAGGCCTAGCTTCTCAGGAGGTGATGCAGGCTGGTTCTTAAGTACATTGTAGTCCCCGAACCCCCACAAAGGAATGTCCACACACTGTATTACTGAAAACACAGTCTTTATATAATTAATATTCAAAGGTATGTACACGATCACAATAACGCACTTTGTACTCGGAAGTCAATAATGATAAATATATACAATTCTAAAGTGGTACCACTACTGTTATCGAATCTCATTAAAGTGCATCAACTGTACGGTTAAAATGTTACACAGATTAATAACGCGGAAACCAGCATTAGAGATAGGTAGGAACGTAAGATGGTTGAAACAATAGGCAGAATGCCTACCGCTAGGCACAGTTATGTGTGGAGATCCCTCCACCTGGGCAACCTGCAAATAAAAGATATATAGCACAAGCCCAGTCCATATGTTCAATAGTCTCACTTCTTCCTAAAAAGGTTTTACCCCCCCAATGTACCTGGTGGAGTAGAGTTCTCCGACGATGCGTCGACCGATCCTTCTTGAGTGCCTCCCTTTCAGGCGGGAGCCACAGATCGTCGAGAGGTGTCGGGGAACTTGGCGTTCAGTGTAGGAGAATCGACGGCCCTTCTTTAGTGTCCTCACTTTAAGGCAGGAGTCACGGGTCGTCGAACGTCTGACGGTGAACAGGGTGAACTACGGCAGGGAAGTGGCAGCTTCGTTCCTAGCGGTGCTCGTCGACAACAGAGCGTTGGCGTCCTGCAAGGAAGAGGCGTGTGGGGCACCTTGGTGATGATAGTTCTGGACCGCAAAGAGATGATGAAGAACTGTGGCCCAGCAAGGGCGTCGAGTTGTCGGCGTCTCTGTGGTCCTTAGGTGGCGGTAAAACCCACCGGTGGAGGCTCCTCGGCGTGTTGACGGTCGGGCCTTCTCCAGCGGGAGACAAGCGGGTGACGATGCAGACGAGAGCGTCCGATGATCAATGGAAGTTCTTAGGCAGACGGGAGCACGGCGGCTCCGGTTGGCGACGACCGTCTTCGACAGTGGCGGACAACAGTCCGAGTGCTTCTCCTTGGAGTTCCGCAGCAGCCCTCGTATCGGGTCGGCAGCCTGTCGAAGGTCTGTCTACCAGGGAGCGTTGGCAAAGATCAGCTGTGCACGATGGTCCCTCGTAGCTCGGGAAGAGGGCGCCTTACCAGGTCCTCTCTGGGTCAGTCCTTGGGAACACAGCAGCCTTCAGATTGCGAGGGAGAGCCACAGCACTCCTTCTCGTCCAGCGGGGCATTTCTAGGTCAAGCGTCAGTTACTCCAGTTACTCGTCGTAGTGGACTTCAGCTTCTGAACACGATTCCTAGCAGTGAGAGGTCCCCAGATATACTGTTGATCTCCCATTCATTCCGCTGGGTCACACTCAAGCATCCAATCACGATTACGGGCATTCATGCAGGCAGGCAGCAAATCAGGCACACGAGGTATTCAGGCCATTAACTTCTCTCCAGACACTCACAACAAGTTATGTGTATTGGGACAAGTACCGAGCCATTCAACACTCCAAGCTGCATTCATACCGGTTTCAGGCAGGGTTGTCTCAGTCATTGTGTCAACCACCAGATACTAGACACCGACAACACAGAATGCATATTCGTCACACACTCTATTCACCCAGGTTCCACCCACAGGAGGAACCCACAACATACATCACCGGGAAGGCTCCAGCTAGTCTGGCCGGGCCTTCACAACAACACCATATATAGCATTTCCACCCAACAGCCAGTCAGGGGGAAGGGACAGAGTCAGGGCTTCCCAGGACTTTGGGAAAACAAGGTAATGGGTAATAGAAAGCAAGAGGCCACCGGGGCCATCTTGTTTTCCATCAGGAATCAACTGATCCCAATGGCAGGGCCAGGGTATCCCAAAATGGAGGATACTCAGCGCACCTGTCAAATTCAGAATGGAGCTGCCACCAGCCCATACCCTGCTCTGCGGGCCACCCACAGGTGCCCAAAAACATACACTAGGGGCACAGGGTTGTACCCCCACCCATGGGTGCCATAAGGGTATCCCACGGGTCCGTTCACCAAACCAAAAGAAAGAGAGCTGCACCACCAGGAGTCCCACATGAACTCCTGCATGGAAAACACGACAGAACACATGATAAAAAGCAGTAAAGGACAAGGATACAGAGGCTCTGTCCCTCTGATGCATTTCCAGCATCACAGCTTTATATCTCACAGCAGAAGATAAATACAGCATAACTGATCCCTCAACAGTTTGCACGCACTGCAACACAAAGCTTGACAATAACCAAATGACATCACACGCTGTCAGTAATTACTTAGAAATTTTCCAACCTCCGAAAGCTCTCCAACAACTTAACTTGTACAAGAACATTATAATACAAACAGTGCACACATTTCAAGTATAATACACCTTCAACCAAAATCAGTCAAATTACCTCCATCAGAGTTACTAAAGGGTATATGTGGCAAAGTAGTATATTTGCCATTAGATTTAAAAGAAAATCTACAAACTCTAGGAGTACAACAACCAATAGATCAATCTTTGATTATACTAGATAATGGTGTGCCAAACAAAAGACAAATAAATTTGGCAACAACTAGTCAACTTAAACACAGTTACACAAGCCCTACAATATCTAAAAGAAAATAATGAATACTACAACGATATAAACATAGAGGAAAATTTATGAGAAACCACCAAATTATTCAAGACTCACCAGCAACTGGCTAATTTGAATGTGTAGATCCTGTCACTGCAGCCAACATGTTAGATCAATATAGAATTCACCCACTACACTCCAAAGACACCATTGACGATTCACTAGAAACATATTAAATGCATAAAGCCAAAGGATCCCCAATGAGCATATGGGAAAAAAGTGTAGAAGCATGTTCTTTTCCTCTTCTCTTTCCTACAGGAAAGGGAGGAAGATATGATGAAAGGTCCAAAGAAATTAGTACATCAGAATATCCCTCTTTCCAAATGTATTCTGAAGAAACCAGATTCAGGCAAAATATCAAATATATTTTCCACCTCCTCTTCGAAAGTGACCTAGCAACTCTATGTTATGGACTTTCACACACATTAAAAACAGGCTCTAACTTTTGAAAAATATCCACTACACAACTGCTTCAGAAAATCAAAGACAAATGTGAAGTTTTGCAGTCAAGTATTACAAATCTCTTGGCAAACATGCATGGTACAAAATAATACTGCTTCCAAAATCATACGGATGTACGTTGTATGGTAAGGAACCGAGGCCCACCCACATGGTTTGTTACTTTAAGCTGTGCAGAGTACTCATGGGATGACTAGCACAACAACGTACTTACACACTGCAATCCAAAATAAAGACAGAATAGATATAAAAACACCAGGAGAACTTTGTTCTCGTGACACTGTCAATCTGTCAAGGTACGTTCACCATCACTTCATTGCCATGCTAGTTCATTCACACTAGACCGCGGCGGATGGTGCCATTCACTGGGATCTCGACTAAGAGCCTGCAGGTAATCTGCATGTTGCAGATGACATGAGGGGGAACTAAAAATGCTGTAAATATCAGTGGATGTGCTTGTGCGGTCCCTAATACGATACTTATTTTCTACTTCAGAAATCATATTGCACTCAACTTGACTGGGAACGTAGAGACAGCCATACATGCGACCGCCCAGCCCGCCATTTTCATACTATACTAATTGCAGAAGAAGTACATGACTTATGATCAGAACTGTTCAAGCCGTAAGCAGTTAAGCCGTATATTGCAGTCCCGGAAAGGAGATTTAGAAATGCCAACACCTGGTGTTGCACGATTCTGGGCTTTTTCTAACAAGACACTTTTCATTATCCCCAGAAATCACAGCACATCAATTTGATTGTACAGTTTTGGGATTGCCATACTTATGGTCTCACAGCTTGCCATCTGAAGAGTACACAAAAACGGTTGGGAAAGCTTATTATCAACAACCTAAAGCGTGCCCTTGAAGGTCAGTGTATTGTACTATTGACTTTGATTGTAGCTAAGGACTGGGAACCTTGTTATATTACAACCAAGTACAGATTCATTGAATACCCTGCCCCGATAGTGCTCCTGATAGGAGATGCTTACCGACCCGGTTAGAGATGGTTAAGAATCTATAACTATAGCCACACATCTGGTGGAATAATGACAGAAGGAAGTGAAACATAATGATTATTTTAAAGGGTGCATTTTGGAAAATGTAAACACAAGCATGTTTCCAGATCTAATTCAATTAGTTCTGCAATACAAGCATGACCCTGTACTTGCTTGATCTATTACACGGCCACCAACTTTTTAATTTGTCACACAGCAGTAATAGGAAGGCAGAGCAAGGAGCCCAGGGACCTGTCCATTACACTCCAGATGCGTGAAAGCAAAACCATGTCGGGGCTCGAAGACTGCCCTGAAGAAAGTGGGTAAAAAACTTGTAAACCACTGAAACCGGCAGACAAAAAACACTGTAAGACGGGTAAGGGTACAACCGATACTACACCGTTTTGCTTCATTCCTGGCTAGGCCCCCCTGGTCATTTGATGGGATGATTCCAGTAACTGATAGCCATTTTGGGTTTCTTAAAACTTTACTGACAGAAATGTCAAATTGAGGCAACCTATGTGTTCCTTTTTTTTAGAAATAAAAACAAAATGTTTTTCATTCTTTTAAATATAACATTTACTGTTACACCTCATAGAGTAATGGGACTTGTTCAGTTGGGTATATAGGTCATTAAAATTGTTTTATCACCACTAATAGACTAACTGAATGTGTGTTTTAAAACATCCTGTTTCGTCATACACTGCAAGGGAATCCAGTGTGCTTGACGTCCTTTGGCAGAAGGCTGACCCAGAAACTTCCTTAGGAGTTGCACATAAAGATTGTGTGTATTTCCATTCCCTTTCCTGTCTGCTATTAGATAAGCGTCACACCAGCGAAACCTTGGACTAGGGGGACATAGTTAATGATAGATATATTTTCACGCTATCCTTCTGTCCTCTTTTTGTGCAAATCAACTTCTGGGGCTCCTCTTGTTCTTTCCATCCCTTTGGAATGGTGTAATATTTGTTGCAAGTGTTAATTTTTGGTGTGTTATTCCCCTTTTGTGCATATTACTAGTCAGGATCGACCCTGCATATGTAGCTTTGAGGCACCCCTTTGTGATTTTTGAATGTAACAATACCTCCGTTACTCAAAAACATAGGTTACCAACAAATTTGACAAATGCCTACTTAATATTTCTTCAACCCAAATTTAGTCACAAAACTGTAGCACAAGTAACAGTTAGAATATGCCAACATCCATAATACTACATTAGTACTTTTCAAAGTAAATCTAGTTAGAATACACCAACATGTATCTAACTATTTGAAACATACCCTTATTCCAAAACACTTCAAATACGCCATCTCAATTCTTATACGACAAAACATCTTCTGACCTCTAATGTAGTTAGAATACACCAACAGGTATCTAACTACTTCAAGTATTCACTCAATCACAACATATTTCAAACACTCATACTATTATCCTTAGACTCACATAACTGTCATTGTTTTGTTTTTAATCCAGTATACTGTTTTCCTCAATTACCCAATTATTATTTAATGTCAAGAGAGCAGTGTGTCATACACTAATGCTGTACCAAATATAATTCCTAGAATGTGAAGTTTATTAGGTTCTAAATGTATATGTACAATTGTATACAACTATAACTTTTCAACTATCCTGCTTAACAAATTGTACTGTTTTTTTTTTCTAACAATATAAATCAGAGATTCCAGCTTCATAACACTATACAACTAAGTAACCATAGCATTTATAATCATATACTTATTCTATGAGCACTATCCTCATTTGTACTACCGTCATAAGTACCATATACAGTTCAATTACATAATTCTTCCTTATTACAATGATGTTGTACTCCAACTATATTACCTATATTTACTATACACATACTACTACTATGGTGATTCTGGCTATACTCTTACCACATTACCTATAATTACTAGACACATATTACTACTGTGGTGGTTGTGGCCAGTGGACCTATTCTTGGGACCATTGTCTGCATCCATACCCCTCAGAATCTGGCCACTGGACTCAACCACCATAATACAATTAAATATATAACAACTAAGTCCCATAAACCGTCAACTAATAAAAGTCACTCTAACTGCCCTGCAATCATAATTATGTCCCTGGGCACCAAAATTTACCGCACACGCAACAGCATCTGCAAAGCCGTTATTCTACCTATAGAAACGGCTCCATATCATCTTTATGCCACTCTCCTACTCGTTCCAAACCCTCTTTCACAAACCAAATAACTCTAAATGTATTTCCCAAGCCGTCCGTTCACAGCACTGTCCGCAAATTACTGCAGTGTCCGCGGATGGCAACAGCACCTGTCCAACCTTTTTCCACCTACAAAAATAGCACCCATATCATATTTTTACCACTCCCCCACCCTTCCCAGTTCCTCTTTCCACCACCAAATAACCCAAAATGTGTTTTCCACACTTTATACCCAGCGCTCTGTCAAAACTAACCAGCCACTGGCCGCGGATCCAGCATGGCAGGTGTTTACAAAAATGTGACGTACTTAAAGCTTTTCGCCATCCAATCAGCAGGCGTGTCCAATGTCAGCAGACATCACACCTTCCTCTGGGCCAATCAGAGGCCAATCCACGTACAGAACAGGGAAGTGAGTCCACTGACCAAACCCAGATACCACTCATTATTTTTAACCTAGTTTTTGGTTGTTTTACACAAAACTACTGGACGGATTTACTCCAAATTAAGACAGTCATACTTTCATGACCAAGCCACAGCTCCTGCTGAAAATGTGATGAAAATCCGACCCGCGGTTTGGGCTGTAGCGGTGAGCAAATTATTTTTCCATAGGGGAAAAACCAGACATTTTGGTATCCCCCTATAACTTTGTCCCCTATTAAAACCTCACCACATTCCCGAGAATCGATTTAACAGGGACATATATTAGTTTTTAAATGTTTTGTGAGGATTTGTCCAGGGGGGACGAAGTTATAAGCTGCCCAAATAGTACTCTTCCTATGGGATGAGAACCTTAGCCATAACTACAGGGCCGCTACTGCAGGCCCTGTAATATATATATATATATATATATATATATATATATATATTCAGTGAAAAAACTTTGTTAAAGGAATGTTATGGTTAAGTTGCACTAATAAAAACCTATGAAATTCAGCAAAAAAAACGTGTTAAATGAAAGTTATGGTTACAAGTAAAACCGAAAAATCCAAGAAATTCACCAGTTATGGTAAGCTAAGCAACCATAACTCCCTCCACCATCGTGCATTGCCAACACTAACACCCACAACATAAAAAATGACATAACAAATGTCATTGATGACATCATATATGAAATTAATTTTCATGAAATGTTTCTACATAGGGTTGAGTTTATAATATTGGTAACAAGATGTCAGGGATGATCGGGAGACCTATCATGAACTTCTTAATGTATTGAAGTCAGCATCTAAGCACAACATTATATTGGAGTGTTGTTGTTAATATAGTTATCTATCAATACATACACCTAGGCAATGAGTGCAGCGTGCACCATATAAGTGCAGTATTTTAATGTGGTAATATTGGCCAGTAAAATAATACATTCAACCTATCCAAATGTTAACTAACATTAAACTTGGAATTAATAGCTAGCAATGCAAGACTCACTACCCACTTATGTTTTACAAACAATGTATATGCAAAGCCACAATGCATACAAATCTGAGGGGCGTACAGGGAAATTCTAGTAAAGAGCAACAAAACAACATCACCAGAAAATTACAATATCATTAGAGCTGACCATCACGTACACAAATTAATTGTGGGCCTCATTACACGGAAGGCGGTAAGGGTTAACGGTCACCGGTAATGGTACCGGTGACCGTTAACCCTTACCGCCTTACTGCGAGGTCCCTTTGCGGGTAGGTACTTTAACGCCTGCTGTTTATCAGGCGTTAAGAACCAACCCGCAAAGGGACCAGGGTGCTAATTACGGTACCACAATTTGCGGCACCGTAATTAGCACCTTCCCCATTCCCATAGAGCCCTATGGGGCAAAAATGGAAATGGGGAAGGGCAATGGGGGAAGGGGGAATTACTGCTCCGCCAACCGTGGAATAGGGCGGTAATTCCCCTTTCCACTAAGGCGGTGCCGGTATTTTACCGGCATGGACCAAGGTGCTAATAGCACCTTGGTCCTCCGCTTACCATGTAATGAGGCCCTGTGTGTTTGAGGCGTGCTTATTGGCACACGTATGTGCACCATGCGCTCAGATCAAACTGTAAGGAAATATTTTAAGAACATGTTTATTTTAATTGTTTTTCATAATGCGCCTAACACCGTATCCGAGTTCGGTTTCTAAGAACAGATCTGGGCCTCGAACCTCTGTTGCTCTGCGGGATCTTGCTTCCAAATAACCATTGAGTTGCCCCTGTGCTATCCTCCGTTCACATATGAGAAAGTTAAAGTTTAGATGTATAGCACCTTTTCAATGTTTTAAATTGTTACTGTTAGTGAACAAAAACAACTAGTCTACATATGATAGCGAAGACAAATAAGTGGCCCAGATATGTGATGTCATCAGTGACATCATCAAGGACATTTGTGATGTCATCTTTTATGTCGTGGTTGTTAGTGTTAGCAGTGTATGGTGGTGGAGCCAATTATGGTTGCTTATCTTACCATAACTGGCACTTTGCTGTTTTTTTTATTTTTATTTTACTTGTAACCCTATTGTCCCTTTAACACAGTTTTTTTCTGCTGAGTTTCATAGGTTTTTATTAGTGCAACTTAACCATGATATCCCTTTAACAACGTTTTTCACTGAATTTCATAGGTTTTTACCAGTGCACTGTAATTTGCTACAACTTCCTAATATCATACTTATGCCCTATATAGCTACATTTTTGGCCGATGAAGAACGTTTTAGCTTAAAACTGTGGCATTCCCTACCTCCTAGCAACATGTATAACACTGCTATACATTTTTGCAACCTTTTCCACTGTTTTTGTGTTCGGCGATGTTCACGAACATCTGACTTTACCGCAGACTTTCCGGACAGTGTCAGGTGACCTTGCGCACGTGCGCAGCATGAAGATGTGTTTGCGAACATGTCCACACTTCGCAAACTGGTCAGTGCTTCACAATTTGAAACTGCATTTCCAGCTGATCTAATATTTTTTAAGCTGAAAACTCACCTTTACACAGCTTTACACCTATTTTTAATAATTATCCATTTGCCATCAAGGACACAGCACATACTTGCAAGAATAGAAGCATAATTGCTATTCATTTTCAAAAATGGCTTCAGCTATGCCATCCCTCCTCCTCAGTAGCCAACACCACCACCACCAGCTGGAGGTCCTAGACAATGGAAAAAGCACAATGATGCAGAAAACAATCATGAGGAGCAAGAAGATGAGGTAGAGGAAGTGCCTACCTCTAGCACCCAGAGAGAATCATGGGTGTGGCAGTTCTTTACAACCGTTGTGGGTGTACTAAAGGCTAAAGCTACCAATGTAAATTGCACTGAGTTCAGCGTTCTACTTGGTCACGGACAACTTGGGCAGTACTCCTATGGGACCACCTCCATGCACTGCCACACCAAATCCAACCAATGGGGTGCTCTCAGAAAGGCTGTTCCTTTCTGAGTAAGTAGTAGGCTTTCTTCCTCTGACTCATCTTCCTCAACCAATACAGCCACCACACAGGCGACTTCTGTGGGGCACACGATCCCACCAGCTACCTTGCAAGCTATAAAAGAGATTGGTGATCCATATCTTTCGAAGACACCTGCACTCTGTATAGACTGCAGGACACTCTGCAGGGGAGCAGTTTGAAAGTGCTTTTGAGGCTGCAATCAAGAAGCATGAGAAACACTGGCCACTACCTGAGATTTAATGCACAGCCAACATTGGCCTCTATTCACCTGTCCCTCCATTGCTGGTTTTGCTGCCCCTTCCCTTATTTCCCTTCACACCTTAAATAATAACTAACTAAAATCAAAATACAATATAAAAAGTTTCCTTTAGGAACCACCTTTCACAGTTAACAAAATAGAAGTAAAGAAATATATGCTTATAGACTCCATCTACTTTACATTTTTCAGTTAAGTAGTTAGACTCAATAAGATTTGCCAACATTCCCATTACCATTTTCTACTATGATAATGGGAATAATGGACAACTGTATATTAGAGAAAAAGAACAACACACAAAAACTATTTTCTGTCCAAAATACAATAAGGACCATAATCCATAACCAGTCATACTATCCACAGTCTCTGCAGTCCCCTTTCTAGGCCATGCTTTATTAAACAACCCGGATTGCATGTGTGCACCATCGCACAAGACAGCCCTTCTACCCTTCTTACTGTTATTATTGAAGCACTCCCTCCTTGCCTGCTTTGAAACACTCACACATATATCCACCAATTAGTTTAAACAAACTCTAAATATATCCCTATCAGCATATTAAACTTCCACACACCAACTGACACTTAAAAATGTTGTACAAAACATTTCCATCTGCATTTCCCTTGCTTATCCAAGACAAGTGTACACACTGCTGCTATAAATGCACATATGCATTGTGCAGTTAAAGAAGTGCATGAATGTAAAGAGGAGTAGGGATTACAATGTGCATATAAAAGCCCAGAAAGAAAGTACCAAGACATGCCAAAGTGGAAGGCCACTAACTACCTGCTGGGGCACAGGAGGCCCAAAGGATTGGTGCACAGCCTCCAGGCGGTACACCCCCAACAGAAGTGCTGAAGGTTGGAAGGGTGTACTGGTGTCGACTAAGGACCATACTACGAATATGGTAGTAAACAGCCAGTGCTACTGTCAGGTTGCCGCTCTCCTCATGACACTGAATGTGCCACCTGATATCTTGGTGCCACTGGAACATTACAGGCAGTGGATATGGGAAGTCCCCATTCATGTGGATCCTATAGGACTCCATGGGAATGGGTTCATGGAAGCACCGGCACCGCTTTTAACGGTGCCAGTGCTTCTGTGAAACATCTGCCGTCTGGGGCAGTTGCACCGGCAGGTCAGAACTGCCGAGCGCAACAGCCCTGGCAGGCATAGTTGGAGTGTGGCAGTCCAGAAAGGGTGCCGGTATGGTGCGAACGGCACCCTTATTTACGGACCACCACACTTAGAATGAGGCACTAAATGTAGGACCTGAAACATATGAGGTTTATGAGGGCCCAAGCCACCAGTGTCAGTGGTATGACTTAGTAAGGAAGAGAATAAGTTACCCAGGAACACAAAAGTACAGTTTTCAGACGTTTTTGGTACTTACAGAAGTCCAGCTCAAGCATAAAAGGAGCAGGAAGACTGTTCCAAAAAGAGGCACCAGCCTAAGACCGAGCCATGCTTCCCGCTCTTTGTTTCAAAAAGCATTTGAGAAGCAGAGTGTTGGAGTTACAGCAGCGGTGGGCTGTCACAGGGCAGGATTTAGGGAAACAAAGTTGGACGCATTATAGTCCTTGCAATTAGAAGGAGCCAATGTACACATTTTTGGGCTGCAACAATACCATCCCTGGCCTTCAGGCCAAGTAAGTCTTATAAGCTCAAATAAGTCTTGCAGCCCTATTCTAGCTTTGCCAAAGGGGATGTAGAAAACAAATGGGAAGGTTACGGAAGAGGCTGCTTCAGTAGTCCAGCCTACACAGTGCCATGCCTGTACATACATTGCGCTTGTTTGCGTATCCACCATTGCACCTAACCCCTACGAGCCCACAGCGAGACGCTCACAGCCTCACCCCTCCACCACTCATCACCACCAGAGCACATAAGCATGCCTTCCATGCATGGACCATCACTCAAGTCCTACCTCATGGGACTGCCCTCTATGAGTCCCTCCAGAAATCTTGACCATTCACCCAAGCCACAGCCTGCAACCACCATCCCCCCGTACTGGCACCCAACCAAGAAAGTGATTGCCACTAAATGTCCTGCTTCACAGGCCCACACAGGGGGTGCAAGCACACTCCTTCATCTCTACGACCACCACAACCCTTCCTGGATATTTACCACCACCAGCCAATTGTACATCCATGGAAGTCATTCCTATATATGCACCTTAGCTTACGTAAAACACTTAATTGCTTTTCAATCTTCTCCTTCTTTACAGTGGCTATTTAGCCTCCCTACTGAAGGACCCATTATCAAAACCACTCCATGGCTTTCCAGACTCCTTAATCAAGGATGACCACATGTCTATTATCCTTGCAAGGGCCCCCACAACCGGCAAGTTTATACACCTTAGTATGGTCGAGCTGAGCTAACCGAGTATCCCTTTTCTCTCCTCTTTGCTCACCTTGGTGCGCATAACTGATGGCTGTATGCAATAAACCAATGGGGCTCTATAATTGAACTACTTATCCTCTGTGAAGTAAAACAGGAACACAAAAGCAGAGTTTCAGACGTGTTTGGAACTTAAGGAAGTCCAGCTCAAGTATAAAAGGAGCAGGAAGACAGTTCCACACACAATGCCTCAATGGCGGTCAGACAATAAGGAATACAAAACAAGGACAACACATTAGTTCAAGGAGGTTTAAGGAACATTGTGTGTCATTAACATAACACTGGAAATGAGAAAAGAAGAAAGACATCAGGTGGGCCAGAGGGAGAAAAAAAGATATGTAAATACCACAATGATAGGATACAACTCTGGGGTACTCTGCAGGTACGTAGTGAGGTGGTGGAGTACAAACAGCCCAGTTGCAGCTGGGAAGGGTGGTTAACGAGGAAAACAGATGAGCCAGCCCAGTGCCTGATCCATGATGCTAAAGGTATCATGTAACTGTTTAATGAACATACAATGGATCACCGTGTGAAAGGTGGAGGAGACATCAAGGAGCAATATCCACAATTGTACTACAATCATAAATGCCACATACGCTTCAATTACACCATTCCACCATATTACACATACTGTATACTCCCCCTACAGTACCTATAATTACTATAGGCATATTACTATAGTGTTTGTGGCTATAGGCCATACCTCCAAAAACCTGTGTACTGGCCACAACAACCACAATATAATGAAACCATATAACAGATACGCACAATACACCTTCAAATAACAAAACTCTCTCTATTCCCCCTGCATTTGAAATGATAGCCACCAATGCCAAAATTGACGGTGGAATCTGCAAACCCTTTCTTTACCAATAAAAACAGCTCCATAACATCTTTATTCCAGTACCCTGCCCTTTCCACGCCCTGTTCGTTCACAGCACTGTCCTCAGACTACCACGGTGTCCGCGGACTGGTTGGCACCTGCACCCACTTTTTTCAATTATAAAAACAGCCCCATATCATCTTTATTCCACCCCCACTCCCCAACCCCACCCTTTGCAGGCCCTCTTTTGGCCACCAAATAAATCCAAATGTGTTTTCCAGACTTGTTCCCCACCACGATATCCGCGAACACTGGCGGTTATCTGTGTATCCAACATGGCGATTGTTTCCAAAAATAGGACACACCTCATGTTTTTCACGGTCCAATCACTGGGTGCGTCCGATATCCAGGGACATTATGCTGGACCCTGATCAGTCAAGGGGTGGGTCCATGGACCAAATCGGGAAGTGAATCCGCGGAACAGACCTGCTTATCACTATTTTTTTATCTACTTTTTGACTCTATTATAGAAAAAAACTACAAGACGGATTTACACCAAGACCTCCTGCTGCAAATCTGGTGAAAACTCTTCTAGCAGTTTGGGATGTAGGGGTGAGTAAACATTTCTTTCCATTGCGTCTGTGAGGATTTCGACACATTTTGGGACCCCCCCTTGTAACGTTACTACCCCTGGATGAAACTACACCAATCTTTGCAGAATCATTCCTAGGAGGCTATATATTATTTTTTGCAACGTTTTGTAAGGATTCGTCCTGGGAGGGATAAGTTATAAGCCACCCAAAATGTGCTCTTTCTATGGGTTGAGAAATGTAACTATAACTACAGGGCCATTAACACAGGCCCTGTAAGAGTGAGATATATAGCGAGATAGGTCTGTAGACAGCTAGATAGGCTGATATGCAGATAGCAAGATATATATGTAGATGGACGTATAGATAGGTGCGCAGACAGATAGCCCAATAGAGATACACGGATGCAGATAGATAGATAGATAGATAGATAGATAGATAGATAGATAGATAGATAGATAGATAGATAGATAGATAGATAGATAGATAGATAGATACCTGGGAAGATGGGTAGATAGACAGATAGACTGAGACAGAGATAGATAGATAGATAGATAGATAGATAGATAGATAGATAGATAGATAGATAGATAGATAGATAGATAGATAGATAGATAGATAGATAGATAGATAGATAGATACCTGGGAAGATGGGTAGATAGACAGATAGACTGAGACAGAGATAGATAGATAGATAGATAGATAGATAGATAGATAGATAGATAGATAGATAGATAGATAGATAGATAGATAGATAGATAGATAGATAGATAGATAGATAGATAGATACCTGGGAAGATTGGCAGATAGACAGATGGACTGAGACAGAGATAGATAGATAGATAGATAGATAGATAGATAGATAGATAGATAGATAGATAGATAGATAGATAGATAGATAGATAGATAGATATGCACCTAGGAAGATGGGTAAACAAACAGAGGTAGACAGAAAGATAGATAGGTAAATAGATTAGAAGATGGGTAGATAGACACATAGACAGAGACACAGAGAGAGAGAGAGAGAGAGAGAGAGAGAGGAGAGAGAGAGAGAGAGAGAGAGAGAGAGAGAGAGAGAGAGAGAGAGAGAGAGAGAGAGAGAGAGAGAGAGAGAGAGAGAGAGATAACGACCTAGGATAGTTAGATAGATAGGTCCTCATTACGACCCAGGCATTAAGGGGTTAACTGCGCTGTAAAAGGTTGCAGCGCCATTTACCCCTTAATGCCTTACTACGAGCTCCCTTTGTGGCTCCCGACCTTAACGGCTGGTCTGTACCAGCCGTTAAGGTAGGGACCCGCAAAGGGACCTTGAAGGTAATTACGGTACCGCAATTTGCGGTACTGTAATTACCACCTTCCCCATTCCCATTGAGCCCTATGGGGCAAAAATGGGAATGGGGAAGGGCCAATGGTAAATGGGGAATTACCGCCCCGCCAACCTTGGAATGGGGTGGTAATTCCCCATTTCACCATGGCGGATTCGGTAAGTTACCGGCGTTAACCATGGCGCTAATAGCGCCATTGGTTAACGCCAGGGTTGTAATGAGGCCCATAGATAGATAGATAGATAAAAAGATGGGCTGATAGACAAATAGATAGAGACAGAGAGCGATAGATAGATAGATAGATAGATAGATAGATAGATAGATAGATAGATAGATAGATAGATAGATAGATACACAGACCGATGGATAGATAAAGAGATAGGAAGATGGATACAGAGGTGAAGAGAGATGGTCTAGAGAAAGGAAAAAAAAATAGAAGGGAGAGATAAAACGAGCAATGAGCGAAGGTAGAGAGGTCGTGATGTAAAATGTCAAGTATACAAAGTCGGGGTGTGGGGGGGTTGAGGCAGGTGAGATATTTATGAATCAGACTACAATTAATGACCTCATGTAAGAGATAAGAGAGATCCAATGTTGCTGATAATAAGATCACGGTGACAGCTGGTTGAAAGGTTATGCTCTGATAAACATGTCTCTATTCCCCCCAGACCTATCAGTGGAGAGAAGCCGCCTGAAATGACAGCCTTGAATCATTAGCACAGAGTTTAAACAATGCCAGTAATTCCTGCCGTGCCTCTGCTTAATGGAAAAGACCAGCACTGCTAGCTATGCATCAGATACTGTGCATGCTACTTAGTGCCTGCATCAGCTTCAGCCATCTTCAAAGAGCTGCATAACTAAGACAAGGGAGATGATGGGAATAGACCAGCACTGCTAGCTATGAATCAGATGCTGTGCGCGCTACATAGTGCCTACATCGGCCTCAGCCATCTTCAAAGAGCTGCAAAATTGGGGCAAGGGAGATGATGGGAATAAACCAGCACTGCTAGCTATGAATCAGATGTTGTGTGCACTGCATAGTGCCTATATCATCCTGAGCCATCTTCAAAGAGCTGCATAAATGAGGGAGATGATGGGAATAGACCAACATTCCTAGTTCTGCATCAGATGCTGTGTGTGCTACATAGTGCCTACATAAGCCTCAGCTATCTTCAAAGAGCTGCATAACTGCGTGAGATGATGGGAATAGACCAACACTGCTCGCTCTGCATCAGATGTTGTGTGTGCTACATAGTGCCTACATAAGCCTCAGCCATCTTCAAAGAGCTGCATAACTGAGGGAGATGATGGGAATAGATCAGCGCTGCTAGCTCTGCATCAGATGTTGTGTGCGCTACAATATGCCTACATCAGCCTCATCCATCTTCAAAGAGCTGCATAACTAAGACAAGGGAGATGATGGGAATAGACCAGCACTGCTAGCTATGAATCAGATGCTGTGCGCGCTACATAGTGCCTATATCATCCTCAGCCATCTTCAAAGAGCGGCATAATTGAGGCAAGGGAGATGATGGGAATAGACCAGCATTCCTAGCTCTGCATGAGATGTTGTGCGTTCTACATAGTGCCTACATAAGCCTCAGCCATCTTAAAAGAGTTGCATAACTGAGGGAGATGATGGGAATGGACCAGCACTGCCAGCTCCGCATCAGATGCTGTGCGCGCTACATAGCACCTACATAGGCCTCAGTCATCTTCAAAGAGCTGCATAACTGGGGGACGTGATGGGAATAGGCCAGCACTGCTAACTCTGAATCAGGTGCTGTGCGTGCTACATGGCGCCTACATAGGCCTCAGTCATCTTCAAAGAGCTGCATAACTGGGGGACGTGATGGGAATAGACCAGCACTGCTAGATATGCAATAGATGCTATGCACACTACACAGTGCCTACGTCAGCCTCAGCCATCTTCAAAGAGCTGCATAACTGAGGCAGGGGAGATGAATGAATATTGTCCAATGAATGCTGTTTATCAAGGAAATCAACACTTTAACTCATGGGGTCAGATTTAAAATCCTGCATCTTACTGTTAATTAATGACCACATTCCTACCTTTATTATTATTATTATTAGGGTTTTTATTGAGCACAGACCTATTTTCGGGAAGCAACGGAACACTACAACCATAAGGGGAGGAACAAAGTGAGGGAAGCAGTGAAAAAAAGGAGTGTGGAGCTAATAGGGGAGAGTGAGGGTGGGCAATTGGCAGCAAGGGATCTACAAGCAACCGGGGGGGGGGGGGAATGGGAAGCAGATCCGAGTCTCAGGTAGAGTGGGGAGTGCAGGGAGTGCAGGGAGTGTGGACCTAGGTGATAGGGAGGAGACATTCCTTGAAGAGGAGGCTCTTGAGCTCTTTACTGAACGCGCAGATGGGAAGCAGGTACAAGTGGATCTAGGTCACCAGTCCTAAGCCCCGCCTTCCTGGCGCCATTCAGGTTACCGCTCTTTTTACCCACTAAGCAAGCTCTGCCCACGTGGTGCCATCCTGGTTGCAGCTCGTTTTCCCTACTTAAGGAGCCCCGCAGCCTCTTTTCCTTTGAAGATGGGGAGCGGGTGCAAGTGGATCTAGGTCACCTGGCCTAAGCCCCGCCCACCTGGCAGCTTCCAGGTTCCTGTTTTTTTTTACCACTTAGCAAGCCCCACCCACCTGGTGCCTTCGTGGTTGCCGCTCTTTTTCCCTATTTTAGAAGCCCTCCAGACTGTTTTCCTTTGCGATGGGGAGCAGGTGCAAGTGGATATAGGTCACCTGGCCTAAGCCCCGGCCACCTGGTGCCTTACAGTTTGGCACTCTTTTTCACCACTTAGCAAGCCCCGCCCACCTGTTGCCTTACTGGTTGGCCACTCTTTATCCCTACTTAAGGAGCCCTCCAGCCTCTTTTACTTTTCAGATGAGGAGCAGGTGCAAGTGGATCTAGGTCACCTGGCCTAAGCCACGCCCACCTGGCACCTTCCAGGTTGCTGCTAGTTTTCCCCACTTAGCAAGCCCCGCCCACTTGGCGGCTTCCTGGTTGCTGCTCGTTTTCCCTACTTAAGGGGTCCTCCAACCTCTTTTTCTTTGCAGATGGGGAGCAGGTGCAAGTGGATCTAGGTCACCTGGTCTTAGCATGACCCACCTTCTTACCCCTTCCTCTTCCTTCCTGGTCTTAATGCTTAGATCAAGGGCGTCTCTCGCCCGAGCATCCGAAGCGAAGGGCTGACGAAGAAAATGGCAATTCCTGGTTGGACCTGTTTGGACCAGCAGGACCCAGGGCCAGAGCCCCTGCTTAGACAGCAAGTTAGCATGCACCAACATGTGCTTACTCCCTCTGTCCCCACAGGCCATCCCCACCCCCTCTGGTTCCCCTGTGATGTTCTGTTGTGCCCCGCCCTTCTCGCACAGAGGTGATGCCCGTTTTGCTTGATTCTTCTACCCTGCCCCCCTCTAGCCTACTTCTGCAGGAGTCTGTCCTGATACATTCTGGTTTCACCATCACCGTCTTGTAGCCAATGCTGGATTTGACTTTTATGGACTTTATTGATTCACGGTGTGTCACCCTTTCTCATGGTGGCCCTGAATCATGCTGTTCCATTTTCATCTTGTATTCGGACTTGTAACATTTTGTGTAACTAATGACTTCTGCAATTGTATTCGCTCTCCCCTCTTGCTTCTCCACTCTTTTTAACTACTTACTCTCTGTTCGCTCCTCCTCTCCCTTTCTCCCTTTTCCTATCTCCTCCCCTCCTCCCCTTACTTTCTTGTATGCACTTTCTCTATCAGAATTTTACCTGGCCCTATTACGATAGCAACCATGTCTGTCTCCTCCCCTTGCCCGTACTTGTCCACCCACCCCCTCTACAGCACTATCTGAATTCTCATCATCAGGCCTAGTACGATAGTCGCTTGTCTTGTTCCTCCCCTCCCTTTCTGTACCCCTCTCCCTCATCTTTTATTTTTCTCCAGCTCTACCAGAAATGTCGTCAGGCTTAGTACTGTAGTCGCCTATTTCCATTGCCTTCCGGCTCTCCTCCTCCCTTCCTTATCTATGTCTTAGCTCTTGCACTATCTGAAATGTCGTCAGGCCGAGAATGATAGTTAATTTCACATCTTTACTGTTCATGGCCAAAAAGAATGTCATTGTAGTTTCCCTTGTTCCCTCCCGTGCCTTGAAGCACTTTGAAACATGTTGTGTATAGACATTATTTAAATAAGTCATCATATCATATCATATCATAACTGGAGAACCAATGGGGCAAGTCTGATATTGACCGGGAGAAGGTTCCAGAGTCATAGAGTTTTGCCAGAGAAGGCCTGTCTTCTGGTTCTTTCCTTCCTGCACCATCGGAGTTCAAGTCTGCACGTCCTTACTTCTGGAGGCTACAACGAGACCATACACATAGGTTCTAATATACATCAACGGGCAATAGACTGTATACCCCTCCTCTTCTTAATGCCTTCTCTCTACAGACCAGACCCACAGCATACAGCACCCTAAGATTAAATCGCCTAACAACACTCAACCAATTTTGATGCACTGTATGATTTCCTGATGCAAATGACAGGCTCCTGACGCTCGGACTCATGACGCCTCCTAGCTGCTTACATCTCTTGCGACACTTGCTAGGCAGCACCACTCCACACTAGGCAACACCAATGACACCCTGACACTACACGACACACCCAGAAAATGTTGACTATCGCCTGGCAGTAAAGGCAACACCATCAGACACTAAACCTCTTGACATGTATCTATATGAACAGAAATGGCAGCAAAAGGTGACACTATACCAAATTGCCGGATACAATACAACACACCCAGCATTCAAGCAGACTCCTTTCTTGGAGGTCAGTTCCCAATAGGTGTCAAACATGTCTCTTACTTCTCCTCTAGGTCTCCAGACACAAGAATATACTCTTGACATAAACAGACACATAATGGTACCAGAGACTCCGGACAAAGGACAACACCCTAATACATAGCCAAAACATCTGATAGATAACCACACCCCAAGACAATGGGCCTCATTACGACCCTGGCGGTAAGGGGTTTACGCCAGCGTTAGCTGCGCCGACCCCTTACCGCCAATTCCGAGTTCCCTTAGCGCCATGGCGCTTTTAACACCTGCTTTTAGCAGGTGTTAAAATCCATGGCGCTAAGGGACCATGGAGTTAATTACGCCACCGTAATTTACGGTGGCGTAATTAACGCCTTCCCCACTCCCATTATGCCCTATGGGGCAAAAATGGGAATGGGGAAGGGTAAATGGGGATTGGGGACTTACCGCCCCGCCAAGGTCGGAATGGGGCGGTAAGTCCGCCAACCACCATGGCGTAAACGTAGTTTACGCCATGGTGGTAAAGTCACGGCCCTGGCGGTAACTTACCGCCAGGGTCGTAATGAGGCCCAATGAGCTATTCCTCCTGACACTCAGCCTTATGGCCTGTTTCTCGACCTTAAATCATGGGATTCAGTCAAAACTCCTTATGCACAACCATATGCCTTGAATCTCAATTGCACCTGTTGTTACCCACCCACACCGTCTGCTACTCGGCCATACCGTTTGGCAATCAACATAGCTCCTTGTACTCAAACATAAATCATGACACTCACTCGTGCGTCCTACTATCCAGCCATACCACCTTGATACTCGACCATACCTTGTAACATTAATTCATAACTCCTTGTCTTCAAACTTAAATCATGACACTCGCTCCCACTTCCTGATACCTAACCACACCTCTTGATACTCAAGCATACCTTGTGGAATGTAGTCCTAACTCTGTCTACTCAAAAACATAAATCATGACACGTACACCTCCTAATACCCAACTATTCTTCCTGATACTTGACCATACCGTGCACCATGCAGCCATAACTCCTTCAACTGAATCATACATAAGGACGCTCAGTCATACATCCTGATTGCCAACACACTTCCTGATGCTCGACCATGCACTGTGGCATTCAGTCATAGCCCCTTACTCTCTATCATAGATCATAGCAATCAGTCATATCTATACATCCTGATACTCAGTCATACCTTCTAACACTCAGTCATAACTCCTAATACTCTACTATAAGAAATTACACTCAATCTACTCAACAATACCCCATTCTTTTGAAACCTTCTCTGTGACTATGAGCAACACCTGCTGATACCCAACTATAATCCCTGCCACAGGACCATACCTCCTGCTACTCAACCTCACCTACTGAATATGGTGGACTGGCATCAAAGAAGCACTTGAAACCAACTCTTACCAGTACCCGTGCATTGTCAGGGTTACAGAGTCTTAAGGGGATTTTTTTCTTGAGCCTGTTTGTTTCTTTTTTTTTTTCTTCTCAAGATGCTTAGTCTCTCTCTAGTACCGTTCAGGTTCACTGTATCTCTTTCTGGCATCGCAACACCTCTCACGTTCTAGGCATGTCATGTTCGTGGAGCTGCGCTGGGTGATCAGATCCTCAGAGGAGTCCAGGAGCTTCTCAGGGTTCTGAGAACCTATCAGGCTCTAGGTGCCTTTCAGCATTCTCATTATCTGTGTGCGTTTAAGTGTTTCTCAGGGTTCTCACCACTTGTCAAGTTCCACGTGCTTCCCAGTGTTCTCTGTACTTCTCGTCGTCAAGGTGCTTTTTCGGCGGTATTGGTACCTGCAAGCTTCTAAGTGGGTGTGTTGTTTATCTCCTCTTGTGCTTTGTATCGCTCAGGGTGTAGGTGTTTTCCGGGTTCTGTCTGTCAGACGTTCTGACACTTAACTGGACCTCCTGATAAGTGAGCATACCTCCTGACACTTGGCGTTACCCCCTGACACTCAAATATACATCCTGACAGTCGATTGGCTGATCGGCACTCAGCCATACCTCCTTATGCTCGAACATACCTCCTGATACTTGGTGTTACCCCCTGACACTAAATTATACATCCTGACCGTCGATTGGCTGATCGGCACTCAGCCATACCTCCTTATGCTCGAACATACCTCCTGATACTTGGTGTTACCCCCTGACACTCAATTATACATCCTGACCGTCGATTGGCTGATCGACGCTCAGCCATACCTCCTTATGCTCGAACATACCTCCTGATACTTGGTGTTACCCCCTGACACTCAATTATACATCCTGACCGTCGATTGGCTGATCGGCACTCAGCCATACCTCCTTATGCTCTAACATACCTCCTGATACTTGGTGTTACCCCCTGACACTAAATTATACATCCTGACCATCGATTGGCTGAACGGCACTCAGCCATACCTTCTTATGCTCGCACATACCTCCTGATACTTGGTGTTACCCCCTGACACTCAATTATACATCCTGGCAGTTGACTGGCTGATCGACACTCAGCCATTCGTCCTTATGCTCGAAAATACCTCCTGATACTGAATCATATACCAACCATATATCATAAAACTCTATCATACCCATCACATGTGGACATAATACCAGCCACTAGACCATTGCTCAGGGCACTCTGCCATACTTCCTACATCTCCACCATACCCATAAAACCAGACACTCACTTGACACTCACTTGACACTCACTTGACCATACCTTGTGACACTCGATCACACAACCTGACAGTTACACTTTCTTTCTGATATGTGAACATTCCTCAAGACACAATTATACATCCTGAGTCTTAACCATATGACACAACCTGTAAAAAACAATGATTCCTAACACTCAAACATATCCACCACATCTATAATTCATGGCCTAACCAACATGACATTAAGAATAATAAAAAAGACATCGTGAAACTTACCAATGCAAACTAACACTTAATAACCCTAGTCACTAGCCCATTTCCTCTGCTATGACGCCACGTCGACCACAATAATTCCTAACCATGTGTCAACCTGCCACGTCACCAGTCAGGCGGTCACATTTCATATCATTGTATAGCTTTCTAAGAATTAGGAACTGCACACTCCTTCTGTCCCTCGAAAACCAACCTTCCACTGTGTCAAGATCCTTGCAACACAATTCCAACCCTACTCTTTTGAAAACATACCAAACCAAACGTTCCTCCTTCTGGTCACTATTGTAAAGCTTCTAACACTAGGTAGATTCTCAAACACAAGAACTCCTTCCACTACTCCAGAGTAGTAAATGTGCTTAGGTGCATCTTTCGCAAATCAACTATCACCCCTGTGCAATACTGCAACTCTTTAATAGTAAACATCACTTCCTCCCATCACGAAAGAGGCGCTCCTTGCATGCGTCACCCCCTTCTACTGCACTACCCCTTTGTCCACTGGGACTGCTCCTTTGCACAGGAGACCACGGTCACTTACATTAGGTTACCCTCTCATCATCTAGGTAATACCTTTCTACACTACTCTACACTCATTGCCACTAGACAATGCCACATTGCAATAGGTCATGCCCCCTCTGAACGGTAGACCATTGCCACAAGGCCACACCATTGTCTAATATGCCGGACCTCTGTACACTATGCGTTCTGCCACTAGACCATGCCACCTTCTGTTAATCTCCACCATAACCTGCTACTAGACTAAGCATCCTTCAACTAGCCAACATATCCTGCCACTAGACCACACCACCTTCCACTTGCTCAAACCTCCACACTTACTGACATTAGAATACAAAACCTTTAATTAGGTCAAGCCTCTGTACACTAGACTACACCAGCTGTTACTAGTCACATACCATCTTCCACTGGGGCACTACACTGCCCACCCCTTGCCACTAAACGGGTAATGGTAATGCTTATTTATATAGCGCCGACTGGGCAGGCTCACTGTCAAATGTACCCAATGGCAGTATGTCACTCATTCTGTAAGTAAAACACTCAATGTGCCACCAGATCATGCTATGTGTACATCTCAACACTAGTCTTTCGAATGCATGACACACTACAAGCTCACACTCGTGGTCACTAACATACACCTCCTGCTACTAAGCTGTATCTCCTCCACTAGACAAGACCCTTTCACTAGTTGAGACATCCTGCCTGTGCTTAGCATGTTGACAATGAATCACACATTCTGTGCAATGTCACACTGCTTGATAGATACCCCCCCCCCCTATTAGACTGCAAGGGAGATCCTTCAATTAGGCTACAACTCCTTTCACAAGACTACAAACGTGTCCACTAGTTCACACCATTGTGCGATAGGCCACACTAGACTACATTAGACCAGAGCCTCATCCACTAGGTCACTTCTCTACACACTAGCCCTCAACCTCTGCTACTAGCCCATACCACCACCCAGTAGGTCACACCTCTGTACAGTATACCCCCTGCCACAGGAGTCTGCAACCATTGGCTCTCCTGACATTTTGGAATCGATTTCCAATTAGCCATAACCACCACAATCAAAGGTGACGAATCATGGGAGTTGTCCGAAATATCTGAAGAGCCAAAGTTTGATGGCCCATAAACGAGACCATGCCTCCTACTACTAGACTTCACAACTTTCTACCAGACCAAGCCTCTTTGCACTACAGATCCTGCCACAGCACCAGAGATCGCTCCTCATCTCATGCCTCTAACCCAAACCTTAGGTCACATGCACCGCTATATGGCCAGTAGCCCCACATCCTACCACTAGACCACACCTCTTTGCTCACACTAGACTATACCTCCTGCCAGTACACAACATTGTCTTTGCATATGACCGCATTTCCTTACAGGTGGAAGTGGGCGGCCCCTATGATTAATCCTCATGGCAATCCAGAACCAAGGGGTTAAGTGCCTCACTAAACTGATGTGCTGCAGAGAGATAAACCGCTGTCACTAGATCACAATTATTGTGACACACGTGACACACGTGTAGCTGTTGCTCGAGCACCTTCTTGTATTACCAGGTTTGTCCCCTGTTCCTAAAATATCTGAACCCTGTTAAAAACCCATGGGGGTCCTGTTTTATGAGGGCGATTGGTAAATGAAATCCTAAAAACAAGAGTCTTGCTTTTTTTTCTACCTTCATTTATAGTACTGCCTTTATGTACATGTTCTACCCACCGGCTTGGCGTGATATTTCCGGCAATGTAACCCTAGCTGGACCTCGCCACACGTATGTAACGAAGCTTTGCAACCCTCTTGCTGCCTTTGCGCCTGGCTACCTCCTGGTTAGGTGGCATTACAAATAAATAAAATACAAATACAAATACAAATTTACCATTCTGCCCTATTTTCCTTAGCTTTCAAGGTGGAGAAGCAGCACTAGATGAAATTAACTTTTCTCCATTCTTTCCTCCTCCCTCTTGAGAGAACATGTGTTTTATGGTGGCATGAGCTTTTCATTCAAGCATACACTTCATATGGAATCCTCCTCCATTAGGCACTTGTTAAAACAGACAGATTCCATAGTGATTCATGCTTAAACCCACTTCTAACCATCTCCCAATATACACCAACACCCGCTGTCTCCATTAGCAATCCATCGATAACTGAATTTAAGTTCAAGCCATGCTCCGAGACTGTGATCATTGAGATAGTCTATAATCTGAAGCCAACCTCCTGTAAGGGTGATATTTGAATGGAAATCATTTGTGTTCTCGAGGCCTTGGATCACTAGAATGATCACTTTTTAATTTAGTGAAGGTGTGGTTCCCCCTCTCTCAAGGAGGTATGGATTACTACCCTTCTGAAAAAAATCTCACTGGATCCCATCGTCTCCAAGAACTATCGGCCCATTACCAACGACCCATTTCTGTTCAAAATCCTGGACTAAGTGGCCTACCTGCAACTTTCTAGGTAGCTATCAATCTGACTTCAGAGCACGTCATGGGACAGAGACAGCTCTCATGGACCTTAAGACTGCCCGTGTCCGGTGTAGTGGACAAAGGTCAGTCGGCATTGTTGATGATGTTAGATCTTTTGGCGACGTTCGACCTGGTCGAGCATTCCACTTGGGAGGACAGGCTGAAGTGTCTGGTGGGCTGTTCTGATAGGGCATCAGATTGGATAGCATCCTTTCTTGGACCTAGGGTATCGAAAGTACCAGTGGATGATGTCCAATCTTCCCCAGTCTCATCAATGCAGGAGTCCTACAGGAGTCCTGCCTTTCACCATCTCTTTTTAACATCTATGTAAGACCTTTGCTAGAGCTACTGAACCACCTGGACATCCGTTACACCAACTACATGGACAGACAAGATCATGTCAATGAATCTTGAAGGGCCTTACATTGGCTACCCGTCAAACACAGGACCATTCACAACATCCTTTCACTAACTTACAAATGCTGGACTTGGAGTGCTCCATTGTACCTGACAAAACAACTGACCATAGATCTTCCTTCACCTTCCTTACCATCCAGTGATGGCCACAAACCTAAACAACAATGGTTTGAATTGGCATGGTTTGGTGGCAACAGCTTCCCAGTACAAGCTCCCAGGTTCACTCTCTCTTTTCAAGAGGGTGGTCAAAACCTATTTATTTAATCAGTAACCTTTGTTGCTGATGTCCTTAGATCTGTGATCATTTAAGCTGTCTGTTTGTTGTGTCTTCTGTTTTTATTTTGTGTGCCTTGAGACCCAATAGATTGCAGTGCGTAATAAGAAATAAAATAAATAAATTAAGAATAATTTGCTGGTGACATTAATTTTATAAAAGACAGAGCTTCAAAGTAACGATTAAAGGCACCTTCGCTCGGTTTCACCCTTTAATTTTGCACTCTGCCTTGCACAAATTAGATGGAGGCAATCCACTATCATGTAAGGGGTGATGTTGTCTCTCCCTGCTGTGAATTCACACTAAAGAAAATGTGGGCACCCCATACCCACATTGATAGCTTAGTGGTATAATCAGTGGCAGCTCATGCCCAATGGGCGAGGGGGAATCGACTCACTGGGTCTTGGTGCCCTCTAACCCATTATGGAGGAGCCAGTCCAGTGAAATAGGAGCACTCCCTCAGCTGTTATTTTTCATCTGATGGAGTACTCTTAACTGTCAAAGGGAAAAACTGTTTCCCTTTGGCAGTTCAAGTTCCCTAGCTGTGAAATCTCATTGAGCCAGGCAATGCTGTGCTAATTTTGCTTCCCCAGCCTTGCATGGCTCATTGGAAATGCTGGCTGGGGAACTGCATGCCTGTAGGTGCAAGGGGCGCTCCTGCACCCCATCGAACATACAGATAGAGCAGGCTGGAATGGGTCGTCTCGTAACCTACACTCAGGCCCCTGCATGCAATTGCAGAAATCAGGAAGCCTTCTAATTCCTGTCCACACTAGCAGGGGCCTGGGTGCTGGAGAGGAAAGGCCTGTGGCTGAAGGTAAGTTTGTGTATGTTCATGTTTTTTACATTTAAATTATGTGTATGGATGCATGCATGCTTGTGTTCTTAGGTGAAGGAATGTATGATGGATGCTGGTGTGAATGAGAGTGTGATTGCAGTGTGCATCTTGTTTAAATGTGTATGTTTGTATGTTCATTTATATATTAATTACATATGCGTATTGATGTGTGTATGCTTGTGTTAGGGGTGAGTGCATAATGGGTGCTTGTGTGAATGAGTCAGAGAGTGCTTGCAGTGTATATGTTGTCTAAATGTGTGCGTTTGTATGTTTATTTATTTATTTCAGTATGTGTATGGATGCGTATTTTGAGTGTGTTATAAGTGAGTGCATGATGGATGTTCATGTGCATGAAAGAGAGTGCTTGCTGTGTGTATGTTGTGTAAATGTGTGTGTTTGTATGTTGATTTATTTATTTAAATATGTGTATGGATGTGTGTATGCTTGTGTTATGAGTGAGTGCCTGATGGGTGATCGTGTGAATGAGACAGAGAGTGCTTGCTGTGTGCATGTTGTGTAAATGTGTGTGTTTTTATATTCATTTATTTATTATTTAAATATGTGTATGTATGCTTGTGTTATGAGTGAGTGCATGAAGGTTGCTCATGTGAATGAGACAGCAAGTGTTTGTATTGTGTATGCTGTGTAAGTGGGTGTGTGTGTGTGTGTATTTTTTTGTGCTGGTCCAAGCTGATTCGGGGTAGGAGATTTGTACAACAGGCCAACATCAGCTCTCTGTCTGAGGTTCTGTGGGGCCCAGGGGACAAGTGTGGTATTTTGTTACTGGACATCTGCTCCTATGACCCCCAGCACCTCGCATGCACACATAGGGCCTTGTTACAAGTGAGGCGGTAATGGATTAATGGCGCCGGTAAAGGAGCCGGCACCATTAACCCTGTACCGCCTCATTACGAGGTTCCCTCGTGGGACCAGCTTCGGACGTCTGGTCAGACCAGACATCCTTTGCGGGTCCCGTGATGGGACCAGCATGCTAACAACGGCCCGTTGTTAGCATGGGGGCTCAAATGGGAATGGGGATGGTCTGGGTTCCCTGAATGGGGAAATACCGGGCCCTCCAAAGTCATAATGCCCCGGTATTTCCCCATTCAGGGACCATGGACCCGGACCCGTGTTTGGAGGTTACCTCCAAACTCGTAATGAGGCTCATAATCACTTTGATTGTTTTTTTTTGTGTGTGTGTGGTTTGTGTATTTGGTGCTATGGGGCCCAGTGGACAGGAATGGCATTTTTTACTGGACATCTATCATATATGTGTAGTCAAAAATATCATGCCTGCCCACTAGGTACCCCAGCACCTCACATAAATGCATGTGTTTGGCGCTGTGGGGCACAGGGATCCTGGGCATAGGAATGGCATTTTGTCACTGGCCATCTATGCTGGTTGACCAGTAAAAAAAACATCCCCACACGCTGAAACTCCAGTGCATGGAATACAAACATAACCACATTGATTGTGTGCCTGCGTGAGGACCTCAAAAACCCAGGGGACAGGCGTGTAATTTTTTTAACTAGGCATCTATGATAGATGTCCAGTAAAAAAAAAAACTTGCCTGGCCCCAGTGCCCCCCGTAACTCGCATATAGACAATCACATTAATTGTGTGTGTGTGATGCACTGGGGACCAGGGGGCAGACATGTCCATTTTTACTGGGTATGCCCAGTAAAGAATGCCAGCCCAGTCTGCTGGGATTCCTAGCACCTCATATGCAATGGCAAGCCTGACCCCTAAGCCTCCCAGTGCCTTGCATGTACACACCATTGATTATCTGTGCATGTGAGGCACTGGAGGGCAATTAGGGAAGGAATGCTATTTATTAATGGGCATCTGATAGATGCCCAGTAAAAAATACCATGCCTGGGACCTGAAAGGACCTCAAACACACACAATTCATGTTCATGTGTGCCTGTGAGGCGCTCTGGGCCTCCGGGGCGCGTGCCGTTTTTCCCTTGGCATGTATGCCCAATAAATAAAAAAATGGCTGTACCCTTGGACCCCAGCTCCTGATAAGCATCTGCCCCCAGAGAGTCCCAGGGCCTCACAATCATACATAGTCACATTCATCATCAATGTGACTATATCTGAGTGCCAGGTGCTGGGGCACCATGTAGCAGGCAGGGCATCTTTTACTGGCCATGGTTCATAATGCAAGCTTTATAAGTGTTATTATGTAGATAGACTTGCATATTGATGCAGCCAGTCTAGCCATTTCTTACTGTGGTTTCACATTTTGTATTAGTCAGCTTTGATAATGCAAGCATGATCTGGGTTATTATTCTTTCTGTGGCATGACATTTTGTATTGGGCATATTTGGTAAAACAAGCATGAGAAGGGTTCTTAAGTGGCAACAATGGCATTTGTTATGCAACCAGTCTAACCAATAAATCCTGTGGCATGGCATTGTGTATTGGGCCTCTTTGATGAAGCAAGCAGGATCAGTGGTATTATGCTTAGTGTGGCATGACATTTTGTATTAGTCATCTGTGGTAAAAAAAAAAAAAAAAAAAAATGATGTAGCCAGACTAGCATGTCAATACAGCCAGTCTAGTAATTTCTTATTGTGGTATGACATTTTGTATTGGGCATCTTTGCTAAAGCAAATATGGTGAGTGTGATTATGAAGCAAGACTGTCACTGTTACGCAACTTGTCTATCCATTTCTTATTGTGGAATGACATGTTATATTGGGCATCTTTGAAAAAGCAAGCATGATAAGTGTTTTTATGTAAGTTGACTGGCATTTTAGTACAGCCAGTCTGGACATGTTGTCATTCTTTGGCATGCATTTTCAATGGTAAAGCCAACTGTGCTATGTTCTTACATGGGGATACTGCCATTTATTGACAGAACCAGCATGGACATGTTTCCTTATAGTATCATTACTGGCATGATGCGCAAAGCAAACATCAGTATGTTCTTACATGGGAATACTAGGGTATAATGGTGCAGTCAGCATGGAAATGTATGTGCACAGCCAGTGTGAAAATGTTTTAAACTTGCACATATAGTGTGATAAGGCATCATGAAAATGTGTTGGAGAAATGTTCCTGTGCACGGTTTGTGACTTGCATCTGTTGGATTCTTTCATGAGTTACCCAACAAAACCAATTGCAAACTGTTTGCTTAATACCCATTTTTTCTAATAAAAAAAATCGTGCTATAAAATACACCATTTTACCCCTTTGAAGAGGAAGTGCCAAGCTGCATCCACACTCCAGCCGCCCCCTTCGAAGTACCAGGTACACTCATGCCAATATATGTGACATATGGAGAACAGAAAAACAAGCAGAGAGCCGCAGTCGGGCTTTGCCCAGTGCCTATCAAAGTAACAGCACCTATTGAAGTACTGACACCCAAGAAAACCTGCCAGTGAGGTACCCAATGAGAAAACCATATCTACAGGCAAGACAAAATGACATTTGTCAGAATGGAATACCTGAAGAAGCCAAGAAGATTCTAAAGGAAGACGAATGGTGACGTCATAAGAAATCGGACTGAAGCACATATAGAATATATCATGACCTACGAATACTGACAAAGAGACATGATACCATGGATACGTGAGCCTAAGGTGAAACAGTTGATGTCAAGCTGCAGAAACTTATGCCATATGCACAATGAAGATATTCAGTTAGTTTAAACGTGTACAGATGCAAGAAACCGCAAGAAGCAAAGAAATTGTGAAGCTTGCTTATGCTTAGTAGTAAAATAGATTGTGGCAAGTGCCAACTATACATATATATATACCTCAAAAAGCCCTTTATAGATTAGTGAAAATCCACCACGCACATGAGCAGAGGAGAGTGTTGCAGCAAACAAATTGAGAATTAAGACGGTTCGAAACGCAGCAGAAGGTAACCATGCAAAGAAGCCAAGGTCATATCAGGCTGGAAAAGACCAACAGTGGATACAATTAAAGAGAAAGGAGCAGAGTATCCTGTTCAGAAAGGTCAAGATAAGCCACGGATGGTAGAAGACTGGCAGAATTAAATCACATACACAAAAATACATGAAGAAGAGGTCGATTTCAGGGTGTTCTAATCACGTGACAAGAGAAGCAGGAATGGAATGGATGAGACTTTCACACCTACGCATGGATCCCTGCCATACTCCTTAACTTTCTCAGACCAAGAAGCAGACTCAAGGCCAAATTAATTGACACAGTTTATTTAAAAACCCAGTAGGTTATGTGTGAAGAGACCTTTGCTTCCCCCCAAGAACCAATTCCTACGTCTACGAACAGCCGATCGAACGAGAGGCACAGAAAGGCGGTAACAAAGACGGTGATCCTGAGCGTCCGGAGAGGAAAAACGTGCAAACGTTGAGTGAAAAAACACTGAATACTTTGACAAAACGGTACATGCCTTAAAAACAAGTAAAGTGAAGGCAATGTAGGGAGGTGGGACAAAATATAATGTCAGAGTAAGAATATAATGCATATATAAGGGGTAAATATTGACTCAAGGGTGGCCGAGCAATATAGAGAGATACCGGGAGTGACTGAGGTAAGAGTATACAGCCATTTTTCTTTTTTTTAAAGAGCGCTAGCAGAAACCTTTATTTAAGGTCCTGGATTGATAGGATGATGTAGGAGACCAGATCATTTAAAGACAATCTGAAAGAAATGGGCTTAAATTCCATGTCGGAATACAAATTAGGGGCAGTATGCATCTGAGGAAGCAGATGGCATGATATTTGTGTGGCCGGCCAGAGTCTGTCTGTCTGTTTTATATGTTTAGGTAGATCTATGACATAATAAGGTAAACAACTTTTTTTTAAATAGCATGAACATTGCACAATTGTAATGATATGATTTTGAATGGCATGGATTGATGGTTGTAGTTAACAAAAGTAAAAGTGGAATTATTGTTGAAAAAACACAATTGGAGCTTGCAACAATTGGTGCTTCCTAATATTGTTGATCTTGTTTGTGAAACATAAAGCATAACAAAGTGTTATACAAAGATAAGATAAACAGGTTAAGCAGGGAAGACATTACCGCATTGATACACATGTGCAAACAGCTGTCGAAGCAGGCACCTAAGCTTAAAGAGTACAGTGCATAATGGGTTATAGGGACCACAGACAAAACGATCCTGCAGCACATGACAACACATTTACATGCCACTTATACTGGCAAAATGTTAGACATACGCCTAGCTAGTTTAGAGCTTTGTAAAATGTACCAACAAGAAAAGGAGGAGGGGCCACCATTAGATTGGATACTGAATATATGCACAGAAGGGGGTGAAGAGCATTCTGTGCCACCCGCCCCATCTGAAACAAAAAACAAATCTAGTAAAGATTAAGGACTATACCCATTGAGGGACCCTAAAGCAGCCAGAGGACATAGCAACCCGTCATATGAGTCGCCTACATGAAGTAGTGATGAAAGCCCAGAGAAGGACAGAGAAAGAGATACTACCTCCAAAGCCGCGAAGGACAAGTAGAGACGTGAAAAGGAAAAAGAAGATCAAGCACAAGCAAGGACATCTCTAGATATGGGAAGAGAGGTAAAGAGATGGAAAGGAGACAAAGATAGGACTGATGAGATGGCATTCACACAGAACGAATAGATGGGAGGTCAGATTTTATTGAAACTCGATGGTAAAGGAATTGAGGAAATGAGGCAAAGGGGAGAACAGGACAAAATAGAAAGGAAAGAGAAGGAAAAGGTAAAAAGATAGAGAGACGAAGGGGCTAAGAAAAAAAAGGTAGGCAGAAACAAGAGCAGTTAAATCATGATGAGGAGGTCAGAAAACAGGAAAATGCAGAGGAACAAAGAAAACGCGATCATAAGCAGAGAACAGCTGATGATCTGGATAGAATAGAACAAAAGAAGAATAGAAGAAGTAGAACAAATATACGAGAGAAGAGAATAAAAATACGAAGAGATGAGGAGATGCGAAGGGCAAATGAACAAAGAGATGCAAGAAAGCAAGAAGAACACAGGGTCAGAAAGGAAGTGAGGCAGCGTAGAGAGTTTGATGACGACATAGAATGCAAGCGAAGACAGAGAGCACAGGATCTCAAATATCTGGAACGAGAGGTTAAAAAACCTAATCCAGTAATAGACTGGGAATATATAGAAGAATTATTTCCTGACTATGATTCACTACCAGGCATGTCTAGAGCAAATATAGAAGATGACTTTGACACCAGAAGCATCAGAGAGACGATCGATTAAATATACAATGAAATGGGGCTAGAAAAGGTACCCCAGAGGGAAGGAGAGGATGAGCATCTTGAGAGCACTCAGTTGTATGATACTGAGGACGCCTCCCAAAGCAGCAGAAATAGAGAGCTGTCATTAGATAGGCTGACTCTAAATAGAAATGACGAGAATGAGAGAAGTTACACGAGTTGGGCACAGACAATATCAGATGCAGAAAGAGGAGAATGTGAAGAAAGAGATGATGATAGAAGACGTGAAAGACGCTTCTCTAGGGGAAAGGGAATAAGATGGACAGATTCTAGTGGGTCTGCACCTAAGGCATCAGACTTAGCCACACAATAAGATCGGCATGAAGGAGTATCATACGGTCAGGGGGGGTGTCTCCACCGCCCTATGTGAGCAGATTACGGACATTGCCAGGTAGACTGCGATGCAGGAATGTTACCCCTGCGGTAGACAGAAAAATGAAGAGGAAAAGGAGTGCCATGTGGCACAGTTCCCTTTTCTAAAGAAAAGGAAGAATGAGGCCACAATATATACCTTGGCCACAGATGGATAGAGAAAACCTGAAAAATAAGCTCCCAATGTTGACATCGGGAGCCGGAAAATGGATGCATGAATTATAAAAATGAAAGGAGGGAACACGTTAGCTATAGTAGATATTAAGGGTCTTTTAACTGCCATACTTGGTGATAGAGCTGATGATGTGTGGACACAAGCAGGTTTCCCTGGAGTGAAAACAGTTAATACTGTGCCTGATGGATTGCCATTTAACAATTGCAGAATCACGGTCTGGAAAGTGCTTCAAGTGCTATACCCGGACACTTCTAATATGGGAGCTATGATGACACACAAGATGAAGGAGTCAGATGATCCATTGCTTTACATTCAGACTTTCCAAGAAGCCTGGTTGCTGGAAACTCGTGAATCTTGGGGGAAATCTATACCCGTGTTTTGCTATATATTATGCCAAGGGCTGCCAGAACAGGTACAGAAGAAGCTCAAGAAATTGGTAGGGATTGAGGCTAAGCCATGCTCTGAAATATAGCTGACCGTGGGGCACTATTGCAGATTGCTCCAAGAAAAGAATCGCAAAAAGGATGCTGCACGAAAAAGTGAAGATGATAAATTAGTGCAGAAAAAATTATTGAAGTATGCCATTGAAGAGGCAATGATAACTAATACAGATGGATCAAACGAAAAGCAAGGTGGAAAAGGAGTTATGCAGAATCACACTGTGCAGCAGCAAGTGCCAAGTGTACAGCAAAGCTTGCAGCCACAGCAGAATGTGACACATTTTCCACAGAGACAGTCTCAACAGTCCTATATGCAACTGTCACAAACACAAGGTACAGAACAGACACTGAATCCTGGAATAAGAGATGCCACTGGTGATGGAGGAAATCCATTCACTCGGAGTGGGACAAGCTTATATATGGACTAGGACAGCTCACTGGGAGACCTGATGTGTTTTATCCCATCTGTGATGCTGAACCCTCACGAAGAACCGAGGGTAGATGTCTGTATAGGGGATAAAGAATATTCTTTCTTAGTTGACATGGGTGTGACATGCTCATGTATACATGAAGGCAAGTTTTCTTTGTCCGGCGATGCCATAAATACTCGGGGCTTTACAGGAGCAACAAGATATGTTCCTTTTACAAAATAACTTCCAGTTTCTATAGGAGAATGTGACATGAAAGTGCCACTGTTATATTCGAGGCAGACACCAGTGAACCTATTGGGACGAGACCTAATGACAAAGTTAAACATGACAATCTCGTTCACGGAGAAGTGCATAGTACGTTCAACTCCAGGAATGCATTATTTAAACATGTGCAAAATGAAATATGCAGGACAAATGGCTATGAAAGCTATTCCATTGGAACCAGAAATATTTGCATATGGAGTGTGTATATTAATGACATGGCTACCAGGCCTTGCAGACAAAACAATGAGAACCCCAGATGCATTTTTGTTCAGACCAAGAATACCTATGTATGAGGAAAAGGGACAAGTGTTTCCCTTAAATATACAAGCAGCCAAAGTGTGAGGAGAGATGCCTTTGCTTTATGGTTGTGATGATGAAGGCAGACAATGGTGTGCAGTAATCGCCATTGGGGAAGCGTACAGATTGACTGACATCACAGATGACGATCTATTTGAAGAGCAAATAGGTGAAGATGAGATGATAGTTGAGGTTAATCTCATTTATTGGGTGAAAATGATCAAAAGAGAGGTACCTCAGGAATGATGCTGGCACAAAAATGTCCTGAATATTTTGATGACAACATAGCAAATGTGCCTGTCTCACTATGGACTACAGGCCCTTATGACGCAGGCTTACTGAAAGGAGTCGGAGAAGTACAGATTAAATTGAAACCAGGAGCAATTTTACCAAAAGCACAACAGTATCCCATGTCTAGGGAAGCAGATGAAGGGATTTTTGAGACAATTTCTGCCATGATGGAGCAGGGAATCTTAGTGACGTCCGAGTCATCATGCAATACTTTGATTAACCCGTGAAAAAAGGGAAGAGGGTTCTTGGAGGCTAGTGCAAGATCGTTGCCCGATAAACCAGATAGTTGAGGCCGACTACCTCTAGTCCCAAACCTGTCCACGATTATATGTAATATACCCATTGAAGCAAGGTATTTCACAGTGATTGACTTGAAAAATTCATTTTTCTCAATTCCATTGCACAAAGATTCACAAGATTTGACATTGTTTACATTCAGACAAGCTCGTCTGAAAAGCACAAGGCTGTCTCAAGGGAATTGTGAGTCTCCTTCGATTTTCAACTGGGTCATGCAGATTGATTTATGCAATATTGCATTAGAGAGTGTTGTCTTGCAATACATGGATGATATTCTAATTTGCAACACAAAAGAGGAAAAGTGCAGACACACTTCTATTCAGCTATTAACTATACTGGCTGAGAAAGGATATCAAGTTGACAAAGAGAAGTTACAGTATTGTCAACAAGAAGTGCTGTACATAGGCCAGCTGATCTCACATGAAGGCAAAAGGATTACCGCTGAAAGAGCTGAAGCCATTTCAAAAACATCCAAACCACACACGATAAAACAAATGCAAAGTTTTCTAGGATTATGTAATTATGTCAGGGCATGGGTCTTTGACTACAGTTCTTATACCAGGCCCTCGTTACAAGCCTTAAAGAAAGCACAGGCAACGAAAGAGAAAATCATGTGGACTGAGACCACGGAGAAGGGTTTGTTTTAGCGATTCCCAATGATGCATCAGAATTTTACCTGTTTTCACACACAAATGGCAGTGTTATGATAGCAATACTCAGAAAGAAAACCACGTTGGGGTTCAAGCCCCTGGCATATTACAGTGGGAGTTTAGACCCAGTTATGAGGGGTCACTTCCCGTGTGAACAAAGTTGGGCTGCTGCAGCATTCGCCATAGAGAAGGCTACAAACATTGTGATGGAATGCCCATTGACGTTATTCAACAAGCACGCATTATTTGCCATTTTAGGGAAAACAAAAGGCACATTGACATCTCAGAGAGCTTCTGCTTATGAAGTGGCATATCAAATTCAACAATTAAAATAGTTTGATGCAAAATAGTGAACCCAGCTATGTTTATAGCAGAGCCAGTCACTGAAGGAGAGCCAATACATGAGTGTGTGAACTATGAATAATTTTATGATGAGATTCCCAGAGTATAAGAAAATGCAATGTCTGAAGGAGAAATCGTCTTTGTTGATGGTTCTTCAAGGATCGATCAAAATGATGGACAGGGATTTACAGATGATGCTGTGTTGAAGCACATGACAAATGGGGAATTTCAAGTACTCATTAGTGCACCATTACCCTCAGATTATTCAGCACAGCGGCCACATTTTTGCCGTTGATGCTCACGCTCGAGAATCACACAGACCAGGAAGTGACGGTGTACAGTGACTCCGCCTATGTGATGTGGACAGTTCACACAGGCCTACCACACTGGAAAAGGAGGGGCTACCTCCGAGTGGATGGCATGCCAGAGCAGCACACATCCTTATTGGACAGGCTCATTAAAGCACTAGAACTCCCATTGGGCATAGCGGTCATGAAATGCGTCGCCCACACAAAAGGGACAGATGTTATCTCACGAGGAAATCAAGCAGCAGACACTGAAGTCAAGCATGTGGCAACCAAAGAGGAAATCATCATGAGTGTGGAAATAATAGATGTGCATGAGAGAATGATTGTTGCACGAAGTGAGCCAGAAGGCTATAGCAATATGGCAAAAACTCAGTTAATGGAGCTCCAAGGAGAAGCACCAGAGGAAGAGAAGAACCTATGGAAGTGAAGAGGGTGTTCTTTAAACCCCTCAGAGAGCGTGTGGCAACAAGGCAGCACTGGTAAGATGTTGATGCCTGTAGCCTTTTTGAAAATAGCACTGGAACAGTTACACTATCCAGCGCACATGACAGAATCTAGCACTGACAGTTGCCGAAGACTGGTTCATACTGAACTTGGCAGAGCACGTTGTATTTTTTTATGGTAATCTGTATAATCTGTCAGCAGTTCATGGCTGGGCATACACTACGTGTGATTAGATGAGTTATCCCAAAGCCTAATGGGCCTTTTCAGCACTTGCATATCGATTATGTCGATATGGTTCAAGTATGTAATGGGGACAGGTATCTAATTGTTGTGGTGTGCCCATTCTCTAGATGGATAGAAGCAGGTCCATGTACACACCCAGACTCTACCTGTGTGGTCAAATTCCTGGTGAGGAGGTGTTTCCCAGATGGGGAGTGTGTGAAGTCAGACAATGGTCCTCAATTTGTTAATGCAGTATTTGAAAAGATTAGCTTGTTGCTTAGTATAAAGCACAAGTTTTTTTCCGGCGTATCATACTCAAGGGAATGGGATATGCGAGAAGCTCAACGGCTCATTAAAGGAAAGGATAGCCAAGTTGAAGCTTACTCTGAAGAAAGGATGGCTGCACTGTCTTCCACTGGCACTGTATGCACTCAGAAACCAGCCTGGTTCTGACCACCATCTCACGCAGCACGAAATTGTGATGGGAAGAAGGATGCAAATGCCATTAACACCTCAAAATAGAGCTAAATTTGATGCTCAGCCAACAGGAGAAGTGTTACTATTGGAAATGCAAAACTACTTGTATTGCATGACATCTTGTCTTACTGGAATTTGAGGACAGCTGCAGCGACGATAAGAAGGGTGTAGGGCAGTACAGAACACAGAGGGGATGCTGCAACAGACAAAGTTCCAGAACTATGTGTTCCTCCAATATTCCGTGGGGACACAGCCCTGGTGAAAATCACACAAGGAAAAAGTGGGACGAGCCAAGGTTCAACAGCCCCTATAGAGTGGATAACATCACACAATCAGCAGTCCAGTTACAGGGAAGGAGAGCTTGGATCTTCTTGGGCGACATCAAGCCATATATTGGAGAAATCCCTCTGCCTGCTCCCCACAGCGAAGAGACTACAGACAACGGCGAAGAACCACAGCACGTGAAGACAAGGTCCATGACGAGGAAGAAGGAGGCATGACCGGCCAAGTAAAAGACAAAGAACTTTTGTGCAAAGTTGTGGCTTAGTTTTGGACACTTCCTTTGAGCAAAATAATGGAAGAAGGATATAAAAACACGGACACTCTCTGCATCCTAGTTGCAGGGTGAAGGAGAAGAATTGCACGTAATCCACAAAATAGCTTGTTGACTTTGAACTTTGGACTGAGGCACACTGAAGCCTTCATAAGAAAAGATGTGCCAAATTTTGATTGAGGATACATACATTGAAAGAGAATACAGTATCCTGATTCTTTCGACACAGAATCCCTATTTGGATTTACTTATGGTTTCCCACAATAGTGACCTCACCAAAGATATTCTGCTCTATTTCGAGTTAGTATTGAGGTTGTACCCGTCATTAGTGGGAAGAATCACAAGCATAACTGAGTTTCTTCAAGATCCTGAAAACAAAAAGATAATAAAGAGGCTGCTCACAGTGATTGCAGAGCAGTTTCTTTTACTTCCGGAGAACAGCGAGGACAAGACAAATGTCCCTGTCACAAGTGAATAGCAGACTAGCCAGTAATGTATTTTTTCACTTAATTGAAGACTTTCCAGAACTTGTCTGCAGACATGCCAATGTAAACAGAAGCAGCAGAATCCAGATAAAGTGACAATGTTTAGCATGTATTAAAGAATTTGTTTTGCTTCTTTAGATAATCGAGAGGGGAAACCAGAGCAGTAACATTTTCCTCCCTCATGAGGAGAGACATTCATATTGGCCAAGGGACAAATGCTGTAAATTAACCTACAAATGTATTATTTACACGTGCATAGTATTCATTATCATATTACTGTAATTGACGATTAGAACTGCATTTTTCATTGGTGCACAAAACGTGCAGGCTCCCGTGAACCATCCTAATGATGTATGCATGGAACCTACAAAGGTAACCAGACCATACATAGGGCCTCATTACGACCCTGGCGGTAAGGGGTTAACGCCAGCGTTAGCTGCGTCAACCCCTTACCGCCAATTACGAGTTCCGTTACCGCCATGGCCAATTTTCCGCCTGCTTTTTGCAGGCGGAGAAATCCATGGCGGTAAGGGACCTCGTCGTTAATTACGCCACCGTAATCTACGGTGGCGTAATTAACGCCTTCCCCACTCCCATTATGTCCTATGGGACAGAATGGGAATGGGGAAGGGCAGAATGGGGATTGGCGGATTTACCGCTCCACTCCACTCGGAATGGGGCGGTAAATCCGCCATCCGCCATGGCGTAAAGGGACTTTGCGCCATGGCGGTAAAGTCCGGCCCTGGCGGAAAAATTCCGCCAGGGTCGTAATGAGGCCCATAGTCATTCCAGTTCCTAGAAAGAATAATAGAGTGACTGAACTTGAGATGGATGTGATAAACATTGACACACAAGCGACACTTGTGGTAACAAATGAATTGAAACGCCAGAGACATGGTCGGCTAAGTAAACCTGAGAGAGGGTTGATGAAAGGTACACGTACAGAAATAATGAGTACATACCCAACTGGTCTAGTGTCAATGACTACAGAATTACATTCCATAAAATGGGAGGAGTTTGGACAGAGCTCAATACGAAGCTTTTTACCAAAGGGTGTTATAAGACACACGGAAAAGGAACTGTTAAGGAGACAAAAGGCTCTAGAGAATGAACGAACAGAGACAGCACCGACAAGCACGCCTGATCCAGTGATGAAAGGGTCATACTTAAGTCCTGCAATACAATCACATGCAGAGATAATGGCAGAATCAATGTGGACATTCATCACCAGAGCCAAAACGAGACAGGAGCACAAGGAAAATCTTACCAGACCTTACCCTATGAGAATAATACATGTGGACACGCCAAGATTATTGCTGGAGATGCCTGCAAATCCCTCAGCAAGAAGAAGCTATACGGATGTGTTCAAGGATGTGGTTTTAGCAAACTACACAAAGACTTTAAGAATTAAAAGAAGCACACAAGAAGACAATAACAAATTGAAAGATTACCTGGACAGCACAGAACACGTGGGAAACAACATATGGTACCAACATATGAAGGAAGTTGGAAGACAGACTTCAGTGGAAGAATGCTTTGTTTGTGCACTCCTACCTTACAGCATGGGGAAGTCAAAAATATTTGTAGCTGTTGAAATAGATGTGTAGACAACACACTGTCTGACACATATAGCAATGTGCAAAACCAGAAGTCAGTTCATGGGAAGTGATGCTTCTCTCAAATGGGCAACTGAAGCAACTGACCCAGATGAAGATGATTATGTTCAAGACATAAAAACAAGAAACAATGCCAAAACAAAGAATGTGGGTATCCGATATGAAAAACCTGGAGTGAAAGGAGTAGAGATCAGAAGAGAAGTCAACAAGAAATTGGAGACTGCAGGAAAAACTTCAGAAGAAGCTCTAAGATGGAAGAACAGAGTTCAAATGCATGTCTGGGGAACAGTGCTTTCACCAAACAGATGGGAGAAAGGAGTAGTGATCTGCAGAGCATGGATAGTGATTGGTTGTTACCAGGCTAGCATTGACATAATGAAAAATGGATGCAAGCAATTATGGCCAATGCTTGCTAAACTATTGACATGGGTCGCGGACAGAGGTGGACCCCTACAGATAGTGCCATTGGATAGCCCAAAATTATGTTTCAGAAATAATGGCACAAGAAAAATGGGAGAGAATCACAATTGTGGTTGAGTCTTTGGTGTTCCAGGAATGGTACATGGTACTGCAGTGATCATGGATCATTATTGGGCATGTGGATCCAAAGCATACATGAGATTGCCGAAGAATTGGGGAGGTACATGTACCTTGGTGAATGTCCATGTTCCAGCGTTGGTGATTACAAAAAGTGATTTGAATATTGACAGTTTCCAAAAAGCAGATGCTCAACTAAGGAAGAAGAGATCTATGGAGCTTATGAAGAGAACAAAGAGGGAAAATGATTTCTCTGCAAAATCTATAGAAGCTTTCAATTCTATCCCATGCGAACATAGACTGTTCACTCAGATTTCTTCAGTATTCGACTTGATCTTGATGCCAAAAGTTCAGGTTGGAACAAATACTAAATGGTTGCAGATAACCAGATGGGAGTTACTGCAGACCATCAACACGACCATAACAGGATTTAATGCAATTCAAGAAGAGTTAAGAGCAATCAGACTAATGACAGTGCAGAACAGATATGTCCTTGACATGATCACATCTATGGATGGAGGTGTTTGTGCCGATATCGGAGAATCATGTTGCACATTTATGCCATCTCTCGATGACGAAAATGGAACCTTAACAGAAGCCATAGGTGTGCTGACAAAACTACAGAATCAGATGATAGATGAAGGTGACAAAGTCGACAATGACAGTTGGTTTGGATCACTGTTTTCATGGTTTCCACAATGGATGGCAATGCATTCAAGTTCCTAGGAGCCCTGTTGTTGATATTGCTTGGATTCTGTGTTATCAAACTAATAATCTCTCAGTGCTAGAAAACTGAAAAAAAAGGCCATAGGGATGAAAATCATGATTGATGTCGAGTCAGGATGGAAATTTAAGAACTTGACTGATGAAGAAATAAGAGACTTTGTGAAGGCCAGCATTTATACACCAGAAGGAACGAAGTTCCGTTACCCGAGAAAACATAGAAAATATGTGGGAAAATGGATCTATTGCAATCCAAGTGGAGAATGTCAACTAATGACATGGAAAAAAAATGAACACGTAAAAACAGCAGGATATTTGAAGGAGTCATAAAGATATGCACCCCAAATGACCATATCTTCAGACCTAGATCTCTAGATTCAGAAGATAAAATAAAAGTGAATGCAAAGAAAGAAGAGAGAGTGGTCGATGAATCACCCAGAGGGGGGAGTGAAGAGCAAGTGCCAAGCTCCATTCACATTCCTGCCGCCCCCTTTGAAGTACCTAGGTACATTCACACCAAAATATGTGATGTATTGATAAACCAGCAGAGAGCCGCAGTCGGGCTCTGCCCAGTGACTATCTGTCATGATCACTGCTTCCAAGGAGCCAGGACCAGCCCAACGTCCTTGGAAGCAGGCCCCTAACCCTAATCCTAGGCACCAGCCGGTCCCCTCTGGGACCTTTTGGACCTTGTCCTGGCGCCGGTGGCACCAGGCTCATCAAAACCATCGGTCCCGGCACTGGAAGCGCCGGGCTCATAGTAGGTGTGAAGATGCTTGGGTGGACTTACCTGCAGCAGACCATGCTGCTTACTTACCAGCCACTTAGAAGCCATCTGCGAACAGGAACTACTTTCTTACCTGGGTGGGGCAGCTCCACTCCCTGGATACATCACTGGAACTCTTCTGGAAACTGGAACTCTTTTCTTACCTAGGCGGGGCCATGGAAGAAGACGCCTCATCACTCCAAGGCTATTTAAACCACACCCGATAGATGAAGCGTGCTTCGCGTTATTCTGCATCTGCAGCAGAACGCTCACCGAGTCTGCTCCGGCCTTTCTTCTTCCGATCCTGAACCTGCAAGAATCATACTTACCATTTCTGTATCCAGACAACATCAGCACCTGTAAAGAAGAGAAACAACAGGTTAGCAAGACGAACTTTACACGCAGTGCTTACTTACCTGATTCGTCGGCTGCGGCCGCTTCTTCACGCCGCATCTCCACCTGTGAAGACTAAAGTATTGCCATACTTACCGGCACGCTGTGAATTCCGGATTTCTTCGTTCCGCATCGTCGCCTGTGAAAACAAAGCATCGTTAACAACTTACTGGCATTCCGCGAACTCCGGCGCTGCAAACCCACATCTGCAAGGCAAAAGAAAAGACATTAAGCAGGTATTTACTTACTTCCATCACGCTCATCACAATAAAACGCCTGCGAATACTCCGGCATCTCTTTTACACGAACTAAGCTGTAAGGAAAGAGACAGTTAGAGCGCTTGCCATACTTACGAACTTCCAGGCGCTTCTCTTCATCTTCCATCTCAGGAGCCCTGCAATACATAAGGGGAAAAGCATTAAACAGAATCTTTCATATTAACGTGCCTCGCATTTAAAGACTATAAAGACAAAAGGTGTCCAGAAACTCACCGCTCGTGAAGATAACGACGGTATCCATCCTCTGAATTCAAGAGGCCTATGTTTCACCAGTGAAGTAACTGGCAACGGCACCCTGCACCAGACGCAGATGGAGAGCCCAGTATTCACTTATATAAGGTGAGCACGTTGACCTGGGGGCTCTACGAAAAAAGCTGGGAAGCGAGAGAGATACAGAGAGGGACATTCAACAACCCAGACCATTAAACCCCATATTCTTTCACCTGCAGAAACCTCACTCTTCGAGTCCGACACACAGTGCGAAGAGGTTCGACCCCAGAAGCCAATCGAGTCCTGCACTTCACTTTTCGAGTCACAGACAGCTTCCTGCCAAGACCCGCGCCTCCGTGGGAATCAGGTGAGCGTTACAGAACGCGAAGCCCACCACAAAACTCCTACCCAGGCGCAATGGAAACCTCAGACACCGATCAACTAGCCCAGTTGCTCAGGGAATTAAGAGCAGAAGTACATGCAGCTGGTCAGGAAACAAACTCTCTAAGAAGAGAACTGATAATTTCCAAGGAGCGAACGGAGGACCTTGCTAGGCAGTTGTTACAAACGCAGGCAGGACAGACACCTTTGCCCGTTCCAGGAGGAAGTTATCCTTCTGCATCATCTTCAAATGAGTGCAAATCAATCTGCCCGGTAATGTTTCCTTGGCTCCGCCCGAACGTTTTTCTGGTGATCCAAAGAAATTCGCAGTGTTCATCAACCAGTGCCGCCTACACTTCTTATGTCGGCCAGCAGTATTCCCAACAGACCAGACCAAGGTGGCTTTTGTACTTTCTTATCTCAGTGGCAGCGCCGCAGATTGGTCGATCCCTTTAGTCACCCAGGATGATCCGGTTTTACATGATTTTCAGGCCTTCCAATCCAGCATGGAGAAATTGTTTGCTAGACATGCACAAGGGCAGGCCTTGGATAATGAACTTCTTTCATTACGACAGGGCAATCAAGACCTCTTGACTTATATAGCCTCCTTCAATAGACTCATAGTGGAAACACAATGGCCCGAGGACAAGAGAATAACGCTTTTCTACAGAGACCTGCGTGGAGAGCTCAAGGATGTGTTAGCGCAAGTTGTGAATCCTCCACAAGAATGTTCTGACTATATTGACTTAGTTGTCCAATTGGACCATAGACTGCAGAACAGGAAGGCAGATCGTTCTAGATTTGATACCCGAGTGTTTTCCAAACCACAGACCTCAAATAAGGGAGCTGACACTGTGGAACCCATGCAAATAGGGGGCATGAAAGGACCTTTAACCCAGAAAGAGCGAGAAAGAAGAAGGCAGCTGCAATTATGCCTCTATTGCGGAAACTTAGGACACTTTCTTCGGGACTGTCCAGTGAAGCCAGCTAAGAAGGCTGTAGGAGCCGCGGATACCTGTACTACAAATTCTGAGCAGGGAAACGACCTCGCCCGACAAGAGTAGAGGTCCTCTTGCCCAGCGTTAAGATCTGTCCCGTGACCTCGCATTTCGTGATACCCATGGTCCTCATTAGTCCTGAACGTCCGGATCGTTTGCATGCAATTGAAGCTTACATTGACAGCGGAGCAATCGGTAACTATGTGGACCGTGAAATGGTATCAAGGATGAATCTACCTCTTGTCCCTAAGGCAGTAAAAGACATCATCACTACTGTGGATGGCACGGAGATAGCCTCCGGACCAGTAACGCATGCCACCCAAGAAGTGACGTTAGTGAGTTTAGATGGACACCGGGAGAAAATCGTGTTCGATGTAATCAAGGCCCCTCAGTTCCAGATCATTCTGGGAATCCCTTGGTTAGAGAAGCACAATCCTCAGATCGATTGGCGAGCAAAGACGGTTCAGTTTCCAGAGTGTTTTACCACTTGTTATCCTCGGCCTGATGTTTCACTGGCGGCAATCTCTTCTGAGGAAGTTCCCAAATTACCTCCCGAATACCAGGAATTCCAAGACGTCTTCCGGAAGGATCAAGCTAACACCCTGCCTCCTCATAGGTCTTACGACTGTCAAATAGATCTGATACCTGGAACAACTCCTCCTTGCAGCAGGATTTATGCCCTCACCGAACCAGAGAATCTTCATCTCAGACAATACCTGGACCAGTACCTAGCTAACGGGTTTATTCGTCCTTCAAAATCTCCAGCTTCATCGGCTTTGTTCTTCGTTCCGAAAAAGGAAGGAGACCTTAAGACTTGCATAGATTACCGCGCCCTGAATCAGATCACCGTTAAAAACAGATACCCGTTACCTTTGATCCCTGAACTCCTGGACCAAGTCAAAGACGCATGTATATACACCAAACTGGATCTCAGAGGAGCCTACCACTTGGTACGGATAAAAGAGGGCGATGAATGGAAAACGGCCTTCCGCACCAAGTACGGGCTATTCGAATGTCAAGTGATGCCCTTTGGACTGTGCAATGCTCCTGCTGCCTTCCAATATTTTATGAACGATGTCCTTAGAGAACTCATAGACGTGTGTGTTGTTGTCTACATTGATGACATCCTCGTCTATTCATCATCTGAAGAGGAACATCGGAGACACGTCAAAAAGGTTCTCGAGAGATTGCGTCAACATAATCTTTTCGCTAAGCTTGAGAAATGCGTTTTCAACGTAACGGAAGTCGAGTTCCTGGGATTCATATTGTCACCTAACGGAGTCCATATGGATTCAAAGAAAGTTGATGCAATCATCAAGTGGCCATCACCAACCTCTGTAAACGGAGTTCAGAGCATGTTAGGTTTCGCTAACTTTTACCGCAGCTTCATTCCTGAATTTTCTCGGATAGTCCAGCCAATCACCGCCCTGTTAAAAAAGAACAAACATTTTGAGTGGTCATCTGAAGCAGAACAAGCATTTCAGGACTTAAAAGCTAAATTCATTTCTGCACCCGTTTTAAAACATCCTTGCCCAGAACTCCCCTACATTGTGGAAACGGATGCTTCTAGTCTTGCTATGGGGGCAGTTTTATCGCAAAGAGATCCGGTCACACACCAACTACATCCTGTTGCCTTTTGGTCCCGCAAGTTCTCGCCTCCCGAGATCAACTATTCAATTACAGACAAGGAACTTTTGGCTATCAGATCGGCCTTTAAAGCCTGGCGGCATTATCTTCTAGGAGCCAGACACACAGTCACCGTAATGACTGATCACCACAATTAACAATATCTAAAGACAGCCAAAGCTCAGTCCTCCAGACAGCTTCGCTGGGCTCTGTTTCTAGCAGAATTCGACTTTATAATTACTTATCGACCAGGCAGTAAGAACAGAAAAGCTGATGCCCTTTCCCGGATGGGAGTAGATGAACATTTGATCAATCCAGAACCAATTCCCATAATCCCAGAACAAAGAATTTTGGGTTTGGTCAGCGCTCAATCTTTTGAAGACATCAAGACCATGGTTAAATCACTCCTAAATCCTGGCGATTTGCAAGATTGGCAATTAAAAGGGAAAGAATTCTCAGTGGAGCAAGACCTACCATATTTCTGAGGACGACTGCATTTACCCTGTGAGAAAATACAAAAACAAGTAATCTCCTGTTACCACGACTCTCTAATGGAGGGTCACCCTGGCATTACCAAGACCATGGAAAAGATTAAAAGACATTTCTGGTGGCCCTCATGGAAAAAGGATATTATAGACTTTGTAATCTCCTGCGGTGTGTGTGCCCAGAATAAAAGTCAGAAGGAGAAACCAGCCGGCCTATTACAGCCACTAGACATCCCTCCCTGTCCATGGCATACCCTGTCCATGGATTTCATCACGGACTTACCTCCATGCTCGGGGTATACTACCATTTTAGTAATCGTGTATTTATTCTCCAAGATGGCTCACTTCATTCCCCTGAAGGGTCTACCTTCAGCCTCAGTATTGGCCCGAGAATTCTTAGAAAACATCGTTCGGCTACACGGTTTTCCCTCGGTTTTAGTCTCCGATAGGGGAAGTCAATTCATCTCACACTTCTGGCGCAGTTGCTGTCGTCTAGCCCAAATTGATGTAAGACTTTCAACTAGTCACCATCCCCAAACTGACGGACAAACCGAGAGGACAAATCAAACTCTAGAGCAATATCTACGTTGCATGCTCCAACAAACTGAAAACCCCTGGAAGGATATTCTTTGGATCGCTGAATACGCTTACAATAATTCGATTCATTCTGGAACAGGGAAGACTCCCTTCTTCCTATTATACGGACACCATCCTAGAACCTCTAACCTGGATCCTCCCCAAGAATTCGAAGCACCTGCTGTGGATCACTTGCACTCGGAGATCACCCGTGCTTTTAAGGAAGCCTCTGCCCATCTGCAAAGAGCTAAAGCTCAATTCAAAAGAGGAGCAGATCGACACCGTAAAGAGGCTCCTCACTATGCTGTAGGAGATCAGGTCTGGCTATCCACTAAGCACCTGCCTCTAAAGGGACCCCGCACTTTCATCCCGAGATACCTTGGACCCTATCGCATATCTGCCATAATTAATCCGATTGCTGTCAAATTGGAATTACCTACGCATATGAAAATACACCCAGTATTCCATGTCTCCTTATTAAAACCAGTACAACCAGAAACCCGATTGACTGAACTCCCAGAACCGGTTTTAGTAGATGGAGAACTTGAATTCGAAGTAAAGAACATCCTAGACTCCAAAATCTCCAAATCTAAGTTGTATTATCTGGTTGATTGGAAAGGTTACGGCCCCCAGGAAAGGTCTTGGGAACCTTCAGAATATGTCCACGCACCTCGTCTGGTCAAGAAATTCCATCTGAATCACCCTGACAAGCCAAAACCCCCGGAGAAGACACGCTTAGGAGGGGCCTTGAGGGGGGGTACTGTCATGATCACTGCTTCCAAGGAGCCAGGACCAGCCCAACGTCCTTGGAAGCAGGCCCCTAACCCTAATCCTAGGCACCAGCCGGTCCCCACTGGAACCTTTTGGACCTTGTCCTGGCGCCGGTGGCACCAGGCTCATCAAAACCATCGGTCCCGGCACTGGAAGCGCCGGGCTCATAGTAGGTGTGAAGATGCTTGGGTGGACTTACCTGCAGCAGACCATGCTGCTTACTTACCAGCCACTTAGAAGCCATCTGCGAACAGGAACTACTTTCTTACCTGGGTGGGGCAGCGCCACTCCCTGGATACATCACTGGAACTCTTCTGGAAACTGGAACTCTTTTCTTACCTAGGCGGGGCCGTGGAAGAAGACGCCTCATCACTCCAAGGCTATTTAAACCACACCCGATAGATGAAGCGTGTTTCGCGTTATTCTGCATCTGCAGCAGAACGCTCACCGAGTCTGCTCCGGCCTTTCTTCTTCCGATCCTGAACCTGCAAGAATCCTACTTACCATTTCTGTATCCAGACAACATCAGCACCTGTAAAGAAGAGAAACAACAGGTTAGCAAGACGAACTTTACACGCAGTGCTTACTTACCTGATTCGTCGGCTGCGGCCGCTTCTTCACGCCGCATCTCCACCTGTGAAGACTAAAGTATTGCCATACTTACCGGCACGCTGTGAATTCCGGATTTCTTCGTTCCGCATCGTCGCCTGTGAAAACAAAGCATTGTTAACAACTTACTGGCATTCCGCGAACTCCGGCTCTGCAAACCCACATTTGCAAGGCAAAAGAAAAGACATTAAGCAGGTATTTACTTACTTCCATCACGCTCATCACAATAAAACGCCTGCGAATACTCCGGCATCTCTTTTACACGAACTAAGCTGCAAGGAAAGAGACAGTTAGAGCGCTTGCCATACTTACGAACTTCCAGGCGCTTCTCTTCATCTTCCATCTCAGGAGCCCTGCAATATTTAAGGGGAAAAGCATTAAACAGAATCTTTCATATTAACGTGCCTCGCATTTAAAGACTATAAAGACAAAAGGTGTCCAGAAACTCACCGCTCGTGAAGATAACGACGGTATCCATCCTCTGAATTCAAGAGGCCTATGTTTCACCAGTGAAGGAACTGGCAACGGCACCCTGCACCAGACGCAGATGGAGAGCCCAGCATTCACTTATATAAGGTGAGCACGTTGACCTGGGGGCTCTACGAAAAAAGCTGGGAAGCGAGAGAGAGACAGAGAGGGACATTCAACAACCCAGACCATTAAACCCCATATTCTTTCACCTGCAGAAACCTCACTCTTCGAGTCCGACACACAGTGCGAAGAGGTTCGACCCCAGAAGCCAATCGAGTCCTGCACTTCACTTTTCAAGTCACAGACAGCTTCCTGCCAAGACCCGTGCCTCCGTGGGAATCAGGTGAGCGTTACACTATCACAGTAATAGCACCTATTGAAGTACCGACTCCTGAGAAAACCTGGACAGTGGGTATCCATTGAGAAAACCATATCTACAGCCAAGACAAAATGATGTTTGTCAGAATGGAATACTCGAAGCCAAGAAGATACTAAAGGAAGAGGAATGGTAACGTCATAAGAAATCGGACTGACACACATATAAAAGATATTGTGACAAAGAGACAAAATACCATGGATAAGTGACATCTTGAGCCTAAGGTGAAACAATGGATGTCAAGATGCAGAAACATATGCCATATTCACAATGAAGATATTCCATTAGTTTAAACGTGTACAGATGCAAGAAACAGCAAGAAGCAAAGACATTGTGAACCTTGCTTATGATTAGTAGTAAAATAGATTGCGGCAAGCACCAACTATACATATATATACCACAAAAAACACTTTATAGATGAGTGAAAATCCACTACGCACATGAGCAGAATTGAACAGAGGTTACTAAAGGTCTCAAGAGGAGAGTGTTGCAGCAAACAAATCGAGAATTAAGACAGAGAAGAAAACTAGCTGAAGATAACCATGCCAAGGTCGTATCGGGCTGGGAAAGGCCATCAGTGGATACAATTAAAGAGAAAAGAACAGAGTATGCTGTTCAGAAAGGTCAAGATAAGCCACAGATGGTAGAAGACTGGCAGAATTAAATCAAATACACAAGAATACATGAAGAAGAATACGATTTCACGGTATCCTAATCACGTGACAAGTCTGGCAGGAAGGTATGGGACTTTAACACCTACGCATGGATCCCTGCCATACCCATAATCCTTAACTTTCTCAGACCAAGAAGCAGACTCAAGGTCCAATTAATTGACACATGACCACTGAGGTTATGATGGATTGTAACATAATTGGAGGGGAGCTGGGGTGCAGACAAACTCCCTGCACCTGGCTGGTTGTTCGGCATGCTGCTAGATGTGAATGGAAAGGTATGAATGGGGTTGATGCCAACCCAATCATAATGGACCATGTAATCTAGGGTCGTATGGTGAGTAGAACCAATGAGACGTTGCACTTTTAGTGACGTTTACAGCGGCCATTTCGAAGGAAGGGCTTAGTTGCCCCACCTGACATTGATTATCCAATTCCCTCTCCCCGTTACCACATACAAGCGAGAAGGAAGATCGAGCGGTTGCTGATGTTCATTGAACTCCCCGTTTTTTGTACTTGTCAATAAACGGACTCCATTTGCCAAACTATTGAGTTGTCATAATTATTTGGTGCAAGAGTAAAGAGTACGAATCTGCATCCCCATCTAGCTCGAGGGTGCTGCTGCTCATCTTAAAGGTCTGTTTAGAGATCCCCAGACAAATGGGCCGGCTGGGGTCCATCCAGTTCAATTTTATTTAAAAACAATTCTCGGGTGGAGTACCCCCCCCACCAAACCACCCTTTGTTGGTGCCGGCTCCTTCCCTACGCTTGGGTGCTGTGGCATATCGTGATCATATATTTATGCCCCTCCAGTTAAATAATTCACCAGCCGCCACTTGGTATAATCTCTATTAATGCTGGCAAAGGGAATTCTTTTTACAGACTGTGGACGCTTGCTTGAAGGGTCCCCATGATTGAGGGCCATGGTGGCGCTCCAGTTATTGCTGTTTTTTGAGTGCCAAAAGGGACCGTATTGGGAATAGTGAAATCACTGCATGCAGTAATGTTCCATACAGTAATGTTTTCTGGAGGAAATATCACTCTCTAAATATGTTGATGTTGTAAAAGCAGCAGTAAACCCGCTATCAACATTGTTTTACTGCACCGCCAAGCTCTTAATGAATTCCACAGCTACCAACCTCTTAATGAAGTTCACAGCTATGTATCTATGTATGTATTACATGTATGTAACGCCCAGACCCAGAGGAATAAGGCAACAGGTACAGAAAGCAGATATTATTCACATTTAGTTTGTTTCTAAGTCCTCAGTGCTTGTTCTGAAAATTCCACTTGACAAGAAAAATGGAGGACTCAAACGTTAATGCTCATCCAACTTACCGAGTACCCAAAGAGGACACGGACATTAAAAGGCGCCTCTGCCACCTTTCAGCTTTGAATTTTCCAGAAGCTGGCTGTCTTTCTCTGCTCAGACATAAACCGCGTCTGTCAGGCGCTGTCGTTGAATTCTCGCATGGGTTTGAGCAGGGACGTAATTTCACCAAAATGCCAGGGGTAGCGGAAGTGACATCAAATGACACTTGACCTCTGATGACATCACCCCGAAATGACATCACAGGAAGTGATGGAACACGACCTTTCACCCCTTGACAAAACAGGACGTGGCATCACATAGCATTGTCTCTAAGTACACTATGCAAAATATGGTTACAATATCACTGTAAAGTGATACAAATTTCATACAAGAATGGATCACCAAATGTATCGTTAATATCAGGGTGTATAGGCCCATATTACCAAATGATTGTGAATGCAAGCAGACTTCCAAGGCCAAATGATAATGATGTGTTATTATATAGCACTTACGCGTAAGCGCTTCATGTAGAACCAATATACATAAAAAATCACCCAACCTGTGTTGGTACTCATTTATCAACCTCAGCAGGATGACAGGCTGAGTAGACCGTGCCGGGAGTCTATCCTGCAGTTAGATCACATACACATTGTAGCAACGAGCGCTCAACCCACTGAGCTATCCTACTAGCCATAGCTATCAGAAAACCAGCGATTCCAGAAACAATGAGCCACATGCTGGGGGCCAAAGCGCAGGAGACGCAATGTAAATTTTTTAATTAAGAAGACATTTTTCAAAAATGTTTTTTTCGGGGTTGCGAGGGAGACCTCAACTGTCGCAGGTGCGACCCCTGGAAGCCCCTAAATGACGTCCCCTGGTTTGTGGCTGTACTTAGGTGGCACAGGAAGGCTGCTGTGGTCCTATGTAGATCCACGCATGTCAACCTATCAGATCCTTCCCGCATCCAGTAAATAGCCTCAGAGCCTGGTACATTGTTCACTTGAAGTGAATTACTAACTCCCTCTCACTGTCTTTCCCTCAGAGTCAAGGTTTGATGGCTTAACCGTTCACCTCGGCCCGCGGCACGACTTCTGGAAACCAAGTTTCTCTCCTTCACAGATTGACTGGCGCTGGCAGGATTCTACACAGCAGGGCTAGCCCCTACTGCTGCCCCCACTGCAGCCCCATCCGCCCCCCTCAGCAGAGGGGGGGAGCCTGATGCAAGGGGGGCGAGAAGGATGGCCCTCTCTGACAGCTGCCCCTCTAGCGCCCCCTGCGTGGGCTGGGGCACCTGCTGAGATTGGGGTTAGAATGCAATAATCGGAGGTACCCACTTAAATCTGAATTTGGGGACTTCAGAGTGTCGACTGTGAGCTGTGAGAATGTAGTGATCCATTTTGGTTTCTCCAATCAGAAATATGTGCCTGTGTGTGGCTGCCATGCTTGTCAAGATCTGCATTTTACTTATGACACCATTGCAACCATGTGAATGGGCAGTGGTGATTTTGCCCTCAGTGCAAGTTGGTTGGGCCGTGAAAAAAAAAATGATGAAAAACACGTGTTAAGTCAAATACTACCTGTTATCTAAATCTGTCTAATTTTTGAGTTAGGATCACATAAAGAGCTAACACCTCCAGCAATTGCATGGAGATGGTGCCCCGAGAAAAAAACGTGCAAACTTAGCACCAGCTGAGTTACCATTGGGTGCAATTATCCAGAAAAAAGGAAGTCACCATTGCCGTCAGTAAACATTTGGGAGCCTATGTTCACGACAGATGTAACTTGATTGGAAGGCGTAAAAGCCTTGAGTAAGACTTAAACGCCTTCCATTCACACCACACCAGATTTAAAATCATGTGTATTGCGGAGAGTAAGGGCGGCACACGACTTGCGTTTCCACCGCCTCCCTTCCTCGCCGCCATACACATGCTCCAGCATTTACACCAGCATGGATTTTGAAGCCAGTGGAAAGGCTAGCGATCCTTATACAGAAAGCTGGTGCGCCCAATAGGGATCCATTGTACACTCTGTCTGCCATGCTCACATGGCAGGCAGCGTGTGCAATTACGATGCAAACCTCCCAGAAATGCAAGCATGCCGGGCAGGATGTAATATCAATTGGGAACATTGCTCAGCATGGGAAGCAGTGTTCCCAATTGAAATGAAATCATGCCTAATAATCGAGCATGTTGAGGAGGGTTTAATTGTACCTGCGCACACCGCTTGCAACCGGCACTCACAATTAAAAGTAAATGCTGCCTGCAATGCGAGATTGCGGGACAGCATTTACTCACTTTGCAGAGTAAACTGCAAAACTGCAGGGCCAAAGGCAGTGCACATGTGCCTCCTTTTGCCCTTCACTTTTGCACCCAGCCGTGCAAAGGATACAAATTTGGCAGCGTGTAGGCGTTTACTGTGCAGTGCAAACGTGACCACTCCCTGCCATGACATTACGCATTGAAAGAACATGAGCCCCTGTCAATTAATGTTCAAAGCCTGGAAAGTGCTAAAGTGAGGCGCAGAAGCAAGGCATACACACCTTTGATAGCTCACTTTTCCGCTTCTGGACATTTATATGTTATTGTAAAGCAAAGAAGGGGCACACAGCGGCAGACACGTTACCACCTTCTTCATCGCCAAATGCTCCATTGTTTTAGTGCCGGCAGGCATTGGATTCCTATGGCACCCTTCGGCTTTTAGCACCTGCAAATGTCATCTGCGAAGAGTAATTTGCAGGCAGCATTTACACTTTTCATGAAACGGTGTGTAAAAGCAAAGAGTAAAGGTGATCGTATATCTGATGTCTGTGTAGTTTTTCACTCTGTTTTGCAAAAGCAGACACTTGCATGCAGGGGACCAACAGCATATAAATGCTAAAATTGATTGCAATGTGAAATTTTGTAAAATGACCCCTGAAACTAAGTTCAGAATGACAATGTTGAAATCATCTTGTCCTCAGGACTGAAGACTGCCCTTTTCCTGCGACAAAATCCAACAAACTTATTTTAGAAAGAATCCCTGTCTACGGATTCCACTATTACACATGAATTCCGGAAAAATACAGGTGCAAAAACATTTGGCAAGTAAATAGCCGAAAATTGCATCAATACGTAACTCTTCTTGAATATGAATGGTCATTTGTTTTCCAAAAAGTGCTTAATAAGGTGTTAAGCCGCCTCCATTTTTCCAGAAAAGCTTATGGGAGTGCAGAGAGAGAGTGTTTGTTTCAGGATTATACAATGCCTTCAAGAGAGGAGCCAAAACATATCCTGTTATTTATTTACAGATTATTTTATTTTCTCATTTCCCAGTCAACAAGTTCACCACTATACCAGGTCCTCGTCTTCTTGCTGGAGAGTCCTGCTACCTAGCAATGGAGTAGACCAGTAACACTTACAGGTGCAGAAAGGATTATTCTTCCTAGTACACATTCTCGATGAATGGCCACTCATCTGCAACCATGGCAACTACTCAGAATAATATGAAGAGGCGGGAAAGGTTGGGCCCCACCTGAGACTTCTGCAGGAAGACCCAGGGCGGTAGGACCTTTCCCACTCAACCTTTCCATGGCCTTGGAATCCAATCAGAAACACACTTCAGACACAAAAGGATTCTGTTTACTTGCTACCTTGGTGGATCCTAATGACATTGCAAGTGGTTGCCTCTCTTAGCTCCATCTGACTGTTGGCAAAACAAGGCTTGCATAAAGGAGAGCAGATGGCACCCGACTAACGTGGACGCTTCAATAAAGCACCTTTGCTGTTTTTCATACTTTCTGGGATTTAACAAGAAACTTGTAAAATCCAAGATGGTGGCCTGGGTTGAAAGAAAAGACATATCACTTTGTCCACATGAAGAATGAAATAAAAGATGAAATCAGAGTTGGGGTTCATCCAACGTGATTGCATCAGAGAACACATTGAGGAGACAACGGCCACCCTTTCACTATGGGGCAGTCGTAGGTTGACTATTGTGGTAGCACGCTATTTCTCCATTCAGAGAGATGTAAGCGGTATGTGCCCGGGTTACATGGGAGGTGGGAGGTGATATGATATGATAGGGTATTTATAACACACTTAACACCCAGAGGTTTCTAAGCGTGGTACTGGGATCGAACCTCTGTTGCTCTGTGTCATCTTGCTTCAAAGAGGAGCACGTTGCCCCTGAGCTATCCTCCCGAGGATGTGGTTTTTAAAGTGAGTGAGACAGTGGGGAGGAGAGTCAAAGAAAAATTATAAATATTGGATGTCAAAGATATCGATTTATGGAACAGATTCTTCAGTGGGGAACCTGAAATGCAGGAGTAGGCACTCACATGAAAGTTTGTCAAATTAAACAAACACAGCCGAAATTACAGCCATGCTAGGATCACAATATTGTATTTAGAGTTTCGCAAATCAATGGAGGTTTGGTCAAAAGTCTTTTTTTGTTTTTTTGTTTTTCCCTCGACAGAGAAGCATTTCCGTGTTAGGTTTCTCAGTGAGGTTGAATGATAATGTTCCAGAATACTCCAGCGAATCACTTTAGACTCAACGCCATGCTCCTAGAATCACTGGGCCTCATTACGAAGTTGGAGGTATGGGATTACCAGCACCGGTAAGGGTGCTGGTGCCCGTAATCCCTTACCTCCATATTCCGAGGTCCCTTAGCAGTAGCCGCTATGGGACCAGGGAGCTAATAACGGGCCTGCTATTTGCGTGCCCGTTATTAGCTCCATCCCCATTCCCATTGAGCCCTATGGGGGCTTGAATGGGGAATGGTTCTCGGAATGGGGATTTACCGGGACCGCCAAGGTTGGAATGACGTGGTAAGTCCCTATTTCGAAAACCCGGACCCGGTATGTGGTAAGGCGGTAGCCATGGTGCTAAGAGCACCATGGCTACCTCCAACCTCGTAATGAGGCCCACTGTTTCCATTTCGATGTTCCTTAGGCTGCTATCTTCCTATAGCATTTTCACACTGTGAAGCAGTCAGTGGTCCATCTTAAGCAGGGCAAGCTTTCACTGATTCCTGGCTGGCAATTCTCTGGGGCTCAATACAACCCTGGCGGTAGGGGGTTAACGGGGCCGGTAGAGCTGCCAGCCCCGTTAACCCCCTACCGCCTCATTACGAGGTCTGCTCGCAGGACCCGCTTAGGACGCCTGATAAAACCAGGCGTCCTAAGCGGGTCCCGTGAGCAGAGCAGGATGCTAACGTTATTATCATCATCCCCATTCCCATTGAGCCCTATGGGGGCTGAAATGGGAATGGGGATGTACCGGGTCCGGGTTCCCTGAATGGGGAAATACCGGGACCTCCAAGGTCGGAATGGCACGGTATTTCCCCATTCAGGGAACCCAGACCCGGCACCCGGAATAGGAGTAGCCATGCCGAAACAAGCGGCATGGCTACCTCCAGAGTAAAACCAGGCCCTCTGACTTATCACCGCTGACTGGATTTAATCGTAGAGGAAAAAAAGGGGGGGCACAGACTACCTCCTACTCCTGCGTTATGTGTGTAGAAAGATACATTACTTGTTTCCTAACCAAACTTATACCCTCAAGTTTGCAAGTAAAATCAACTTCTTACAAATAAAAACAGACCTTATTCAAACTGTAATTTCGGGTACCAACAGGGTACAATATTTTATTACCTGTTTATTTTTAGTTCCTATTCATCATGTTATGAAAGTAATTCACTATCTAAAACATATGTTCACACATGGACAAGTCTAACATACAACATCATTTTGTCAAACACATACCTATGTATGTACCTTCTAAAACGTATCACAGCAGTAAGTGGTATAAACAAAACAGTACTAGATTATTCACAATTCATTATTTTTTGCAACACATTGGGCCTCATTACACGGTAGGCGGTAAACCATGGCGCTATTAGCGCCATGGTTCATGCCGGTAATTTACCGGTACCGCCTTGGAGGAAAGGGGAATTACCGCCCCATTCCAAGGTTGGCGCGGCGGTAATTCCCCCTTCCACCATTGCCCTTCCCCATTCCCATTTTTGCCCCATAGGACTCTATGGGAATGGGGAAGGCGCTAATTACGGTACCGCAAATTGCAGTACCGTAATTAGCTCCACCGGTCCCTTTGCGGGTTGGTTTTTAACGCCTGCAAAAAGCAGGCGTTAAATTCCCCAACCCGCAAAGGGACCTCGTAGTAAGGCGGTAAGGATTTACCGGTACCGGTAAAATACCGGTACCGGTAAACCCTTACCGCCTACCGTGTAATGAGGCAAATTGTTTTTGACACTTCTAAAGTTTGATGTATTGGGTTGTTCACACCCTATCACCTCTCAGGGACCATGCTGAGCAGTGGATGAAACTGCAGAGTTAACGCAGTGCGTTTCGGCCCCTATGGCAGGAGATAGACCGCATCCATCCTTGGTCTTCTCCTTTAATAGTGCCGTGCCTTCATCAGGACGGGAAATTAAGGATATACTAAGCTCAATTGACTTCTGGCCCATGTGATACTTTTCTTCTTTCTCAATGTGGTGAGCGGGGCAGGGACAGAAAAAAGTTGCTCAAATGCTAAAGTGATTGTTGGCCTGATTGGCACTTTCTTGTTTATCGGCGTGCAGGTATGATTGATCTGATTTTTGTTAACGAAGGGTGTTAATCCACTCTGGCCTTATTAAAGGCCAAACCTCCTTGTGGGGGCGGGGGCTCCTGTCTGGCTGTTAGCCGGCCGGTCAACATAGCGTTCCGTTCTCAAACGGTGCGGGCTCTTCCTTGTGAATCCTACATGCCTCTCCTAGTTGTGTCGTGCTCGTAAAAATACCGCCCCCCCTTTTTTTCCCTCAATGGTTCTATAACTCTGTTGTAACACAGACCCCTTGTTAAAAGAAAAAGACTGGGTAAACCTGTTGTATAGGTGGATTTAATTGTATACATGCCGTGTTTTCTAGTCACAATCCGTTCAGAGTACAGGTCCCCTGTATACCCACTCTTTTTGCAGTAACATTAAAGAACACATCAAATGGAAGGAGAGGGGTGAGAGAAACAAAAGAGAGACAAATGTGTGATGAAGCATCAGCTTACAATGGTCTGCTTAGGTATTGGTAAGGACTAGTCTGAGCATGTAAAGATGTCTAGAACTTCAAGATTCCATCCATAGGATGGGCATGATATGTTGAGAGTACCATGGGGGGCAGTTCCTGATTAGAAGCCTTGAGGAAGACAGACACATGTCCTGCCTTAGCCTGTGCTTATGAACATGCTCAGTCAATGGCCAAGGTTTGGGTCCCCTCCTTTGCAACATTGGTGAGAAACAAATGTATATAGGAGATATCCATCAACCAAGCAGAATGAACATTACCTAAATGACTGCCCCTGCCACCCGATTATCGAGAACTTCACGAGCCAGATATCAGAGTCCTTACGCCACTCTATGACAATGGACCCATCGTGGAAAACATAGGCGAGACCTGTTCTGTCAGAAACATGTGGGTTTCTGGTGTGCACATGGCAGATAGCCTTAACTGTCATTGCTATCATGCAGCAGCTGGGAGGATGGCCATAGTGAATTACTGTCATGCGCCCGCGAAGTGTGTTCCACCCCAAGTGACAATCATGACAAGCAAACCAAACGTAGCCAATGGTAACACTGTCTATGGAAAACTAGTTCAGGAAAGTATCAAGAGACATCCATGTACACGGTCCCACTCGATCGAGTAGTACAGGAAGCAGGAAGGAGATTCATAGAGAGAGAACATGTCTACTACAGAGAGGAACATGTTCTTGATGTTATGCGACTTAACCAATTTCCTGATATATTTCATCCTTGTAACTCATAAAGTATCTTAAACTCGGTGTCAAAGGATTAGAGACAACAGCACAGTGGTGATCACATATATGTGTGAATCATGGTTAGTCACTAAGTAAGTGTCAGCCTTTTGAGGTCGTCAAACCTCGCATGGACACCACAAAAGAGGAAATGCAGAAGGTCCCAAGACCACACTATTTGTGCCTTCATCCGAAAAGGTAAAGTTCAGTTCAATGGAAGAAGGGTTATCTTCACTATTATGGGGGTCATTCCGAGTTTGGAGGCAGCCATGGTGCTCTTAGCACCATGGCTGCCTCCAAATCCAGGTCCGGGTCCAGTCTGGCTGAATGGGGACTTACCGGGTCATTCCGACCATGGAGGACCCGGTAAATCCCCATTCAGTAAACCATTCCCCATTCCCATTTGAGACCCCATATGGCTCAATGGGGAAGGCGCTAATAACGGGCCTGCAAATTGCAGGCCTGTTATTAGCTCCAAGGTCCCTTAACGGGAACCGCAGAGAACGGGTGGTCCCGTTGAGCAAGCACCATATGAGATCCTTGAAGGCTGCATAATATCCTTTACCTGCTTGGCTTTCTCTTGAAAGTTTGGGGGGGAAAGCAGAGAATCATGTAAGAGACCAACCTATGTTGTTATGCTGAAATAACAGGGAATGGTAGGAGTTGTGGTTAAAGGAAGACCCCTCGCTAGTTGATCCAGTTCACAAAAAGTGTGGAGCACTCAATACCGTGAGGAGCACTTTAGATCCTGCAAGCCAGAAGATCGCCAGTGGAGGTTTAAAGTGAGTTCAGTGAAGTTGAAGCGTCTGGCACAACTCACAAAATTATTTCTAAAAGAGTCAGTATGGAAGCCAAGGGAGACTCTGAAAGGGTTTGCTGCAGGCATGTTATTAAAGCAAAACTAGCCAGATGTAACAACTACCAAGGTAGCAAGACCACTTGTAAAAGTGTAAAACACAGGGTCATTGTTCCATGGAGTAGACTCTACTCAAGCGCCCCAATAGCGAAACGCATCAGTGTGGCACCAGAAGTGGTTGAATGGCCTACTTCCCCAGATGACGATTGTAAGCATGGCGAGGTCCTCTTGGTAAACTAGGAAAGGAGTAGAGGCCTGGAGGAGGAATGCGAAGATCCCATTGCAGGCCTTTGCATCTGAGTGGCATGGAAGTGTGCATGATGACTTTGGAACAAAGGTGTCTTTGTTGTAGAGGAATTTATGAAAATATATTCCCAAGATATTTGCCCTGGTGGGTACAACGTGAACAAAATGTCAATCTAGGTTTCAAATATCAGCTGTCTCCAGAAAAGGTGTATTTGTTGTCACAGATGGCCTAAAAATACTCCAACTCCCAGAGATGTTTCAAGAACTGTCATTGAATTGTTAGACTGGGAGCTAGGACTGTCCCTCACTCTCTTGTCTAGATGAATCGTTTTAGTCCCTAGCCCAGGCACCCTTATTCAACAGGCTAGTATCTAGAGCTTATTGACCCCCTATTATCTATCTTCTAACTTTCTGTCAGTGAGTTCCAAAAAGCAATCACGTTAACTATCGACCATCCTTTGAAACTAACTTGGCTGGCCCAAAATTATCAAAGATGTGTGTTTTAAAATAATGGTAGTGTTGTGCCCCACAGACTCTGAAGCTACACTCTGTATCCTTCATCTCGTGCAGTGATGTTCCTTTCCCTGTCTCACACTGATCTCCTACTGTCCTCCCACAACTCCCTTCTTTCCAACTCCATCTACATTTTCTTCTTTCTCTGTCTGCTTCTTCCGCCTATGTCCCTCTGATGTCACTCTCTCTTTCGCTCTCCTTCTATAACCTACATCCACCCTCCAATGTTACTCACTCCAAACATCTCTTCTACCACTCTGACCTCTACCCTCCACTACTGCTCTCCCATCTCCTACTTTTCTCTGAGCTCCGCACCTCAACTACTCTCCCCTCTCCAGACTACTACTATTCTTCCCTCCCACACTATTATTCTCCATCCACCACTCTACTACTATACTCTCCTCACCACACGACTACTCTCCACAATACTAGTCAACCCCACCTGATTTTCAGTCACCATCAGTTCACTCGCTTAATCTATTGTTTTTATATATCGCCCTATTGCCCATTATCACATTCCATTCAATCTCTACACTCCCTCTAACACACTTACTCACTTTGCGTACACACACATTCACCACATGGTACCACTTGCTCACTTCAACCAATACCTCACCTTTTCCTTAAAATGCCTCCAAACTCCAGCCCACTGTCCTTCCTCATGCCGGTCTCTTAGTCTTCCGCCGTCCTGTTTCCTGTCGCCCCATGTATCCTTCCCCTCCTTCGCCCATTGGACTTCTGCTCGTAACTAATATGGTCCTGTCTTCTCCACCCGGGAAATGTTACAACATTTAATGTTTACAAATTGGAGGATAAGCCCTGCCCTTGTCCTCCACTCATAGCCAATAGTGGTCTGCATTGCTGTTTCTAAATTTGTGTTAGGGGGTCGAGTTGCAGTGAAATCCAAAGAAGGTACGTATTAGTTCTGTGTTTTGTGTGGATGCCAACAGCATGAGGACCATGCTCAATGATCTGCGTGAGGTTCAGAACATCTGTTAGTACACCACATGTGTTTGGGGATTAGTGCATGGCATCCCAGGCAGTTATGCTCGCACCTTCTTTCATTGGCTCCCTCTATCTCTGTTTGCCCCAGCAATTAGATGACTTGAGGCATTTACCGTTAGGTGCTGGTGGATTGCTGCCCTTGCTGGATGTCTCACCAAGCTTCTGCTGCCTCTTTCAATTGTCTACGAGAAAAAGAAGAAACAAACTGACTAGCGTGGTTTTCAAGAGGAATAGGGTGATTAAAGTAGTATTGTCAAGAAACATACAGGCACTAGGGCAGGGGATAGGAACTGTGGCCCTCCCAACGTCCACCTTCCCTCTCTGGGCTAGGAATGGCTTTGGCATCCACCCTGGTAGGTCTCCCATCCCAGGTTGAGAGGGGTCACTATTCTCTCTTTAGAAGGTCTAGTTGATCATGTTCTCAAGGTGCTTTCTAGATGTGTAAATCTTGTTGGTTGGGTAGAGCAAAATAAGGTAAAACTATGTTTGAATCACAATTTAAATGAGCAAGTGTTGTATGTACTAACATGAGGTGGAGAAGCATGAACAAAAAAGATACCCTGGTGTATTTACCAGGAAGATTGCATATTTGAATGGGTTTGTACATAAAATAAAGTAGATAGAATGGTGCTTTCTATAACATCACATTCATGACATGTACTCATAGACTATGAGGAAGGAATTGCAGACGTTGTGCATTTCAGACACATGTGGAATGATTGCCACATTTCGTGGTTGCATGCAAGCTCAATGGGGATGTCAGATCATGTGTTGACTTCGAGCAATTAAATATATGTGAGATAATGGAGTACCGGCCCTTACCAAATATGGGTGAGATGTTGTGGCTATTGGCCAATACCTGCATTTTCACCAAAGGAGATTTAGCATTAGTGTGTTATCGGGTAAAGGTACATCACAGATACCATCAGATCACAGTATTTCATACTCAAGCGGTGGTCTTTGAGTTTCATAGGATGCTTTTTGGGTTAACATCCACCTTTTCTTTCTTCAAAAAGGCAACGTTTAAACAATTCTATGGGGTTGTATAGCGGTTCCACGATGACTTCCTGATTAGGGAAGAGTCCAATGAAGGAACATGACAGGACTGTAAAAAGTGAACTTCATATCCAGCTATTCATGCGCCTTTTATAGTAAGGGATGATACAGTATTGGGTACTTAGCTCACTCTTCGGCATGGTGGAATTTTATCAGGACATTGTGAATATGTTTGCAGGTGAAGTTTGGAATAAGGGAAAGCTCAGGTTAGGTAAAGACAATTTACTTATCAATACCAATAGAACAGGTTAACCTGGCACACACCTCCCTCATCACCAGCAACACCAATTGCATAAGCGGTGGGAGCAGCACACGATCTCAATTTAGCAATGGCAAAGACGTGCTGGTATAGCATGCTTCTAGATTTCTGAAGGGGCACAAGCTGAGTTACTCTGTAACTGGGATGGTAGCTGTAACATGACACTGAGCCATTCAGAGGTTTCGGATGTTTGTCTGGGGGATGCCCATAATTCTAAGAAACAGATCACAAGCCACTAAGTGTGATCCTTGAAGCAAAGGGATACAATGGTGTCTCTAGGCACTTGGGCTGATGGATGTTGCAATTGCAATGCCATGAATCTGAGGTTGTGCATCTGCCTGGGAAGAGCAACCGGTTGGCTGGCTATCTCTGGGGGCAGCCTTCTGTCTGTGAAGAGCAAGCAGTTTAGTGCTATGAGTTAGTATACATGACCTATGTCAGCTTGATCAGCTTACAGGAATGAGTGCAGGGATGTGCCCATTATAAGATTATGATGTAAGTAAATGCCATAATACAATAAAGAGTAAGATAACACGTATTGTTTACTTACATCCAACCCCCTTTACACAGGAACTCTATAAGGTTTTCCGGCATCACTAGTCCTGAAAAAATGGACCGTCTGCTATGATTGATTAAAAAATGTATAACAAATTTTTATTCAAATAATTCGAACTGAATTTAAACATAAAACACTACCCTCACCTAACACAGTGTACTAAACACTAAAAAACAGTTACTAAAACATGAAATACAATGTTCACTTATTTGCATGACACAAAAGATATCACATAACATAACACAAAAAAATCTCAATGTATCTCTAAAACAACAACCATCCCAACATGTTTCTGTTCTTCACTGCCCAGTTCGGGCGAACATTCTTCAGGGGAATTTTTTTTAAAAAAGCATCCACTAATCTCTTCAACACCGTGCTGAAAGGGTAGATTCAAACTTCTATACAGGCAAAGGAAGGAAAGAACCTCCGAGCCTGTAGGAGTAAAAGAAAAGGAAAAACTAATGAGTTCCAAAAAGAGGGAAAGGAAGTACTACAAAATGTAGAAAGAGAACATGGCATAGGGGTTATGCCACACTCACACGGGTCCCAACAGGGCACCCACAAATTTACCTTTAAATGGTGAAACTTCAAAGCGCGTCACAGGATGACAAATTCGCTGGTTTCTCACCAAATGAGAGACCACTACTTCACAAAAGCGTCATAGTCCGCTAAAGTATCGCCACACCTAAATGAGACAAAACCAATACACAGAGACCACATGCTCTGTTATATCCAGAAAGGGGCTTCAAAATGAAATTACACATGAAAAACAAGGCTCCAAATATCATAAAATAAATTACCTTCACAGATGTAGGGATCAAGACTGCAACAAGCAAAACAGCAATCAACGTGTTTGCAAAGGAGAAATCCACACGGTCAAGCCGTAAAGTATCAATCTGGAAAACAATGGATGCATGGCAATGAACACCATATGTCTGGCATCACCCTTCAACATGCACCGATGGGAGTTCTTTTATTTCACCCTCATGATCAAGACTAAGTGCCCGTACAATATATAGAGTGCAGAAAAAACTTCCATGCTGTCCATCCTACACAACGTGGAAAACCATGGCAAAAGGTAACCAAACTACCCCACGCGTACAGGAAGAGAATGTACCGGCAGTGGGAAAAATATCACACACAGAACCACAGTGCTAGTGACTCACCTGTACACACAGAGGGATTAAATCACTCTAATGGCAGCTTCCAAACGCACACAGCCAACACTGAATTCAGTGAAACCAAAAACTGCTGCACACTAACAGTACGTCTATGGTCGTGCGGCAACACAAAGAAAGGACTACACTACTCAGTGTAGGAAGGAAAGTCCATCAAAAGGAAGGGCCATGTTGGAACGGACCCGGCAACATAGAAAAAGGACTACACTACTCAGTGTTGGAAAAAAAAGTCCATCAAAGGGAAGGGCCATATTGGAACGGACCTGAAGCCTACTGGTGTAGAACAGATTAGTGGACACCGAGAGCACTAAAAAGGTGTTTTAAACACTGATATGCTGGCACCAACACAATATGGTATATGCATCTCACACTGTCAAAAATCATACTTGGCTGACCAAATGCCAATCAATGCTTTCGTTGAGACCTAGCACATTGCTCTGTAATTTAAAAATAATTTTTTGCTCTACATTCAATAATTTTCGATCCGTTTCAATTTTGGTATGTCCATGCACCTTTTTCAAAATCAGCCATGTGAAATCATTAAAACCATGTTTCTTTTCAATAAAGTGTTTGACAAGGGGAACAGTAATCACCTGGTTTTTGAGACAGCTGCGATGTTCCACCATTCGAAACTTTACATTGCCTATGGACTTTTTTTTCCAACACTGAGTAGTGTAGTCCTTTTTCTATGTTGCCGGGTCCGTTCCAACATGGCCCTTCCTTTTGATGGACTTTCCTTCCTACACTGAGTAGTGTAGTCCTTTCTTTGTGTTGCCGCACGACCATAGACGTACTGTTAGTGTGCAGCAGTTTTTGGTTTCACTGAATTCAGAGTTGGCTGTGTGCGTTTGGAAGCTGCCATTAGAGTGATTTAATCCCTCTGTGTGTACAGGTGAGTCACTAGCACTGTGGTTCTGTGTGTGATATTTTTCCCACTGCCGGTACATTCTCTTCCTGTACGCGTGGGGTAGTTTGGTTACTTTTTGCCATGGTTTTCCACGTTGTGTAGGATGGACAGCATGGACGTTTTTTCTGCACTCTATATATTGTACGGGCACTTAGTCTTGATCATGAGGGTGAAATAAAAGAACTCCCATCGGTGCATGTTGAAGGGTGATGCCAGACATATGGTGTTCATTGCCATGCATCCATTGTTTTCCAGATTGATACTTTACGGCTTGACCGTGTGGATTTCTCCTTTGCAAACACGTTGATTGCTGTTTTGCTTGTTGCAGTCTTGATCCCTACATCTGTGAAGGTAATTTATTTTATGATATTTGGAGCCTTGTTTTTCATGTGTAATTTCATTTTGAAGCCCCTTTCTGGATATAACAGAGCATGTGGTCTCTGTGTATTGGTTTTGTCTCATTTAGGTGTGGCGATACTTTAGCGGACTATGACGCTTTTGTGAAGTAGTGGTCTCTCATTTGGTGAGAAACCAGCGAATTTGTCATCCTGTGACGCGCTTTGAAGTTTCACCATTTAAAGGTACATTTGTGGGTGCCCTGTTGGGACCCGTGTGAGTGTGGCATAACCCCTATGCTATGTTCTCTTTCTACATTTTGTAGTACTTCCTTTCCCTCTTTTTGGAACTCATTAGTTTTTCCTTTTCTTTTACTCCTACAGGCTCGCAGGTTCTTTCCTTCCTTTGCCTGTATAGAAGTTTGAATCTACCCTTTCAGCACGGTGTTGAAGAGATTAGTGGATGCTTTTTTAAAAAAAATTTCCCCTGAAGAATGTTCGCCCGAACTGGGCAGTGAAGAACAGAAACATGTTGGGATGGTTGTTGTTTTAGAGACACATTGAGATTTGTTTGTGTTATGTTATGTGATATCTTTTGTGTCATGCAAATAAGTGAACATTGTATTTCATGTTTTAGTAACTGTTTTTTAGTGTTTAGTACACTGTGTTAGGTAAGGGTAGTGTTTTATGTTTAAATTCAGTTCGAATTTTTTGAATAAAAATTTGTTATACATTTTTTAATCAATCATTACAGACGGTCCATTTTTTCAGGACTAGTGATGCCGGAAAACCTTATAGAGTTTCTGTGTAAAGGGGGTTGGATGTAAGTAAACAATACGTGTTTTCTTACTCTTTATTGTATTATACATATTGATATCCCTGTCAGTAGAGTAGGATGTTATTATAGGGACTGTTTATACCTATTTGAACATACTAGTAAGTAAATGCCATACATGTGGGGTGACTGACCAAAGGGAACCTATATGAGGGACATTATAGATGAGTTTAATCTTGAAAGTCATCTGCTGTACTGTATAGGCGTCATTGGCTGTACTGTAAAGGCCAAGTAGTCAGGCCCATGAAATTGGGGGGCAAGCTTGTGGCTATAGCCCAGGGCAGTCACATCAGCGCAGCTCACACAAAGGCTCTTGTTAGGTTTGGCTATTCATGGCGGCCTGGTTTAGACTCGTGGAATGAGGGACTATTAAGAGTTTCTGGCATGTAAACATCTTGACAAACACCCTAAAGTGCTCACAATCGCCCCTTGGGCCACATGTACTGCCCAAGGTGGCATAAATGAGCAGTGATAGACCTTCTATGTCCCATAGCCATGGGACAAGGACTAAATGATCTGTGATTATTTTGATCAATGTATACTTCATATTGATTGAGGCATGAGTGATGTGCAAATGGGTACCTAAACCATGATTTTGTTTTGGAGGAAATATTTGGCCGGGAAGATTATCTGTCAACTGTGCTTACTGGCAAGGCCATACAGTATGTCAGTAAAGTCATGCAAGGTTATTGGTACACTATGGGGGTGAGATACGAAATTACACCTATCACCTTAAAGCACATTTTAATGTAGAGAATGTGAACAGGTGCCTAATGGAGTCTGTTTGCAAGGCTTGGGTCTGTGGTATGAGCAGGAAAGAATAGTGCTAGAAAAGGAAAGTACTCTCAGGACATTACCACAGTGTAACAGGACAAATACCTCAAAGTGATGAAGTATAGGAAGGGCAACACTCATGTGTGTCAGCCATGGACGGGCCAGGCTAAGTTGATGAGTATTGACAAGAGGAGTAAAGAGAGAAGAGTGCACCCCAAAATAAACAGTGCCAATTCGGCCAATGGATCAAGGAAATGTGATAGTAGAGGAAAATGTGGGAAACCTAGAGAGAGTGAGGAAACCTGTGAGCTTGTGCAAAGGTGACAAGTTACTGTGTGATGCCATGTGCCTGATTAGAGTGTGGAGTAATGGTGTGCTCATGAAGAGAGAACATATGTGGAAACTAACCAGAGCAGAGAATTGACCAAGTAGAACATGAGTGTACCCAGCCTCCATTCCCTCTACACTGACAGTCTCTTTTATATAGTATCAAGAACACAAAGGGGGGGTTATGTGCTATGGAGCCTCATCAGGTAATGGCCTGCTTCAGGATTTTTAAGGGCTGTCCATGGAATGGCAAGGAGGCTAGAACTGCAGAATACCACTCTTGGACAATGGGCAACATGTGGAAAGAGTTCCAGAAGTGGAGGTTGCTGAGAGAAATGCTTGAGGCAGGCTGGATAAGGGGATAGTATCCTGTATCATCTTATGCTGATAAGCATGCTTAATTGATGAACAAGACGAGAATCCGAAGGCAAAAAAGTCAAGCCGTGGTTAGAAACATCACCTTAGTGAGGAAATCACAAGTCATTCTACTAATGGGGCTGCAACGCCTCACATTGGTTTGGCAGGTGTCCATGGTGGGGCTGGTTCAACGGGAAGAATATTACCCAGAATGGTGAAGATGCTGCCAGGTGGTGAGGTGTGTTTCATTACATTGTCCTGAAATCAATATGTCATCAATGTAGAATCAACATGGCATCAACATGGCATCAACATGGCATCCACATGGCATCAACACGGATTCTTATGGATTCAATGTGGCTTCAATATGTCAATCACTTATACATTGTCATTGTGTTTATGGAGGAATGCTTTCTGGGAAGAGAGCTGCATGCATGTAGATTGTGTTGAGAAGCCCAAATCCTTGAGTAAACTTGACTAGTTCCCCTGGAGAAGATATTTGGTGATTATGACAATATCCTGATCAGCAGGAAGTCCTGCAATTCAATGATAAGTGTTGATATTGTCCATCTCGTCTCGGGAGGATAGCTCAGGGGCAACGTGCTCGCCTTGGAAGCAAGACAACACAGAGCAACACAGATTTGATCCCCGGGTCCGCTCTTAGAAACCTCTGGGTATTAAACGTGTTATAAATAAACTATCATATCATAACACTGTTCATCAATGAGCATTGAAAGCAGTGGTGTGAACCGGTCGTGTTGCAGTCTACTCTGAGACCTCTGTGTATGGTTGCAGACAAACGTTATCTGAGATTGCACTGGTTCCTGTGAAATTGATGCCTTGGATATTGATGTGCTTTGACTGTCCTGATTTGGAATTCATTACAGGTAGAGTCTTCCGTATGATGAAGTAGAAACACATTAATGTATTATTTAAAGTATGTGGATAGATCTACTTTGAAAATGTGTGAAGACCGCCATTGAGGACTCACAGAGTTTCATTTTGTGAACTTGTGCCCTATAGAAGTTGGTTGACACAATTAGGAGGAGGTGGGCTATGTATGTTTGCGACCCCTGAAGAATGTCCGGCATTGTTGCATTTAGGACAGAAACGTGTTGGGTATATGCCATAATAGGTTTCAGCATTTGAGAAATATAGATTAATAATATAATCTGTACTTCTAATATTTACATCTGAGACACGTGGAGGTTCACTAATAAACATAACATTCCATTAGAGAATACATCTGTTCACCCCTAGGGTAGTTTGGACTCTGCTATACTGAATAGTAGGGAGTGTAATACACGTTTCTATTTGCTGCGAATACTTTTTGCAAATGTTTTTATTCTTAACATTTATTTCTTTTGCTGATTCTTGATATGTAGAATAAAATTGGTTAACAATTTGGTGGCACTCTTTCTAGACACTTTGCCTTTTTTGGTACGTGGTATATGATTGGTGAACCCGCAAAGCCACTATTCCAACATGTGATTTGCAGGACTCTGAGCAGGCAACCAGGCTTTGTGAAAATGGATTCCCTTTGCTCAGTTGTGGAGGTGCAGGTCATGGGAGCAAAACCCCCTGTTATGAGAGATGCATGGACGGATGGTGGGAGGGCTGCTGACTTCTCCCGCCCCAAGCTGGCGGATCACGCACTCAGGCCCCCAACAACAGGTGCAAGTGAACGAGCAGGGTGATGACCACGTCTGGGATGCTCTTGGTGGCCCAATTGCTGATTAGGTGGCAGCTAAACTTCCGGCCCATGGATCACGGGTGTGGCCACATAGCTGACTCCAATGGATCTCTATATCAAAGCCTTTCTTGACTAAGCATGTGCACGTCTTTCTTTTACTATGGCAGCCTTCCATTGGTTAGCAGTGCTCTTTATTCAAATGCAATTAAACAGGTTCTCAGAAAGGCATGGGCAGGGGGTTGGGGGGCCACCATGACCCTATTTTACTTTGCCTATGCATAATTGCAACATTGCGTACTTTCCCACAAGAGTCCTCTCCCTGATTTGGCGTGTATATGGAAACTAATATGTATCCCAGACAGCTCCAATGTATGTGACAAGCTTCAAAAAAAGAGTGCAAAACCTTTACCCATAATCCTTTATGTGAAAAATGTAGTCACTGTTGTATCTTTCGCTCACATTTTGGTGGTTGGAACTCATCTGAAAATCGCACAATTTTGAATGGCACTTGAAAGAAAATGGCATAGGCAGTCCCAGGGGAATATGCATGATAATAAATATAATTGGTTATTTATAATGCACTTAATACCGAAGAGTTTTCTAAGCGCACCTGCCCTGCGTCATTTTGCTTCCAAGACAAGTGCTTTGCCACTGAACTATAATCCCGATTAATTATTCTCTAAATGATTACAGTTTTGTACTACTGTGTTTGATGGTTGAAACCAGGCATGGGCGGACCGTATTGTGACAGAGTGGAAAATGTGATTTATTCATTAGGATAAGGGTCTGGATCAATTCCAATCGCTCAACCCTCTTCGCAAGTGACTTGTGAATTAATCTGAACAAACTTGGATTCACCTTGTTTGAGGCTGCACCCAGATGCAGCCAGATTGAAACACGGGCCTCTTGTGTTGCCTCTCAGTAAGAATTGATGTATAGCTGAATGAAGGTCTGTTATTTCAATTCTCTAAAATGTAAAGCCGAAAACATGGAATGAATACAATTTATTTAGTGAGAAGAAAAGGCTCTGCTGAATTTATTTATTTATTATTATTTATCTGTTTCTACTTTGCTCAGCACTCTCCACTTCTTCCCCCTTCCATGCACTTTTCCCCTCCCCCTCTCCCATGCACTTGCGCATTCTCCATGTCACTGGGCCTAGTAAGATCGTTCTTTGTGTTCTCCCTTGTTCCCATCCCTGGCCTTGTCCCGCTCTGAAACACTTGTGTACGAGCGCGATAGAAATACAATATCCATATTATATCAACGTGCATCTTGTCCATATTTTACTTTCATCCCAAACAAAGTCCAAGTTTTGATAACTAGTATTGGACTACCTGAAAATGTTATGCTAGGATGACAGATCCATTAACTATCAAAGTCCCAGAGACCTCTGTGTGATCTGGTGGTCCCAAGATAAATGTGAAACAAAGAAAATTAAACACATCGCTTTTATTTTGAAGAAAACAAGTCAAGGGATTCTCCCACTTTAAACTGCAATGGTTGCAGGAAGAAGTGTGCAATTCAGTCCTGCGTGGCCCTCTTTATATGTATTTGTATTTATTAGGTTAATATAGCGCTTTACGCCAAAGCGCTTATCTAAAGGGATAGACAACGGAAGGAAAAAGACACATGCTCAAACACTGGGGAGGCGTTTTCGTCACTGAGAAATTGCATTTAAGAGCAGATCCATGCTATTTATCCAATGTTTTCAAGTACTGCGTAGTGTCCAAACACTTAAGACCACCAAGTGGAAACCCAGTATGATATAAGCAGTAATTCTACAGTAGAGAAATTCCAAAATGTTAGATCCAAAGGCGCACAGTGTGAGATAGAAACAATTTGCTTCTTCTCACGTTCCGTGCACACTAAAGTTGTTCACATGTACAGTTGTCTTCAATTTAGAATGTTTCAAGCAACCTCATATGTTTCCAACTGCAATGTGTAATAGAATTCTCCTGGCAGCCAGAGCCAAATTATTGATTGCAGGGATAGTCATGTCCAACCGGATTAATGAAAGCATCCTGCGCTTGTGTGTTGGGACTAAATGATTGTCAGAGGTTGGTGCATGTTTCTGCGGCCTCCATGCTGTGCTAGGGTCATACAGTAGGTCAACCACAGTTACTTAGGCCGACTTGATATGATATGTATATGTCATTTATAACGCACCTTGGTGCAACAAGAAAAGGGATGGTGGAAAAGACAAATTATCTTACTAGGCCTTGTGAAATTCAGATCGTGCAAGTGCACCAATGCAAAGGGGAAGGGGAAGGGCCAGGGAGAGGGAAGGGGGGAGTGCAATTGGGCAGAATGCATGGAGTAAGTGCAGTCAGGACACAGCTAAACTCTGGGTAAGTGCAAGGAGTCGGGAGACTTTGAGGGTTACAGTTACAGCCCCTAAGTACTCTGTAGGCCCGGAGACAATGCAGGAGAGAGAGATCATGGAGGAGCCTGGTTATTCAGTGAGAACCTGAGGATGGCCAAGCAACTAGTCAGCACAGCAGACAAGTAGGTCAGCAGGGTAGGGAACGAGAGGAAGCCAAGAAGAAAAGGAATGTCTTGAGCTGCTTCCAGAGCTTCAGGTGGTCCGGCTAGATATTCAAAGGGCAGGGAGAACATTCCAGAGGGAAGCAGCTGAAGAGGAGATCTCCCCCCCACTCTCTGCCTGGAAAAGCGTCAGACCCTCAGAGAGTTGGAGGGGGCTGAGGGAAGGGCACGAGGAGGAAGGTATTTTGGAAGAGAGAGTTGGATGTAGTACATGCTCCAGCCCCAGAAAGCCTTGTGGACAATGCAGAGGGTATTCAACTTGATCCTTGCAGCCACCAGTGGAGATATTTCAGGGCTGGAGAGATATGGTTCTGAGGACAGGATGTTCTGAGTTGTATTGGTAAAGAGAAAAGGCAGACCCGTACAGAGTGCCTGGGAGGGAACAGGAGATGTGGAGACTGCAGAAGGATTGGCCTGCTCCTTGCAGATTTTAAAGAGTTTGGCCATGTTGTTAGGGGTTGCAGAGATGCAGGCTTGAATGTGGACTCCTTTCTTGGACAGGACAGAGAGTCCGTTTTACCTTTGGATCAGGCGGCAGGCCAGTTTTTTAGAAGATGCACCCGAATCCCTCCACTTCCTCTCAGCCACCATGCACTTGCATTTCTGTCGGCGAGGTCGGAGTCATACCAAGAGTTGCACTTGGAAGTAGGCTTAAGATGAATTCTCATGACAGGGGCAATAATGTCCAGAGTGCAGGAGATAGAAAGATGCAAGTTAGAGAGGGCTGTGTCAGAGTATGAGTCAGCTGCTGGAGTAAGAGGGGCAGAAAAAGTAAGTAAAGGCAAAGGCATCCACTGACACACCATTCATAGGCTGAATGACCAAGAAGGTAGGTGGCAGTGCTGGGGCGAGCTTTGCCTGAGGGACAGAGAGTTTCAAGTGAGAGGAAAGCAGGAAGTGGTCAGTTCAAGAGAGAGGAGTGGTGAGAGTGTTAGAGAAGGGGATGTCTGAGGCGATGAGAACATCCAAGGTGTGTCTGGCAGAGTGTGTCGGACCAGAGGGTAGAATGGAGAGAGAGATAGTGTTTTAGAGGTTTAGGAAGAGACCAGAGGAGGGATTAGAAGCATCCAGGTGGATGTTAAGGTCTCCGAGGAGAAGTTGAGAGGTAGAGGCAAGGAGAGAAGAGTAAAGGTCAGCCCACTCTGAGGGGAAGAGGGCAACCTGGCCAGGTAGCCTCTAGATGGTGGTCACAGTCAGAGAGAGGACAGGAGAGATAGAGAGCCTGCAGACCAGGCATTCAACAGAGGAGTAATCCTGCATAGGAATGACAGAAGCAGGGAGCCATTCTAGAAAGATCATCTCCACCTCTGGGTCGGTTGGTACTGGGCTAGGAGAGGATTTTGTAGCCATCAGGTAGGAGAGTGTTAAAACGTGTGACAGAGCTTACTATGAACCATGTTATGTTATGTTATATTATGTTATGTTATGTTATGTTACTTGGCATTTGTATATCGTCTTATGTATCATTGGTATGATATCAAAGAGCTGGTAGGTTGAACGCCCTCAGGAACCGCACTTCAAGTCGGTATGAGAGAGAGAGAGAGTCATAAAGTGCGTGGACGCACCGGGTATGTGTGCAGCTGGTGTGGTTGTTGCATGATAGCTGCTTCTTAGCGGTAGGTGTCGTGCTGAGGAGATCAGTTGAATGTGTTCAGTCTGGAGGGTGGACACCCAGACTGAGTTCTGGCTGTGTTAGGCCTGGGGAGATGCCTAAGCTAGCCGGTATGTGCTCAGCTAGCTGTGTTGTATTAGGATGATGGGTAGTTTGATGGGTCATGTTAGAATGAGAGCAGCTATGCCAAATGTGTCATAGCACAGCTGTTTTCTAGTTGAATGGTGGTGTGTAGGAGAGAGTAAGCGTAGTAGTGTGATATTGTGGTAATCAGTAAAGTGCATGCGACCATGCACACTCAATGATGCTGGGAATACCCTCCAAACTCAACTCTAACACAGCAACACCATCGGGGCATGCTCAATGATGTAGAGAATACCTTATTAGTTCATCTGACACAGTGAAGCTATTAGGCACACCCTCCAAGTTCAACTTCAACAGTGACGCCATCCAGGCACACCCAATGATGTTGGGAGAACCCCCCAGACTCAACACCAACACAGCAATGCCACTAGGGCACACCTTCCAAATTCAACACTAGCACAGTGATGCCACTAGGGCACACTCAATGATGTTGGGAATACCATCTTAATTCAACTCTAACACAGTGACGATATTAGGGCATACTTTCTAAGTTCAACTTTAACACAGCAACACCATTAGGGCACACTCAATGATGCTGGGAACACCCTCCAGACTCAACATCAACACAGCAACGCTATTAGGGCACACTTTCCAAGTTCAGATTTAACACAGTGACGCTACTAGGGCACACTCAATGATGTTGCAAACACCCCCCAGATTCAACTCCAACACAGTGACGCTACTAGGGCACACTGTCCAGACTGAACTCCGACACAGCAACGTCTTTGGGGCACACTCAATGATGTTGTGAATACCATCTAGATTCAACTTTAACACAGTGATGCTTTATGACACACTTTTAAGTTTGACCTTAACACAGTGACGCTATTAGGGCACACTTTCTAGATTCAATTTTAACACAGTGACGCTAATAGGGTGTGGATAATCGTTGGACCATAAAATGTGACTGTATGATGTAACACAGTAAGACCTTTTGGGTAAGAGTGGTAGGGCGTTCTGGCGTGAAGTGATTGCTTCAGTCCCCACCCTTGCCACACCTGCGTTTGTGTTGCTGCTGGTTGACGTCAGGCTACTGGCTTCTTGCTTCTCCTGCGGATACCTGCAGATACGATCTGGGGGCGTCTCTGTTGGAGTCACCCTTTGCCTTGGGCTCTTAGCCGCAGGGCTGCACGGGCAGAGGGCTGCCCTGGAAGAGTTGTATATGTCTTGGAGAGGAGTTCTTAGGGACCAATGTGAGCGCGGGTGGGCGGGTCAGGAGGCGGGAGGGACGGGGAAGCAGGAAGGGGGCAGAGACAAGTATGGGGATGTTTTGGGCATTGGGGCCTCTGCAATTTTTTTAAAATGGGGACACCAAAAGAGGGGCAGCACTCATCGTGCTCCAGGATGTAAATGGAGCCGGTAATTTTGCATGAGTCACTAGACTCAGCGAGCGAGGACATCCAGGTCAAGTTCTTTAAGGAGGTGGCAGATGTCTGAGGAGTGTCTGACAGCAGAGCGAGAGATGAGAGGAGCGACGTGGAACAAGTTGCCACATTTGAGAGACTTCTGGGGTGGAGTACAGGCTTGAGGTACACCCTGCAGAAGTCGTAGAGGGGCCCGAGAGTGGGCAGTAGTGGTAGCAGGAGGTGGCACAGTAGGCAGATAGGAGAAGGAAGAATGAGGTGGCAGAGGAGCTAGTAGGAGTAGCAGGAGAAGGAAGGAAGTTGATAAGAGGCAGAAGACACCTATCGAAAAGGAGGAGATTAGGCTGACGGCCCTGGACCAAAATAGTACCATTAAGATAGACATTATTGAAGGTCTTGGAGGAGTGGACGGAGGCCAAGAGGACCTCCCACCAAGTGTCACCATTAATGGGAGAGGAAGAGATAGGAGAGAGAGAGCCGAGACCATGTGAGGGGTCCATAGGCTTGGAGAGGGAACGACAAATAGGATGTTGGTAATGGTCTGTCTGGAGGAATTGCTGATGTGAATATCAGCAATAGGGAGGCCAGTGTTGGATACCAGAATATCCCTCTTGAACGTTTTCCTACCAGGCGTAGTGATAGGTATACAATAGGAGATAGAGTAGCAGTTTGAGAAGATGGGAGAGATTGACAACCCCATAGAAGGAGTCACACAGGGGGCAATGAGCAGGAAACCACAGGGGAATGCAGGAGAAGTGTGGGCGGAAGACAGAGGGAGAATGCACTTTAAATACACCCAGATTCGACTTTCCTAAAAAGAGAGAAAAAGGCCTAGTTTTTAAAACACTGCAGCAATGGGGGAAAAAAAAAAGTTACTTTCCTCAGGAAATGTGAGTGATGACTAAACAAGATGTGTGGTGCAGCAAGCGACGTAGGAATAATTTGAGGGGTGGGTCACTTTAGTGCCTATGGTGGAAGCCTACTTATATGCTTATGGTGGCAGCAATGGAGAAATATTCACTAAGCCTCCAAACTAGGGTGTGCAAATGTATCTTAGTTGTGCCTCATGGTTGACAATGCCTTACTGACTTGCATACAAAGAAGCAATCACAAAAATATGTTACAACTGTTGGAATGATGAAATGTCTACTGTTGGTTGGGCATGCCTCGTGTCCTATAAAGTGAACCTATCATCTTGCTTAAACATCCACAATCACCATACAGGATGCCTCTAGCCTTAATCACAAATCTAAACATTGTCACCTAAAGTCGCATGTGAGAGGAAGCAACGGCAGGGCATCTTTTGGTACTGTTGTTGTGCCTGCCTTCAAGGTCTCAGGCTCAAAGTAGGCCATAGTGTGTCATAAAACCTGTGACTATGTTCAGATCAGCAGTTTCTAGGTTGACAATCCTTGAGTACTTGAGCTCCCATGTACATCTTTGTGTAGTATTCAAGAAGCCATCTTGCAGTACCATCACTGACAGGTTCTGCAGCATGTGCCCATCCTATTATGGGGTTCTATCTAGTATACTAAGCAACTCATACATAAACATAACATTGTGTGCAGTGTACAAGATGACGTTATAATATTTGTAATGTTAATATGTTAATATGTTGAATAATGATATGATAATTGTTTTCTTAATAGATTTTTGTGTACTGTGAAATATGTAATAAGTAGCTAATAAAACACATGTATTACATAATTGCATTACTATAGACAAAACACAAAGACACAAGAACACATACCAATATGGGTATATACAGGGAAAGTGAAGTTAGCAAAAAAGCACAAGTAGTAGCAGAAGCAATTCATAATTTAACTGATTATTTTCATGCAAATAAATGATTGCTCTGTTTCAAAGCTGCTATTTACCCTAGGTATATTGTCAAGTGTTTTGACCCATGTTGAATCAATAGACTGGGTAGATGTGGGGATGAGCTGTCGCCGCCCACATTCACACCAGAATCCAGGAGAACTGCGCAGTTGGCACAAAACCACTACAAAGATACAACCTTCTTGTGGGGGGTTCCACATCACCACTCTACTGTAAGGATGCCATCAAAACAATGTTAAGCAAGGGTCCTATACTATCAAGCAAAAGACCACTCTATTGAAATGCAGTAATTCAAGACAACTCAAAAATGGATGCAGTACTGACAAATTCCCCATGGTGGCGCTAGCAGTCTAAACTCTGACAGGGAAACTGTATTTAGGAGTTGCAAGAGGGGCAGGGACTTCAAAGATTGTTACTTAATTGAAAATCTAACCACCTGCTGTTCCCAGAGACAATCTGATTTGATTAACAGGCCAAAAGGCTGGGAAACCTTCTCACCTCAGAAAGCCCAGGATATCACATGGTCATGCTAACCAAATGCAAGGTGGCCCCCTGGTCTGTTGACCTCAGCTTGCTGGAGCCCACACAAAAGACCTTTTCCCTTGAATAGGATATGGTGATTTTGACTGTTTCCTGTCAACAAAGATCTGCCAGCCAGGAGAGACATGTGATCACTGTCATCCCCAAACTTTGGGGGCGGGCACAAACACTGAAGTACTTTGAATTGAAAGCAAATATATATTTTACAGAAACACTGATAACTCTTGGTAACCAGATGACAGAAATGTAAAATTTGGGGATCCTTAAAATGAAAACTTTGCCCACAATTCAAGCCCAAACTCCAATTTGTGTGATGTTCTGGGGCAAAACCCCGCTATTTATTGATACTACAGACTCTGTGTTTAAGCTAGAGACATGGGAATTTACTGGAGTATGTATGGACAGGCTGTGTAAATGTGTATAATTTTTAAATGAAAAACCAATGTTGCATAACCCACTAAAATCGAAAATAAGTTTCCATTTCTTTACCCAAGATCCTAGAAACGCCAGAGTCGGAACAGTGCCTACCTCATGTGATATATGATGTGTGTAGTTGATGTAAAAACAACTGTGTATTTGGGATATATGTATTTGGATCAAATATAGATTTGTGTGTAAAGATGACAGGGGAGGGCCCTCTGGCCATAAAATCTATCTCATCACTCTGACTCAAAACTCAGTTCCCCCAATCATGGGAGAGGGGAGAATTGGGCCAATGACAAGTAGAGAGGGGCAGGCTTAGCTAGGCCCAGGCACACACCCATTTTCAAAACACATAAAAAGAGACTGCTGGGACAGGTAGAGACATTCAATTCCATTTGCTGCGGAGAATGCTGACCGACGACTTCACATCCAGAGATCCAGACTTCAAATCCATCAATCTCCAGAACCTGTAGCAGAAATTAACTCCAGAATTTGTAGCAGAGAGGCCTGAATCCACCAGCTGAATCCTCTTCAGCAGGCCTCAAAACTAACCAAACTATTCAACAGCCGGGCGAGCTGTTTGAAGTTTTGCCGAGAATTTTTGCAAGAACCTGTAGCAGTACCCAGAAAGCAGTGTTACATCCAGAATCCAGAGAGGCTAGACCAGCAGAGCTGACCCAGATCGCTGTGAGCAGAACCGGTGCCTGATTGACCCGCCGAGCAGACAGAACCGCAGCTGGACGTGTTGACCAGATCCGTGACGAGGCCTAGTTCAAATTTATATTGTGAGTACCTAGCAGAACTGTGCAGAACTAATCTCTTAGTTAAAATAATCTAATCCAAACTATTTTAACCTAAGTAGAACTGCCTCCTAGAAATCGTGTCATCTGTCATTTTTAAAGCTGCACAACTGTCACCTGTCAATTCTGCAGCTGCAAGCTGTCACCTGTCATTTTGAGTTTACTTTAAATCCGAAAAACTACCTTTATTTAATCGTCCGTATCTCTGGAACCGTTTGGGCTAGGAACGAGGAACGAGACTTTTTCCGCAATCACGATTTATGCACTCGCGAAATTTACCGTGATTTGCGATTTTGGCTCAATTTCTCCACTTGTCAAAATAGCAGCTCCATTCTTTCTTTTGTTAAAATCCGTTGCAACTTGGTAATAACTCATAGAGCATTGCTAAAGTGAGCCTGAACTAATAACAACACTCATCTCCCACTCACCCTGAATCTCTAGAGAGAATTAAAATCAGTTGGCACATTTGCCCATCCATTGCCATCACATTTCAAACTCCTACCTGTTTCCTCTAAGCTTGCTGGGGGGGAACTGAATTTCGTATTGTATTTGATTGCATTCCTGAGAACTGTGTGCTCCTCTTTCCATCTCCTTCCATTTCTTACATTGCATAGGGGAGGGGGGTGAATTGCCAGAGAAAAAGTGATTATCTTATCTTTTGCTAAAATCATATCAAGTATTTCTGTACTGCATTTTATTCCTCATTGCTTTTCCCTTGAAATCATAAAAGTATTTTTTCTACTTTATCCATCCTATACTAACTCCTCATTGATTGTAAAGAAGTGTGCTAGTGCCAGATTACCCATTTTTGATCAACATCATATGTCCAAGTGTACTATCAGATATTAATTTTTTATAAAGTGTGATATATATATATATTGTTTAAATTCTCAAATAAACCTTTTAATTTGCAAAACAAACCTACTTCTTGGCTCAGTGGGGTCAGGAGGATTCTAAGAGGGGGTGTTATACAAGGGTGGTCATCCAGAGTACTGAACTAGATATAAAAATACATTAATAAGGGTTTTCCTCAGCATCCCATACTAGGCATTGACTTGGCTGTAGTGTTGATTGAATATCGCTTACAAAAGGTATCACCTGATGTGATTGGACCCTAAGGAAAGTAGCGTGAGTACAATGTATACAAATATGACCATATACAGGGAAAGTACAGTCATTAAAAAAAAAAAAAAAAAAAACTATCAGGAAGTGCTGATAAGTCTATTGATTATCTTTATGCACAAAAAAGATTGCTGTCTTTCAAGCTTGTGTCTTCCCGTGTGTACATGTTTCATATGATGTGACTGGACTCTAAGGGAATTACTGTAACAACCTACTTGAAGGATACGTCTACAAATAAAATACAATTTTTAGTTTCTGACTGTTACTGAAGAAAACCATGTGGCCTAGATATGTCAGCAAAAGAAAAAAAGAGTGAGCCAGACGTGTGATGTCATCAGTGATGTCATCAATGACATTTGTGATGTCATCTTTGATGTCCTGGGTGTTAGTCTTAGCAGTGCACGGTGGTGGCGCGATTTATGGTTGCTTAGCTTACCATAACTGGCGAATTTCAAGGGTTTTTCAGTTTTACTTGGAACCATAACGTCCTTTTGACAAAGTTTTTGCACTGAATTTCATAGGTTTTTATCAGCGCAACTTAACCATAACGTCCCTTTAACAAAGTTTTTTTTCACTGAATATATATATCTTTTTTTTTTTTTCTTTTTTTTCGCACTGATTGGATCAGGCAAGGTAAGTAGCACTCTTCACTTCTCCAATGTAAACGAAGTCCGGACACAAAGTTCAAATTAAAATAGTATTTTTTATTAGTGCCTTGCAAACAGCACAATCAAGTTAAAAAGCCATCCAAGTTTGGCTCTCCCAATGTGCAAAAAATGAGCGCGTAGGGAACGTTAACGCGTTTTGTGGCTTTTCCGTGTCGCTTGTTCACAACAATGCATCCCCAGCAAACCAAAGAGTTTTAAAACAAAAGTGCAGAGCGAACGGCGCTCATTGCTGCCGAAACAGATGAGGGACTCCAATAGCAAAACACCCACCATGGCATAGACTCAAGGAGGACGAACTTGTTGAGATTACTGTAATGCTCTGGTTTCATTTGTATAACAGTATCTGTAAGTGTGACTCTCAAATCACCGTCAATTAACTATTAATCAAGTCTTCAATGGGGGGTATAGAGAGATATAAAATGTAGAATATATTTATTCCACTTTGTGTTCGCCTTGATCCATCGCCGTTGATGGGCGTCTGTCAATGGAGCCCCTTAGTGCCAAGTATATGCTTAAATGCCTTGGCCCTCATTACAACCTTGGCGGAGGACCATGGTGCTATTAGCACCATGGTTCATGCCGCTAAGGTTACGATTCCGCCATGGTGGATGGCGGACCTACCGCCCCATTCCAAGGTGAGTGGGGCGGTAATTCCCTATTCACCATTTGCCCTTCCCCATTCCCATTTTTGCCCCCATAGGGCATTATGGGAATGGGGAAGGCGCTAATTACGGCACCGTAAATTACGGTGTCGTAATTAGCTCCAAAGTCCCTTTGCGGGTTGGATTTTTAACACCTGCTAAAAGCAGGCGTTAAACACCAACCCGCAAAGGGACACTTGTAATCAGGCGTTAAGGGTTAATGGCGCCGACGGTGCCGTTAAACCCTTAACGCCTGAGTTGTAATGAGGGCCCTTGTATCTGTTTCTTACGCATCCTGTTGGGCTCGAATGGCTGGCACCTGTGACCTATAGTGGACATGCATATCGCTCACAGGTCATCAAAATGAGGGAAACCTAATCACCCCCATTTGAGCGCATAGTTGTTTAACCAGCTCCAAAGTGTTTTCCAATGGTGGTCAAAAGATGGAATATAGTTTCACATTAGCATATTAGTTCCGTCCCAGATCACATCATCGGTTACATTGGATGGTCTGCTGTGCAAACTGTGTGCCGCCTTCAGTGGTGCGAATCACTGTCTAATGGCCATAGTGCCAATACATTCACCACTTTAGGGCACACAATCAATCAATAAAGTGCTATGATCACTTCCCCATATTGAGGGCACAGGAGCACCCTACTTCTGTGCAGCACTTTTTCCGAATATATTGTACAAGCAGTATAATACAATGCGTCCAACTTGCTAAAAGTGCAACAGTCATTGTAAAGTGCATAGTGCAATCAGAATTTATACCGCTGAGATGTAAACTTTCCTTCTAAAGTGCAAGGTGCTGAGATGTAAACATTCCTGTAAAGTGCATAGTGCATAAAACCATAATCTGTGACTTTGCTCATTTAGACCAGATGCCTTCCCTTTTGACTCCCCAATTTCCTAGCTCGGCATCTGTTTTCAAACACTCTGCACCACTTATTAATATCAAACTCTAGTTTAAATATATGATTCTTACATTGGATGAGGTATCCCACATATCACAATTTGCTATTGTATGCCCCTTGTATCTGTAATGTTTTGTTCTATGGAGTTTTTCCAGCTGATTTGGTGCAGATGTTTTGGCAGGTTTTGCATCTCAAAACATTGCCTGGGGATGTTCCCTTTGTTATTGTAGCTTGAGTCAGTGGAAATCGGCGTCTGGTGAGGTACTATGCTAGATTTATTCAGTTGTGTGTATACAATTAAAGGGGATGCCCTGAAAATGACCTGCAGTTCCTCATCTCTGTTAAATATCGGTTTTAGGTCCTTAACAATTCCATTCAGTAGTGTTAATGCTGGATGTTAAGTGACAACCATGAGCATCTTTCCGTGGTTTCATTGTCTCTGCAATGAAGCAGGTCATGTCTGGGTATTATCAAGACTCTTTCAAATTCCCTGAACATTTGTCTGGCGAATGGCCCTTTTGCATAAAGGATCAATGAAGTCTGGCAAGTTGGTTGTCCCCTGTCTTCCTGTTGTAGCATATCCATTGGTATATTTTATTTCTACATGTTTGGAATCATTCCAGCTGTTTGGATCCCTCTTCTTAAAACAGGTTTGTATCTGCTTTGAGCTGATTCCCCCATCTGAATTTGAACTGCCAGCATGTCACGTAGGACCCTACTTTGAAGTTCCAGCAATGGAAATTAGTGCCCTGTGGGAGACATGCTTTAAGGCAATCAGCAGTGGCGGCTACTGCCACTTGCGCATTTTGAAGGTGGTGCGCACAAAATCACAGGAACTCCGGCCAGCGGTGTTGTGTCCCAAAGCCAGATGATATGAAGAAACATTTGATGTTTCTTCATTCTCTGTTTGTAATACTTACAAGACCAGCAACAACATAACAACATGCTTTAAGACATATATATATATATATATATATATATATATATATATATATATATATACAGGATTTCCAGTCAACATTGGAATTTAGTCTGCTAACTTTCTGCACAATGTACTCACATACCATGCTTAAGGGATGCCTCGTGAGCTCAAGCTATCACACGCTACTGCCCTCTCCCTATGAATTCACTAGCATGAAGCTCCTATCCCTGCTCCTCTCTTTGACCACTTGTGCTCACCTCTGCCCGCTCTGCCCTTTATTAGAGGCACAATGAGCTCGTTTCCGAGCAATACTAGGTGCTCTGAGATTGTTGCACTGCAACAATCAGCTCTGAAATATGACATAGGATTTGGTGAAGGATGAGGGCGACATGTTAACAGTGAATTCTGAACGGACCCATGCCTCGGCTAAGCACGCCCCAACATTATATGGCACGCAAAGGAAATCAAAGAAAGGATCTGTCATTATAACGTTAACCTATTTGGTATTTCCAATGAGCATGTTGTTCGATTGCATCAACCGTTCATTCAGTCACGCCTATACTTGTTGGATTCAATTAGACGTTCTCATTTAGGTTTAAACTGATAAAACCCAGTACAACTTCACTGTGATCAAATGTTTACTTGCCAGTTGAAACCGGAAAAACACCATGTCCATGCCCACTTTGCTGACCTTGTTGTGTTCTTTGCATTTATTTGCCATTGTTACATGGGGAGAGTCCTAGAGAAGCAGCGAAAATGAAAAGATCCTTCAGGGAATTTGCACAAAAAAAAAATCAATGGGACAGAAGCGTTTCCTTAAACTTGCAGAACTCATGATCTGTGGACTGTCACAAGTTAATAAAGAAAGCACGGTCCAACTGCATGCATGTTAGCTTTCTGAAGCGATTGCCAAATTCGAACATATATTTAGAATAAAAATAGTATTTTTAAATCGTGGACAATGTGTGTGGGGTAGTGGAAAACACTGATAAATACTGCTTCTGTTTAAAGGACAGGCAAAACAGAACCGGAAGTAAAAAGCAATTACACGTAAAGCAGGAAACTGTAGACTAAATCCAGGTGAACCTGGAACCTAAAAAGCAAGACCAGAACTGTTCCGCCACCACTGTTAATGCACTGTGTGTATCTGTCACATGTGGAAGGTCTTTTGCAATATTGGTAGGGCTGTCATAGGCTTCTTTCTGCAATTGACCTTAGCCCACTGATTCTGCACATGAAATCCTTCATCAAGACTCCTCCAACTGCAGCTTACCTGTCTGAGACGGAAAGAGAATTCACCTTGCAGGGTTTCCAAACATATTCTGGGCTATTGATTGTACCCACATTTGATGGAGAGTAAAAATACATGTATCAGAACCAAATGTCCTGCAAAGCCGAACTCATCTTCACACAATGTGTTCACAATTCTTTGTATGAAGGAGCAGCTCACTTCCAGAAGATAAATCTCCACGAAATAGCCTGGTTACTTTGCAAGGCCTCTTTATATGCACTCAACATTGTAGTTAAGGTGGAAATGATGGATTAGCGTCAGTAAACATATCACTGTTTTTCTGATGGTGTCATTGATCACATGACTTTTTTCCCCCACGGTTTGATGGCGCGTACAGCTAAACCCATGCCCGCTGAAAACATTGCTGAACCCACAATCTTCTCCGTAATATACAAGAAACAAGGAACACCACTAGATGAGCATTTGAGCTATTGAAAAGCAGACTTCACTGTACACATGTGTAGCGCGGACATGATGTATGTCCCAGTCAAGGAGTGAAAACATTATGTTGCACAGCTCTGGAAATTGGAGGAACATACCAGGACCTGTGATTCAAGTTGTGGGAGAATGTTAAATGTTAAAGGTATTTGTACCGCGCATCGTCACCAATGGAATTGGTCCCCAGGCGCTCTGGCGAATCGGTAAATGAAAAGGTGAGATGGGTTAGTAAGGTGAAGAGGGAGTAGGATAGTGAGAGGAGTGGTGTTCTATTGGCAGCTTCAGCTCGGTATACACCAGATACTGAGCTTTGGTGCAGGTATTGGATCAGTGTCAGTCTGCGTGTGCTGTTGCTCCGGCTTATGTGTTGTTGCCGTGTTGTGAAGTGCGTGAGGCTTGTGGTGCGAGAGATGGTTGTGTGAGTTTTGAGTGAGATAAGTATGCAGAGTTTGAGATTATATTGGTGAGTGGGTTACCTGACCTTTAGCATGCTAATATTCACAGTTTTCTCTAAGTGATCACAGTCCTATCTAGAAGCGGTGCAGGACAATATTCATAATTCTATCCAAGTGTGGTCATGCCAGCATTCACAACTCCATCCAGACGAAACGCAGTCCAATGTTCACAATTCTAGCTAGGCGTGGACATGCTAATATTCACAAATCTATCTAAGTGTGGACATGCTAACATTCACAATTCTAGCCAGGTGTGGACATGCCAATATTCACAACTCTATCCAGACGCGACACAGTCCAATGTTCACAATTCTAGCTAAGTGTGGACATGCCAATATTCACAATTGTGGCAAAGAGTGGACATGCCAATATTCACAATTCTGGCCAAGTGTGGACATGCCAATATTCACAATTCCAGCCAGAAGGAGAAGATTCAGATTGTGTTGAAGAAGGACTACAATGGACGGGAACTAATGCCCTACATGCTACAGAAAGGTGTAGTGGCAATGTGAAAGTCATGGCCTTGGAGTCACGGATGCCATTAACTCATGCTAGTTTCATCATGTCTGCATTTCCATCATGTATTTTCCTTGAAGGCTAGAAAAATGTGTGTTCGAGTTTGTGTCCAATACAAATTTTGTGTCACTTCTTTCTAGATTTTCCGATTCCTTTCATTTTTTAAAAGAGAATTTAGGTTGGTGTATTGAACATGTGTGAGGGTCAACGTTTATCATGAAGTACTGTGTACATGATTAAAGTATAATTGATCACGTAAGTTTATCTGGCAGACAAATGTCATAGTGTGATCCACACAACTCATTGACATAATGATATGATATGATATGACAGGTCATTTATAACGCACTTAATACCCAGAGTTTTTTTAAGCGCGGAACCTGTGTTGCTCGGTGTCCTGTTGCTTACAAGGCACGTTGCACCTCAGTTACCCCCCAGAGACTTAATGACGGCTCCTTCCAGTTGCAACTTGGTGTAAAGGATGTTTGCATATTCCAGTAAAATGAGTATGAAATGTGTCAATGCAGGTTAATGAAAAATCAACAAAGTGTTGCCCGGAAGAGGAAAAACCTGATAAATCTTGATTTTTAAATGATTCTTTTCTGCGTCCTCGTCGGGGGTGAGTATGTTGAACCTACATGTCTTCTTGTTTCGTTTCCACCCTGTCTGGCTAATAAAACACTAACCCTCTTCTAGCTCCATTTCTCTGCTCATTAACTATGTTTGTGTTCCTTCTTGTCCTTGATGTACTGGGTGAAAAGCACACATATCGTCATTATAAATATGCACCTGTAAACAGAGAGACCCTGTACATCAGTGGCCAGCCCATAACACGGCACTGCGCCTCAGGGAGAAATGCTAATTGCTGATGACAATGTGTGCACTGATTTCCTTCTGTCAGGGTTCCCTGTCAGGTAAATAAAGACTAGGTCTTGATGAGGATGAGGGTGGAAGACACGGCCCACCTGGAGTCGGGAAACTCTTCAGTGAAGCCGGCTCAGCATCTGTTTCAGTGCATGTGAATTCTGTTCTATTCTATTCTATTATGCTTATAGAGCGGCAAAAGCCCTCAGGCATCTAGGCGCTAAAACAGGGAAACACAGGGCACGACAAATACAGAAACGCAGACCGGAGTATAGTTCTAGGCAAACAGCTTGATCTTAAGAAGTTTCCTGAAGGTCAGTTGTTTTTTTTCCTTCCTCAAATATTCTGGGAGCTCATTCCAAGCCTGTGTGACCCTCATCGGGAAGAAACTACCATTCCCCCAGACTCTTTTGAAACGGGAGATCCTCAGAGTACACGCCTCTGTGGAGCGTGAAGTTCTGTTAGGCTTGTAAATCTCCAACTTCTCTTTTAGATACTGTGGCGTGGACCCGAAAATACATTTGTGTCCCAGCGTCAGTAGCTTAAAAAGGATTCTGACTGCCACCGGGAGCCAGTGGAGTTCTCTACGGGCTGCTGGAACAGGGTCTCTCCGCGACATATTATAGAATATGCACAATGCTTCAATCTGCATTTTCTGTAGTCTATAAATGCACTCCTTACTAGCTCCCCCTAGTAAGGCATTGCAATAATCAATGTGCAGTAATATGATAGCCAGTGTCAATTTAGCACAGTTTTCCCTTGTGATCAGAGGGCCAACCAATCTCAGAACCCTCAGGTAGTAATTGGCATTCCTAACGAAATAATCCACATTGGCATCAGCGTTAAGCGTGGCCTCCATGACAGTACCAAGGGTTTTACCCTTCCCGTCCACCGGGACAAGGCCTCCATAAATGTGGAAGCTTGAGAATTCCTGTCCTAGGTTCTCTCAGGACTGTTTAGACCCATAAATCATTAGCTCAATTTGACCCGCATTAAGGCATAGCCAGTTACTGGACATCCAATTTTTGATGGCTGAATATATTGTGTCACGCCTCTCTGATCAACTACATCATTTTCGCTAAGCTTCATCATAGGCTAGAAGTCATCTGAGTAATTTGCAAAAAAAAAAAAAAAAAAAAGCTCTCCAAGCTCTCCAGTTCCACACATAGTGGATGGATATGGCGGTTAAACAGAGAGGGGAATAAGCAAGCCCCCTAGGGAACGCCACGCATTATAAATTCATTGTCCGATTAAGCATCTCCCCAGTGGACCCTTGACTTGTGCCCCTCCAAGAAAGACCTTGTCTATGTCACTGATTCCCTAGAGAAACCACCTATCTTGGCCAGTCTGTCCAACAGCTTTTCATGATCCAGTCGACCGAAGGCTGCAGATAAATCGACAGAACCAGAAGCCCGGATCCACTCCCCTCCAAAGTCGTTAACATCTGAGTCTGCAAATCGACAAAGGCGCTTTTCGTGCCATGGGCACGCCGAAAACCAGACTGTTTCTTATGCAAAGAACCTACTGCATCCATCTAAGACTTGATCTACCTAGTAGCCACCATCTCAACCATTTTAAGAACAAAAAGAGGATTTGGTTTTGGCCTTAATTTAATGGCATAAAGAGGGATCTAGTCCCTGCTTCTTCAGGAGCGATTTGACCACAACATCCTTAATACTTCCAAGAATATAAGAGCGGGTAATTGAAGCATTAATGAACCTGCAGAGAAAAGGCACAACTATATCACTATGCTCCAGGATAACCTTAGATGGTAGAAGGTCACCTGGACAACTCGGAGGATGCATAGTCTTCAGAATATCCTTAAGCTCTAGATACGTCACATTAGACAGATAAAACTGAATAGGCCGTTCAACCGTTTCCTGCTCCTTCAATCCTGAGTGAGGAGACTCAGCTACTGATTCCCGTTTCTTATTTCCCATTATATCGCTAAGTTTGGGGTCTTTAATTTATCCAATTCTATATGAATTTTGGCTTCAGCGGATAATATTGTGTCTGCAAATGACCTTTGGACCCTTGAACAATCCTCCTTAATTGGGGTAATATTTTAATTCAACACCTGGGCTTTCCCATGTTTCAAACAATTTAAAACATTCCTTGGTTATTTGCCAGCCCTATTTATTTGCTCATTGTAAACATTTTGTTTTACCTCTAGGATCATAGTTTTATCTTCCTTCTCCCTATGTTTCAATTCCTTTTTATTTTTTAAAGTCTTATCTTTAAGCCAGTTATGTTCGGCCTGCCTTTTCTTTTGTTTAAGTTGGACCAGCTCTGGGGTAAACCATTTCTGATGGTTGGAAAAATCCCTAACACTCTGAAGTGTATTAGGAGCGACCCTGTACAACACAACTGTTATATGTGTGCTGTAACTTTCTACCAGCACATCGGGAGAATCAGAATCAGTGGTCTGAGTTATCAAATTACTCATACATCCAGCGAGGTAATTTGGTTTGCTAGCACAATAGCTCCTCCCACAGACCATACACGGAAGCTCATGTTTCCGACCGACAGATTTAGGGAGCTGTATTTGGCCTGACACGAAGGAATTATCTGACCATACACATAGAGTAGTGGTCACTTCATTCAGTGATATATTCTCACTGGCCAGCCAGTCTAATATATTCCCCTGTATATGTGTAGGGCTTGCATTGAGTAGTGAGAGCAACATAAAATGTTTACATGAGTAAGTAGGAGAAGGGGCTAATAGGTAACCCCCCAGGACTTCCACATACAATGAGGTGTACTGGACCTACATAGGAAAAACAGGTAAGTAAAGTGAATTTCACTTTACTACTCTTGGGAACAGTAGTTCACCCAAGAAAGGGTGTTTAAACCTCATGAGAAATCTACCGGACTTCTCTGTGACACTGCACTGAATGTGCTGTGTGTCACAATGCAAAATGTAGATGCCTTTGGAGTTTGTTAGACTCCAAAAACAAAGTTAACACCGAGTCCAAATCAGATCAAAATACATCAGAGAGTGAGAAAAACATCTCCCTCACTCCAGGATAAAAATTAGAAGTCCTAAAGTCCAGCAAAAGAGCTGGGGGCCTCTAAGGTAGAAGGGAATTAGCACATAAATTAGAATTGTCCCTAAGACTTGGTAACCATACACATTATTTGTAATCGTCAAACTGTAGGTAATTCTTTCAGTTCCTGAGGACAAAGAACACCAAGGTGAATATACATGTCAACATGCTGCGATCATGTGTGCGTTGTGCTTCAGGACAGTGGCTTGCAGACCTCTTTTGCAGAAAAAGAGATCTCCGATATTTTGTGGAGGTAAGGTTTTATGATATTAGTGCTGCAACAGTTCTATAGCAGTCAAGGAATGGAATCAGGTTGACTTTGGAGTCTGGAGACACAACAACCATGACCAAAAGTGCCACATGACTTAAAGGGAAGAGTCACATGATCGGGCCTTTGGGGTAAGAGTGCTTTACAGTTTAGGGTTCGGTTTCTCCCAACTCAGTTGATGGTACTTGAGGGATTACCAATAAGTATGTTTGTGTGTTTATAATATGGAACATATATTTTGCCTGGGTTTACTATCAATTCATTGTTTTTGTCCTTGCATTTATCACCATTTATACTGCACAACTTCGTGGGATATTTTGGCAATACTTTAGTTTCATTCTAGTGCTTGACTTTGGAGTTTGCTTGCTTCTAAGAGCTCACAATTGTTGCAAATCTTAGAGCACAGTAAGGTGACTCAAGGGTGTCAACATGTTAACCCTAAAAGAGTGAAAGAAAAAAAAAGCACCAGCTTTAGAGTGAAGAACACGTTTCCCTGATGCCTACCCTACAACAGAAGCCCTGCGTTCCCTCTCCCCTGAGCCTGAGTACTCCCAGGGCAGAGGTTGTAAACGGGGGTCCTGAGGTTGCCTATAGTAGATGTGGTCCCTGTAATATCAAGGTGCAAACTCTACAGTCGGGGTGAGAGTTGGTAGCAGGTCCATAATAACACTGTTATCACTGTCAATAAGAATTGGAAGGAAAAACTAGTCTTTCATTCAGATTATTACAAGTATTTGACCTCAGACATGGTCCCCAAACAGAGTTGGGGCTACCATAGGGTTTCTGTTTGTTTTTGCTTTACAGGCTCTGGTCCCTCAGTGGTGCTTTTTTTAGGCACTCTGCTTTTAGCTTGAGGCAGTCCATGGGGGAATGAGCTAAAAGGCAATTCTAGGTGTCTCGCTTGGGAGGTTACAATGTTATTGTGGTGGAAACGTTTCATAAGCCTTGCACAACTCGGTGACCTTGTAGCTCACTGATGGCTCTATCTACATATCATGGAACTCCAGCACCTCATCCTCAACACACCCACCCAGTGGGTGTCCTCAGAATTCTGTCCTGGACCTACTTCTCTTCAGGCTATACACCTCTTCCATAGGCAAACTCGTTTCCCTCTTTGGCTTTAACTATCATCTCTTTGCTGGAGATCTTCTGAGCTGTTTCCCCTTCCTCTCTCTCTCATGTACAATCTCTGAATACAAATCCAACAAGTCTACCCAATATCCTCCACTGGATGGAACAAGGCTGCCTCATGAGCAACTCTTAAAACAGGGAATTCATCTTTCTTACTCCATCTAGCGCCATCTTCTTTCTTCCTGATCTACTTACACCCCACTACTGCGGCTCAGATAATTTCTTTGGTGAATTGTCATCCTTGCAGTTGCAGTTTCAATTGTCTCTCGTTGTGAAGAAGCCAGGGGCAACAGGTGTGAGTGAATACTTATCTTCCTTTTTAAATGGCAGCCCCTTAAACACTCTTCTCTGGATCTTCCCTCCGCTTCTTCAACCACCACCGCTCAACCAGACCACCTGTCTGTGGATGATAAGCGGAAGCCAGAACACACCTTATTAATATTGGAGGATGAGGAAGGGATGAGTTTAGAAAGAATTCCACCAAAATGATTCCCCTTCAGGATATGGTACTTAGAGAGAATAAGAATAGTGAACTTAACAGGGATTGAGATAAATTCTGGATGTAATACAGGGGTATTTCAGTATTTTCTTTTTTACTAATAAGGCTTTCTACCTGCTGCCACAATTCAGAAACACTTGAGGAAAAAACACACCTCCCTTAAGACACTGGGAGAGGTGATGCCTCATAAAAAAAGGCCAAAACGCAGTTTTGCTTATCGAATGTAATAATTTTTATTTATTTTTGCACTTTATTAATCCACAAAAAGATGGGGGTGAGGTAACAGAATACAAAAAGGAAGGAGAAATGTGTGGGGCCTGCAAGGGATTTAAAAAAGTGCCCAAAAAGGAAAACAAGATTCCAAAATTCGACCGCAAAAACCTCTGCTTTTTCAGCCTCGTTATTTTTAAATCGGTATTTCAACATAGAACCCTGAGATCAGCTGATCGTTCTAGCATGCTTTTTATCATTTAGCACAGGGTGTATTTGACTCTGTGTGGGATGTGAAAACCCCAGGGAACAAAGGCGAAGAAGGCAATCTGCCATATTATTGCAGGCTCTGGTGACGTTCAGATCTTCTGAGGGAAGGATCATTGCAAGGATAAGAGACGTTTGTGGAGGGATGAGTTTGAGCCACATAGATTATAGATGTTTTATCGTTTATCAAAATTGGGAGGAACAAACCTAGCGGGCCCCTGCTCGGCGGCTCTGCATCCTACCCATGGGAGTCAACTGCACTAGCACTTAGCCTGAGGCTCCCCCTAGCCCTTCCTTCCCGGGCCCTCCACTAGCACTTGCCCACCCCCCACCCCCCAACTACCCCTGCACTTATCCTCACTGCACTTGCACGTCCGAAATCAAATAAAGGCCTAGTAGGACCACACTGTGTTTGACTGATTTTGTTTTTGAAATGTTCACTTGTCCCTTCCCATTTAGCCTTGTGGTGCTTTGAAACACTATTCAATTATATAGGCGCCTAACAAATGTTCAAGAAATAAAAATAAATAAAATAAACCATATATGCTCTTCTGTATCACCACCGCTTTAGCATGCAAGTATATTATCAAGGAACGGAGAATAGTTAAAGGGCCAGGTTTTTAGAAATAGTGGCAAGAAAGCTAACACATAGCATCAATGGAGACATATGTAGGCACGGGTAGTATAGCTCAGTGGCAACGCTCAATTTGGAATCAAAATGACGTAAAGCAACATATGTTTGAATCCCGGGTCCGTGCTTAGAACCGATATTAAGCGTGTTATAAAAAAAAAAAATTATAATTACTGTCTCATATATTTAAAAAAATATGTTCGTGCTTCTATTCAATCAGGTTGTTGGTAGGGAAGTGATGGAGTTTAGTGAAACCACGGAACGGAAGAAGCTGTACATCAGACCTGCTGTATACTCACATCATGCTTGTAAGAAGGCATGACGGAAAGCCAATTAATTTCATGTTTTTTTTTAATTTTTTATATATTACTTGTTTATAGCCTAATATAGGCTTTTACAAGGGTGTGAAGAAACTTTTGTAGTTGGATGTCGAGATAGCAGTGTCGAGATAGGAATATAGTGTAGAATCTGGGTAATCTAGAATCGATATTGCTTTACAGATTTGCAATTTTATCCATTGTCAATTTCAGGATTTTAGCTGATGTGATGGTCCATCTGTTGTTATCGCCGCAAAGAAGACGCGTCCAGCAAAGGTCTTCTTCGCAAGTCTTCGTTTCGTATGCAATATTCAGCTTTTTTTCTTATTATTTGCTATGTTTCAGCACCAATGTGAGGAAGAGGAAAGCCATCATAACTGGACGCGGCAAAGGGGTCATGTTGCTTGGTAAAGGCAACCGCAACAGGCAGAGGAAAGTGTTGCGAGACAGCATCCAGGGCATTGCCAAGCGTGATATACATACTGAGATTTGAGCTTCGTTAGACCTTAACAGGTCGCTCAGGAAAATATAATTAGACTGTTAAATGCAACACCTCTGAAGTGAAGAAACAACTTGAGTTCAAACGTGAAGCTCATCAAAAGGGTTAGTTTGGAAATTATGGAAAACATGGCCTACATTTGTAGGAAGGAAGTGTACCATCTGGCCATTGTTTAGAAACACTGATGCAGAGATATCTGAAAATTAAAGGATCTTGATAGTAGATTTGTGCCCCACGATATCAATATGGATGTGCCAGGCTTTGTGAGCAAGAATATTGGTTTAATCTTGAGATATAAATAAGAAGGGAGGCCACCAGCAGCTGTAGACAGCCTTAATATATTCCTACATTCAGCGTTATTCCTCATTTGCTTCTTCTGACATGACAGTTTAGAAATCATAAGAATTGAAGTAAAGTGTGGTGGTGTATAGTGTTTATATCAAATTTCTTATATTGAAAACCTTTACAGTGAATGTATTTAGGGGTGCGGCAGAGTTAAATATTTTTGGGAAACGGTCGGGGTGAGATTTTAGGGGTCGGAAACAAGGGTTTTAGGTGGGACCCCCACACTCCTAAAAAAAAAGAAACCCTGCAAATGTGGTCAGAACAATAGACAGAATTTCACTACTTTTCACTGCTTTCTGATGATTGAATGTCAACATGAGGCTGCACCCGGGTCCATGGGGTGGAGCCGGGGATGGAGAACACAAACGGACAGTTCATTTATATACATCATTTAGATGGTACAGATGGAGACATGGATGAACCTCAAGGTTGCACGGTCACCCGCACCTCTCTCTGTCTGTAACTCTCTACTGTCGACTAAGAATGCAATACAATATTCTCTCATTCCACTTCACTTGTCAGCATCCTTGACACTGTCTACCTCACTATTATTCTCAGTTCTTTTCCCCATCTTGGCTTTCAGGGATTATGCACTTGAAGGGTTTGGTTCTTATCTGAATAGTAACATTTGGGTGCAGAGTGGGTGCCGTGTTTCTCCTGCTGGTCTGTCTTTCCTGGGTGTCAAATGGAGGCAAACCTCATTAATTATCAAACGTATTCTGTCTCTTGGAAGGACAATCAGGTTCTGTTCTCTATGTTCACCATGGTGTACCACAGTGCTCAGTTCTTTCCCATCTTTTGTTCTCTCTTTATAGAACCACTATTGGTTCTAGAGTCTCTTCTTTTGTTCTTTCTCATCATTCCTATGCAGACGACTCTCAAATCCTTACTTTTCCTTTTTCCCTAAATCTATAAATTATACTCTAGCAACCTGTGTCTTGTCGATTCAATCTTGGATGTCTGACCACTATCTGCATCTTAATCGATCCCAGACTGAAGTGCCTGTCTTTCCTGCCACCACTATCACTCTGCTCCCCCTTTCATCTCTTTCCTGCATTAATTTCCCCCAATCTGTTTTTCTACTTGCAATCTTGGTGTCATTCTGGACACCAATTTACCTTTCTCTTCTCATCTTTTCTCCTTTTCTCTCCCCTGTGGCTTTCATCTTTGTAATGTCTGAAGAGCGCATTCCTTTCTTGACTTTCACGGCACCAAAATTCTTGCTTCCTCTCTTATTTTTTCCAGACTTTTCTAATGCACCACTCTCCTGTCCGGTCTTCCCAGAAATCAGTTTTCTCCTCTCAGTCCTGTTTACAACTCTTCCATTCTGCTTCGGTCTCATCTTTCTTTTCATTATTCTGTATTTCTTGCGCTGCAGCCTCTTCAGCGGCTCTCACTTGAATCCCTGTTATTACTTCATTTCATTGGTATCGCCTTTTAACGTCTCCATGGAATGGCTCCGTCTTGTCTTCCCACACACATTTCTCTCTATCCACTTCACTCTCCCAGTCTGAATTTCTTCTCTCAGTCCCTCCTCCTCCACGTGCCCAATCTTGTTTCTGCTCTTCGCACCTATATACTGGAAAAATCTCCCTCTCGCTCTGATATCTCTGTTCCTTTTCTTTCTGTTGTGCCCACCTTAAGGGATATGTACTCACCATGTAGATATTTTCTTGACTGGCTTCATTTTGCATACCCATTGCACCATCCTTTTTTGATAAGCGCTTTGGTGTATTAGGCTATATACATTCAGTCATGTACCAGATATAGCATAGATAAGACCACTCTGCATCTCAGGTGCCCCATCAAGAGATTAGAGGAGTTTCATTATCACAATCTGGTAGCCGGGTACTTTGCTATACTCTTACTTCCATGAGGTATGACTCACCAATAGCAATGGCAGGGACAACATTTGGGGGTTGTCAGGGGTCGCAACCGAGACCCCCGTGGTCTCTCTTGCAATCCCTGCAGTCTTCCTTGCTACCCCTGTATTAAAACAAAAAGAAAAATATACATATTTTTTTGTTTAATGGATCCTTGCAGCTCAAGAACAAAGTGGTCCGTAGGGTTTGGAGCTGACCGTGACATGTGTCACGTGTCACATGCCACGTTCAGCTCCAACCCCTTCTCTGGCTTCCTCGCAGCTCATATACTGGAACCAGGACGTTTTCACAGCTTGTTATGTATTTTCTTCCCAAATGTGATGTATTTTATGCATGTGTGGAGTGCATATCAGATGTATGTATGTATGTGCTACGGGTCGGTGAATGGTGGCTGGATGAGTAGAAATGTGATAGTCTGTTTTTGATTGTTCTGGGTGGGTGGGTGCAGGCCTGTGTAGATAATGCAGTGAGAATGGATTTGAGAGAAGGTGTTTGAGTGAGAAACTGTTGGTTGAATGAATATGAATGTGAATTGTAATTGTATTTTGTATGTATTACGTTTATATAGAGCTTTACACCAAAGCGCTGTACATTATAACAACAAGAAAATATAGAATATGATGAAAGAAAGAAACAAATTACAAAAATGAAACAAACCAATAAAACAGTATTTAGAACAATTTGCCTTGTCAATAAACGAGAAGGAAGGGGGAGGAATAAGGGGGAGAGATGAGGGAGTCAGGACAGGGGAAGAAAAATGAAGTTTCAAGGGGAGGGGGAAGCGTAAGAGGAAAGGGAATAGGTAGGGAGAAGAAAGTAAGGGGAAAGTAGAGGGATGTAATGAGGGAAGTCAGGGTGATGAATGGAGAAGTAGAGATGTCAAGGAGGTGCAGAAGGAGGAGTAGGTGGGGATGGAGCAGATAGAGAGCGGTAGAGAGTTCCAATGTAGAGGGGCAAGGAGCTGAAAGGAACGGAAATGAGAAGAGACTCATGGGGATGGGGGAACAGTGAGTCTGAAGAGATCATCAGATCAGAGGGAGCAGGGGGAGTGTAGAATGAGGGGAGAGAGGAAAGATAAGGGGTGTAAGATTGTGAAGAGATTTAAAAACAAGACAGAGGAAGTGAAATTTAAGTTGGGAGTGAAAGGGAAGCCAACCACTGTAAGAAAGTGAAGAGGAAATGGAGTTGGGAGGAGTGAGAAGGCAGAGGGTACGGATGGCGTAATGATAGAGGGATTTGAGGGGAGCAAGATGGGAGGCAGGGAGTCCAAAGAGGAGAGAAGAGCAACAGAAAAGATGCGAGAAGATGAGGGAAGAGATTAAGAGTTTGGTGGCATGGATGGTGAGGGAGGAGCGGATTTTACGAATATTAAAGAGGTGGTAGCGACAGGCGCAAGAAGTAAGAGAAATATGGTGCGTAAAGGAGAGGGAAGAGTCAAAGTGGAGGCCTTGGCTGCGAGCATGGGTAGAGATGTGGAGATTAGAAGGGGGAAAGTGAATAAAAGGAGGGGGAGTTAGAGGAGGAAGCGTGTTGGAGGGAAAATAAGACTTCAATCTTAGAAAGTATTAAGGGAGAGAAAGAGGGATGACATCCAGTTTTTGATGGGCGTAAGACAGGAAGAAAGATTAAGATGGAGGTCAGGAGTGAAGGAAGAAAAGGAAAGGAAGAACTGGGTGTCGTAAGCATAGAAATGGTGAGAAATACCGAAGGAAGAGAGATGATAGGGGCAAGAAGGGAGGTGTAAAATGAGAAAAGAAAAGGGCCAAGTAGAGAGCCTTGAGGAACACCGTAGTCCAGGGGGAGAGTGGAGGAGGTACAACCGCCCCAGGAGACAGCAAAAGAATGGGTGGAGAGGTAAGAGGAGAGCCAGTTGAGAACAGGGCCTTTGAAACCAAAGGAAGGGAGAATTTTGAGAAGTAATGAGTGATCAACAGTATCAAAGACCGCAGAGAGGTCAAGGAGGATGAGGACTGAGGATTGCTTAGAGTAGCGAGCGGTGAGGAGGGAGTTCAGAACATATGTGAGAGCAGTTTCAGCAGAGTGTTTAGGGCGGAAACCAGATTGAGAAGGAGGAAGGAGAGAAAGGTGTCAAAAGCTGAGAGTTGAGAGTACACTAAGCATTCAAGTAGTTTAGAGAGGAGTGGAAGAATGGAGATTGGACAGAAATTGGATGCAAGAAGGGGATTATCAGACAGTTTCTTCAGGATAGGGATGATAGTAGCATGCATGAAGGCAGAAGGAAAAGTGGCAGTAGAAAGAGAGATATTGAAGAAGGAGGTTATGTAGGGAATGAGAAGAGGGTAAATCTTGGGAATGAGGAGCATGGGGAGATGATTGGAAGGGGCAACGGTAAGATGAGTTTTGGACAGGAGGAGGGAAACATCAGAAGGAGTGACAGGAGAGAATTCAGTCATACAAGCTGAAGGGCGGTAGAGAGACGGGGAGGAGAGGGACAGGAAGGTGAGTGAAGAATGTGATGACATAGGGCGAGTATTTTAGAAGAGAAGAAGTCGGCAAAGTCAGAGGGAGAGAGGGAAGAAGTAGCTGAGGGATCGGGAGTTGGCGGGGAGAGAAGACGATAAAGGGTCTGAAAGATATGGCGAGGGTGAGAGGCTTGTGATTGGAGAATGTTAGAGTAGTAGGTACGTTTTGCAAAGCTGAGGCAGGAGTCATAGAGAGAGTGGTATGAGAAATAGGAGGTTTGATTAGCCAGATAGCGGAAATTGAGCCGGCATTGCTAAAGGCGAGAGAGGAGACGACGCATGGACAGCAAGTGAGGGGAAAGCCAGAGTTGAGAAGGTTTGTGAGTAGGGCGGAAGGAGGAGAGGGGGTAAAGTTGATCACGACTGGAATAGATAAAGGAGGACAGAGAGGATAAAGCATCATTAGCCAAGAGGGAAGCCGAGAGAGAAGAAAAGTCAGAGAGAGAAGGGAGGGAGGAAGAGCAGGTATCAAAAAAGAGAGAAAGGCTACAGTTACGGAGATCCCGTTGAGAAAAGGAAATGGGACGGGGGGTGAGGGAGAGGATGAAGGGGAGGAGTAGTAAGGGAGAAGGAGAGTAAGGCATGGTCAGAAAGATAGCTGGGTAGGGTAAAGATGGGGGAGGAGGAGTAGGTTGAAATGAAGATAAGGTCACGAGTGGAGCCAGAGGAGTGAGTAGGAGAAGTAGGGAGGGGAGAGAGAAGGTAGGAATTAAGGATGGAAAGAAGAGGGGAAGGTTGAGGGGGATTGGGGAAATGAAGGTTGAAGTCATAAATTGCAGTAAGAGGAGAGGGGGAAGGGGAGATGAGAAAGAGGAGATGGTCAAGGTCATCATAAAAGGAGGAAAGGGGGCCAGGAGGTCTGTAGATAATTAGAAAGGAAATGGCATGAGGGGAAGGAAAGGATTTGTACAGGTACTTGGAGGAAGGCAAAGTAGGAAGAGGCATTGAAGAGGGGGAGGAAAGGCATTTAGGGTGAAAGAGGAGACCAGTGCCACCACCACAACCAGAAGGTCGAGAGACATGAGAGAAGGAGGAGAAGGAGGCGGATCCAAGTTTCGGTGATACAGAGGAAATGAAGGTTAAGTCGGAAGGACATGTCCAAAACAGGTGCGGTCTTGGTGCAGAGGGATTTAGCATTTCAGAAGGCAATATTGATGATACTGGAGGGTTCGGCAATGGGTGGGTAGATGAGGTTAGTTTAAGCGTGAGGATGGTCATGAGGAAAAGGGGGAGGTAAAGGAGGAGGGGGAGGAAGCAGAGGTGAGTAGGGGGAAATGAGCGAAGAGTGAGGCGGACGAAGAGAGAGGAGTCTGGCAATGCGCATGACAAAAGGAGGTGAAGCGAGTGTTGTGAACAAGAGAGTGCGAAGGGGAAGTAGAGGAAGTCAGCGGGCAGAGGGAAAGCGCTAGGCTTAAGCACAAGCACAAGCTTTTAAGTCCCATGGAGATGAAGAGACAAGCTGCTGGAGGCGGGCAGACAATGACCCACAATGATGGAGAGTTAGGTTGCAGGTGACGAGCGGACTAATTAAGGGGAGAGTCAGTGTAGATCCAGTAGCAGCAGTGAGAGATGGTGAGCAGTCACCAATGATAGTCAGGAGCGGGGGCGCAGCTTTGCGGTCTGGGCACGCAATGGTGTACTGGTGAAAGTCCCACGTTGAGAGAAGTAGGCCTCAGGAGACGGGCAGATACAGGGAGAGGTTTGGTGGAGGTCTGAGCCCCTCAGTTTAGCACCAGGAGGAAGATCAGGCTGTGGAGTAGCCTCTCTACCCTGGCGGCAGACCAGGGTAGAGAGGGTCTGCCTGAGTCCAATTCTGCTTAGAAGCAGGTGCGCAGTAACAGATGTGGTAGAGATCAGGAGAGTGAAGGTGCAACCAGCAGAACCACGCAGGAGGTCAGGGGAGCAGGAGGAGCAATGTAAATCAGGTAGGCATCCACAAAAGGCATCTGAGAGTCCCATGCAGGAGAAAGCAGGCCTTAAGGGGTGGGGAGCACCAAGGAGAGGGCCTGAGGAGATCCGAGCACCAGGGGCCAGCAATGGAGAAATAGAGCAGTACAGTACAGCAGTACAGAGTAGAAGACAAGGGTGGGGAGGATCTGCAGAGGCTGGGTCACTGCCAATGGGTAGGTGCATGGCAGCAGATGAGGCAGGAGCCGAGGGTGGAGGAGCAGCGTGGGTAGGCACAGCCGCGGCAGCTAGTCCAGCGGAGATGTGTAGTCATCCTGTAAGAGGGCCAGAATACGAGAGGACTCAAAGGAAAGTGGGCCAGTCATGGCAGCCTGTGACTACTTGAGAAGCTGAGGGGGCCGGCGCTGCCTGAGGACTGAATGGCAACTCACCAAGAGGGGTGGAGCAGAGGCGAACTCCGGCAGGAGGAACCAAATGCAGCAGCTTTGCCTCAACGAAGGTAGGAGACAAGTGATCTAATGTGGGCTAGTGGAGAGCCGTGGAGGTGACAGGTGTCCCGCAGCCAGAATGGAATGGGCAGAGCAGCAGCCGCCCATCCAGAAGGCCAAAGTTGAGGACCAGTGCAGGCAGTGGGGGGCCAGGGTGGTGGCAGGCAGCCTGCCGTAAGGTAGGGCCCAGGAGGTGGTAGACGGCCAGCAGTCAGGAAGGGGCGGGCAGCCAGAGCAGCCACAAGTCTGCTAAGAAGGCGACAGGAAGACCAGTGCCAGCCAATGGAGGGCCCAGGTGTTGACAGGAGGCCTGCTGCGATGGAGGAGCAGGCAGCAGCAGCAGCACGTCAGGAGGCCAATGGCAAGAGGATCGATGCCGGCCATTGGAGGGTGGTAGGTGGCCCACAGTCAGGAAGGGCGGGCAACCACATCAGCCACGAGTCTCCAAGGCAGACAACTAGAAGACCAGTGCCAGCCAGTAGAGGGCCCAGAAGGAGATAGGAGGCCGGCGGCGATAAAGGAGCGGGCGGCCACAGCAGCCAACGTCCACAGCCATAGCACATCCACAAAGGCTGATGGGGTCGGCACCAAGTAGAGGGCCCTAGTGGAGAAGGGTGGCCCGCGGACAGGAGAGTGAGTGTTTGAATATTCTGGGTGTGTGGGTGTGCATGTGTAGAGAATGCAATGAGAGTGGATGTAAGAGAAGGTGTTTGAGTGTGTGACTGGTGGGTGAATGAGTTAGGCAGTGATAGTTTGTGTTTGAATGTTCTGGGTGGGTGGGTGCATTCCTGTGTGGAGAATGTAGTGCCAGTGGACCTGAGAGTTGCGTGAGTAGGAATGTGTGTGTAAAAGTTCTAGGTGGTTGGGCACCAGTGTGAGTGTATGTGAGAGAAGGTATATGAGTGAGTGACTGGTGGGTGAATGGGAATGACTATGATTGTGTGTGTTGTGGGGTATATTTAAGGCCCTAAACAGAAATCCCCTTCACCTAAAAAACGCATTTCAACAGTACCCCAAAAACAACTGTGCTTTTGTCTTCCTGGCACATGTGTGGCAAGCATTGAACACTGCCACCCAAAGAATGGCTCTGCATTTGCTTTCCTTTCATTTGAATCATAAGAAAATGACCTGCATTCAGAAAGGCTCTACATTTGCTGTTCTGTCATCTGAAATACCACAAAGTTATGCGCTGCATTGAAAAACAGCCGTGCGTGCTTCCTTCCATCTGAATGCCAAAAAGTTAGGCAATACATCCCAAAAAAAGCATTGTCTTACTGATAAATCACATGAGGGGCAAAGATTTCTACATTGCAAACTGACACAGCTTTTGTTTCTCTTTGATGCACTTGAGGCACTACGCAAAAAACTCTTAAGAACTGAGTGCAATAATGACAGAGTACTTGTGGTCCCATATAGCCCCCAATGGTCTAATCATCAAAATAGAACCCAGAATCGTCCTTGATCACATACAATTCAGGAAGGATTGGAGTTTCGTGGCAAATAAATGTATGAGGGATTGGATAATCCTAATAATCAACACAGCTAAATCAGTTTCGGAAAAGATCATGAACGAAATAATTAGCAAACAAGATGCCCTAGCTACCAAAATCATAGTGGACAATTACCTAAAAAGCATGGCTGCACTCGATGCCACAATGAAGGAGTTCAAAGAGTTCAATTCCAACAAAAAAATAATGAAATAAAAAAAAAGACATAGTAGCTTTTTCACATGAAAAGAAATACCTGTGCACAACCAACAAATATTATGAAGAAATAGAGAAGACCAATACTCAATATATGGGCAATAGCCCACAGAGAGGGAGGCAATATCAACAGAGAAGTAGACCCAAGCCTAATAACTGGACCTTCTCAAGTTGAAGCTCAGATGAGGACTCTGGAAGAACCAACAAGACTCTCTGCTTCGAAGATGTAGAACAAAACAGAAGTGGGAACAGCCAGTGTTTACAGGCATCAAGAGGACGAGGCAGACCAAGAGGCTGGTGGCAGGAAGTATCCCCCAGAGTGACTAGGAACCAAGGGAGGGGGTGGTACGAGCGCAATGACCCACAAAAATAAGGGAACAAAGACAGAAAAAGCACAGGGAAAAGAAAGGACAGTCACTAGTAGTCAATTTATCGGACACCATATTGAAGCAAGACCATCAAAGTGTGTTATAAAAAGGCCTGTCCGTTGTCCCCATGGCCAAACACGATCCCTTTCAAACAAGAATCGCATTAACATAACTCATGAGAAAAATCTGCTTAAAACAACACTTTGCGAAGAGTACGTATGAAGGAGCACAGGATGTAACTAACCTACTTAACAAGTCATTTTATTACCCACCGTCCCATGCAGTCACAGCGGAATCAACAACATTTGAGAATCTTATGCTGACAAAACCGTCTGAGATAGACAAAGAAGAAAGAAGAGCCTTCTCTAATATGAATAAAGGTGAATCTACAACTCTAAAAGAATTACAAAACAATGAAGCATCAGTTATAAAACCTGCAGATAAAGGTGGAGCGATAGCCCTTATGAACACCAAGGACTACCAGAAAATGGTGAACACTCTGATACAAGACAGAAATACATACCAGAGGTTAGGTTCAGATCCAACAGAAACATTGAGAAACCTTATCAATCCGATCATTGAAGAAGCTGAGGGAGAAGGCTATATAATTAAGAAGGAGGCAGATTTCCTGTGCCCGAAATACCCGAGATGCCCAGCATTTTATTCCCTCCCTAAAATACACAAGGGGGTTCTTCCCCCAACGGGACACCGTATCGTGTCGGGGATAGGATCGATATTGGAACCACTTTCCCAGTTTGTGGATTTCTTCCTGAAGGACAAAGTGCCACATATGAAATCTTACACCAAGGACACCACAGCAGTACTAATATACCTGGACAGTGTTGTCATGAATAGTGAGGACATCCTGATTGTCACCATGGATATCGAATCCCTTTACTCGAAAATACCACAGATAGAAACTCTGAGAGTTATAGAGAATCTGCTCCTCAATAAACCACAAATGACAGCAATGCCAACAGCTTTCATAATGCAACTGGCAGAAATTGCATTAACGAAGAATGTCTTCATGGTATAAGAAAACTACTATGAGCAAATAGCAGGGACAGCGATGGGGGCCATCTTTGCCCCTATTTGGCAAATCTATATGTGGCCGATTTTGAAGAGAAACATATATGCCAACAAACCAACCCTTTCTCTAATAACATCCTAAATTGGCATTGATATATCAATGATGTACTCATGCTATTTAAAGGAACAGAAATTATACTCACAGAATTTATCTCCTGCTTAAACAACCTTAACCCATTTTTACGATTTACCTATGAAGCAAGTAAGAAGGAAGCAACCTTCATGGATTTAAGGATCAGTAGAAATGGGCAAAATTTGGAGACCACTGTGTACCAAAACACCACAGATAAAAACTCACTACTGGAGTACAACAGTTTCCATCAAAAGTCACTCAAAGAGAATCAACCTTTCGGACAATTCCTCCGGTATCGAAGGAACTGTACTACGAGGGGGGAATATGACAAACAAGCATAGAGGCTCACAGAAAATCTCTGAGAGATAAATTATCCAGTCATTATTTGACTAAAAAAAAGAGATTAAAAAAGCTTGGTACATACTGAACACAGGAGAAAACCAGTTGAAAACCCCTCTGTTTGCAATAAAAATAAGGAAAAACATCTGGGACGGTTTGATACACACCTGCAAAGAAAAGAGAAAAGAAGTAGTATAAACTAGACTGTGTAATGCACCAAAAGCCACAGGACACACACAATATACGAGGCACACTACATCGATAGACATTGGTTCGGAAAAACCGTGGGAACAGAGATCCCTTACTAACTGCAATACCACCAATGTAGTATATCTCATCCATTGCCCATGTGCCAAACGATATGTCGCAATGACAACCAGAGTAGTGAGAAAGCAAATCTGTGAACACAGGTCCAACATAAGAACGAAACGCATCACAGCTCCATTAGTTGAACACTTCATCCAAAATAACCACTCAGAGAAGTGGACAGTCTTGGAAAAAGTATTAGTATCGAAGAGAGGTGGAAAGGCACCAGCCTTGTTATTAAAACGTGAGCAAGTGTGGATTTATAGACTAAAAAGCCACATGGAAGGCCTAAACAAAGAAATTTGCTGGCAAGCACTAGCAGTACTATAATGGTGTTTCCCAGGAAATGTGTTTTGAGCAACCTGCCTGTGAAGCAGACACTCAGACCAATAAGAGATAATAACACACACCCTCCATGCACTCACAGAGATTAGAGGTAGGAGATTCTGAGCCCCAGCCACTTAGAAACGGCCCCGATGAATAATGGTAAAAGCGTAGTAGAAATTAAAGCTATCACTATAAGTCAACCTACAACACAAGTTCCATGATAAAAGAACAGTGGAACCAACTAGCATAAGTATGATTATGATGTACATCATCAGCCTTAGGCAAAATATATGGCAGCCAGTAAACTGCATTTTTCAACATACCGTGAGTCGGGGGTAGGTCAAAGGGAAATTTGCATGTAAAACCAACAAGCAGGTAGAAAATTAAGCATGGAGGATTTTAAGTGTTGGAATTGCACTAAGTAGCTAAGAGGAGATCCTTGGCACGAATAGACACAAAACAAAAAAGCCATTGACAAAAAGCTGCATTTCCCATGACACCTAGAGTCAGCAGTAGTACATACGTCTAGCTGACATGAACACCGCAAACGAGATGAAAAACAGGACAATGTGATGAAAATTAAGCATGGGGGCTTTTAAGAGTTGGAATTGCACCAAGTAGCAAAGAGGAGATCCTTGGCACTAACAGATAAAAAACGAAATAGCCATTGCCAAAAACTACATTTCCCATGAAACCTAGAGTCAGCAGTAGTTCATAGGTCTAGCTGACACGAACACCACAACTGAGGCAACAAACAGGACAACGTGATGAAAATTAAGCATGGGGGCTTTTAAGTGTTGGAATTGCACCAAGTAGCTAAGAGGAGATCCTTGGCACTAACAGATAAAAAACGAAATAGCCATTGCCAAAAACTACATTTCCCATGACACCTAGAGTCAGCCGTAGTTCATAAGCATAGCTGACACGAACACCGCAAATGAGGCAAAAAACAGGACAACGTGATGTAGAAGTCAAACTTTTAGAAGAAGGAATCAGAGGCATTACTTTAGAGAACATAGGACCTAGTTTCATAGAGATACATGACACAGAATGACCCGTGATCACGTGACCACTGTGTATATAAATAGGAGCTTTTCTAAAATGGCGGCCGCACCAGAGACAGCAGAGCAGCGCGTGTGGAACTTGAACACTAGGTAAGAGCAACAGAAGTTAAATATAGCTGGACTGGGCACAGGCTATAAGAAGAGTGGATAAATATAGAACTGGCGCTATAATTATATGCAGAATCCAGGCATACACGGAATAGAAAAAATGTGTTTCTCCCGTGCTCTAGTTAGTGGGAAGCACAGCAAGACGGCAGTAGCCTGGCTTAGCCATAACCACGCACATGGGCGGGGAGATGAAAAGAACTGGAGAATAGGAAATTACAGACCCTGGAAGATACAGGTACACAACATGTAAGCAGTGGTGAGACAAAAAGGATATTCCTATATAAAAATAAATATAAACAAATATAAGAATGTTTTACAGATACCTGAATTACATATTTGGGAAAAGCACACATAAGATCATATGTACAGAAGAGAAGACAGGTGAGAAATCCTCCCTGATACGCAACCATATGTGGTATTAATTCACACACACTAGATTAAAACAAACAAACATCCTCCCCCTTTCTCTTTCTCTTCCCCTTTAGGGCTTGTGACCAGAATGCCACGGCCTACAGAAAATTGGGAAAAAGGATCCACATCCTATAAATGTGGCCACACAGGACACGAATAGTCACCATTCTTGTTGTTGTTTTTCGGCTCTGCTGTTCTGTTATTAATAATTGAGACCAGTAATGCTAAAATCAGTATATGTCCTGGAGAAAGAGGGAAGTAATGAGATACCACTGAAACCGGTAGACAACAGATCCAGGAGTGATGACCTAGATCCCGCGTTCGATACAAACAGAAGTGGTAGACATGACACAGACATAGTTGCATCTTTTTAAGATAAGCAGCCCCAACAAGATAGAAATTCCCTGATTAGTAAAATCAAGGCTTTGAGTACTGTAAGCCACACAGATCCAAGGAGATGACAATAAAGTAAAAATATTGACCTTGATGATGTGTGCAACATTTTAGCAGACAGGAAAGTAGTGATCAAGGATAGGGATAGACTTCACCTGCTTGTGTGTACCCTTGACAGGTGTGGTATTAGTAACCACCGAGGGAGAGCCTCTTACCTGTAGAGAGGGCCAATTAGCGAATATAGGGACATTTAGTTAGACATAGGGACTCATACCATAGGTTTAAGTAATTTGACTAAATTGTTTCTGTCTACATGGTGTTAAAAAGCAGTCAGGCGAAGACAGGATAAGGAAGCCTCTGACTCTGAGTCATTTGTACATCCCTTTGATGCAAACCACCACGCTGAAACATTGTAAATGAAAGAAACTGCATGGCTTTCTCTCTTTATTCTGTGTCCAATCCAAGAACCCTGTGCAGGACCCCTGTGGGTCCATGAACCAACAGTGCATACAAGCCGACTCAAAATGACAGAACCGAATTTGAAACTTTAAATTAAATATTGCTTGTACGCGTGTGAAGGAAATCAAGAAAAATATTTTTAAAACTTCATGTGAAATATCAGTGTTTGCTTGCACTGAAATGTCAGTGAATATGTGTGGGTGGGGAGTTTGGCTACACATGTACATTATATCCTTCCCCAATGGTACTTCAGCTACCTTGAGAACCAGTAAAACCAGTGTGGCTCAGGCAGAAACACAACCTATTGGAAGTCCTGCATCCCCTGGAAGTGAATTATTTAGCAATGGCATATGGGGTGCAGAGAGTGTGAGGATTCTCTGCCCTGCTAGACTAGCAGGCAGTACTGGAAGAGGGAACAAAGAATGCCAGTGTCGCTAGTACCTGACCAAGAAATGTGTTATCCTCCAGCACCCACTCTGAAGGATGAACTGTCAAACTTCAAAGGGCATCATAAAAGTCCTTTGTTGCAAGCTGATCCAGGAGGAGACCGTTTGCTGTGGGGAGTTGCAGCACCGCCCCCACATGTGACTGATCCTCCAGATTGACATTACAGGAAGTCTACATTTAAGGCATTTTTCCCAGCACTCTGAATAAGTAATAATCTTGTTGTGATACTATTTTTCCATGTGATTTTTTCGGCGGATGTAAAGAGACCAAATGCATGTTTCTAACACTTTGGGAACTGAAATGGCCAGGAAAGATGTGTTGCTGGCTGATTTATAAGAGGGACAAATATGAAACTAGGTGGAAAGATGGAAGGTGATGTTATGAACATGTGTAATCATTGGCATAATTTTAGCTGTTATGCATTTCAAGAAAAGGGCAAAAATGTGCCAAAGGGCTATGCTACCTTGCATGGGGTTGGTGGTTGGCTTGTTTATTTCCCTGTGACACAGTGAAACAACATATTCACTTGTTATGGTGGTGTCTATTATAAGTTTGGAGTAATGAGCCATAACTCATTTTTTTCTGAAAAGTGTACATAAGAAATAAAGAAGTGTCATAAAGTCAAATAGACAAATAATGCTCTCTCCCCAGAACCAATAGACCCAGTGGGGGCAGAGAGAGGGATGACAGACTGTCCTGTCCCAAGATAGGAGTAATTCCAGAGTACTTCCCCCCAGATTGTAAACTGAATGATGTCATTTGGGCTATAAATGCCATATCATATCAGATCATATCATATCATATATCATATATCATATATCATATCATATCATGTCATATATAAGGGCGACACAGAGAGACGCAGGGGATTCATCCATCCACAGCAAGATCTATCCATCCATCCAAAGCAAGATACACAGATTGCAGATCCAGACACACACAAGAATTGGGGGAGACAGGAGATCTTTGCAGCTGATGCCATCCAAGAGAGTGTAGTGACCAGATTCTTGCCGAGGTGATCCCATCCACGAGAGTGCAGTGACTAGTTCCTTGCCTAGTTGACCCCATCCAGGAGAGCTCAGTGACCAGACACTGGCCTAGCTGTCCAGAATCCCATCCAGTAGGGTGCAGTGACCAGACCCTGGCCTACCTGTCCAGAATCCCATCCAGGAAGGCACAGTGATAAGATCCATTGCCCAAGCTGTCCAGAGTAATCAGAGACCTTGCTGGCTTTCCAGAATCCCAAACCCAAGCTTACATTGTAAGTAGCAAATAACCCCAGTCCCAAACTGCACACCCCTCTCTTTTGAATGTTGCATCCCATTGAGAATCCCATTGAAAGTTCCAAGTTGCCAGTATAATTAATTTATCTTTCTGTTGAAGAATCTGTATTAGCCAGTGTATGCTAGTGTATTCCTTTGATACATCTTTCAATAGTCTGTATAAATCCTTAGCATTATTTACAAGTAAATCAACAAATTCCCCTATAAAGAGATTCACAGTGTGAATTGGTTGAAAATCGACATTAACCACCTTGTGCCAAGTGCCTTTAATATCCATTAAAGTATAGCCTCAACAGAATTAGTCTTTGTGTAACAAAACAATGAATTTGCCTGTGTATTATGTGCCTTCCTACTAATTACTAATTTGCATCTGTCCCATTGAAAAAACCCAAACCGTAGTCCCATGGAGAGCAACCCCTTTCTGTTAGAATCCTATCTATTATGAGCCACTGTTCCTTGTCCTTATAACCCATTTCCAATTTTGACAGCTAAGCCCTTTCCGTGGCTGCCTGTCACAACTCCTGTGTAGAAACAAATTTCCATTCTGGCACGTGTGTTATTCTTTTGCATTTGTTTTCTTTCCCAAAATCGATTTTCCTACCTTGTGTTCACGTTGCCCTAGAATGCTGAGTAGTAGTCTTTAGGCTTCCTTATCCTTTAATGTGTAGCAACCCATGCCACTGCGGTTTTGAGCTGCTGTGGGAGTAAAAAGCAAATCATATTCTGCTGTTTTGCTCATAAATTTGGTTTTCATTTTCTTTTCTAATTTGGTGGTGGGCTATAGTCTAAATTCAATTTTTCTCTCTTTATCTTTACTCCGTGCCACTGCCTTCCATGCAAAGCAAATTAATTTTGAGGGTGAGTGTTGCACGGGAGCAATTAACTTTAATGCTATCAATTGCTCTAAGTTCATTTTTCCTGTTTGCCATTAAAGATTCATGAGAATTGTGGGGATTTTGAACTAGCTGTGTTGATGGAATGTTTGCATTTGTATTGCCACAACATTGGTGGCTGCTGTTCAATTGTTTGATTTTGCTTTTATTTTCATTAAACCATAAAATTAATAAATATCTTATTGTTACACACCGGCCTGGTTCCTAATCCATTTTGACACGGGGTGTTTGTGAAGGTGGTTGCGAGATGGGTTGGACACCTACGCAAAACGAATCAGTGGTTTAATGAAGCTAAACAGCACTTTTATTGTGCTCACATTCATTATCAGGGGAAGGTGTCCCAGCTCGGAGTGTGTCGTGTTATAAAACCGTTACAGTGTGAATGTTCTGAGTGGGTGGGTGCATGCCTGTGTGTGAATTCAGTGTGAATAAATGTGAGAGGAGATGTATGGGTGGGTGAACAGAGATGCGTCTGTCTGTGTGTTGGGCCCAGGGAGACTGGGGTTCACTGGAGCATTTCAGACACATCTTTTATTGACTTTGCATGTTTTACTGGTATTTACAGGAAATGCCAAGTTCATGTGTGTCATTACCTGGCCAGACTGGTATTTTGGTACAGCCAGTCGAGCCATTGCTTACGGTGGCAGGAAATGTATAACGAAGCATCTGTGATGAAGCAAGCAGGATAAGTAGTATTACCTTGCTAGTCTGACGTTTTGTTGTAGCAGCCTGTATATTTGATACTGTAGCATGGTCTTTATATTAACTAAACATCTATGATGAAAGAGGGTGATAAGTGTTCTTATAGTTCGAGACTGGCTTACATAGGAACTCGATTGGACATGTTTTCTAATTGTGAAATGTCACTTTTAATGCCAAACCAAAAGGAGTATTTTATTACATGGGAGTACTGGCATGTATTGGCACAGCCAGTTGTGTGCAGTGCCAGTAATGATACTATAAAAAAATAAAATCTCAAAGCAAACACAAATATGTTCTTATATATAAATACTAGCATATGTTGGTGGTGCCAGCATGGAAATGTATGGGCACAGCCCGCATTAACATGTTTTTTTATACTGGCATATATTGGAGAGACCGGCATGACAATGCATTGGAAAATATGCTGTACTTTTTGTCATGAGTTACCCTACACCCTACAAAACAGATTGCAAACTGTCTGTGATTCTCTCTCTCTCTCTCTCTCTCTCTCTCTCTTTCTCTCTCTCTCCCCCTCTCTCTCTCTCTCTCTCTCTCTCTCTCTCGCTCTCAATCTCTCTCTCTCTCTTTCTCTCTATTCTTCCCTCTGGCCTGACTGATTCTGCAGGGCACACTCTGGATGTTCCGATCTCCTCAGACCTCCCCTTCTCTAAACTTTCACCACTCCTCTTTCTTGGAGTGATCACTTTCTGTTTTCTTCCCACCACTCTCTCTCTTCTCTGCAGGTCACGCCGACTCAAGCACTGCCACCTACCTTCTCAGTCATCCAACCCATGAAGCGTGTGTCAGTTGATGCTTTTTCTGCTACTTTCCATCCTCCTCCTGCACCTTTGGGTGACTTACACCCTGACACAGCCCTCTCTAACATTCATCTGTCTATCTCTAACACTCAGGATATCCTTGCCCCTGCCAGGAGGACCCACTTGAGGCCCAAATCCAAGTGCAACTCTTGGAACGATTTCGACCTCGCTGTGCTTAAACGCAAGTGTATGGTGGCAGACAGGAAGTGGAGGGCATCGGGCGCACCCCCTGACAAACTGTCCTGCTGCCTGCTCCAAAGGCAGTACAGACTCTCTGTCCTATCTAAGAACAGAGCCTACATCCAAGCTTGCATTTCTGTGGGATCTAACAACCCAACCAAACTTTTCAATATCTGCAAGGAACTGGCCAATCCTGCTGCAGACTCTACCTCGCATGTTCCCTCCCATGCCCTCTGCATGGCCTTTGCCACTCATTTAACTACTAAAACTCAGAATATTCTGTCCACCCTCTCTTCTTCTACCTCATCTTCCTCCTCCTCTACCATTATTGGCCCGTCTGAGGCCGTCTCTCCTCCTCCTTTGTCCTCCTTTTCTCCTTTCCCCTGTTCACCCCTGACAGTGTTTCTAGACAAGTGCAATCTATGAAAGTCTCATCAAAGCAGGTTCTCCATTGCTCATCCAGAGCCATCATGGACCACAATGACTCCCTTGCTCCTGCCTTGGCCTATTTCTGCAATCACTCCTTTGCCACTGGAACTTTCCTCTCCCCCCTTAAGCACTCTCTTTTGCACACCCCTCTAAAGAATCCCATTGCCACTTATTCCTCTCCATCTAATTATCACCCGATCTCCTTCACTCCATTTTGGAAAAGCTGGCCCTAGCTTAATCTACATACTGAATCTGTTGGTTGCCTCCGTAACCACCAGTCTGGCTTCAGAGCTGCCAGAAGCACAGAAACTGTTCTCCTGAACATCTGTGAAGACTTGCTCTCCAATATTGACTCTAATCTCCCTTCTGTCCTCATTCGCCTCAATCTGTCCTCTGCTTTTGACATGGTCAACCACGCCATCCTTCTCAATCATCTCTGTGACAACCTTGGTATTACTGATCAGATCCTAGTCTAATTGAACTACTCTCTCACCAACCAACCCTCTCAGGTCCAACTGGGGTCGTTCCTCTTTCTACTTGTGGTGTTCCCCAGGGGTCTAACCTCTCTCCCTGGCTCCTCAACCAATATCTTGCACTTCTTGCCCACCCCATAGCTACTTTCTACTCCAATTTTCAATGGTATGCGGATGACACTCAGCTCTCTTTTAAGCTTCCCTCAGCCACCTCTGTTTCTTCTTTCATACCAGACTGTCTGTCTGGAATTCAGGAATGGTATGCCACCAATGATCTCTGCCTTAATGTCATGCGCCTGCCTGCTTGGAGACTGTGGAGTGCTTGGCGTTTCCACCGTCATTGGGATCACCACAAGTTTCTGTTTCTCCTTCTATACTGTTTTCTTCCTGGTTTGCAGGCTTGCTTACATATTGTCTATTTTCTATGTTCTCTAACCTGTCCTTTTCCTGGTTTGCGGGTCTACCTATTTTAGTCCTTTCTCTTTGACTATAGTCCCATTTTCTATGTGGGTTACGATCTAGTCTCTGTGTTATTTTCTTGTCTGTCTTCTATTTCTAGTGTTTCCTTTAACAACGCTTCCAACCTTAGCGCCGTTGCGTTGCAATCCATTCCGCTTCGGTGCTTTCGGGTTTACATGCTAGTTTTCCCTTTGAATCTTGGAGTCATTCAGCCTTTTGTGGACTACTTTCTTCCACATTTCCTCTGTCTTGTTTGTCTTGTAGCCCTTCCACTGTGCTATTTTCCTTTCCGTGTCCGCGGCTCCCTCATCCTTCCAGGTCCAGCCCCTGTGTCTCTGCTCAGCGTCCCTCGCTCTTCCTCTTTCTTTCTGTTTCCCCTGTTCTCCCCGGAGGTAACTCTACTACAGTGTGCGCTCCTTAGCTACCATCTACCTCAGTGCCAATTCCTTACCTCTAGTAACAGACCTCTCCACCGTCCGCTTACACTTACCTTCAGCTGGACGCCAGACTCTCCATCTCTGGACCCTCCTTCTTAAACTCCTTCTTCATACCTTGGAAATCAACAAACCATCATCAGCTCTCAGAAGGACTTGATAAGGAATTCCCACAGAGATTTTTTTTAGCTTTGGCTTTTTCCCTATTGGCGCTCTTGGGAAGGGGTCTTCTACCTACCTTGTTTTATCAAGGTAGCAGAGTGGCTTCTATCCGGGCGAGGCCGCATCTCTTCAAAAAAAGATGAAAGAAACAAAGTAGACAAAGACACCTGCGCTATTCATTTTCTGAAGACACAGGTGAGGAGGAGGGGGAAGAGGTATTCAGTGACGAACAAGAAGAGTTGGACGTAACAGACAATAGATCTGACACTTAATGCCAGTAAGACTGAGATCCTCCTCATTGGGATACCCACTTCCTCCTTTCCCCTCTCTCTCTCTCCCTGGCCACCCACTCTGGGCCCTCTTCCAGCTCCTTCCTGTGAGGCTAAGAAACTTGGTGTCACCTTTGATCCCACCCTCTCCTTCTCTCCTCATATCTCTGACGTCTCAAAGAAGTCAAACTATCTGCTGCACTGCCTCAGAGGTATTCTTCCTTTTCTCACATTCCCCAATGAAGCTCACTGTCTCCAGAGCTCTGGTTCTTTCTAGGCTGGACTATTGCAACAGCCTTTTCCTAAATCTTCCTACCTCTACTCTTCGACTTTTACAACTTATCCAGAACAGGACTGGAACACTTGTCCTAGGCCACAAACCAAGGGATCTTAACTCTCCAGCTCTGAAATGTCTTCACTGGCTCCCTGTGGGAGCAAGGATCAACATCAAGACCTTCTGCACCATACACAATGCTTTCTGTGGCCTGTGACTGCTCTACCTGCAACTTTCTCTTACAAAACATCTTCCTTCTTGAGCTTTCCACTCATCCACCTCCAACTCTCTGAGGTTCAGATGTTTCTCCAAGAAGAGAGATGGGGTCAGATCTATCTCCTCGGTTGGGTCCTCCCTCTGGAACAGCCTTCCTGCCTCTCTCAAACTTGAGCAGAGCCACCTCTGGTTAGAGAAGCACCTCAAGATCTTCCTTTTTGCTTCCCCCTTCTCTCTTCCTCTCCCCTGCTCATGCATCTGTCTGCCATGTTGCTCTGTGCACTGGTCATTCCAAACACGTGCCCAGCCTCCTGAATGTCCAGTTGCCCTTGCACTGCCTCCGGGCTCCCCAACACTTAAGGGTCTGTATCTGCAGTGTTAAAGTCCCTTCTCTCTGCACTTATGAGCCACCCGCTGGATGCACTTGTGAGTTAACTGCACTTCCCCCTTCCACACCCCCCCTGCACTTCTCCCCTTCCTTCTTCCGCCGTACTTGTGCGATCTGAATGACACAAGGCCTAATAAGATCAATATTTTGTCTGCCCTTTATTACCCCCTCCTTGTCTTGTTGTGCCTAGAAACACTTGTGTACAGGTGCGTTATTAATGCCACATCATATCATATCTGGCTTTTTACCAAAGTTTTCTCAGAAAGTGTGCTGTGCAATGCACCATTTAGACCCATTTTTCAAAACATTTTCTCATGGGAGTGGAAGAATCCCCCTGATCCCCCAAACCCATTGTTGTTAGTTCAGCCCCCTTTCTATGCTCATTCACAATTGCATACTTGTGGCAAATATTTACACACTCCAATAAAACCACTCACCAACCACCACTGGTGGCTGGTATATTTAGGGACCAGGTACCAACCCTTCTTTCTATGCTCGGTGAAACATTTAAGCTTCAATTGAAACACATATATCCTTCTGTCCCTTGGAGAGGTGCATGCCCCTGCAACGGCATAATCTTTATGGACTTTGCACAAATCTGGTTGTCCAGGCAGGCCGGGGGTGTGGCGTGCCTTGTGATTTGTTAAGGAGCTCAGGTGGTCAAATGTTATGCTATGCCATTGATTGGTCTCTGCTCACCTTGAACGCATTCCAGTGTGATGTGCATGGTTGAGAGGGGACACAAACTCGACAAGGATCCTGTTCTGGTACAACACTATTTATGAAAATAAGCGCTGGACATGGAGTCTCAGAAGTGAGAGACACAGTGACCCACACCTCCCCATTCAAACTCCTTCTTAGAAAGTGCTTTGGGGAAGCTTCATTCACAGGCTAGTCCTGGGAAGGTCATTGCACAACACACCTTGCCTTGCACATAGAGATCTGAAAATCATAGATGCATTGAGCCCCACTCTTGAGGGAAGTGTAGCACCCCTCGCCACACTTCACCCCATTAAAAAAGATTGAAGAAGAGTCCAAATCTAAGCCTAGGACATTAAGGTGCTATGTTTGGCTCTGGGTTGTGGGTGACAACATGCGGTTCCTTGGCTCATATCTTAAAGATAAATGCACACAGAGACAGGTGCCCTCAGCTTGGACCCGCAGAATGAGAATGGGTTTCTTCTATCATAGTGATAGCTGACTCAAAGATACATTTATTACCAGGGAATTTTGTAAATTCCAAATCCTGGCAAATTATTTAGTTTTTAGGACTTGCTCGTGCAGCATTTTGCTTCTGGGTAAAGAGACAGAGCCCCTGGAAAAACAGGTGTACGGCAAATATGAAGATTGTGTGACATCACTTCCTTTGATGTCACATGAGGGCGGGGACAAATGACATTGCTTCCTGCACTGTCATCAGAGGTCAAGGGTCATATGATGTCACTTCCGCTACCCCAGGCATTTTGGTGAAATGACATTCCTGGGTAATGAAGAGGAGGGTAAAGGAGTGTATGTGGGAAACGGCACAGGGCGGGTGGGGGTTGAAGTGTTTGATATGTTATCAGGAATGCAGAGCATGAGAAGGCGGGTAGTGGGAGGCAGAGTTTGTCAGATAAGGGGAATGGTTTAGTTACTGGGTTAACAGACCAGGAAAAGGGGTAACCGTGTTGCCTGCAAAGCCACACCACATGCACGTAATGTACTTATTAAGTATAAGTGTTTTTTTTTTTTTTATGTGTGCATGGTCTCAGGGGATACAATCTAAAATTCGTCTTCAAAAGCTTTGGAGGAATTCAGGTCAGGCAAATGTTGAGTGAGGGGATAGCACTGTACATGATTACAGTAAGAGAAACTATATAAGACAGCTTACAGCTGTGTGTACAGGCCCAAGGGGATGGCAGACAGCTGGAGGATGATGCAATATATTAGGGTAGAACCCCAAAACATCACATGATGGGTGTTTAGTTTGAAGGGAATCAAGGTGAAAAGGCAACTTGAAGGGTTTTACCAGAAGCAAAGAGGATTTCTTTCAAATCTGCTGTTAATGGATGGAGGATGAAAGTGTCATCACCAGCAGAGCCTATGGAATGGTCCTCCAAATGTCTTCTTGCAGAATGGTGCGACAGTGAGAGCTTTGACAGTGGCGGATCTGAGATGTCTGACGGGACCGTGTTTCCTCGTCTTTTGAATGTGAAAACTTGGGACAATATTCCAGAAGGTAGACTCCACTAATGATGCAAAGAGGCGTCATTTCAACAGTGCTGGGGAGATGGGATCTCAAGTACTCAAGCCCATGACTACTCTGGCAGCTTTATTTTAAATTGCTTAGAGTTGGTATATTAGGGGCTTAGGGATGCCTAGATATGGGTGACTACCATAACCTTGACACACGATAATTAGTGCTGAGCTAACTTTCTCTCTCTGGGTCATGTTTAAAATAATGGGCTGAGGTATGTGAGGAACATGTACAGAGAACAGTTGGAACTCTGCTATGGAGTGAAAAGGAATGGCAGTGAACACCCCAAGTGGAAACAGGGGCAGCAGCCCAACATGCTGAGCTCAAGAGAGGGAATCAGGGATGAAGCGGAGTCAAAGAGTCAAGGACTCGACAGAGGAGTCGCAACTCCTTGACTTGCTTGAGTGGTTCCAGAAGGTAAGGGAGATCCTTCCTGGCAGGCACCCTGCCTCAGAGACACAAGCAAAGCTCATACAGCCCAAGGCAACCCCTAATGGAGATGAAAAGGCCTTAGCAGAAAATATCTCGCTGATGAAACAGGAACAGGACACGGTCTCCAGGTGGATTGTATGAATAGCAGCAAGGCAGACGGCCATCGTGCCATGGACACGAGGAAGGGGTTCTTCAGTCAGAAGAATCCCTACCTGGAGGGAAATTTAAGGGAAAGACCAGACGATAGGACTATAGGATGCCTGATATGATAACGCACCCTAAGAAGAACTGCTATGAAAGAAATATAGAACAGACAGAGTCCCTTTTGGGGCAAGGAGTCACGGCGGCTCAAATGAGCAGAAATGGAGCATTGTAGCACACCCTACTTTGGCACAGGCAGGATGTTTCTGGGTTTCCGGTGATGGCAGGCCAGTACATCACGCCAGATCCCCAGAAGTGACATTTTCTATTGTGCAGCTCTCCTGGCCAGCCATAATGGGATGGACACATGCCGACTTGGAGTAATGTGATTGTGGTGGCAAGCTCACCCCCTTGACAGGGAAGGCGGTGGGGTTGGAAGAATGGGTCCGCAGAAGGCAGGATCGCAATGGCAGTCCTGGTCACAGGAGGCGCTGTTGCAGATCCTCCCTGGTGTATGAGGCACAACACCCACCTCCTTCGGATAGCGAAGGAACACACTCAGCAGGTGCCCATCAGATCCAGAGGGAGGCCCCCTGCTCTGTATGCGATAGGAAGAATCCTTCGTAGGAGAATTGATCACATTTATTTAAACTATCTGATCGTAGGAAGGGTAAATGAAAGGGGAGCAGGGATGCAGCATTGGAAGACAGAGGATAGGACTTCTGCTACGGAAGAAGGTATGGTCAGGAGCAGGAGGCTGGAGGTGAGTTGTGAGTGGCGAGCAGATTGCTTGAGTGCCTCTTCTGCGCGACGATTGCTGCAGAACCAGGATTGGAGGCGCTCTTAGAGTCTATCACGTTTCCAGTCAGGCAGTCATGTGGTTTAGCACCACACAATCCAGAACTTTGGAGTAGTAGGGTAGAATGGAGGTGTGCAGATACTTCTCTGGGTTATTGAGGTTGAGGTGTGCTTTCTCCTGGAGGCGTCAGATGGTAGGATTGAAGGAAGTTGTGAGGTTTCCAGAGGCAAACAGGAGAAAGGGAAGAACAGGCAATTGTGAGGAGCTTAATTGGCTGTGGTGAGAACAGGCCAGTGTGAGAGCAGGATGGCTGGCAGGCCACTCATGGATTCCAGTCCAGCTAAGGTGGTGGCAGGGGATGATCATACGTGGGGTGGGATGGGTGGTGGGGAGGAGGAGAAGGGACGAGAATGAAGAGATAGATGGGCATTACAGGTGTCCCTAATGTTGAGGTGGTAAAGCCATCAGCTGAGAGAGGGAAAGAAATTGAGCAGGGATGAAGGGGGGCTGGGCAAAGCTGCCTGGAACCAAGCGAGCCCTGGTAACTGATGCCCCATGGCAGCAGACCCAGGAGATGGACAGCAGCTGGCTCCTCCTCTCCCCCACCAGCATGGTCTGGTGACACGCAGTGGCTGCACGACAGGACATGAAGAAAGGGCGAGGTGAGAAGCAACACCTCGCCCTTCCTTACCAAACAGGTGCTAAGCACCCAGGATATGGGTAAGTAGGCAGCCCAAGAAACTACAAAGGGTGCATCCCCGGGTGCCCAGACAGTCGGCCCATTGCCGGCCTGGGGGTTGGCCTCACAGCCCCCACAACACATAACAAAGACCCCGTGCTACCCCTGGGTCCTATATAACTTGCTGCTGGCAGCCAGAATAACACAGAGTTTTAGACCCTGCACAGGGAGCCAAACACCAGCGGGTACTCTGTTAACTGAGAGTCTCGCTTTTCTTTTTCTTCTCCACAAAAACCCTCGCCACCCTAGAAAAAGGGAGAGAACAAACAGTAGAAAAGACAGGACACCGCACGGTGACCACACGCAAGTCGTGGGACAAGGAAGGCGGCACGTGACAGAGGGGGTAACCTCACGACCCGGTGCCCAAAAGTACAATATACCATGAAATGTGATTATTTCTTTTACGGTGTATGACCATATCTATATCAATAAAGCCCACATTCTTTTATTGCCAACAACGAACAAACGTACGGCGTGATATTTGAGGGGGGGGGGGCGGTAATGCAAATCACTGTCACCCTATCATACAAATGTATATTTTCTGCATTCATATGGGTCCACCAGTTATGCATGGCTGGCAGGGTCGAGCATAACTTGCGATGATAGGTATGCAGAGACGAGATAAGGATGGCGTAGTAACTGGATTCATCAGTGGCGGATGGAGTGGTTCTGTGTATGAAAGTGGGACATTAAGATGTACATCAGTGCTGCAGATGGGCGGGAATGTTCATTCTCAGCTGTTGGATTGGTGGAGGGATCCAGGATTGGCAGCCAGGGCGAGATGGAGTGAAGGAGCGAGCAGGACAGTGGCGTTCAGAGGACGTGAGTAGTGTGAATTGAAGTAGAAGACCGCAAATAGAGCTGACAGGATGTAGAGTGGAAGATTGTGGGGAAGACCTTCCTTTAGCAAGATAGAGAGCCAGGGTTAAAATGTGCATTTAGTGATGGGATGGAGGAGAAAGGGGAGTGGCGAGGGGACAGGAAAGTATGGGAGGGTATCGTCAGAGGATGAGGTTTCAATGAGGAAGCAGAAGTGTTGAGTGAGGAACAGGTGAAAGCGTTGTTAAATGTTTGTCACTTGTCTGTGGGGTGCAACCCGGGAGGGTGTAGTCAACCACACGGTAGCATGCATTGGACAGGGACGCGCGGTGGAAGTCAATCAAGCATGAGAAAAATCCAGGTCTCAGTTGGAAAAAGAAGTAGAGAGTCAAGGGGGTGAAAAGCTGAACATTATAATGACAGTGATGGGTCAAGCTGCTGAACACTGATATGTTGGAAAGCCATAAGGATCAAGTCATGGGTTGGTGAGAGGCATGTGGGCTGGCCTTGCTAATCATGATGTGGACCCGGTAACTATTCTTCAACAGATGAGCGCATTGGAATCAAACAAGCACGCCATGCAAGGGTGGGTGGTGCCTGTGTCTGATAGAGACTGGGGTTGGGAAATACAAAGTGGTAAGGAAGAGGATTGTATTGCAAAGAGATCAAGCATTCCAGAGCCCAAGCATGCGGTCGGGAGGCCGAGGTGGAGTATGGCCACTCCTAGATGGAAAAAAGTGTGGTCGATTAGGTGAGGTTGATCTCACCATGCTGACTTCAATGAGAGCTGAGAAGGGATGTTTTCTTTCTGGAAGAAGGGCTTAGCAATGGCAGCATCATGTAGTGGAGTGGATGGGCACCACATGGGTATGGAGATCTTGCTTCGGAGAGAGCAAGGATGTGGATACACATGGTACCGACAATCCGGGTGGTAGAGGACTAGGTACCAGCAAGGAGGTAGGTGGCAGAGTAGTTAACTCGTGGTTACGTCAGCTGCAAGCAAAAACGAAAGAAATGAGGCCAGTGGTGAGCAAAAGGTACAGGGAAGAGGCCGGTAGCGATCAAACTTTGCTTGTCACTTCGCCGGCAGTGCTACTTTTCAATGAAGTAATTACTTCGAGATGTTTCATCTATATTTTTATTTTATTTTCATTTTGGGGGTCTCCTCCATCCTCCTTTCTCCCCTTCTTTACTGCTCCTAACTCAAACACTTCCTTTCCTTTATTTACTCCCTACCCAGAAATAACTATATATTTTTTTCGATTACATTTTTAAATAATTGCTTTGTGGTAAATTGCTTGGGAGAATAGCTCAGGGGCAACATGCTCGCCTTGGAAGCAAGACGACACAGAGCAATACAGGTTTGATCCCCGCGTCCACACTTAGAAACCTCTGGGTATTAAGCACGTTATAAATAACCTATCATATCACAAATCAATTACTGTTGGCGAAAGAACGGGATACTGATCAAACAATACAGTGACTAGTAGTTCAGTAGCCATCAAAGTATAATAATTGGGTTGGTAGTGGCCAGAGGAGAGTGCAGAGGCGTGCAGCGGATTAACGTTGCAGTAATTAGACTAACAAGTCTTGGGAAAATGCCATTAGCTTTAAGCATTACAGTGACTACAGTCGGCAGGGGATAGGCAAACACAAGTGCATGTGGACACAGAAGGACTGGCCTTGGCCGGTAGCGGAAGTGCATGCAATTGGCACATTGGTTGCCTCCTTGGCCTGAAGAACTCAGGAGTGAAGTTCCTGGGATGGCAAATGTTTCTGGGAAATATTCAGGGGGTGGGGTAGTAGCCATGTGGGGAGGCTAAGGGGCCAAAGGCATCCCACTTACACAGCCACTCCCCAGTTCTTTCACTCCGCATAGGTGTACGTAACCGGCTTGGGCGGGCCTATTTCTGCATATGTTTTGGAAGCTGAGTGCAAATATCTTTTGTTTTAAACAGTGCATTTTAAACAGTACACAAACTCCCGCCTGAGGAGCGTCTGACTACCTACACTGCTACTTCATGAAATGGCATGAATGCGGTGTGCAAACAGGAGGTGACATTTTTTCTTACTTTTTTCAACTTGAGCAGCTGCTCTAAATCAATGAAAAAATACAAAACCTGGCAGAACGCTTTGTTCTCAAATAAAAGTGTAGTCTGAAGCATCAGTACCTCGGGCACAACCCCTTCAACAACACACACTCGTGCGTGAAACACAGTGGTACAATAACCCGTGCATCCGTCCATTTGGACCCATCATATAGCAATAACTCATTCCCCTTTCCCCCCCAGAAATGTGTAGAATGAGTCTTGCTTTGTTTTTGGCATAAAAAGGCTGCCGATTTATTTTCCACAATATCATAAAAACCACTCGGCACACCTTAGTGGAAATAACTCCGAAGATAAGATGCGGCGACTGCTCCATGTCCAAATAACCTGCTTCCCCCTTCTTTCTCAAAGAGTCCAGCGTAGGCCCAACTCTCCCAACCCTTTGCGTCCAAGCCTCTCCTGCCCCTTCAGGTGTTCCTGGGTGGGGAGAGTGCTGTTTCCTTGGGGGAAGCTGAGCTCTTGTTGTTCCCCCCAGACGCCCCGGCCGTTTAGGCTCCCAAGGGGCGCTGGTCTGAGAAGAGCAAAGACCCTTCCGGCTTTCTCCTGGCTCATCCGGAGTCTGTCTCTTGTGTTTGGTTGCCCAAACACCGCCACGCCAGAGGTGGGTTACTGCCCACCGTGGCTCCCACTGTTTCCTTCCTTACATTTCTAGGATTTTCGAGCAGAGATTCCAGTAAAACAGCTCCATCCCCATTGGTGACAAATGTACCCCATCTTTGAGAAAATACTCTGGTGATTTTAAATTAATCAGGCCAAGTCTGATCTGGTCAAAGCCCCTGCCCCTGAATAATTTTGCCATTGCACCATTTAGCTTTCGTCTGGACCTCTCCACGGCTGCGTGATTATCCGCGCCCTTCCATTCTGGCCTTGGAATTATCTCTGACCACATGATTTCCATTTCACCCAAGTGACCTGCCAGCTCTTGTAATGAGAACCTCATTTCCCATATTAGAGCCCCCCCTTCCCAGGCTTGTCAGGTCGTTACCTCCCAAGTGTATGACCAATATGTCGGCTTTTGCTATTTACCCAGCAATCCGCGCACCTGCCCCTGCAGCTGTGCCCATTTCATCCCTGGCACCCCGTGCCACTCAATTCGAAATTTGCCGGCTGTCAATTCCTCTTGTTCCGGTGTCCAGCTTGCCCCAGCCCTAGACACAAATGGGTGTCCTACTACCCAGACTGATTCTCTTTTCCTCCGGGCTGATGCAGGTGGGGAGGAGAAGGCGGCATTTCAACTTTATATTTTTTCAGGACTTCTATACCTCTTAAAAACACCCAGACCTCCATCTACCAATCTGCTTGATTGCTTCTGCCTCTGCCACCTTTCCATCTGGCTCCGCCTTAACCAGGGCGTGCCTGCTGTGGAAACACTCCTGCCCCTGAACCTTTCATTCTTGCTTTGGCATCGGTTGCGCTTTCTTCCTTTGTACCGTTACAACCAACTCCGCCTTCATTCGTCCCTTGCCTCCACCCTTTCTATAGTACATTAGGCCATCTGAACCTTCCATTCCCCTTGACTCGTTCATGCCCTTTCCATAATCCTCATCCTTTGCTGAATTTTCACTGGGCTGCAGGAGTGCCAATCATAGCCGGAGGTGCTGGGCCCTCATCTTTTAAAATAGACTTCCATCACCTTTCTATTCCTTCCGTAGGCCAACGCTCCTCCCCCATCTGGCCTTGAAGTAGCTTCAAAGTAACCCACACTACTACCTACCCAATGCACCATGACCACTGCCACCTGATTATTGACCCCAGAAGGATAAAGGCTGAGTCGGCTTCGTCGCCCTGTTGAGTTAACGTCCTACGCACAATGCAAACGATGTACCCACTCCATTGTTAACACATATACCCTAGAGATTGATGCATCACTCCAGAGTGGAGGAATGCCATACAAAGCCTGCGGTATCAGGGCTTCTCCATGTTTTATTTAGGCCTCCCTCGCCCAACCTTAAGCTTCTGCCACTATCCAATAGTGCTAACCCAAAACGTATTTCTGAATGTTCCCATCCCAATTTACAGTGCCGTTGGGTAACGCATGACCACTGGCCCCCAGTCGTACCTTAACACTCTCAATAACCCCTGGGTCATTGCTTGCATGCTGGTATTAAACTAATCCCCCCTGAGGTGCGAGTCGTAGCCCCTAACTGCGCACGCCGACTCATCATTTTAATTTTACTACCAATGGCGCCATTTTATTACCTCGGATGTCCTCCGCGTCCCAATCTCAGCCAATCCAAACCTGCCCTTGCCATTCCCCATGCGTTAGTGCAGAATGCACTCGAGGCTACCGTACACAAGTCAGAGCACCGTGTACCTAAATGACCGACTTTTACTCCTCTGACCTAGCTCTAACCTCCTTCATTGGGAATTCAATTCACACCTGCTGCATGGAAGGATGGGGATGTTACCTTGGGCTTCCACACTGCTGATGAACGGAACCTTTGGATTCCTCTTAGAATTACTGCTGTTCTGATTTGGTATGCCCCACTTATTCTAGTGTTTGTACTCTGCTCTTACCAACCTGTACCATAACTCATTCGTCCGGGAAAGCTAAATGCCTCTGACCGATGGCCCTAACCTGATCTGCTTCGCATCGTCTTGCTCTCCAAGCGAGATAATAATTCAGCACTTATTTAGTGCTACAAACCCTCCGGTATCTGAACGCTGCTTTTTATTATTGAAAGGCTGAGTTTGGCCCTTCCGGGATTCGGACCTGTGTTAGCAGGTTCTGCACAGATGTCAAAGTGAGTGCACTCCAGTTTATGCAGTTTAAAATAGGTGCCGGCATCCCGCGAAAGCACGTGACCCTGCACCACAATTGTAATGCAGACAGCTTATCAACCCAGGCCTTGCAAGCCCTGCCCTTATTCACCAGCCAATCCCGACCAACTTGCCCAATTTTGCGGAACTCCCCCACCAGAACCATCCCGCACCAATGTACCTGCCGGTTGTGATCGTGCCTTAATCATATATAGCGTATGTCCTCTATTGAAACTTAATATTGACTCAAGGCAAGTACAAAACGTTTTCCTCCTTCCGTGAAGACCTTCCATAATTCCATCCGAGTGCACTAGATGCAGCACTTCGCTCAAAACCTCGGCCCTCTTAAAACTGGTAGAGCCCTGCCCTTCCATCATGTCTAGTTTCTGCACCACTTCTGTAATGCACCAACAGCGGTTGGGGACCGGCGGGTAATGACCTAAACCCAGTGAGATATTCCTCAGCCCATCTCAGGTCTGCACCATACCCCTGTGCTCCCGCCTATCCATGGGATGAAAACCCCCTGTACCATCCTAACTATTTCCAGACCAAGGGCTGGTTCCGCTTTGCCCCACTGCATTGTGGTCTTTGAAGTCTGGCGGGTGCATGGGGGGGGGTGGCACATCAGGACTAACCCACCTGACTACCAACACAGCACCCCTTGGATGTGTTCTCTCTTCGCTTGTTCCCCTGTAATTGCATAGGTGGTACGGCGACTGCAACTTTCAACTGAAAATGCGGCCATGCGTGTTACCCAAAGTTCCCTCCATGTGTCCACCCCCTCCTTTTTATTTATTTGTTTTTCCCCAATGACTACATGTACCTGCAATTATGCAATTATCCAGTTTAAACCTTAATATTCCATGTTATTCCCACTAGCCGTTCGCACACCCTATCCACACCTTGCCATTATTGTTCAGCTCACCCCAAGATTATGCGCACTACAGATTGAATCGATCGTTTCCTTTTTTTTTTTACTTATTATGCAACGTTTAGCTTTGCTTGGATGTTGGTCATTTTGAAAACAAACATGCTTGCCACATGGAGGTCCCTGCGACCACTTCCCTTGCTGCGAGCCCTGGTAACTTGTGTTAACCGCCCGGGCCCTTGTTTCGCCACCTGCCGAATTCATATACGCCCCGTGCATGGAGGAGTGCATGTATGTGCCACTTGTAACTATTCCCATGTATCCACGGCTGAAAAAACTGATTTATGTCATAGATTTAAATTGCGAATCTATGAACTGTTTACAGTAGAAGTGCTCCCTGGATCAACCGCAGCTGTACTTCAGAACAAAAACCCGTGGGGCAATCTCGTAATTTCATACCTTGCACTACTACAAAGGACGCCTTGTACCCACATGTACTTACGCCCTTCTGAATTATGCGTTTGTTCGAATAAAAACAGCACCTTGCGGTGTCCCCCCAGCTAACGCGGCCGTATTCGAACCGAAAATATTGACGTAACAGCAAGACCCCCAAGGTAACACGCCTTTGAAAGCTTAGTTCCTAGGGTTGGATGTGACCCCAGAAACCCACCTCGTATGAAATTCATGGGCCTGCATCCGGCAAACCACAAGCAGGGCAAGACGCAGCGTGTGCTGCAACCATACCTTTACAGAACATTCGAAGCGGAAAACACACACTGCACACTTTCTGTGCAATGCAAAACGCCCCTGAACATCGGAAACTCTCGGAGCATTCTATCGCAGCACAGCGGCCGCCCTGCTGGCGTATGCAAAAACGCACACGAGGCGCCCCAGTCGCTCGTCCTATGATCCTCGTGCACTTTGTATCACTGAGAGGAGAGTGGCATGTTTATATCATACTGGACCATAATTTCACCTTTCGATGAACTGAGTACTTTTTACCCCTGATTTGACATTCCATGCCCGGCCTGCTCGCCTCGATACTTGACAAAACACATCCCTTCATTCTCTGCGCAACCTCGGTTTCTATAGGTGACGCTCTATTCCCTCTTTCCCTGTTGAGCTCCTGGAAACCTCCTATACACCCCATCACAAAAAGGATATTCATGCGTACGTGAAGAATGCACCGACGTGGCACCAGACTAGGGAAAAAACGCGTATTTCACCCAGGGTACGAACTCCCCAGATACTATCATTTAACATTTAACAATACTGGTTTTATATTCTCCCAAGAAGCGTACACAGTTTTTAACTGAGAAAAGAATGATTACACGCACGCACGCGAAACGATCAGCAAAGAATCCCCCTAGTGTACACCAGAACTGGAAATATACGCACACACGTTTCTGATCACCAAGAGATTAGACAAACTCCATGTGCTCATAGTAAGAGCAGATATACGTTTTAAATCAACATTGAAAGGCCACTCGGGTGTGAGATGCAAATCCCGACTCGCTCGTGCTTATAGTCCATATACTTTTAAACATAATGCCTGTGTAAAGCGCTCGACGGGAGACAAAGAACGGTGCAAAAGAAAGCCCATGCATGCCTTTACAATCACGCACCTCGAAAGCATTTCATGTCCAACCTATATACGTTTCCTGACAACGGTCGCCCACATCGATACGAACGTGATGCGAAAATAACCTCGACAAGCCCCGCCATAAGAGAAACATCTCCACGTATTGCCTCTTAAGGCGGTTTAAACAACATCTGCATGATTGAAAAAAAGCCTAAGAGCCACGCATTTCCTCACATTACGCCTCCCACACGGGATAATACAGCAGCTAAACCCATCAAGCCTGCTGACCTCATGCGCTGATCTGCCTGGCCCACCAATCTCCAAATGCCGTGTGCCTTTCTACTACGTCTGCAGCATAGCTGCCCATACAAGCATTGACCTCTTTGCTGCGCAGCAGCCAGAGAGCATATCTCCAGACCCCCTTGTAGTTTGTACCTGCTACCCTACAGTGGTCCTTGCGCACGCGACTATGAAATCCCCCATTCAACCCCCCAGGTGAGGTAGAAGAGGGAGGGTGGGTGCTACCCAGGGCCATATGGGCCCAACCCGCCAAGGAACCATTCCTGTTCCTTGCCCCTCCCCCACGCGTACCTCCGACCGTAGATTTCTCTCTGCGCTCAATGCTCCTTTTTCACTGGAACCCCGCTCCTTCATCACTGGAACCACTTCACTGGAACAGTCCTTTAACTGGAAACCCACCACGAACGAAATCCAAAACGAAATCCTTCTTCCACGGAGGGGGTAGAAACGAAGTCCTCTTCCTGGATGGCGGGCGGGCGTCCCACTGCTATGGCTGGATGCCACTAAAAGTGTCTTGCAGGAGCGTTGCTCCATCCCCCAAACCCAGGAGGCAACACATGACATGATATGATATGATATGTCATGTATAATGCACCTGTACGCAAGTGTTACTCATGTTTTCTTACTTTTTTCAACTTGAGCAGCTGCTCTAAATCAATGAAAAAATACAAAACCTGACAGGAAGCTTTGTTCTCAAATAAAAGTGTAGTCCGAAGCATCAGTACCTCGGGCACGACCCCTTCAGCAACACACACGTGTGCGTGAAACACAGTGGTACAATACTAGCAGTACCCGAAATCATTGAAGAAATGCTCCATTTATCAATCGGTTGTCTTTCAATCTGGCATTCCGTGCTTCCTGCGTGAACTCTCTGCTGCTCCTGCTTGCTGTGGATCTCGCGCCGTGTCGTATTTTGGCAAGAACATCACTTTAATCACCCCAAGAAGGCGCGGGAAACACCTCCCTGACACATTATTATCGCTTTCACTTCATACTTGAATACATTTGCATTGGAGCAGGAGATACACGAGGGAGGAAATGTCTGCGAGACGAAAAGCAAGTGTCTCCTGGGCTGGAGAGGAGGAGAGACAGGGACTGAGACGCACGCTGGGATAGGAGTGAATGCTGCAGCATCAATGGAAAATAAAGGGACTGAAAAAAGAAGGGGGAATGGAGGAAGGAAGGAAGGAAGGAAGGAAGGAGGGAGGGAGGGAGGGAGGTCAGGAGGGAGGGAAGGAAGGGAGGGAGGGAGGAAGGAAGGAAGGAAGGAAGGAAGGAAGGAAGGAAGGAGGGAGGGAGGGAGGAAGGAAGGAAGGAAGGAAGGAAGGAAGGAAGGAAGGAAGGAAGGAAGGAAGGAAGGAAGGAAGGAAGGAAGGAAGGAAGGAAGGAAGGAAGGAAGGAAGGAAGGAAGGAAGGAAGGAAGGAAGGAAGGAAGGAAGGAAGGAAGGAAGGAAGGAAGGAAGGAAGGAAGGAAGGAAGGAAGGAAGGAAAAGGCTTTGAAGGGGTAAGATATAAAACATGAAAGCAAAGACACATAGGCAAGTTAATTAGAAATATCACAAAGTAAAGAAACAAGAAACATCTCTTGCAACAAAGAATACTTTGTACTTGATTTCATTATCACGGGAAGATAGCTCAGGGGCAACACTCTTGCCTTGTAAGCAAGACGACGCGAGCAACGCAGGTTGCGTGCTTAGCCCGGGTCCGTGCTTAGAAACCTCTGGGTATTGGGCAAGTTACAATTACAGAAAGGCTAGAGGAAGCTTATCAAAAATGTAACTCTAAACAAGTCCCTTTGTGTTTTGTACCATTTATGTTAAACTTAACTCAATGCACCCTATGAAATGTTGGATATAAAGTAGAATAGAATTGGCTGACATTTTGTTATTCTCCTTATAGTCTGTTGCTCCCCTCTGTGCTCATTTTAGGAAATTACTATATTTAAATAATTCTCAGAAATTGCATTCTCATTTCTACTGTGGAGGTCAAAACAAGACCGGGAACAACAACACGTTTCCCTCTCTTCTGTGAGTCATTTTCTCAGTAGCTGCCTGTGGAGTGTCCACATTTAGACTAATCTTGTTCCAGAGCCGCAATGTTGCTGCCCTTTGATGCTGGAAGTGACACTGTAACTGTACAATAAACACTGCACCGACAAACACGTCAGTGTGGAGGGTGGTGCTGAAGTCAGTGTGGAGGGCAGTGTTGAGAGGTAGATTAATATGTCATCCATAGCTTCTGCCCCACCCCAGCTCAAGACCACACAGGTGAGAAATGTTACTTACTAATACAACCGTACCAATTTTATTCCAGGTAGGCACAGCAGGAGATGAACACGATATAAACTGAAGATGGCTCGAGTAACCAAACTAATGTTGTGACAATAAATGTGCATGCATTAGACACAAAGCAAGTGTGCCCTCAACAAGAAGAATGTGGACACTAGGTAACATAGGCACTTATACATGAAGACTGTTAACAAGGAATCCATAGGACATGAAGAATACTAGCATAAGCACTTTATAAGCTGAATGCAACATGAACAACAAGTGAATATAGCTCACTAATGTAGATATGCAACAGTAATGGGCAGCCATCTTTTCCAAAATGGAAGGCACAGCATGCTTCAAATTAAACAAAAAGCCTCAAAGCTTCAAAAGAACAAGAAATGCTAAAATCATACAATTACTGATGTGTGCATAGCTCAGGACGGAGCTGGCAAGCACAGGCAAGGTTACCGTGAATTAAGTGAGGGTCAGAACCTTGCAGTGAAAGTATGCAATAGTAATTCCCAGGATGCAAAAAGGATACTCCCTGATTAATAAAAATTATATAAGAGTACAACCAGACTTTCTAAGCCAGGTGCAGGACAACCATAAGCCCAAAGACTCCATGAACAATAACTCAAGAATGTCCCCAGTTGCAAGTGAAAACATAGTACTTGCATTGATATTAGCTACATTCCAAGTGTGGACACAAGTGTGCACTCTTCGGTACGGCAGTGTGGTTTACTTCATTTTTGGTCTTTCCACTTTGGCTGTGGTCTGAACCCTCCTCCCTTTGAGGTGAATGCTACATCAACAGCAGCTCCCGCGAAGCAGGCCATAAAGTGTGGACACAAGTGTGCAGTCTGCAGTACCGGTTGTGTGTTTTGCGCTGTTTTTGGGTCTTTCCTCTTTGGCTGTGGTTTGAGTCCCTCCCCCCTCTGACGCAAATGCTACATCAGCTGCAGCTCCCGCTAAGCGTGCTGCAAAGTGTGGACACAAGTGTGTCGGTTTATGGCCTTTAAATAGGTAGCATATCGTGCAGTAGATGGGATGCAGAGTAACTCTTACACCAAACAAACCAACCCAGGAAGAAGGCAACATTTTTTGCTGTTTTATTATCAATTGTCTAAAACAGGGAGTTTCAACGGATGTCAACGGACACCGCACAGCATAATGTAATTCTGGTCAACTTGGCATATTTTGTAAAAAACACTCTTTTTATAATGAAAACTTGTCATACGTGACTTCATACTACTTGGCAATGAAGAAAAACCTGTGCAGGATTATGATAGGCTCCAGGGGAACATCTCAGTATACTTTCTCCATGGAAATAAGTTGTGATTGGGTCTCTGCAGTCAGGTGGACCACTTATGCCCACCCCTAGTGCAAGTCATGTTCACATTTATTAAGTACACAGTATATTATTGGCTCTTAAACTATAAGGTCCTTCATTATATGGCCCTCTACAATTGGTTGTCACACTCGTGCCCTTCTGGAACATTCAACTTACTAGCAGCACATAGGCTAGCTCCCCAGGTGCAGTTGGTGGACTTGAACATGTATCCCCACCCAATTAGCCCAGCATCCACCATCACCCATGTCTTCTGCCATGCAGACTGTCTTTGAACTTGGCCTTGCAAAGTATAATTTCCTCTGAGAATATAAGGGAGTGTGAGCATGCTTACGTAAATCCTATTTTCATCCTCATCTCACATGACAGGAGACCACAAATCAGACCATTTTCTAGTATTTAATTGTATTAAATGAATAAACTTGGTAGGCATGGTGTTCTTTCTTTGCACCTTGACAAGATAGGATCCGGCTTCTCACGTTAACTGTTCTTCAAGGATCGATAACCAGTTATTGGCTGCTTCAGCCTTTGACACCCGGCCAGAGAGCATTTCCACCATTTTCAGGGCTTTCTCGCTGCGACAAACAGCTTGCGATCCTTCTTTCTCTGTCGGTTTAAGCTTACTAAAATTGTCACAACGATGTCCAGATTCTATACAATGGTGGTTTCTTCTTCAGTCTTCTTCAGTCTATTAACTACTTACAGCTAGCTTCTATGAGTACTTAGTCTACTTGTGTTTCTACATCTGTACAGTTATTAAACAACTTGCATTTTCTGAAGTGTCTTCTGCATATAAAAGGTTACTCAAGTCTTTATTTCACCATCAGATTCTATATGGTTTATACATTCTCTTCTCCAGTCAGTCTTCTCAGTGTGTCACGCTTATCTCTTGTGTGACATTACCAACATCCCTTTCTTGCATCTTCATATTCCTTCAGGAAACCTCTTACAAGAAATTGCCATCTCTACGGGGATACATCAGATAAGGTTTTCCCAAAGGCTACCTCTTCTCATTGACTTTCCTCGGAATGGTCACAGTCACTGGTGTCAAACATGGCAAGACACTGGCTTCCAACATATAGGCCAAAGGGGGCGGGACTTCCTGCAAAGACATTTGGCTGCTCCTTGAAGTCCCCCCATTGGTTGATTCATTGACCACTCCTTCACCAGTCTCCACATTTTGATTTCTTCTCTTGAATAAATGCTTCTTCGGGGTCCATATCTTCACTACTCCCTTCAGGGATCCTGCTGATTCTAGATGGTCATCTACACTCCATGTCATGTAACTGCACTGTCCATTTGTATTTCAGTAGACCCATTGTCCCACATATTTCTTGTGATTTCTTGGGTGCAGGAACTTCGTTCCCTCAGGTGCTAAAATGCTGGCCTCTATATATTTTCTGATATCTTCATATGTCAACTCCTTGATTACAAATCATGATTCAACATCGATCATGATCTTCATTCCCAGTACCTTTTTTTGTTGTATTTTTGCACTGTGTAATTATTATTCTGATTACACAGAATCTAAACATGATCATCACTAACATTGCTCCAAGAAACTTGAAGATATTCACAATTCATTGTGGAACCCATGAAAAGATAGACACAAACCAAGTGCCATCTACAATGTCCTCTGTCTCATCTTCCATCTGATTGTTCAATTTCGTCAGCAACGTTATGGCCTCTGTCAAGTTTCCATTCTCCTCATTGTGAGAAGGTTGAACGTGCAACATGAGGGCCCAATTTTGGCGCAAACTCCTCCATCCATTGCCGTGATCATGTCGAGTACATACCTTTTCCGAGGGTCATCCGTCATATGGCCCTCAATTCTTCTTTGATAGCAGTGTTGACTGTCTGCAGGAGCTCTCAGCGAGTGATTGCAACCACTTGGCATTGGCCATTGTCTAGATCCCTGGCATAAAGATAATTGTAAAGATTGAAGCAGTTTTGCTGAACAGCCTATGCTCATACGGGATAGCATCAAATGCTTCTATTGATTGAGCTGAGAAATAGTTCTCCCTCCTTGTTCAATTGAGAAATTCGAGGGATCTTCTACTTTTCAAATGGGCATCTGCTTTTGGAAATTCTCCAATGTTCAGGTCACTCTGTGGAATCACTAACTCTGGAACATGGATAAGCACTAAGGAACACCTCCCTCCCCAGTCCTTGGGCAGTTCATGTAGGTTCTGGACCCACAAGCCCAATAATGATCCATCAGGACGGCTGTCGCTCCCCCATTCTAGCAACGTCAACTTTAGGTTTGCAGCCTTTATTACTTCCCACATAATTCTTTCCTCTCCTTCGGAAGCATAATATTGCATTCGTCAACGGGATCACGATCATTGGACCTGATTCATCTTCTACCCATGTCAGCATTATGGCATACTTGGCCCAGGACTTTAGGCATTCGTCGTTCACTTTCTTGTACTTTTCTCGTACATATTCATTCTTCAGTAAGTGAGTTGTATCAGCCCTTCTTCCCATCCCTTCTTTGATTTCACTTGTCCATAAACTAACAGCTGAGATTTTCCCAACATCCGGGCCTTAAAAGCATAAACATATCAGAACACAGCATCGGAAAGAGCAATTTGTCTAGTGGGACTGTGTATTACTATAGGTTACGTGATGGTGCTTTGCATGTGATATTTTCTGCCGCGTGTAATGGCAAGTGGCTGTTTCATTTTGTGTTTGCATGTTTAATGCACATGTGTGTTGTCATCACTTAAGTTAAGATAAAGCTGTGTAATAAAGGGTGAGGTCAATGGATTTGTGTGCAGCATGAGTTTATGTGCAGTGTTAAGCAGGCACTAGTGGATAACCTTTATAAGGACGTGTAGGTTAGGTTTTAAGAAATTGGCCATTCATAACAAATCCATGTATGTTGAAAGCTGATTTTGATGTTATGCATTGTACTAGACATAAAAGATTTTGAGGAATTGCATTATGTTTGTGTGGACTTTTAGGATTTTAGTATTAAGAGAGGTCTAAAGTTCCAAGGGTAATGAGTGCAAAGCAAGGTCCCTCAATAAGATGCAAATGCTAGAAATATTGTTTTGGAGTCATTGCAGTTGCAGAATGTTATCCAATTTTGGATTCTTAGAGATGAGTTTTATGTTGTATGTCGTGTTGGGTAGAGCTGAGCATTACATATGTGTGTAGAAATATTTTAACATGTCCAATACTGACATGGTGAATGACTTTATGTCAAGAAGAGTTCATGAAATGTCAGCACTAGTAGAGCGGGTGTGTAAGACTTCTGCGATATGAGTAGATATGAGCGAGCACGTACTAAGTGTGTGGTTGTGTGTGGTCGCTCCAACCTGGGTAGATAGGGGTGTTTTTGCATTCCGCCAAGAGTTGCTGTGTGAAATATCAGCAATAGTAGAGAGGGGGGGACGCCTTCTGCGTTATGGATTCAGTGTTCATGAAGGGGTGGATGCCTCCCATATCTATTTATCCAGAGATGCGCCTCTCTTCACTGTGTGATTGTGGTGTGTGTTGGTAGCGTGTGCTAACCCGTGAACAAGTGAGTGTGTGATGCGTGTATGTGATGATCCTGGAGGAACGGGAGATGTGTTGTGATGTGCTTTGTTTGTATGTGGCGATTCTGGAAGAAAGGGAGATGTGTTGTGATGTGGTTTGTGTGTATGTAGTGATTCTGGAAGAAAGGGAGATGTGTTGTGATGTACTTGGAAGTGAATTTAGAAGCAGGTGATGTAAGATGAAATTTTATGGTGTGAGTGAGGGATTGCTTGTGATGAGAGTTACTAAGCCCAAGCAGTTGGAGATCCCCTGCCTGAGTGATGGGAGCCAGTAACTGTTCCTAGTAACTGCTCCTTTTGAGCTAAGACATTGTAACTTAAAAATATGTAATACAGCTAATGGAACTTACCTGCGTGCAAAAGGAAGTCCCTTTGTTTCATTTACCATTGGTGACTGATGTATAGCCGGTGGCCATGGCCAGTGGACAGATTAATATAGCAAATGGCCATGACCACAAGAGACCGGCAATGGGGTTAAAATGAGCATGGCCACCAGTGACTGGTTATGTGGTGATGTTTTTGAAAATCGGATAGGTTTGAATGGGTAAATAAATTCTGCTCATGGCTAAGATTCTGGCTGTGGCTACATCCCAAAGTGCTTTACAAGATTGCATCAACAGATTGCTGTGACTATCGCTGCATAGACTCAGAGACCATGCTAATCAGCAGATAATTAACAAGCATGCCAAACCAGATGCCCACATGGTCGCCAGGCCACCCCTTGAAATCATTACCCACCCTTATTTGCGACCATATTGGGACAAGATATTGGGTTTGGTTGCTGGACTCATTTCCACAAATGTCCAGCAATGACTGCCTTGAGACAGAGTTGAATTAAGTGTTGGCTGAGTTCTAATAATACATATAGCATCAAGAATGATTGTGAAGACTGGTATTGAATAACCCAGTGCTGAGATGAACAGGGCTCACTCTCCTATTCGAAACCTAACACTTTCACAAAAGAACCCCATCACCAGGGTGATCTGTTTAAAGTACTAGATGAAGCATAGTGATCTACTCATTCTACCAACCTGCAATTACTTGATAATCATGTACTCTGATTTGATTGTGGGGGGCATGCAGCATGACAGAACCCTAGGTTTGAATGGGCAGAATTATTGTGCTTGCTGCTACACCCTGAAATGATGTACTGAATGACAACAAACCAAACAATTCTGCACAAGGAGCATCAGCAAGGACCCGAAAGCATGGTTTTGCAAATCAGTTGTATGTTTTATTTTTCCAAAGTGTCCAAATGAAAGCACAAACAACAGTAGTATACATTTGGTACATTAACAATGGACCTAGCCCTTGGAAAGGATCAGTGCCTACTCTGTTCACTTATTGCTGCATGCAGCATGACTGAAGATGTAGTTTTAAATAGGAAAAAATAAATCAGCTTGCGACTGGAGCCCGGAGTGATGGGCAGGATTGCAACACACCTGTGCAAAGAGCTTCAGCAAGGACCTAAAAGGATGCTTTTGCAAATCTGTCATGTGTTTTATGTTTTTGAAAGTTTGGAAAGGCAAGCGCAAACAATAGTGATATAACCTTTCTGCCGTTGGCAGTGGCACAAAAAATAGCACTAATGGTTTGGTGCATGGGCAATGTTCCTGGCCTTAAGCAAGGACAAATGACTAGTTTGACTATTTATTGGTCATGCAGCATGGCCAAAGATGTAGGTTTAAAGGGCAAATGAAAATCAGCTTGCGACTGCAGCCCGGAGTGCTGGACGGGATTGCAGAAAATCAGTGATGTCATCAATGACATTTGTAATGTCTTCTTTCATGTCCTGGGTGTTTTTCTTAGCAGTGCACAGTGGCAGCATACGTTATGGTTGTTTAGCTTACGATAACTGGCGAATTTCTTGAATTGTAACCATAACACACTTGTAACAATGTTTTTTTTTTTTTTTTTTATTGAATTTCATTGGTTTTTTATTACTGCAACTTAACCATAAAGTCCCTTTATCAAAGTTATTTTATTGAATATCTTTCTTAATTTTGGAATATGTCATATTTCTTACAAGCATCATAGAGCATGTCTCAAAACACAAATTAGGAGCAGAAATACATACACTTAAAATCATCAAAGCTTAAACTGTTGTAATGTTAGTAACATATTATATCATCAATTGATAGCTCACTAAATTGAGACCGGCTAAAGTTGATTGGCCATGAAACAGAAATATACATTTTCTCAGTTATTAACCCCTCAGAGAAGCGTGTTAGGGTGCTACTTTTTTTTTAAAAAAAATTCAGGGAATTGAATGTGGTGGTGATAGATCAGCAAGGAATATCGAGGCTTAGTTCCACCAAATATTGAATCTGCCAGTCACAAAGTCAAAGTTATGAATATAACTTTATTCTGTACAAATACAAATATCAAAGCAGATAGCTATCTGGCTCCCAAGTGCCTCACCCTGTGTACCAGCAGACCCTTTGAGGGGAGTGAGTACTGCTCATCACAAAGCATGCCATATTTATACACAGTCCGGGTCAGAGCCCAGCCCTTCTCCAGGCGAATAAGTAACAAATATAACAATATTAGTATATACTTTTGACATGTTGTCCTATCCTTGAAGATTCAATGGTGATGTTGGTTCTCCAGCTTAGGTTGATCCCAGTTTGAAGAAACAAATTCAATAGTTTATTGCTAAGGCACATGGTTTTAGTTTGTCTACCATTCAGTTCTGATGTTTGAATATGGCTGATGCTATTGATGCAGACAACACTTTGACATAACACAATATTTACAAAATGTACAAAGTGGAACAGTGATAGTGCTGGACACCGTGATTGAGTTTAAAAGAAGTCTACACAGAAGTGAGTCGGCCCTATTAGGTTACAATATAAGCCTTTCTTGACTGTGCCTTCATCAGGACGGATGAACTTGTAAGGTGGAGTGTTCTATGTATGTACTGCTGTGTTGGACCAAAGACTCTGCATGGTTTCAGGAAGAGAGGGGCACCCGTAATGTATTGGGTGATCACTTGGGGAACTTCATATATTCCATGAGGTAAGTCCGAAACACTTCTGTGTAGACTCTTTTCAACATCAATCACAGTGTCCAGCACTTTCACTGTTCCATTTTGTGAATATTGTGTTACGTCAATGCTTTTCATGTTCCTGCCCCCTGTTGTGTTGTAAAGGAAAAACAAAGAATTGGAGTCAAAAGCTACCCTAACCCAAGGCGGGAAAAGGGGGTCACAATATTTGCAGCGAAGCTAGGTAATGGCTAGCTTGAGAAAACAAACACCTTGAAGGCGGCGAAAATATCGAAAAAAAGGTTTATTTCACACTTGCACAATAGACATTTTTGAAAACGAGACATATTTTTAAAAGGGTGCCATTGCACTCAGGGTATGTAACATTGAGTACATAAATATCAGCTATTTTGTGGGTTAGTAGGCAGAGTGAAAGCTTGCTACATGTATTGTTTGGAATCACAATACGATCGTTTTGTCGACACAAAGACTGGTGTTTCTGGTTCGGTGTCTTCAATGATGTATTGCAGTGGCTGTACGAGTTGGAGCTGCACTGCTTGAATGTACCGAACGGTCTTCAGGACTATACGTTGTAGTTGGAGCCATGATGGTGAAGTGCGTCCATCTAAATATTGTGAGAAAGGACTATGTTAATTAGGGGGCGGTGTTGTCTGTGATTGTATGGTTTAAAGGAAAAACGCTGCAAATAAAGGGACCTACCATGTTCGGATAATTATGCGTCTGGGTTGAGATCCAAGTGAATTGGTGGGCATCTGCGGTCTGCGTCAGATGTCTGGAGCTGTAAGTCAACAATTGAATGAGAAAGAAGGTGATTACCTTAATGGGCTACAAAAGTTAGCAAGTGCCTGCAAAGTGATTCGGTGCAGCAGGGAGAACTGCCTGTGTTTGATACAAGTGGTTGTGTACACAGTTGGTACAAAAGGGCTTAACCGGTGGTGCGGAGTGCCTAGTCATGGTGTGTGAACCATGAAAAACTATTAACGCAGGTCAAAATGCGTTTGGATGAGAAAGAATGGGCTTAGAACCCTGGCGGGTTGTGTCTCAGAGAGCATGGCGGAGTGAACATACATAGTTGAGGAGAGATGGCATAGGGCAGATGGCTCTGCAAAACATAGGTACCTGGTGTGAGTCGGCTGTGGAGCTGTGTTGCGTCCTACGCTCGGTCCAGTGGTCCCGTAGATAGTGAGCTGCGCTCTTTGTGAAAGAACAGATAAAGCGCCTGCGCGATGGCGGGTCGTGTTTTTTAAGGAACGGCAGTGCGCATGTCATCGGCGTTCATTAGGTGTACAGGCGCATGGGTCGGTGTATAGTGTACCGGCGCATGAGTCGGTGTGGACTGGGTGTCACTGCGTCCGTCACAAATTAAGAGTGGAAGTTATATAAGGGTTGTCAAAGCACTTCAATGTACATGTGGATTTACTTTTGATGCATTATTTGGATACTGGGTTGGTTGGTATTTGACGAGTAAGTAATCGTACAGTACATTTAGTGCTATATTGCTATTTATACACATGGTTTAAAGTTGAGTAGTAAAGTTGAACAATTGTGACAATTTTAGGAAAAACACCAAATGTGACATTTCTTTGGAAGGAACATTAGAATAGATATATTCATACAGACATGAGTATTTTTTGTTAACAAGTACACTTGTGTTGGCTGCTTTGGTTTCTTCTGAAAGGTAGTCAAAGTGAACAAATGTGACAATTGTAGAAAAAACGATTGTTGCATTTCTTTGAAAGGAACATTAAGCATACAGGCATGAGCATTTTGCTGTTAACAAGAACGCTTTAGTTCACTGCTAGGAAAAGCTAAAAAACATGTTTCATGGCTGATGTTTTGTGGTGAGGATCGTTTTTATTTGTTGAAAAAAAGATTCCATTCTATAGAAATGTTTAAACCCTGTTTGGCAGAGTCTAGGCGGTAAATCCATTTCTGTTCTAGTTTGCGCAGGGCCAGGTCCCTATTGCCTCCGCGAAAGGGGTTGCCCACTATTTGCAGTACTGCCCAGAAGATATCATTATGGGTATGATTCTTGGCTTTGAAATGTGCTACTAGGGGTTTGTCGTCTACTTGGTTGCGTACACAAGAGCGATGTTCGCATATACGTTGCCTAATCTCTCTTTTTGATTTGCCAACGTAGATGAGGTCGCAGGGACATTTGATTATGTAAACCGACCATTTGGTTTTACAATTCGAGAAAGAATTGAGGGTCCACTGTTTGCCCTTCAGGTCAATTGTTTTGAGGTTGTCTGTCAAGGAGCAGACCGAACAGTTGCCGCATTTGAAGTGTCCTTTTACTGGCGGGAGGTGCCAGAGAGTGGTTTGTTGGTTTCTTGAGGTCTCAACTTCAGAATAAGTATGAACCAGGTGATCTTTTAAGTTGCTACTGCGTTTAAAGGCAAATCTCGGTTTCTCTGGTTTGAAAGAGTCAGTTTGGAGTATGTCCCAATGTTTAAGGATCACCTTTCTGATGGTGTTGCTGAGTGGCGTAAAGGTGGTTACGCAAGTCATCTTGGTCGCCAGTTGGTCTCTTTTAGTTGGAGTAAGACATGATTCTCGGTTTGTGTGTTTTACACGCTTACGAGCTTGTCTGACGATGTGTTTCGGATAACCTCTTTCTTGTAGTCGGGTCGCTAGTTCTTTGCTTTTTGATTCGTACTCGCTCATCGTGGAGCAGTTTCTCCTTATGCGTAGAAATTGGCCATATGGAAGATTGATTTTGAGGCCTGAAGGGTGGAAACTCGAGTAGTCCAAAAGTGTGTTCTTTGATGTGGGTTTTCGGTACAGAGTTGTACTTAAAGTCTTATCTGGGTTTTTATAAATTTCTAGATCCAGAAATGGTATTTTGTTCTTGTTGTGGTCCATGGTGAATTTTATACAGTGGTTGCATGAGTTCAGCCATTGTAGAAAACAGAGGAGGTCATCTTCTGTTCCTTGCCATATCATGAATACGTCGTCTATATATCGTAGCCAACATTTGATCGACTGTTTAAAAGTGTTCTGTTCGTTGTAAATGGAGTCCTTCTCGAAGGCGTCCATAAAGAGATTGGCTACATCAGGGGCAAATGTGGCCCCCATGCTCGTTCCATGGCATTGTTGATAGAAGGTCTGTTTATAGATGAAGTAATTCTCCATAAGGGCTATTCTTGTACATTCAAGGAGAAACGCTGTCGGTGGTTCCACTTTTGATCTTCTATCTAGGTATGTCTTGAGGACTTGCAAGCACTCCATTTGTGGGATGCTTGTGTACAAAGATTCTACGTCTAGAGTGACTAGTAGGTCTTCTGGTTCTACTTGTATGGTGTCCAACTTCCTGATCATCGCTGTGGTATCCTGGATGTAGGAGGGCATCTTACAGATAAAAGGTCTCAAGAAGTAGTCGATGTAGATGGACAAAGGTTCTAGAACTGAGCCTATTCCGGCTACAATGGGTCTGCCAGGAGGTGTTTGTTGGTTTTTGTGGATTTTCGGAAGCAAATATAAAGCTGGGATGACCGGATGTTGGTTGACTAAGAATAATTTCTCGTCGTCATCTATCCAGCCTTCATCATGTGCGTGGTTCATGAGATTTGTTATTTCTGACAATATCCTGGACGTCGGATTGATGATAAGCTGTTTGTAGAACAATGTGTTGGAAAGTTGTCTGGTGACTTCTGTGTCGTATAGGGTGTTGCTCCACAGTACTATACCCCCACCTTTGTCGGCTGGTTTGATTACGAAGGTCTTGTTGTTTTCTAAAGCCTTTAGAGCTAGTCTTTCGGGTGATGACAGATTATTTTTGAAAAAAGTTTTCTGCTCGAAAATTTTTTGTACTTCACAGAGAATACGGTTCTCAAAAGATAGTATTTCAGGACATATCATAGATGATAGAGGGGTAAAGGTGGATGCGGGTCTTAGTCCTGTAGTTTCAGGAGTTTCTTTTTCCGGGCTGTCCCTGAAGAAATATCGCAACCGGATGGTACGGAAGAATTTTCGAAGTTCGACTTCCGTGTCGAAGATGTTGGCAGTGGTACTGGGGATGAAACTGAGACCTTTACTTAGTACATTTATTTCGCTTGAAGATAGAATGTGTTCACTAAGGTTAAAGATGGGGATCACCATGTTTGCTGAGGGCGTGGAATCCACTGTCGTGTCCTCATGGGGTGCTGGCCTTGGTATCGTGACCTGCCGCGTTGTCCCCTCCCTTGAAAACTTGATGCCTGTTGTGGATTAATTGATCCGCTGGTTGTTGAATCCGAGTCACTGCTGTTGGAACTGTTGGAAAACGTTACAAATTTTTTCTTTTGTTGTCTCCGTGGGTTTTGTCTTGATGCGTTTGAGTTGAGTTGATTATAGAAGCCGGGAACTAGATAAGGATATGTCTTCTCTTCTTTATAGTTTTTGATGTCGTTTTGCAGTTTCCACAGCTTTTTATCGATCGTGAACTTTTGACATTTTTTGATTTCTTCTTCAATTTTTTCCAGATGACTTTTTATGTCTGGTATTATGGAGTCTTTTTTTATTTGTTCTTCCAAGGTTTTTAGTTCTAGTTGTTGCGTCTTGGACTCTTCATCAGCGGTCTCTATTACTAGGATGACCCAGTCTCGTGAACATTTGTTGCCCACACCGCTGAATTTGGTCATGAATCTCGGATTGTCTAGGAAGACACAGGGTATATTTTTTACTTGTAGGCCTTCTGGTATAATGCCAGCTTTGAGATATTCTAGCATCAGTTGGCCATGTGATTCTGTACGAATAAGTTTTTTCTTTTTTTGGAATAGGATGTCTAAATCATCGAGAGCCGGATCTTTTTCTGCTGTTGCTGGGGTGTTTTTGACCCCTAGTAACGACGGGGTGTCCAAAAGTTTTTTAAACAAAGCATCGGAGAAACTTACTATATTTACGTTCTCCATTTAGTGTTTATCAAATTAATGATGCCCAACAACCAAGGGGTTGTCCTAGGGGATGAGAGAATAATTGGGCGGAACCCTCTTTTTTGTAAAGGGGGCCTGACTCCTGAGGGTGGGTATACTGGAAAAACAAAGAATTGGAGTCAAAAGCTACCCTAACCCAAGGCGGGAAAAGGGGGTCACAATATTTGCAGCGAAGCTAGGTAATGGCTAGCTTGAGAAAACAAACACCTTGAAGGCGGCGAAAATATCGAAAAAAAGGTTTATTTCACACTTGCACAATAGACATTTTTGAAAACGAGACATATTTTTAAAAGGGTGCCATTGCACTCAGGGTATGTAACATTGAGTACATAAATATCAGCTATTTTGTGGGTTAGTAGGCAGAGTGAAAGCTTGCTACATGTATTGTTTGGAATCACAATACGATCGTTTTGTCGACACAAAGACTGGTGTTTCTGGTTCGGTGTCTTCAATGATGTATTGCAGTGGCTGTACGAGTTGGAGCTGCACTGCTTGAATGTACCGAACGGTCTTCAGGACTATACGTTGTAGTTGGAGCCATGATGGTGAAGTGCGTCCATCTAAATATTGTGAGAAAGGACTATGTTAATTAGGGGGCGGTGTTGTCTGTGATTGTATGGTTTAAAGGAAAAACGCTGCAAATAAAGGGACCTACCATGTTCGGATAATTATGCGTCTGGGTTGAGATCCAAGTGAATTGGTGGGCATCTGCGGTCTGCGTCAGATGTCTGGAGCTGTAAGTCAACAATTGAATGAGAAAGAAGGTGATTACCTTAATGGGCTACAAAAGTTAGCAAGTGCCTGCAAAGTGATTCGGTGCAGCAGGGAGAACCGCCTGTGTTTGATACAAGTGGTTGTGTACACAGTTGGTACAAAAGGGCTTAACCGGTGGTGCGGAGTGCCTAGTCATGGTGTGTGAACCATGAAAAACTATTAACGCAGGTCAAAATGCGTTTGGATGAGAAAGAATGGGCTTAGAACCCTGGCGGGTTGTGTCTCAGAGAGCATGGCGGAGTGAACATACATAGTTGAAGAGAGATGGCATAGGGCAGATGGCTCTGCAAAACATAGGTACCTGGTGTGAGTCGGCTGTGGAGCTGTGTTGCGTCCTACGCTCGGTCCAGTGGTCCCGTAGATAGTGAGCTGCGCTCTTCGTGAAAGAACAGATAAAGCGCCTGCGCGATGGCGGGTCGTGTTTTTTAAGGAACGGCAGTGCGCATGTCATCGGCGTTCATTAGGTGTACAGGCGCATGGGTTGGTGTATAGTGTACCGGCGCATGAGTCGGTGTGGACTGGGTGTCACTGCGTCCGTCACAAATTAAGAGTGGAAGTTATATAAGGGTTGTCAAAGCACTTCAATGTACATGTGGATTTACTTTTGATGCATTATTTGGATACTGGGTTGGTTGGTATTTGACGAGTAAGTAATCGTACAGTACATTTAGTGCTATATTGCTATTTATACACATGGTTTAAAGTTGAGTAGTAAAGTTGAACAATTGTGACAATTTTAGGAAAAACACCAAATGTGACATTTCTTTGGAAGGAACATTAGAATAGATATATTCATACAGACATGAGTATTTTTTGTTAACAAGTACACTTGTGTTGGCTGCTTTGGTTTCTTCTGAAAGGTAGTCAAAGTGAACAAATGTGACAATTGTAGAAAAAACGATTGTTGCATTTCTTTGAAAGGAACATTAAGCATACAGGCATGAGCATTTTGCTGTTAACAAGAACGCTTTAGTTCACTGCTAGGAAAAGCTAAAAAACATGTTTCATGGCTGATGTTTTGTGGTGAGGATCGTTTTTATTTGTTGAAAAAAAGATTCCATTCTATAGAAATGTTTAAACCCTGTTTGGCAGAGTCTAGGCGGTAAATCCATTTCTGTTCTAGTTTGCGCAGGGCCAGGTCCCTATTGCCTCCGCGAAAGGGGTTGCCCACTATTTGCAGTAGTGCCCAGAAGATATCATTATGGGTATGATTCTTGGCTTTGAAATGTGCTACTAAAGGTTTGTCGTCTACTTGGTTGCGTACACAAGAGCGATGTTCGCATATACGTTGCCTAATCTCTCTTTTTGATTTGCCAACGTAGATGAGGTCGCAGGGACATTTGATTATGTAAACCGACCATTTGGTTTTACAATTCGAGAAAGAATTGAGGGTCCACTGTTTGCCCTTCAGGTCAATTGTTTTGAGGTTGTCTGTCAAGGAGCAGACCGAACAGTTGCCGCATTTGAAGTGTCCTTTTACTGGCGGGAGGTGCCAGAGAGTGGTTTGTTGGTTTCTTGAGGTCTCAACTTCAGAATAAGTATGAACCAGGTGATCTTTTAAGTTGCTACTGCGTTTAAAGGCAAATCTCGGTTTCTCTGGTTTGAAAGAGTCAGTTTGGAGTATGTCCCAATGTTTAAGGATCACCTTTCTGATGGTGTTGCTGAGTGGCGTAAAGGTGGTTACGCAAGTCATCTTGGTCGCCAGTTGGTCTCTTTTAGTTGGAGTAAGACATGATTCTCGGTTTGTGTGTTTTACACGCTTACGAGCTTGTCTGACGATGTGTTTCGGATAACCTCTTTCTTGTAGTCGGGTCGCTAGTTCTTTGCTTTTTGATTCGTACTCGCTCATCGTGGAGCAGTTTCTCCTTATGCGTAGAAATTGGCCATTGGCTTGTCATTAAAACCTAAGTTGATGTCGCTTAGAATAATGAATTTGGTGTTGGGCTTCCCGCTCAAACCATAATTGGGCAGTGCGGTAATGTGGCGATAATGCTATTGGTGATGCATTTTCACTGCACCGCCCAACTTACAGTGAGGGCCTTGGTCTGACATTGCATTTCATTGTACTCTTGCATGGCATTGCGCACCGGCTGTAGACCAAGTGGATTCCTTAGGGACCCTTTTGTATATGCCACCTGCAAAGCGAATCAGCAGGCAGAATTTCCATTTTTCATGATATCGATTGGTACATTAAAGAGTACAAAAGCCCCAATTGTACTCTTTACTTCTCCTACCCTCAACCTCTTGAACTTTTAAAATTGCATACAAGGGACAATAGAGCACACACATGCCAACAGTGGTGGTCCCCAGAATGCAAGTTACATGTTTAGTAAAAAGACCCTGAGAGAGGATCTTTTTATTTATTTATTACATTTGTTACATTTGTATAGCGCACAGCAGCCCTTGGGCATCGAGGCACTGTTACTTGAAGGGAACTTATTTACAGGGAGCGGATACATGGGGAGCAGCATTTATACATTGAACATGAATATCGCAAATCTACATTAGGATACATATAAGCATGGTGCATTCATGTGAAAAACAGGTTTTGCTGGAAATGATGGCGTACTTCAGGTGAAGAGCACAGTTTTCTTGGCAGTGTAAGATGGGCGGTAGTTGAAAGGGATGCGTGCAAAGGAAGCATCGCTCTTGCATCCGTGCATTTCACACTCCAGCCCATGTATGAGCCCAGAGAAGGTGGGAAAGGGGAAAGACGTGGCGATTGCATCTCTCGTGTGAACGATTCCTGCATGGGATCTTCACGCGCGTGCAGAATGAATGGCTTCCTATGCAACCCCCCAGGATTGAGCTCCTCCTAAAGAGCAGATCACTTTCACAGGAATCCACTTGTGAACGCTGCCTGCAAGAGGTAACTTGTAGGCGGTGCTAATTTTTTAACAAGATGGGGAGTAAAAGTTTAGGTGACGATGCCTTGTATTTCTCTCACCTTTCCCTCTACGTCTTGCAAATGCTTTAAGTTGCATCCGGGGGAACGCACAGCCTGCAAGTGCAAACGCTGCCAGCCTGCAAGTGCAAACGCTGCCAGCCTGCTGCATGCAATTAACATTTGATAGAACATAACGCTCAGAAAGAGTGGTTTTAATGCTACAAACGATATTTAACAGATGCCAACTATGATTTGTTTTTTTCAAAAATGAATACCAAAGTGTCCATTAGTCTCAAAACTCGCATTTTGAAAAATGCAGTCATTTTTCAGACTACAATGGTGTGTATTGCCACCTAAGCTGCTTTTGCGGATGTCTCATTACTACACGAGAGCACTCTTTACAGACAGTTACAGAGGCATCCCCGACCGGTGGAATCACTTAGAACCCATGCTTTCTTGTTCTGCTTGTTTTCCTGTGCTCCTGGTGAGTCACCATGTCAGGCGTAACACAAGGCGATCTTAAGCCCAGTGCCAGGACTCCAGCAGACACGTGGGAAGTGGCAAAACGCAGCTGTGAGATAATCACAACAATGTGAATGAGTATGCCCCCATCGCCCTCTTCCTGGGATGTAGGGGTCACAGTGCTGAGGTGCAGTGCTGAGGTGCAGTGTTAAGGTGTAAGAGGTAGCAACGTCCTCGTGGTGTGCAACGAAGATAAGCTGGGAAGAAATGACTGCATGTGTCTTGTAATTGGAGAGACAGCCGAATGCACGACACGTTAATAGTGGTACAAACATGGCAGTAGATAAGGTAGCTAATTGGGTCAGTGTGCCTGCTTCAGAGATGAATGGCTACCGGAGGATGAGCGATTCTGACCCCAAAGTAGTTAAACAGCCTCTCATCCTCTTGCAATCAATATAATTACTAGAATCTATTTGCCCAATATTAATATGTGCTATTCACAGCTTGCGATGTAGACGTTTATTCATTTATTTATTTTTTAAATGAGTAATACCTGCAAGAGTTTTGTTATCTTTAAGCAGATGAGTAAATATTGTAGGTGCCTTCTCTACGGATCCCTCGAGAGTGAACTCCCTTTAAAGCAGGAGCCACAGGGCATCGAGATTCCTCAAAGAAATGTGAACTCTGGCGTGGAGACCGCAGCTTGGGATTTAAGTGGGCTGGGGCTAGTCTGGGCAGAGTCCTGGTAGTTTACAATGATAGTGGGACTCCCCCAAACTCCCTACTAGCCAGACCCGACCAGAACTCTCCAGTGCACATGATGGAGCACATTGGGGAGTGTGAAGTTACTGTTGACCGAAAGTCTTGGCTTGGCCATAGGGGCATCAGTTCACTGGGGACGGTCTAAGAGGGAGATGATTGCTGCCTCTGTGTGGTCAAAACGACACCTGATGGGGTCATTGCTGCAATTAAAAAACAAAAGGAGAGCTGGACACAGGAAAATACATGATAGCATGTTTTGGCCTCTCCATCTCAAGCTCTGCGGTGTATCTTTTAATGAGAAGGGGTTCCAGAAACACCTGCCAATTGAATCCCAGTACAAAGTCTGGCCTTCCCATGGGAGCGACACCACAGTGTGCAGTCTCTCTTGTATAACTTATTTTCTATACCAGCAGCTTTAATTCGATATGTTTGCATTTTTTTAGCACAGCCACATCACTGGTACTCACTATCATAGCAAGGTGGAAAGCTGAATTCACCCTGGCAGCATTTGGATGTGCAGTGTGCACGCACGTCCTCACAGAGGCACCCAACCCACTGAGCTATGTATCCACATAAGATGCACGTGGAGAAGAAGTTAGATAGAGGACAGCATCAGGATCTAATGGTGGCATCGTGGGACATGACTCGAAAAGGGAAACACACAATGAGCATGGATAAGTTTAGGACTAGTGCCAACTAATTGCTTCATCCATACATTGAATCCACAAATCTGTGTGTGGCTGTGTGTGCGCATGTGTGTCTGTGTGCACACACACCTGTCTCTGTGTGTGTAAGCAGGGAAAGTGAGAGTCCCCCAAAAAGACAGTTAAACTCTACAATGAGAGGCAATAATGGACGCACCCCAGCAGGGAATGAGACCAAGACCAAGTGCGGGTGAGATATAAAAGACTTTATCTAAACCAATATAGGGCATGCAAAGGACTCTGCAAACTCCGAGAGTGCTCTGTCTGACAATAGCAAAGACAGTCATATTTATTACAAAAATACGTCATGGATTAGGTAAGCTATAGGGGGCACATAATCGTGGGTATTGGGTGGTGAAGACTAGGTACTATGTACAATGTAGGTGCGGTGATCCATGATTGGTGGAGATCCACGTGGTGGCATCGTTGAGTGCTTGGGTTAGATGGGCTCATCGGGGTGGAGTCTCAGGTCACGAGCTGTCCATGTGGATACATTGCTGCTGCACTAACATGTTGCTATTGAGGCCACACATACACATTATTCACTCATTTCTATGTCAATTTAACCTATAAATCCTACAACTCATTAATCTAATACCATAAAAGAGACAGAGAGCAACAGTATATAACTCTGGGTATCCTTAATACATCATCATAAAATCGCTGGTACATAGGACCCAGTATCATGAGTCCAGGTGTCTTTCCGGGGGCACGGGTTAGGGTACCTTTGTCATTCTACACTGTTAGATGTAGTGAGAGACAGCTTTACGGTATGTTATTACAAGAGTGAATAACTGTGTCTGTAGTTAGTCGAGGGTGGGTTGAATTGAGGCACCGTTGGGTCAGAGGGGCACATAGCTTGCACCTCAAAAGGCGACGGGCTGCGGGGGCCGTGTTGTTCATAATTCTTCGTAACCAGGGCATGGCGGTACATGGTGATTTCATGGTGGCATCGGGTGTCAGGAGGCATGGGGGGAGGTGAATGCTTGGTGTGGGCTCAACAGGAATTCAGGGAGGTGTAGCTGCATTATTCTAACATCAGTAAACCTGGACCTTCAAGCCCGAGCCGGGCCTTGGAGGGAGGAGGCTGGGAGTTGAATATGCGGCTCGCTAGGAGGAGGGGGAGATGGCCTTGTAGGTTCTCACGGCTCTACATTTATCAATTAGCATGCACATCATTATAGAGACAGAAAACTGAGGTATATCTGTACAATTGCATGTTTACAGATATGCATTCATCTATGGATATATCATGTGAACTTACGGGCATTATTTATTTTATACTTCTCCGTGGTTCATGAGTACTGTGTTTACAGAATCAATAAAAACACTTTTGTTAACATCACATAATTCACCGTTCTTCATGTTGCTGCTGGGACACATGGGGAAAGCTAGCATAGAACGTGAGGTAGAACGAGGTTGGTGCATACGTACAAGTTACAACGTTATACTTATAATTGGACGGATATACATTCTTAAGGGTGAAAACAATTACTTCAAACGACATCTCATTTGCTGACAGGTGGCGTGTGTTACTTTAAATGAATGGTATATGTTACAACACTTAAAATCATATTGTGCATAGGTACATTGCCTTTTAAATATTGCGCAGTAGCAATGACCTGTGGTCGGTAACAGTAGGTTTGGATATACATATGTGGACAACTTTACATCCATTTTACTATGGACAATCAACATTATGAGTTTTGAGCCTCCTTGCAAATGGCTTAGCAGCATGGGTAAGACTGGGTGGCAGACGGGTTCAACATTCCGGTCTAACACGTCAGACGGAGAACAGGGTAGGGGATTAGGCACAACATATATCATGAGTGTAGGAGTCTGCAGGGGGTCAAGGCATGTTTGATAGGACAGCTTTGTTTTTCCCAGACCTCAACTTAAGCTCCGGTCACTGTCAGGGCAATGATTTACTGCGGAAGGTAAATGATACAGTGCTCTGTTACTTGTTTGCGCTTAGTTGCTCATGAGAACAGGGCTTAAGTGGAGCCGCCATGGGGAGGAGGCTGGGGGAAGTGCGGGCTCGCTGTGCACGATCAAGTGGGGGAGAGGTGCAGTTCTACAGGCTGCTTGATCCACAGAGGCCTGCATTAGTGTACTTAAAATGGAGTCTAAGTGTATTACAAAATGGAGTCTGTATCATGCTACAAGGTGAGCCACGCAGTCTCATGCGTCGGCCAGCAGCCATTCTGCATCCTGGGCCCAGGCGCATCGGTGGCTGCCGACGAGTCATAAGCCTCACGTAGGAGAGGGATGTAGGGGGAGGAGGGTGTAAAAGACCTTTCCTCCCATACACAGCCCCCAACACCTTTAAGATCAGGGTTTTAAAAATGGGAGTGGAAACGGAGAGAACATGAACGAGATGAAAGGTATAGAGAATGAAACACAGGGAGAGGTGGAGAAAAAAAGCGAGGGAGTAAATAAAAACAGAGAGAGGTTAAGAATGGGGAGGGGGAGACAGGGTTGATGTGGAAGAGGATGAAACACATTACATGTTGTCAGGTTCTTTTATAATGGGATTTGTTTAGTTTTCTTGATATCTCTATAAAATATAATAGTATTTCAGCACCGAAAGGCAAACGTTAACAAACAGAAAAACATACTATATCTGGGAAGACATCTGATCACCTGCTTATATTTCCGACTGGGTGTAAATCCTCTGTGTGATCCGGGGCAAAACCTTTCATCTCACTGTTCCTTAACTTCCAAACTTGGGAGTCCCTAGAAGTGGGTGAGCTTGCAGGATGCTAGTTAAAACAAGCCTTCCTCTTGGTTTCTAAGTCTATGGTGTAGAACTGAAAAAAGGCAATATCCATGGCTTATGGATAGTGAACATATTCAAAGAAATATTTTCCAAATGTGGGGATAGGAAGCGCCCCCACCACCCGCACCCCTGCTCAAGAAAAAGTGTATATATTGTCAGCGCAGGCCTAGGTCCCCTGCCGCCCCCTTTAGGTTGTTACTCCATAGACCACACATGGCAATCTGTAGGCCACACCCACTTGTTGAAACTTTGTGTTTTGATTTTCTTTTCTTTTTTAACTTTAATGATTTTTCTTAAGGTTATCAAACATTTCATACAAAATTGATGAGCTGTCATCATCATTTCACATGGAAAATTGTCACATAACTATTACATGACCATATCAACAGTGGCCCCCATGAGCGTAAGAGGGTGACAAATGGAAGAACATCCAACAGTTAACAGGACCATACACCACATCACATGTCCCTTCCACCAATGTTATATAATAACATCCAACATCCTCTGTGTTTTAATGTCAAACGCATGAACTAAGAAGCTAAATACAATGATCCTTATGCACTCCTGGTGACAGGAGAAACTGAATGACTGTAGAATTAGAACGAGAACGAGCATATAGAAAGGAAGGGTAGGGAGTAGAAAGAAAGACAGGAGAAAGAAAGGAGAGTAAAATGAAGAGAGCGAAACACAGACAAAATAACACCAACTCAGTACCAAGCCGAGCGTAGCCTCATCCGATCTTAAGAATACTATTCCACTGGAGTCACAACGCACTACCACCACAACCACAACTAAAGAGCATTGAGGCCATACAAATGAGGAAAGAGCGCTATGTAAATAACCAAATACAATACAATACCTACCATGCATGCACTTGGTTCCTCAGTAACCGCCCACACCAGCAACAAAACCGTACTCATCCAAAGGGTATTATAATACAAGACAGTGGCACTATGAGTGCAACATCCTATACAATAGCATCAGGAAAGAGAGAAGCCCTCCAATTTCCACCGCACCATTGCGTATTCTGGGTAGACATCACCACATGACACCTAGATTGACCATTTGGTACACGTCAAAGAAGCCATCCTGGGTTAACAGGCGGTTAAAAGGCTACCTAGGGAAGTCACCCCGGCCATAGTAGCCCGTCCCCGGGAGGTGTCATTTAGAAACCATGCTCTGCCGGCAGTCTGTAAGTTCTACCACCTGATAGAGTCCGATTGCTTGCACCCCATAAAGTCCGCCAACGGTGCCGGTGCATCCCGCTGGGGAGAATTGCAGTTTTCCTCAAGAGGAAACTCTCCATACGGTAGATGTAGGGAACTAAGTTCCACCATCGTCTTTTGGATAAGGATTGTAAATCTTTTGGTATAAGGTAATAATGTGCCCATACATAATGTTGCAGCGAAAAGCCACTGGCAACATTAAATATGCAAGCTCAATGTAATGATGTTTCGGCAAAAAACGGCAATATTTTTGTTACGAGACATTTTTGTGGGGACATTATTACATGGAACTGATCTTTCCAGTTTGATGCAATGATCTTAAAGGCTACTGCATTCAGGGCATCAAGCACATGCTGTGGTGCCTCACTTGCCAGAAATTGGTGATGAAGTCTACCGCCCCCTATAGCCAACAATGACAATTCCACCTCTACCTTGCACATGCTCAAGATACTAGGCCAACTTGACCCCCAATATGAAAATGTGAACCTATCAAACAACATGTGCCGCAGTGAGCCCATACCCCCCCTCCCCCCGGCATGACCAGCATAGCCCCGCCTGCACACCCTATGACACCTCGTCAGCTTAGATGGGGTGAAGAGAACCCTGTTATATATCATATACAGTGTCTGAGAGACCGATGCCGACATTGAGGTGCACCTAATATCCATCTAGATATCAGGCCACCTATCAATTGGGAAGTCCCCTCCACACATTTCTGCCCACACCCGCTCAGTTATAGACTGTCTTTTGATTTCTCTTTGCACTTAACGCCCTGTGGCGCTCTCCCACCCTATAACCAAACTGGGTATTATTTAAATGATAGAATAGCACATACATTCTCATCATTCTCCAAGCTCCCCCCACACAATCCTTTCACTTACCCTGACCTTGCATGACAACAGCCAACTAAGTCTACAAATGGAGGCATCACTCATTGGTGATAACATCTGAAGTGTACCACAAAAAGGTTCCTTCCCCACCCCCCAAGAAAGAAAAGTGACCTTTAGTGAGAGACTCTTTGTCCATGATAATTCCTAGGTGACAAAGTTTGTGTGGATACAACAGGGGCTCTGCTGATCGTGTTTTGCATCACACAAAGGCCTTCAACATTGTACTGTTATCCCCCAACTGCAAATAACCTGACCGCTTCACCAACAAGAATATGTCAATCATCCCTGCATGGGGGGGGGGGGGGGTTTCGGACATGGCCGGTAATGGCCGCCCAGTCCGAGCATAGACAGTTGCAGGCCATGTCCGCCACCCCCTGTCCCCCAAGAAGTGGGTGAGAGCCGTTCGCACACCAGGGTTCATGCGCAGTGGGGATGGTTTAATTTTTCTTTTTTGGTGATGGACTGATGGCGTATTTTTCCTCTAGCATGGCAGTGCCCATGGGTGGGAGGAGCGCCCAGCTCTGGTACAGCATGGAAGTAGGGAAGGTGGGTAAAGTGTAAGGTGTGTGAGGTTTGTTTTTGGGGGTGAGGTCGAGGGTGAGGAAGTGGAAAGCAACACAGAGGGGCTACTTTTTGCATCCCCACAATCAAGATTGCATCACATGGGGAAGGGCCTTGGGTGGCTGGAAACAGCGGGAAATACACAGTGTATTCCCACCCACTGTTCCAGACACCTGATTTGCTGAGTACACTTCCTTCTGTGTCACCATGCGTGAGAGGTTCTTGGCCCTGTCTGACAGTAACCGAGTCTTGTCCCCTCCTGTGACCAGACTGCCTGTGATGAATCTACTTCCGGGCACCAGTGGTCTTGGGATGAATATCGGTTTCCAAACCATCAATCAGCCCCACACCTTTAGTACACCAGAAGGGATCCATACAGATTTGAAACACAAGAACATTATAAATATATTTGTACAATTTTGGTAAAATAGATGGAGCGGCAGGCTTATCTGCAAAAAAGTTTGTGGATTGTTGTTTAGTTACAAAACAGCAGAAATACAATTATTACCCAATGTTAAAAGGGACTGTCCAGTCAAGTTTGTATACATATATACTTTATCATTATCACAACAGACAGTTCTAGCAAGACTACGAAATACAACCCACCCTGTAAAGGAATGCAGAGGACAGACAGTTTCAAAGAAGGAAAAGGGATGCACTCTGGATACTGACAGGAGGGTAGTTGGTGTTGGGAAGGAGAGAGGGTTTTGCCCCCCCTATTCCGAATGAGAGACAAACGATAGATGGCACTTCGAGAGAGCAGGAGGGAGGAGGGCATGCTCACAGAAGAATGTGCGATCACCTAGTGCATGCATTAGTAACTATATAGTAGAGTGAGTACGAACGCCATATTAGTTATAGACAGCCATTTTGAAACGAGGGCCAAAGCACTGCAAACACACCAAACGTGTTAGTATTAGGAATGCATTCGTAGTACAGAGATAAACCCACACCATCAGCAAGTTTCCGGGAGGTTACATGGCTTCCATTCTCTCAAAGGCTGTAAGCATTCCCCGGGGAAAAAATTTGCTCTGTAAGGCCACGGGACGCGGGCAGAACGCCTCTTGGCAGTTACCATCCCATGATACAGACAGCATGACTCCTCAGTGCCAACTCCCCCCGCACCAGAGTTGCAGCCCTCCTATAATTTAATCCTAAAACCTCCCATATACCACAGTGCTAGCTAGGCCCAGACCCCTGATAAAGCTATTAGACCCTTGATCAATCACAAAGATCAGAAAGCAGGGGTATCTTGCCTTGATGTGTGGGTCACATGATTTGTGGGGCGTGGTGCCAGGGACGGATTCAATTATTGTTCAAAAGGAGGGTGGAGAAGACCACCAGGGGGCGCAGAAGGCAATGGCTGCCTGAAGCTCGGCTCCCACCTCGAGGTGACAGTTGAGATGATTTAGAGCAATCCGAGAAATGAAAACTACCGAAAAACACACTTTTTTAAGCAAGGAAGGTCGAAGTGAGAAGGACTGGGCATGAAAACAAGCAGAGAGGAGCTGCAGACCTAGATTGTGAAGTACTGCCCATCCCCCACCGGTGAGGGCCTGAAGCATGGCAGACAAATGAAGTGGTACGGCTAGCCCCGCGTTGTGCCGGAGAACTAGCCGAGCAAACTATTAGACGACCCTTTGCCCCGATAGAGGCTCCCCAGGAAACGGAACATGAACTGTGGGGACACCCAAGACCCAGCTGCGGGACCGTAATGGGGGCTATGATTGTTGGCCATGCGTGGCCGGGACAGCCTAAAGAAAGGGAAGCTGCGAAGATTGTGGCGAAGCGGGGCCCCAGGCACAGTGAGGTGGGCCAGAGACTTTTCGCCGTTGGAGGTGGCCCCGCCAGAAGTGAACAGTGGAGACAGCATGGATGCTTGTTCATTCGTCTCCTTGATAGCCCTCGATGCATGACGGAATTTAAAAGCTTGCCAAGCCCGTAGGTGATGGATGCTGGCCATAAACGAAAGCCAAAGAGGTTGTGCTCGACCAGAGATCGTCCTGAGAGAAATCGAAGCAGAAATCCCCATAAATGAGCTGTTGGTAACTGCCCCATCGGCACCCAGAGTTTCGCTGTAAGGTCGCGCCGCGGGGCAGTGCGGTAACACAGGCAGACTGCCCAGGGGTGCGGTGCGGCTCAGAAAAGAAGCCGTGGAGCAGCATAGCGACGATCGACCACTACCGCGGGCTGATCGGAAGGCTGATCCGAAAAGAGGAGGAGATTGCCCTCCCTGAGACCAGCACGTGCCCCGAGGCCCACTCACTGAACACAGACCCCGGAGCAGCTGCATCCATCACAGGCGTACGGTGTGTCCGCCGGTTTCCAACACCACGGCTGGGAGAGAAGAAGTCACAGTGCAGGCATTAGAACCAGCTTGGTCCCCACAGCCGAGGAGGCAGTCTCGTCCCCAGTGAAGCAGAGACTCCCCACGCACCCTCCTCCGCTGGGGTAAGCATAGGAGCAGCAGATAAGAGCAGCAAGAGGGGTGCGAAATCGAACCTCACACCTTCAACGTTGCCGCCCATGTGGGGATGTCGCTGGCCTCGAGCCCCGGAAGAGGTCCCGGCTTGGCTGCGGGCAGGGCATAGCCCTAGGCGCCATCAGCACCCGGTCCCCCCAATCCTGCAACACGCGTCAGCCTGCAGCGAGCAAAAGGAGTAGCGCCCGTTAAAAGATCACCACCGGTGTCCTTGGAAGGCAAAAACCATAGGACTCACAAGAGTGGACTGGGCCCTCCCAGGATCCGGAGACTGCACCACACTGCCGAGGGGGACCTCATGAGACCAGCCTGCAGCCGTAAGATCTAGCAGCCCCAGGAGGTGGTCCCCCACCCCTACAACGCAGCGTTCTGGAGCTGCGGCCCCCAGCCAGAAAGGCAGAGCAGAATACGCGGACCACGCGCGGAAAAAGTAGGATGATTTATCACAGGTAAGCGGTGACCAGGGGTGGGGAAAAAAAAGAGTAGCAGCATGGCGGAGGCCCCCAGGAGGAGTCACAGGCTCAGAGCCCTTAGAAGATTGTTGCTGCAGAACCCCCGCATAGGCAGCCGGGCCCGGCGGGGGAAGAGTCGCGGGGTGCAACATTGCAGAGCCGGGGGATCCATGGAACAGCAGGGCTCCAGAAAGCAGAGCCGGACACAGGCCCAAGCAACGCAGTTGAAGGGGGGCTGCAGCACTCAGGACCTATGTCACACACAGGGGGTCCTCCAATAGAGGGGCACACATATTAAGGCAATCCACCAGGAGTGCTGGGGCCAAAGCACCCAGGCAATGTGCAGCCCCACAAGCTTAGAGCAGGGAGACGGGCAGCAGCAAATGTCATGAGAGCAGAAAGCAACAAAGAGTGGCGTGTCAGAATAACACAGTCTTTGGAAACCCCCAGCAATAAGGAGAACATTAACAGTGGAGAGACACCAATAAATACAGTGGAACCTAGGGACAACATCCTGGGATAAACAACAGGCCCGAGAAGGTACCAAAGCAGGAGTTCTCTAATAACGGGGAGAAAGCCAAAGAAGAGGGCCTAGTGCAGAAGACCCAACAGGGAAATTGAGCCTCACAACGCCCCAAAAGAGAAGGTGGGTGAGGGGGGACGCAGGAGCCACATGAGGACGCCACCCAATCAAGTGAATGTCAAGGTCCCCCTAGGACATTGCTACAGGGAGTGGGGACATCAAGAGGCTTGTGCCAGGCGACAAGACCATCCAGCGCCCTGAGACCAATGCGACTCTGGGTCACCTCACAAAGTGTGGGGGGGTCCAAAACAGTTCCTGACCACGTCGGAAATAAACTGTGAAACCTGCATATACCTTGAGGGGACCATTGAAAGGCTGCAAAAATATAGAAGAGCAGTGGAAATTGGCATGCAGACCCCAGTTAAAAAGTCAGACACTATGACCACTACAGCCACCAGAGATGATATAGCAGGAATCTTGGCAGAAATCAAAGCCCTGCGATCAGAAATCCAAACCTCCATTTCTGAAATACGAGGAAAAGTTGATATTATGGTAAGGAAAGTCGAAAATCTTGAGCATAATCAAATCAATGTTGACTTAATAGAATGAATCTAAATGCTTGAATGACTGACATTGAGATAGAGTAGGAGGAATTGGCACTCAAGATCGACGACATGGAGAATAGGGAACGAAGACTGAATCTGAGGGTACTCGGATTACCAGAAAAGGATGGTGAAACCCCCTACCAAGTTGAAAAGACAGTCCAGGAAATAGCAAACCAACTGTTTGAAAAAGAGGGGGGAAGCAAGTATCCATCGAAAGAGCTCACAGAGGGGACAGGGCATACGGAAAAAGGCCCCGCTCTATAGTAGTAACATTCCTGAGATACAAGGAAAACACAGTAATCCTCGCCAGGGCGAAACAAAAGCAAGACATTGGGCCTCATTACGAGTTTGGAGGTAGCCATGCCCTTAATAAGGGCATGGCTACCCCCAAACTAGGGTCTGGGTCCCGCAAAATGGGACTTACCGGGCCATTCCGACCTTGGAGGGCCCGGTAATTCCCTTTCGTGGGACCCGGACCCAGTATGACCCTATTCCCATTTGAGCCCCCATAGGGCTCAATGGGAATGGGGAGGATGGCAACAACGGGCACGTTAATAACGGGACCGTTGCTACCATCAGGTACTGCTTGCGGATGCAGCTCTGCACGCCTAGTCTGACCAGGCATTCCAGAGCAGCACCCGCGAGCATACTTAGAATGTTGCGGCGAGGTAACAACGGTGCGTGTAGCACTTACCGCAACATCCGTAATGAGGCCCATTGACTTTAACGGCACCAAAATAAAAATCTTTCAAGACCTATCGAACTTCACCCTTGCGAGTAGGAGAGCATGTAGGCCACTCACAACCTGGCTGACGGATCAATCCATTCGCTATAGATGGGGATATCCATTCGACCTGACTTTCGAATACAAAGAGAAGACTATAAAGTTACAACTATTGAGGAGGCAAAACAGGTCCTGAACAATCTGGAAAGCACCTGGGGCCCCACAGGCCCCCAGAGCCCCCAGACATCACAGGAGAGTGAAAGAGCAGGATTGCCACAGAGGCAGAGAAGGAGGAAGGGTGGAAGAAGGTTTTTCAAACCGAATCCAATTTCACCAACGAAACCCCCATGAGAAGATAGGCGTAAACGAAATCATGGGCGCCGCAGCGCATAGACTGGCCCCACTCCAACTATTGCTGCATTTAAGGACTCACGAGAACAAGGTAGAAGGGGAAAGGTAGGATCAGACTTTACCCTCATAGATGTCGGAGTTACAACCCCGGGTGTCCCTCAGTTAAAGGAAGGCGTCTCCAAATCAAAGAACTGTGCCACCAGCAATGGTGCCGGTCCAGTTGTCATGTTTAGCTAGTTACACAGTTAAAGGGGGGATGAGGGGAGGGGCAACAAAGGACAGGGTGGAAAAGGGATGCGGGAAGCAGAGGGCCTGGTAAAGTTGAAGGGAAAGCATGGAAATCAGGGACGAGGCAACAGCACACTTATATAATTGAGCATTACTTCCTGATGGAATGGGATCCAAGGTAGTGGAAATTAATGGTACTATTGTCCGTCCAGGGACAACTATCCTGAAAGTGGGTACGCTGAACGCAAAGGGGCTTAACTCACCAACTAAGAGATCCCAATTGGTGAGATAATTCAAAAGAGCAGAGCTCGATATCCTATTTATCCAAGAGACCAGACTAAAGTTGGGAGAGGAACGAGTGCTCAGGGGCAGATCGGTGGGTAAAAAATTCTGGGCATCAGGGGAAAGCAAAAAGTGTGGAGTGGAGATGATCCTTAGTAAAAGAATCAGGCTAGATAACCCGATAGTGGACCCTTCGCCTGAAGGCAGACGTTTAATAATGTGGGGGCGCATGGGGAGCCTCCCAAATAATGCTGATGGGGTGTACAAACCCAATCAAGGACATAGTCCATTTAATGACAGTGCATTAGCATCTCTGAAGGTGAGTGGGGATTATTTGGTAATGGTGGGGGGTGACTTTAACACATGGATCGACCCTCAAATGGACAGACAACAGACAAGGATAAGGAGCAAAAGTGTCACGAGGGAAGACCAGGGTAGGTTTGCAGCCACTCTCATGGGGGAGGGGCTAGTTGATGTCTGGAGGCACTGCAACCCGGGGAAAAGGGGATATACATTCAAGTCAGAGGTACACGACACCTTTATGAGGATTGATTATTTACTGGTTGACAAAGAAAATCAATCCAGGGTTCATGAATGCACTATGCATCCGGTCGCCTGATCGGACCATGATATGGTGGTAATATTTCTAGAATTAGAGGGGGTTGGGCATAGAAACACAAGATGGAGATGTAATGACTCTTTGTGGCGGGACAAATGTTACGCACAAGAGCTTTGTAAACAGATAGAGGAATACGTCCAGATTAACAATAATGGGGAGGTGAGCATAAATACGCTATGGGAGGCAGGCAAAGCGGTGTGGAGGGGGCATCTCATTAGAGAGGGGCAAGACGAAAGAGGGAACACAAACTCCTAGAAGACAAACTGAGGGCGTAAATTGTAGAAATAGAGGGAAGATTGCATGCTCAGGGAACCTACCAGGAAGAACACCTGGGAACCCTTTAAAAAGAAACGGGAAGAACTGAAAGCCCTGGGAAAGGGGGATGTAATAAGAAAGTTGAGGTTCCTGAAACAGACCTTCTAAGAAAAGGGAAACAATGCTGACAGAATGCTAGCCTCCAGACTACGGGCTCAAAGAGCAGACAGGTGGGTCGAAGTAATCCAAACAGAAGATGGGACCCTGATGCTTGCTCCACAGAAAATAGCAGGTCAATTCGCCAACTTTTATGAAAAGCTGTACACGGCTGAGGGAGACACGGGAGGGAGGGGGATGAAGGAATACATTGAGGCATCAGGCCTTTCGCGTCTCAAAGTGTCTGAGCAAGCCTTTCTCGAATCATACATAATGCCAGAGAAAGTAAAGACAGCTATTAAAAGGCTCCCACCAGGAGGGGCCCCAGGAGAGGATGGATTCACCATGGGTTTCTACAAAACAGTTTACGGACACTCTCACCCAACATATGTCCACACTGTTTAATCACATAAGAGAAATGGGCCACGCTCCGCCATCGTTCTCCACTGCACATATAGTAGTGATTCCCAAGACGGGGAGGGACCCCAAATGTTGTAAATCATATTGGCCAATATCGCTCCTGAACATGGATGCAAAAATGTACACCAGAGTGCTAGCGACCCGCATGGAAGACATGATGCCCCACCTGGTCCACGCTGACCAGGTGGGCTTCATAAAGGACAGGCAGGGAGCCGATGCAATGTGGAAAACCCTCGACATTATGGAACGCACAAGAACACTAGAAGGTAATCAAGCCCTCTTAAGCATGGACTCCGAAAAAGCCTTTAACAGGGTTGAGTGGGCGTTCCTGTGGGCCGTGCTGAGCAACATGAGTTTTTGAGAAACATTGATAAGAGGAATTCAAGCCCTATACAGGATCCCGAAAGGGAGGGTGGTTGTCAACAACACAGTGTTGAGAGAGATCGCCCTCTCGCGAGGGACCAGATAGGGCTGCCCTCTCTCACCGTTCCTATATGCCTGTCCATGGAACCATTGGGTAATAACATTAGAAGAGAGAAAGCTATTAGAGGAATCATTGTGGGAGAGACTGAATACAAGCTAGCGATGTTTGCAGACGACATCCTCCTCTATCTGGAAAATCCACAAAGTGATGTCCCTAAGGTCCTAAACATGATCTGAAACTTTGTTAGATGGGCCGGACTGAAAGTGAACCGTGACAAATCGACACTTTTCCTCTACAAGGTCTCAGAACATCACGACAGAGACACGACAACCATTGGAGGTATTCCAATCACACGGCAAACCCTACAATACGTGGATATCAACATCACAAGGTCCTCCGAAAAAAATGGTATTATGCCAACCTGCCACCCCTGTTGATAGAGATATCTAAAGATCTAACCAGATGGGCCTAATTGACAATATCGTGGCTGGGGCATCTAAACGCCGTAAAAACAGTAGTGCTCCCTAAGCTACTGTACCAATTACAAATGCTCCCCATTGCCACAACAGGGGTCCACTTCACAGAGATAAAGAACATGCTACTCAGATTCCTGTGGCAAGGGAAAAAGCAGAGAATATCATACACCAGGCTAACTCAGCCCAAGGAAAAGGGGGCGACAGGGTTCCCCAACATGTACACTTACAATCGAGCAGCCCAGCTCAGGGCCATAGTCCCCCATCTACATGGAGATAAGCAAAAACAATGGGTAGCCATCGAAAATCGCAAAATGAGACTAGTCTCACTAGGAGAACGGATATGGGACTCAAAGAACTCCTTCCCAAAAAGTGTCATCAATCATTTTGCATTAGGTTCCCTCCTGATACTATGGTGGCAGAAGGGTGAGATGACAGGGCTCACAAAGTGGCCATCGCCTATGAGCTGTATATGGGCCCCTCTGATCCGCGAAAGTATAATGGAGCCGCTACGGTACCAGGATTGGTACGAAGCAGGGCTGGAAAGGGTGGGCAACTAATAAAACCCAAGGTGTGCATTTCAATTCAGGACCTAGAGGCAGGTCTACAGAGGGGACCGCTGGATGTGTTTAAGTTTCTCCAGTTAAAGGGCAGCTTGACGGCAAAGAAATGGAAGCACAAGCTCATGAGAGATCTTACCCCCCTGGAAACAATACTGAGCGAGTCCTCCCACACGAAAGGACTCATCTCAGGGTTCTACGCAGCTCTCACCGAGGCTAAGGGGACCAAGACAGAAAGCCTCCGAAAAAGATGGGAGCAAGACATAGGCCCGATGTCAGACGGCCAATGGTCCGTGCTATGCAGGTCAGACCACAAAACATCGATCTCGGCCCAATATAAACTCCATGGTATAAAACATTTGCACAGGTGGCAACCCATGTGCTGTAGGGGATGCAGTGCCCAGGCTGACTATTGGCACATGTGGTGGGCCTGCCCAAAGTCACAAGCATACTGGAAAGAGGTACTAGCATGGATCAAAAAAATCAAAGGGTTTCCCAGAGAATTAGTCCCAAAACTGGTCCTATTTGGCCTGGAACAGCAGGAAGAACAATAGACAAAGGTTCCCCACATGACTCACTTTTTACTACTAGCGGCGAGGGACTGCATCACAATTAGTTGGAAACTTCCCACCCTCCCGAACGAGGCAACCTGGGCAAGGAAAGCCAAAGACCTTTACGAAATGGAAAACATAACTAGCCTCCTGCACGATCACCTATCAAACAGAGAAATTGAATGGGCTCCCTTCCTTGAAGCCTATAAGTGACTGTTTTATACCCACCGAGGTTCCATCTTCCCGAGGACATTGGCTATAGGAGACATAAATGCCCCAAATGCTTCCCGATTGAAAGACTGGGGGGGGGGTGGAGGTAGGGGGATTGGGATGTTGCTTGAGGGGTAATGGACCATATGTTATTGGTTTGAAAAATGCGTAATGAAAAGAAATGTAAAAAAAGAGGGTGGAGGACCTTGTAGGCGGCTGGCACATCTGGGAGTGAGTGAAGTATGCGAGTTGGTATGCCCTTGGCTCTCCCCTTGGGCCCATCTCTGTGTCTGCCAGGTGCACCATTACCATGATAGAGTAGCATTGTTTTCAAAGTAAATAATTGCCTGTGTTTCTGCATATGATGAGCTCAGAAACACCGGCGGGGACGGCGATGGACGAGAAGGCTGGGACCAATGGCCTAGCATCCCCTATAGAGTGGTCCACCAATGTATAGGGTTGCCCCAACCAGCCTTGCACGTTTTCACTTTATGTAATAATGACACTGATGAAGCCAGGCGTCCTTTTAACCTGCTGCACATCCCCAATTGGCAGAACGTTGGGCGGAAGTAGAGTTCTTTGCTGATGTATTTCTATTTGTAGAAATAAATACTTGTTATCCTTGCAAGCGTTGTTTTTGGGACTTTTTCCCTGGCGGGTTGCATGTTTTCCTCGTGTGAGCGTGCAGGGGCATGCCTTCATTGGTGTAGTAAATAATAACAACAGTTCAAGGATACTTGGTTTCAGCACAAAGGGAACAATTGGTCATAACATGTTTCTAGGGGACTTCAGAGAAGGACCAGGGCGACAGAACCAGAATTTAATTTGTGCTTGTAGGATTTCTTGGTGCTCGACAAGGTCAAGTCGGTTTCAGGTTTCTTTGCAGCTACTGCAACAGAGGTCAAGATGGGAGACACCTGCAAGTATCAGGCAGCTACCAGTTCGGCGAGCGAGGCTGGATGGATGGCTGCAGGCCGGCCTAAACGGCGGCTTGGGGTCAGTAAGCATGGTCTCACTGCTGTTCGGCAGTTCTGAAGCACTGGTCAAGGTGTCTTGGATGCTTTGGTGACTGTCAGTAGATGCTTGTTGATGCACTTCTCCTAGCTTCCTCACTGGGCTCATGTCATCCTATAAGGTGGGCGGCCCAAAGCTGAGAAGTGTGTTTCAGGCAGCTGCCTTGTCCTTGGATTAGGGTTCAGAAACTCTCTGGCACTTCCAACCTTGGAGGCTTGCTGCAGAGACTAGCTGGGCATGTTTGTGCTGACTGGGTACCAATTCTGGAGCTTCTGGAGGGTCCTCTGGGTTCGGTATCTCCCTCTGTTCCGTGGTAGATGATTCACTGGTGCAAGATGGAAGGCAGACTTTACCTTAAGCCAAGGTCTAATGCTGAGTTATTCTGAATGCTTCTGGTAAAGCCTTCAGATAATCTGCCAAAAAGAGGGGCTGCGATTGGTGTAGGCTAAGCCTACCTTAAGGAACCAATCCTGGGGTCCCCACCAACAATCTCCTGTATGTATGAGGTCATTACCAGAGTGCTTTGCAAGAGGAAAGGTAAAGGGGTGGAAACATGTGCTATTAAGTCTCACCAATTTTCCTGGCCATTGTGGATCAGAGAGTCTCTCTGGTTAATGGATTTCTCTGTGGTTCCTAATTAAAGTGGCAGGTTACCCTTGAAACTGCAGCGAGACCAGACTCTCTGGCCCTGCTAAACAACATACTCATACCTTATGGATGGGGTCCATCTGCTGGGTTGACTACTGTAAACATACAGATACAGACATGACAGTTCACTGTCAATCAATACTGAGAGGCCGGAGCTGGCATCACGATGACACTGTGCATAGAAAAGGTTCTTGCGGTTTCTTGCCTCCTTTATTAATCTATGCAGCCAGGCCCCATGTGGGCCTGTTTGAAGAACACTCTATTAGTATGTACATTTTCTACCACCAGCGGCAGCTCTCAACAAAAGGATAGGGTGGATCCATGGAACCATTGTTAGTTAATTAGGCGAGCCATGGCAAGGGGAAGTTGTGGCCCTCTCCCTTCTGATGATGCCTCGTGTACTCCTCCTGTCATATCGCACCTAAATATGACAAGGGGGACTGTAGACATGAGTTCATGTGTATGCCGTGCAGTGAGCATAGTAAAATGTGTGCGGATTAGCCCCACGCATTTTCTGGTGGTTGACCTTCCATCATGCAAATTAATTTAAAATTTCTAAAAAAGCTCCGGCGAGCGCACACCCACTGTGCGGATGGTCGAATTCCTCTCACTGACCACAGGGGAAACATTCACTTTTGAGAGAGTGATGCCGGAGATCCCATTCACCACAATACCTCATTTCTGGTGAGAAATACGTCCATCTTCCATGTTGTCGAAGTGATTGGCATCTTTTTTTTTTTGATTTGCCAAATTCTTGTCCTGTATGAAGAGCCTTTGTTTTTGTTTTTTTCATCAGGCACCTGCTGTGTTTCCATCACTTTGATTGCACTCAGGTGCGCATCCACCTGTCACAAAATAAGTGCTGATTTAATTTAATTTAGGGGAACATGATTAAAATTAAAATGTGTAAACTTTGGAAAGTAATTACATGTTTCATCTTTAAATATTCTAATCTTTTGCAGCAGCTGGTGCTGCCCAACTCTCTCAGGAATTACTGCGTTACATGAGAACATTTTAGAACTGTTTAGCAACTGCTCAAGAGTTCCTGTACCTTTCATAAAATCATTGTCGCCACTCTGTGTTTCAATAAAAGCAGTCCCTTCTAAGGGCAATTTACCCATCAGGGATAGTCATTGTCAAACTAGAAATTATATCGTGCCTCCTATTGCTATGAATATATGTATATTGGCCTACGCCAAGCTGCTAACAAGCTGCTTATAAACTACATGTGAATAAACTCGCATTGCAAGGTCCTGACCTTAGAAACCATGTAAACTGTCATTTTGGGTCAAGCCGCCATTTTAGGTTTTCTTGCTCTATAAAGTCACCATGTGAGCTAAAATGGTAGCCTATGTTATTCAGAACAGAACTCGATTGCCATGACCTCTGTACAGCTAATGTATAACTTGCCTGCAGGCCACTTGTTAGGGTCATGAGCTGAGACCTTGTCCTTCTGCTGACCTGTGTGCAATGGATTACCTGTATCACCGAAACTGATCTATAATTGAATGAGAACACCTGCTTAACTATATTGTATAAATTAAGTCCTGCATTGTAATGTTAGGCCTAGAGCATACATTATTACCATTTCTTCTTGTTAATGTATAAACCTAAGATGAACTAGATTTGACCTGGCAAGGGACCCTAGAGCAGTAACTTATTTATGGAATGGTTAACCTGCAGAAAGGCTGGACAACAGGCTGGAGAAATGTATAAAAGCCTGACTGTTTCAATGAATATTTGCACTCACTGAGCACACCGAACCATGCCAGAGTTCGCTGTGTTGTACTGAGGGTCGATAGCTATCTGAATTTTGTTCTGTTCTTTTGTAACTGGATTCAGTATAAAATAAAGTGCTTTGTATGTTCCTTTGAAACCTGTGTTTGGTGTGTTTCCTTTTTGGTTACCCTGCCTCATATTATTTCCTTGTTTTCACATCATATGTTATACCTGTGTCACGATTCGCTCCCTTCGCTCCCGTTCCCGCCACTTGGGGGCATGTTTTGGGGTTTATTCCCTACTGGACATTTCCTCCGAACCCAATGCTACAGTGCTGTGATGAATTGGGAGCGCTAAAACCTTATTTTTCAAGTTACTTCCGTTCCGGATCCATTCCAGGTTTTTGGCAGTCAGCATGCTACTTTGATCAAATGACTATGCTTCCCAGAATGCCTGGCTCACTGCTTCACCTTCTCCCTTGCAGGACACGGTTGGGTGGAGGATAGGCAACACCTGTGGCTGCAGGTGCAGCAGGCGGCAAACCTGAGGGGTGTGCTCGTTAAGCAGCTTTAAAAGCCTCAGTTTACTTCAGTCCAGCGCTGGTCAACGTTGCAGTGTTTCCTGTTGTGACTAGTCCCTTGTTCCTTGTTCTTAGCTTATGTGCCTAGTTCCTAGTTCCTGTTTTCTTGTTCCTCCGCCCTGGATTTCGGATTCATGCGCTAAATTGATTTCTGCTCCCTAGATTCCCTTTTTTGTCTTCCTCTGTTTGCAGGCAGCATTTCTCAGTGCTTTCCCCTTTTAGATGCAGCCCAGTTTGTCTGTGTTCTATATTTCTTTGACTTTGTCCTTTGCTGCTGTAAACCCGTATGCCTTAGCCTTCCTCTTAGATTAGCTTCCTGTCTTTTTCTTGGAGGGGTAGGGGGAAGTTTGCCTTGGTTATTTCGTTTTTCCCTGCTCCTGATCCTTACTTTCTATTGGGATCCATTCCATGTTTTCCATTGCACTTCTGCATTTATTTCCCATTTGATTGTTAGGTGTGGTGTGCTGTTGTAGCTAGCTCCTGTGTGAATGCTTATGTTTTCCTCACTATTTTGTAATCACTATTCCAACTTAGGTATTTAGTTTTCCTCCCATTGCTGTTATAGCCTTTCTGGGTCCCAGTTTGATCAACAGGGTTTGTGGGCTTGCTGACATTCAAGAGGTTTTTCTCGTCCTCGTGAGTACTGTTTTTTAGTTCCCTTATTTAATACCATCAAGAGTGTTAGTTCACAGATCCTGTCATTGCTTGCCCTCTACGTGGGTTTAGCGCTGTCAGTACCTGTAACAGCAATTTGGGGTAAGGCACTTGCCGACTTTCCTCGCGGTCAGGTGCTTACCCCACATCCCTTTTCATATATTGGTTTTGTTGTCACACTCTATTTGCACTCCTGGGTTTTAGAATACATGAGTCTTGGTTCTTGTGTGCACATAGTTTAATTCAAGGCTATTCACTGTGTGATTTAGTGCACATTTCCCTTGCCATATTCGCTGCCTTTGTACTCGCCTGACTAATCCTGATAACCTGCCCATAGAATGCAATGCACACACCGTTCCAACTCTTTCGTCATCATACGTCAGTCCCTGTTCTATTCCATCCACATCATAAGTCATTTCCTGTCCAACTCTTTTCCCATCATAAGTAGTTCCCCGTCCAACTCTGTCCTCAACATGAGTAGTTCCTCTTTCCCCATCATGAGTCATTCCCTTCCCAACTCTTTCCCCATCATATTTCGTTCCCTGTCCAACTATTTCCCAATCTTAAGTCGTTCCCTGTGCAAGTCTTTTCTCATATTCAGCTGTGTCCTGTCCACTGCTTTTTCCATCATGAGTCTTTCTCTGTCCAACTCTTTCCAGATAATGGGCCTCATTCCTCCCCATTCCCATTGAGCCCTATGGGCCTCAATGGGAATGGGGAATGGATTTTTCAATGGGGGCTTACCAGTCCCTCCAGGGTCGGAATGGACTGGTAATTCCCCATTGAACCAGGTCGGACCCGGACCCGGTATGGGAGGTAGCCATGGTGCAAACAGCGCCATGACTACCCCGATACTCGGAATGAGGCCCAATGACTCATTCCCTGTCCAACACTTTCACCATCATAAGTCATTCCATGTATAACTCTTTCTGTATAATAAATTGTTTCCTGTCCAACTCTTTCCCAATCTTAAATCGTTCCCTGTTCAACTGTTTCCCAATCTTAAGTTGTTCCCTGTCCTATTCTATCCCAATCTTAAGTCGTTCCCTGTGCAACTCTTTCCTCATATTGAGTTGTGTCCTGTTCAATGCTTTTTCCATCATGAGTCTTTTCCTGTCCAACTCTTTCCTGATAATGGGCCTCATTACAACTCAGGCGTTAAGGGTTAACGCCACTGTTAACCCTTAACGCCTGATTCCGATTTTAACGCCTGCTTTTAGCAGGCGTTAAAATCCATGGCGCTAACCCGCCATGGTGCTAATTACGCCACCGTAATTTACGGCGGCGTAATTAGCGCCTTCCCCACTCCCATTATGCCCTATGGGGCAGAAATGGGAATGGGGAAGGGAAAATGGGAAATGGGGATTTACCGCCCCACTCACCTTGGAATGGGGCGGTAAATCCGCCATCCACCATGGTGTAAACATAGTTTACACCATGGTGGTAAAGTTGGTGCAACTAGCACCAAGGTCGTAATGACCTCCAATGACTGATTCCCTGTCCAACACTTTCACCATCATAAGTCATTCCCAGTCCAACTCTTTCCGTATAATAAATGGTTTCCTGTCCAACACTTTCCCCATCATAACTTGTTCCCTGTCCAGCTCCTTACCCATCATAAACGTTCCCTGTGTAACTCTTTTCCCAACAAATGTCATTAATTGTTCAACTCTTTCCTCAATATAATCTATTCCCAGTGCAGCCCATTCCCTATCGTAAGTCATTCCCTGGCCAACTATTTCCCCATCATACATTGTTCTCTGTCCAAATCTTTCCAAATCGAAAGTTGTGCACTGCCCAACTCTTTCCTCATTATTATTCATTCCCTGTCCAACTCTTTCCTCATCATGGCTGTGCCCTGTCCAACTCTTTTCCCGTCAAGAGTTGTGCTCTGTCCAACTTTTTCCCCATCGTGATGTATTCCCTGTCCAACTTTTGCCCATTCTTAGTCATTACATGTCCAACTCTTCCCCCATCATGAGTGATTCCCCATCCAACTCTTTGCCATTTGTGAGTTGTTCTTTGTCTAACTCTTCCTTCACCATGAGTATTTTCCTGTCCAACTTTTTCCCCATCATGAGTCATTCAAGCTCAACTCTTTCCTCATTGTGGGTCATTCCCTGTCCAACTCTTTACCAATCCCAAGTCGTTCTATGTCCAAACCTTTCCCCAACATCAGTCATTCCCTGTTCAATTCTTTCCCTATAATGGGTCATCATTCCCTGTCCAACTCTTCCCTTGTCAGAAGTCAATCACTGTCCAACTCTTTCCCCATCAGGAGTTGTTCCCTATGCAATACTTTCCCCAGCAGAAGTAATTCCCTGTCCAACCGTTTCCCACCATAAGTCATTCCTTGTCCAACTCTTTCCCCACCATGAGCCATCTCTTGCCTATTCTGAATTATTCTCTGTCCAGCTCTCTCTGCTCCATTTGCTCAATGTTACTGGTGTTCTCCATTTGTTTCAGAGCTATGGTGATGGCATATATAAGGGAAGAGACACACAGCTATTGGACTCAAAGTAGAAGATCCGCTGCTGTGCAGAGAGAAGAAATCACACGTGTCCAAGAGAGTGGTTGCAGACTTATTTATATTGCCGAACCATTAAAATAGAGAATTGGAAATATATATGTGTGCCAATCTTGTTTTGGGGTTGGTTGTTAAATTGGCCTGCATGGTGTCATTAAATTCAAACATCACTACATAGACCAACTCTGTGCACGTCTGAAATCATATGCGAATTATGAGGGCCACCCATGCGTCTCTCCAAAATCTAATTGTGGGTGCAGGGGATTCTGAAGCATTTAGATGAGTGATCATATAGTCACCTTGCCAAGGTGGGACACACAGTCCTGCTTTTCTGGATGAAGCCTATCCCATACCCCAGTCCTATGGACAACCAAATGGAAAGGGATGTTGAGACAGAATGCCATCTGGGGTGGGCAGGAAAGCTTGATCATTTACGATTTTTATTATATAAGATTATGTGAGTAATTCATTTTCGGAAAAGGAGGACTGCAGGTCACATACCCGCTTCATCCATTGTCCATACCAAAAATATAGTACACATGTGCTTTTGTTGTAACCAATTTCCTGACATCTATGTCATCTGCTCTACAGTGGCACAAAAAAAGTTCAAAGTTCACATGTGCATTCCTGACTACCGCTGGATCACATAGGTCCTGCAGGCAGAGGTGCTTTTTTTAAAATCTTCTGCACCTCTGATCTATACTGTATTAATAGTATACCTTAATCAGTATGATGGTAAGGACATCTGTAAATATAAGCAATACATGGTTGGGGGATTGTGACTTTCATTAACACAAAGATGAATAACCACAGTAATTTGATATCCCACAAGTGTCATCTCTATGAGCAGGGCTAAGCTAAGATGGAAAACAAAGGGGGGTCTGGGAATCTCTCTACCAGCACGAACACAGCCCAATGACCTGTTCCTGGGTGAATAACCCCTGGGAGAGACTCTACCAAGTCTTTAGCTCACTGTCCCTTTCACAGAGAAGAAATGTCCCCGCATATCAGCCTTTGTCCTGCCCAGGGGCAGTCCAGCGCCGAAATGCTAGGCAATTCTCCTCTGAACAAAAGTACCATCAGTAACCCCATACACGTGTTTCAGCCTTGTTGGGCATCATCAGTGAGGTGAAACTTGCCTCTCTAAGAACAGTGAGCAAGGGGTCCATGTCTGGATCGCCCTGTTAACTTAGGGTGAAACCCAAAGTTAATTTATGCAAAACAAAGGGGGGTCTGGGAATCTCTCTACCAGCACGAACACAGCCCAAAGACCTGTTCTTGGGTGGATAACAAGAGTACCATCAGTAACCCCATACACGTGTTTCAGCCTTGTTGGGCATGATCAGTGAGGTGAAACTGTTGCCTCTCTAAGAACAGGACTGATGATACTCTTGTTCAGAGAAGAATTGCCTAGCATTTTGGCGCTGGACTGCCCCTGGGCAGGACAAAGGCTGATATGCGGGGACATTTCTTCTCTGTGAAAGGGACAGTGAGCTAAAGACTTGGTAGAGTCTCTCCCAGGGTTTATTCACCCAAGAACAGGTCATTGGGCTGTGTTCGTGCTGGTAGAGAGGTTCCCAGACCCCCCTTTGCTAAGCTAAGATGGGACTGGTGTATATTGGTGCCTGGTCTCCACAGCTGACGTGTGAAATAATAGTCAGGATGCTGCCTCTTTGATTCTCCAGCAGGAAGGGTAACACCTTCCAGCAAGGCACAGACATTTCCCCCAGGAGGTTTCCTGGGAACCTTTGCCTCAAGGTAGTGCCTTAAGAAAGGCACTCTCACCCCATGGTGCCAACTACTGGAGGCTCTTTGAAGTAAGCAGGCATGAGAATGGGGCTTGGTAAGAGTAGCCAGAGAGAAAAGGTGGGCTGAAAATAGGAGCCTATAATCTTTACTTCTCTTAGGACGTCCCTCCTGTTCCTATACACTCTATTTCCTGCAGGTTAGGCATTCTGGGTGGGATGTCAGAAGACAAAGCAAACTTGTTAGAATAACAGTGACTGGATCCCATACAGCAGCCTTGATGAGGACCAATCCTCTCTAGCATTGTCCTTTCCAAAGTTAATGAGCTTCTCCTCATTCTTTGATCCATTGTTGGAAGTATTGGCTACTTAAAAGTCTTCTACCATTGAGGGGATGACAGAAAGCATCCAAGAGAGATGTGAGCTCTGTCCCCTCACCATCCCCAGGGAACGGTGTGGGAGTCAGCTGTTAGTCCAAGGCTTCACTGTTGCTTGCACTGGAACCAGAACCATGTTCACTGCGGGTGAAGGATCATCTGTAGGTGGCAGCCAAGCCCCCTGGAATGTAAGTACAGAGCAAAATGACTCACATTATTCTAGTGCCCCTGGATTGGGACTCCCAGCAATGTCTGAACCGTGGAAGTGACCCCTGCAGAAAGCATAGACCAGGAAACCAGGCTGGAGAATCATATATTGTCAGTTGGAAATACCTGTAGCCCTCCTGAGCCACTAATCACGGTGGGGAGAAGCAGCAGCTGCTGTGGTACCGTCCTTGGCTCCAAGGAGAATGCAGCATCAGTGAAATCAACACACCCAGTGAGTTGGGGAGACCGATACAAGACTGGTCTGTGTTGAAGCCAAGGTTGCAAGCACCAACATTGCATGGCGAGTGCTGGAATGAAATAGTTAAAACACATGTGATTAAAAGATGCACGTAAAGTTGAACTGCTGATCGTTTTGTGTAAAAGTGGGCCTGAGACCGGCGGAGGGGAACCCGGGGTGAACAGTCAATCACCCGAGAAGTTGTGCATAAGAAAATCCTGAGGAGAAAGGAACTTTCAATGTTTGATTCAGGTATCAGGTCCTCTGAAATAAGAGACTTTGAATGGCAAAGAGGCTTTGGCACAGAAGGTCCTGATACTGAGACCTGAACTGCATCCTCGTGCCAGAAAAGCCAGAGTATGTTCTAAGCTCGAGTGTGCCGCCTTGTCCCGTGCTGAAAAATTAAGAAAGGGAAGCTAACGGCACAGCTATCCTGACATATCATTTCTTGAACATTTTTATTTTGCATGACATTGTTTCTCACAATATTTTGTAGCATAACGGTAAGGTTTGGATTTATTAGTATAGGCCCTTTTATTTTGACAAAACACCACTAGAACTGCATTATTATTATTATTATTTGATGGTCAGAGCTTGCACCCATGTTTAGATTTAGGATTAGATAAGGTTTTTTCAAACCCAATTGAAGTTCAATAAACACCCTTGAACTGTGGTCACTTGTGTCTGTCTTTCGGTTTGATACCATGCCTTCCGTACACTCCGAAATCACTGACCCTGCGTCTCCCATGGTCTCTGCACCTTCCAGAGCAGGAACAGATGTCTGCTGGGGACCACAGGCCACCCTCCCTAGGAACGGATTGTGATTATTTGCAGTTATGCCACTCGGGTATCATCATCACCCACACATGGCAAAATACCTTCAGAGTAAGGGAGGCACATACAGGAATCAGCCATGTGAGCTGCTGTTTGACTTGCTCTAAGCCAGGTCTGACTCAAGTGAAATCTCGCCTTCGGGGTTCATAACTGCAGTACCTCCCCTACTAAATAGGAACACAGTCTCGATTTGCCAGGCCCTCTCAATGGACCAACCCAATTTGGCAGGCCATTTCAATGCACAGACCCACTTTGCACTAATGCACAGGCCTGAACGTGTCCATCTGTTAAGCACTCTGCATGTAAACCAATGGCAGGGTTATGGTGCTGTGGTCGTCCCGCCATGCCATTTTAAAACATAAGGAGGCAAATGGGAGAAGGAAAGAGGAAACGTGCAGCAAACTAGCTTTTATTCTTTTCATGTTTTCCTCTGCCTCATAAAAACAAAACAAAAAACAAACAAAAAAAAAAAAGCAAACGCTGCCTGACAGTTGGCAGGCAGCATTCACTAAGTGTAGAATCCGTCTAGTTTTCCCCAAGGCGGATTATACCCCTGCATGGGAAACCCCATGCAGGCGTAAATCGGGGTGCTTTGCAGACTGTGTTCTAATGGATTCCAGTGGGATTCTCCTACTATTGAGCAGTTGCAATTGCAAAACTTACCACATTAGAATTAATTGGTCTGGTGCTCGGCCTAGACAGAGGAGGAAAGCACAGTGGAGCTGCACACCTGGCTTTGGGTATGCAGTCTTTATAACAAACACGTTATAAAGAATGGACATATATTGAATCTTGTATAACTAAACATTTTTATAAAGAATGCACTTAGGGGTGGGGTAAATGGTTAACTCTTGTGGGGAAATGGTTGGGGTTGGTTTTAGGGGTGGGAAACAGGGTTTTGGGTATCCCCCTCCCTTGGCTTTGCTGGCCTCATACGCCTTGAAAGGGCAGAGATAGACACGTCACGCCTCGCTTTTACGCCTCTATTTAACGTTGAAATTGACCTCCTTTGTGGAATGTCCGCCATGTCGCCCTCGCAGAACGTTCCAGGGGCTTTGTGTTTACTCGGCTGCCTGTGTCACTCCATCTCTTGCAGAGTGAAATCCCAGTGACGCTTGCGATCTGCATAGCCACCCTCACACCCCAGAGAGCAGATTGGGCGAGGCGTGCTGTCCTCATCTCCCCTTCCATTCCTCGTGTCCGCCCGCCCATAATGCTGGCTGACAGTGCTTTCCTTTCCAAGCACTGGCTGTCAAATGCATTCCATTCGCCGCTGCCCGCTCCGGGTCTCCACAGTGCAGAGCCAAAGTGACAGCTCGCAGCTGTTCTGCGCCGCCCTCCTCTGCGTCCGCTCCTGCTGAGGCTGGCATGCAGCGCCGCTCGCGCATCTCCTGGGCAAACCTCTCCCTCGCGCACGTGCCACATACAACACACCATTTTTGCTTTTGCTTTTTTATTGATTTAGCTGAGATTAATCAACTTTTCAATACGTATTACCACAAACATTTAAAACTATCATGCTATACAATTATCAGGACTAACACATTATATCTAGAACTGGACAAATGCATGATCAACACAGTAAAAGCAATGAAAATGAACATGAAGATACCTTTAATACATACATATGCAATCATGTGTAGACCGATTACCCAGTAATTGACAATGTGTTATAGTAACACACTCATGTTCTGCACACCATTTTTCAAGCCCATGAAAGCTGCTGGGCTTTGACTTTCTGGGAAAACAGACACAACTAACAGAGTTTCCTAGCATACACAACCAAACACACCTTTCATTGAAAGCCTTGGTGGGTGTGTTAGCCAATCAGATTCCTCAAAACCTAGGCCTGGCTATCTGGCTGCCCCTCCTCTGCCCACTAATATCCCATCCCCTAAACTCTCCCCCAGACTTCAGCTTCCTGGCCCACACTTACCACTCCCAGTTGCAGGGTCACTGCTCCTGGCATCAACTGTTTCTCTGCCCACCTGGCAACCCTTGCACTTGGGTCTGTATCTGTAACCCTACAGTCCCACAACCTGCACTTTTGGACACCTGCTGTCTGCACTTACCCTTGCACCTGCCACCTGCTGGCCGCACTTCTTGTTATTGTTTTGATTATATATATAGCACTCCCCATCTCCTTTCCGCTGGCATTTTTCCCACCCCCCTCCCCTGGACTTGCGCAGTTTCAATGTCACTTGGCCTAGTGAGATCGTTGTCTCTGTCACCCCTTCCTTGCCTCGTCGCGCCTTGAAACACTTGTGCATACGCGCGTTACAAATGCCATATCATATCATATCATATCGCATCACCCTTGAATATTAAAGAAAGGCTTGGCATGGAGCTCACCGGTCGTGGCCCTTTTTTCATGACCAATGCATTGCTCATTGCACCTGGCAGGATTGCCTTCGGTGCTACTAGCAATATTCACTTCTTCTGGCACCTTCACAGCCAGTAACAGTGCTGAGGCCCTGTGTTAAGGACTTTCCTTCGATCGAGCCTATTACTAGGCCCCGGGGCTATTACTGGTCATTTGAGCCCTCAGTATGCGTAATTATTGCTATAGTTTTGTGATGGCTGCTGCTTCTAGCCCCTGCGCATCGACACCACCTGCTTTGTAAAATATATAAAGAAATGAGTTCTATTCTGGCCATATTGTTTTGTATGTTATTATTGCAAGGACCCATTTACTGTAAGGAAACACCATAATATCCGGGTGCAAGTGGCAGTGCTGTTGGTGGGCTGGGGATAGCCGGGGCCGAACCCCAGCAGTCGCCTAAAACTCAGGTTGAGGATCCCTCCCCACCAGCAAAGAAAGACACATTTGTTTTCCTTTATAATTGCTGTAGCCTGGGGATTTCATATAATTCTAATTGGTTATTTATAGCACATTAAATATTCAGCGGTTTCTAAGCGCGGACCTGGGGATCAAACCTGTATGGCTCTGTACTGTCTTGTTGCAAAGGCAAGCATGTTTCTCCTGAGCTATCCTCCTAAAACAAACTCGGTTCCTGCTGGTAGCAAGCCAGTGTCACAACCCTTGTGCTCTTTCAGAGCTGCTGAACCTCCTATTGTTTTATTGAATAGACTGATGGGCGTGATGGGCTTCATGTTTGAATGAAATGAAAGAAATTAGGTACCTATAAAATAGCACAGTCCAATGTTCGAATCCACAGCATGGGGACAAAAAATAAATAAATAAATACATAAATAAAAGGTGAGGAAATCTATGTTTTTGTATTGTCCCTTCCTGGGGATTCGAACCCATGACAAGACAGTGTTATTTGGGAAAGGTTGTATTAGTTGTCTTCCATTCAGTAGACTGCTTGACACATAAAGCCTGTGTCAAGCAGGCTATTGAATGAAACTTGTCTCTGGTTTGAATTCTCATCAGTAGACATTTAAAGAAAAGGGGGGGAGCGGGCACTGAGATAAACCACTTTTGTGTTGTCCTTTGTTGGAGACACTTCAGACCATGCCATTATTTAGGCAAAGCCCGTCATTTGGGCCGCACGCCATCGTTACGCCTCCCACCCCCCTAAATTTCTCACCCCACTTAGAGCACTGGCTAATGGTAACAACGACCATTTCGGTAGAGCTAACCGGCTGCAAGAGCACCACAGTCCCTTGTTATCGACTGAGCTGGTGGGCCGTTACCACAGGTTATGGACCCGATCAGTATGGTGACGTGGATATCCTCACTTAATTCTAGTTCATTGGATCTTTCAGCCTCTTCCATCTAGCGCTCATGAGGTACATTTGAGCACATGACACATCCCTGTTCTTCTCATAGGCTAGTGTTTATTCACAAGCAAGGCATGAAACAATCATGGAAGGCAAACATGTGCAGACATGTTTTTTTTTTTTTTAACTTGCAGAATTGTAAGCAATTTGCAGGTGGCCATATTGACCTGCACATTTCCAGGAGGCTGTGCATTAAACACATGAAGGGTTGTCCGTCCCACTTGAATAGACTGGGGATGTGAGTGTGTCCCCAAAACGAATGTATGGCAGGGTTCACAGAAAGCACGTAGGTTCTGGGCATGGATTTCCCTTAAAGGGAACACCATCGAGGGATATGTACTCACAGAAAAAGCCATTGCAATCTCTGTTTGATGATAAGAAATGCAAGAGTGAGAGCAGTGATTCATAGCGGTGCTAAGCCGCTTTATATACACATCCCATAAGGGTCAGCAATGACCCTCTCGTGCATGGCAAATCCAACAGCCCCTGTTCCAAGCTAGCAACAGGGGAACACGTTCATGTTCTGCCCTTTTCAGACCGCATCACGTTTGTGAAACCACATGCACATTGTACTAAAAATGAAATGACCTGTGCAGACCCGAGTATCCCCAGAGCAAATGTGGGAACCCCAAAACCAGTATATGCCCGACACACTTCATAGAAGTATACATGTGAAAATGAATGAAACTGCTCAATACCTTGGAATCCCCTCACTCTTGTGGAGAATCAGGGACTTGATAGCGGAAAAAAGGAGTATTCTCCACCACGGGAAATAAATAAGTGTCACCCTATTACAATATGGGTATCATAAATGCTAACCGTGGGCAGAGTGTCCTTTAGATATTGTGACAAATAACACCAGCCTAATGCAACATGGGGCAACCTTCTGAATATAACATGTATGGAAGAATCCATATGAGGCCTCTCTGTGACTTAGTCATGAATGCAAACTTCTGAGGCGCATGCAGAACGGAACCCTGGAATATAGCCACTGTTTTCCAGCCCTGGTCCTGGCAAAGGTCTCGACCACCCTCACCGCAGACAAGGGACAGTCCACATGGGGAGCAGCACAATCCTCTGACCCTCGCCCCCAAAGAAGCTACTAGGGAGGTGTGCTGCTCATCTAAATAAAATAACTGATAACAGGAGATGGGCTGCACCCTGAGTTCTTAGATCACCCAATGGACACAGACACCAGAGTGCATTTTATATGGATCCCAATGAATACACGTTTGTATTATTAATACATGTGTTCTTTTAAAACATTCCTTTTCCCCCTCCTACCTTTCCCAGGGTGTGAGAACCAACTAGACAAGGGCCTGCTACGCCAGTTGATTCTTCCTTGGAGGGGTATATGGGACCCATAGGGTGAACCTGAAGCAACAGACCCCTTACCTAACTTCAGGTACCACCCACATGGACTGTGGGGCCAGAGGATGCTTCTGTGGGTGGCCCCATCCTACTAGGTGGACACTGGCAGGCCGCCACATCCGCCCTCAACCCCACATCAGGGTACCTCTCCTCTACCCCATTTTGGCTATGTGCTACCTTACACCTCCTTAACATTCTGCTAACACTTTTCCCAAACTACAATCTCCCTCTATTTTACTATATAAATGCACATATAGAAATAGTCACAGTATGCTACATAAGTTCTAATAATTAAATACGAACATAAAACCATACATACATATGCTCATTGACATACAGCATATGAAACATTATGTCTCACTGGAGGTGACAGTTGCAGTCCGTCGCCACCTTCACGGTACATTCCATTGGTCTGCCCTGGTGTCTCTAGCACTGTCCCTTCTGTGGCTGGCTGGTTCAATCAGGCCTTGGCTCCTGATGAAACTTAGTCCTGGCCCCTCCTGTTCTCTCTTCAGGATGGACCCATCCACCACGCGGGGATATCCACGATCACTGTAAAACCTGTGCTGTTTTAAATGCCCTTGGTATGGCCTCCTGCACGCTGGCGGGTCCGCCCACTTTCACTGCAGCCCCAGCTGCCTTTCTTACTCTTCTGGCTGGGCCCCATAGGCTGCAGGGCCCACCCACACTCACTACAGCACCTGTGGCTTCATTTAACCTCTTAGGGGTGGCTGTGTTGTCATGGGGGCTGCCCATGACAGAACTGCACCCTGTGGCCAGCACATTTTCTTCAGGCAGCATCCCTTGTGCCATGGGGACCAGACACCGCCATTGTCACCCCCATGACACCGCCGCTTTTCTTGTCTCTCCCCCCTTTGCAATGCATCGTGAGATGCAGGCGGCGGGCATATGGAATTCACTTGGGCTGCTCCGCAAGGCAGCTTGGGACTTTTCTACACCCAGGCTGCCCGATGGAGCAGCCCTGGTCTTCTTGCGTCTCGCTCTTCACCTGGGCTATCTGGCGAGCCAGCCTATGGCTTTGCTTACCCGCTCTTCCCCTCCCGGGTCACTCCTGACATACTCTGCCTGGGAGGACTTTCAAAAAGGGGCCCACCTTGCCGGCCACAAGGTGAGCCAACATTGGAACAGCCAGGCAACGTAGTTCGATCCGCTCCCTCTCACGGCCTTGACTGGGTTGTTCTTCTTCGGCCTGGCTGGACCCTTGGTGATGCATGGCCCCGCCGGTCTGGCCCCTGGATGGGTCGACACCCACCACAGCCTCCACGGCCACCAAGCTGCCTCTGCGGAGCAGCTTGGCCCACTGGCTTCCGCCTGGGGATGTTCCCTTAGGTGCCCCTTGGCGCTTCAATGCTGTCTCTGTGCAATGGGGGAGGGGGTGATCTATGCAGAGGAGCCCACAGGGGGTTATTTCCCTTGTTCTTCTTCCCCTCTGGTCGCTACTTATTCTTTCGATGTCTGCTCTTTTTCTAAGTCTCACTTTCTAGCTGTCCTTTTTTTAAATCCTCACTGGATTTTTGATTCTCCTGCCCAGTTCATTCTTGGGCAGGAGCGTTCTGTTTTAGGTCTTTCCTTATTTTGCCTTTTCTTAGGATTCCATCCAGCCTCATGGTGGTATTTTACCAGCATGAGCCATGGCGCTAATAGCGCCATGGCTCACTGCCTACCGGGTAATGAGGCCCCATGAAAATTAACTGATAACATTTAATGGGCCTCCTTACAACCCTGGCGTTAAGGGGTTAACGGTGCCGCAAAAGGTGGCGGCGCCGTTGACCCCTTAACGCCTGATTACGAGGTCCCTTTGCGGGTTGGCGATTTTAACGCCTGCTTTTTGCAAGCGTTAAAATCCAACCCGCAATTTCTTCTATGAGCTCCAAGCAGCTACTAATTTCAGAATGGAAAACTACAGTACACCACAGACATGCCCACTCTAACGCTGATTTAGCACACATGCTGCAACGGCCTCCCAGCGGATCGCCCCGATTCTCGGTACCGACTACTCCCCCCTTGTACTCAGGGCACTTTCTAGACCATTTAGTGCCCATAGCGAAACAATAAAAAGCGCCCCCCGCGCACGACATGTGCCACTCCCTAACTACACTCCACGGTTAAGTAACTCCTACCAAACATCAATAAATCACTGCTATACAATTGAAACAGGTTTTATTACATTGTGATTCAAGAACTTTGCAGTAGTTCCTCAGACAAAGATGAGTACAGAAACAGTGCATTCTAGTCTTGATTTTTAAAGTTTTGTGTCAATTATTAGTGTATGTTAAGGGCGCTCTCATTCACTTTGCTGCTGTGAAAAGCATTATTGCACCCCCTACCTTCAAGCCACTTCTCCTTATTGATTCCCCCATACCCTGCCTCCTGACCCTGTCATCTCCGTATTCTGATAACATTTACAAATGTACCTGGGAGTAACAAGAAAATGTGTTTCTCTTAGGCCTGATGGGTGCTTCTTTATTGACTAATGTTCCACTGTGTTGTGTGCACTTGCACTCTTCCGGAAGATTGCTTTGATTAAAAGAACTATGTTCACTAGCGCATCCCACATTGCCAGTCCCTCATTGTGATCACACCCATCTCCGTCACAGTTGTTGCCTGCTTCTGTTACCTCTTCTTCTCCTCCTCATCTCTTCATCTTCATCGCAGGCAAATGGGAGTGTGACATTGTCCCTTAAGGCATCTTGTAAAAGCAAGAGAAAATATCGAGGCTGAGTACCACAAAAGGAAATACACCAAACACAGGCTTATAAAGATTCACAGATCTTTATTCTACTGCGCAGTTACAAAGAAATACATTCAGATAGCTATCTGGCCCTCAGTACATCACAGAGAGTACCAGCCCTTCAGTGTGAGGAGTGAGAGGTACTGGACATCTGGACATTCGTACATTTATACAATTTCAGTAATAATGTCCAGCCCCTCTGCAAGTTAATAATCTGTGGACTAGAGTTTGTGCCGAGTTCACTTATGGCTTATACAACAATATGCACATGGATTATATTTGGTTTACATTCAAACAAGTTACAATGGCAAAGTGCATTCCCAGATTTTGCAGTAAGCCTTATCACATATCCCTTCACAATGCAGTTCAGCCAGTGTCCACGCTCGATATTTGCTTTATATTGTCTTCGATGTATGTTCGTGGATGAGGCTTATTGGTGCAGACAATCCTAAAACCTCAAGTCATGTATTGGAAAAGGTCTCGTTACCCAGTCTAAACATTCTGCCTGCGAACAGTCTAACCATTAACTTAGTGTAAAGGTCGGGAAGGCTTGGTTACAATTTGGAAACACAGTCCACCATTTTAGAACATAGAATTACATTTGAACAGAAATCAAAATGGCGGATGATCCTAAAAATGGCAGTGAAGTCGATCCAAAATCGGAACTTTTGAAACGCGGTTTTCTTCGCAGAGCGACTGGGCTTTGGCCAATATATATAAGCAATGAGGCACAATATGATTTCCTGTTTAACAAACCCTCCTTTTGGACTAAGCCAAGCGCTAAACTACTTCTAGTAACTTTCCGAGTAACTCCACATCTCAACGTCCATACACCCTGAATCACAATCATCAAAGATATTGATCGCCATAAGGTCAGCAACAGAAATGTCTTTCAACACAAATTAATTAGTCATTCTCTCTGGGGCGCAAACCTTGTGTCCTACTCTTCCCATTGTTTGTGCACAACATCCTCCTAACACCGAACATATGCCAGGAAGACATTGTATACAGCGACAGAAAAACAACAGAATACCCAATATGATCAGCAAGACTGAAAGTAACTTCCATCCCCAAGATTGTACGAAGTCCCAGAACCAAGCGCTAAGATCCCAGTTTCCCTCGGGAACATGCACTTCTGAACTAAGGATGTGCAGATTTTGTATAGCCTTAAAGATGGTTGGGGAGGAATCTTGCACGAAAACGAAACAAGCGGACCCGACTAATTTACATACTCCACCACGCTCAGCCAGGATGATGTCTAATGCCATCCGGTTCTGAAGTGCTACTAACCTTATCGCTTTCTGTTCTAAAGTCATGTTATAGAGTATGTCAGTGGTCCGGTTGATGGTCCTCTCCAGTACCCTCGCTAGTCTTCTGATATCCTCCGAGTTCAATATTTGCCCCCAAAAAGGTACAAAAGATATTGCTACGTCACCCAGAACTTGTGCAGAAGTATCGCCATTCCCGTCCCGCCTAGGATGAGGCTTAGAGATTTCCATAGTGCTTGCTATGAATACCCCGGGTAACAGAATCCTTAAATAACAGGTTCCCTGCCAATCCCTAGGTAGCCATGGGAAAGCTTCATTACTGCAAACAAAGTAGACAGGTTTGCCTACATACAAAGATATGTCCTCACTGGTTAAGTCCGCAGCATTGGTGCAACCCTTGAAATCACCCATTGACTGAGTACCATTCCTCTATATGCAGAAAGAAACTGAATCAGGGCTGTGGTTAACAGTATAGGAAGGTGGTGGGGGATCCATATTACCTATAGGAGCCATCTTGAAAGAGATCAGAGATTGAAAAGGACGAGACAGTCTATCAGAAGGCCTAATAGAAGCAACATTAAGCTTACTCCTATTCGCAAAGAGTGAGCATCACAGGGGCATTAGAACTCGTTTCTCAAAATCGTTCAAATTTGTTCCATCAAAGTTCCCTGAGATGCTATCGTTCCTTCGGTCAAAGAATAGTGCCCTTAAAGAAGCATAGCATGCAGTAGTCAAAGGTAAAGGATGTATATAACAACCCAACCGCTTGTCTCCGTGTTGTGGTAAATGCGAACAGACCCAACAGTTTGACCTTTTAAAAATGGCTTGTGAGGCATTCATTATGAGTAGTAAAGTGTTATTGTGGTAACTCTGTCTGTGCTGAGAGTCTCTAGGAGATAGAGTGTGCAGATGCACGAAAGGTGTAGAAGCATTAGGTACATTTTCTGTAGGCAAAACATTTCAAGCGGATGTACTTCTTCCAAATACCAAAATCCTAAGGCACTTACTATTGTGAAGCAGGTTAACATAATCACAAGACAACAATATGTTTTTAGAGACCAAGCATTTGATTGTTCATTGTTTCGATTAGGTACACAGTCACTTATTTGTTCCGTACGAGTGAGAGCGATTGCAGGCATTGGGGGTCATTCCGAGGTTGGAGGTAAGTACCGGGCTTTACCGGCATGGAGCAAACAACGTGTCTGATTTGGTAACAGACCGCTAATTGCGGCCTATTACGACTGCACTGCACGAACTTTGCACCATGCCGGTAAAGTACCTAGCGCCATGCCGCAAAAGGGCCCGAAAAAGACCTTTCTGGCATGAAGCGTACCGTACTTAACAATACCGCCATGGAAACAGTGATGTCCGTAAATAACGGTGGCCGTAAATTATGGGCACCGTTAAATAACGGAACCAGAAATAACGTCATTGCACAGGAACGGGAAGGAGCGCGGTGGCCATCTTTAAAAACACAATCCATTGCCATCCTCAACAGGCAGCACCCTTGAGAGCATTTTGAACCCTGGAAAAGGCCATCAGAATCTGGAGGAATGCCAAAGCACCTAAGCAGACAGCAGACCGGCTCTGCAAGCAGCGATTCAGCCCAGATGAGTTGCAGGACATGGTTGACACCCTTGAGGAGCACGCTGACATTGTGTTCAGCGGGGACATGCGCAGAGAGCCGGTGCTCAAGAAAAAGAACATCTGGGCACTAGTGGCCCAGAAGGTCAGCGCAGTCAGCACCACCCCCGCATCCCCAAGGACTGCCGCAAGTGGTGGGACGACCTGCGGCTGAGGGTGAGGAGCATCCTCTCTGCCAACCGCAGACAGGCCCAGGAGATCGGTTGGGGCCCAAGTTCCCCGATGAAACTTATGCCATGGGAGGAGACGTGGGGGGCCTGATCGGACAGCAATCAATAGAAGGCGTTGGCAACATGGAGTGTGGGGCACCGTCGTCCGATCATGGAGGTGAGTGCCCAAAGTCAACACTGCCAATGCCAATTCCATGATACACACTCCCACAGCCCACACAAGGAATCACGGCATGGAGCCCTCCGCCCCATTAAAATCGTGCCAAACCAACTGCGACCCAAGCAATTTCCAAGTGCAAGGGCATAACGCACATCACACATAGTGCATGAACTGGCACATCCCATGATGCATGCTGTGCAGCTGGTGTGGCTAGTGTGTGAGTCAGACTGCACAGTACCCGGCCAGGATGAGTGACACTGACACCTGCATACATATCACACCCATAAATAGAATGTAGTGCTGTTGCATACACAAATGCCCATAAACCCCACATGACTGAATATGTGAATATAGCCATGAATGTAAGTTGTGTCTCAAATCATCACTCATGCCGTCCCTGTCTTCTACCCCCACAGGCAGTGAGCATGACAGCAAGGACCACGAGACCAGATGTCCCACCACCTCCATGGGCAAAGGCAGGGTCCGCCACATCCCATCCAGGAAGGACACACCTACACCGGCTCCTGCAAGGCCCATGGAGTGTGCACCACCCCCACCCCTCCCTGCATTGGCGGCAGGTACATTGTCCACACCAAGATCCGCGGAGTCCAGCATCGCTGGGGAGGTGGCAGCCACGGCTCCCCTGGAAACCGTGGACAGCCCCTTGTCCATCTGTGTAGCGGCAGAGGAGGACTCATACCCAATCGTCCACACCCAAGAGCCCAGCAACTACCCACAGGTGTTGTGCAGCGACTCAGGGGAGCCGGACACACCTGGACGATGTGCCAGTAGAGAAACACAGGAACAGGACAATCCTGTGCCCAGTCCCCCAGCCGAAGCCCTGTCAGCACAGCTCACTGCCCTCATCAAAGAGGTGATGCAAGACAATCGCCAGGGCAGGGAGGAGTGGCGGGAGGAACTAAGGGCAATGCGGCAGGTGGTGACGGACAGCACAAACCGACTATGCGAATGTCATGCATGCTGGTCATATTACCTCTGGACCTGGAACAACATCTTCACACAGAAGGAGTTATGCTCATAGAACTGCTAGACCGTTCTATTCTAAATGGAGATTGTTTGATGCACTGCCGGGAAAACGACGTCTGCATTATTCACGTCGTTAAATTCACGTGATTCAAGTTAGTCACGTGTGTTATGGCAGTACGTTCATAAGCAGCGGTGATACGTCGCTCGCTGCTTCTGATTGAACCAATATGGCGTTTGGTAGCTGAAACCCTTGATCTGCATCCTCGCATTCTCTTCAGTTACTTCCTTGGCTTCTTCGGCGTGTTTTCTTCCACACGCAAATTCCTGGAGCTGCTGCCTGGAAGTCCCAGGTTGGCCGCACTGTCTGCGTGCTCTTCAGTCACCTGTATTCTGACACGTGGATTCCTGATTTCTTCGCATGCTGCTTTCCTGACTACGTGAAGTTTGGTCACATGTAAATCCCACGCGGATGCTGTTTCCAAGCGCGGCTGTCCCGGCTGCGTGTACTTTGTTACCGTATCCTTTTCATAATATACCTTGGTGATTTATGACAGAATCAGAAGCCATGGAGGGTACGGATCCTTTAACTGTCTTGACTCAGTTAATCACCGATTTGAGAAACAAAATGATTACGGCACAGGACATATTGCGGCATTGCATGGATGTTATGCAAAACACCATTCATGCCAGTCCTCAGGGAGCACAGGCTCCAGTGGCCACTGCATCTGGATCTGGGACATCGGCACCACCACAAGAGACCCTTAAAGTAGTTATGCCAACACAGTTTCCTTTGGCTCCCCCGGAAAGGTTCACAGGTGATCCTAAAACCTATAGAACCTTTGTCAATCAATGCCGACTCCATTTCCTGTGCAGGCCTAACTCGTTTCCCGACTTAACTAAAAAAGCAGCATTTGTGCTTTCTCATTTGGGGGGTACAGCTGCTGCTGGGCTAATCCTTTAGTGGAATCAAACAGTCCCTTGCTGTACGATTGCGATGATCTTCTGGCTGCTATGAGTAAGGTCTTTGATATGTGCTACGCCCCTCAAGCCATAGATCTGGAGTTGCTAAGTCTACAACAAGGTAGTCAAACTCTGTTGGCTTACATAGCCAGATTCAATCAATTAACAACCGAAACCCAATGGCCTGGAGACAAGAAAACAGCTGTTTTCTACAAGGGTCTTTCAGAAGAGCTAAAAGACGCCTGGTCTATGGTCCCTGTGGTTCCTAGAGGGTTCCCAGAATTTCTCGATTTGATTCTACAAATCGATGGTCGAAGAAATGCTCATAAAGGAGAGAGAAAACCTTTTTTGCAAACACCGGTTAGTCCGGAGGCACCGGCAGCTTCCTCGAATAACACTGAACCAATGCAGATTGGTGCCGTGAGAGGCCGGTTATCTAATGCAGAGAGAGAGAACCGAAGAAAAAACAATTTATGCATGTATTGCGGTTCATCTGAGCATTTACTGGCGGCATGTCCCAAGAAACCAGTTAAGCGTTCGGGAAACGCCAAAACTCGACAGTGGCAGGAGTCCCTGTGTCGAGTGTTACATCGGACTCCCATACCATTCCAGCATACGCACCTATAGTTGTTCAGATGGTGTTACGTTTTGCTGACCAAGAATTTGTTTCCAGGGCTATGGTTGATTCCGGAGCCACAAAAAAAAAAGTACGTTGATATCACGTATGCTAAGAAATGTGGAACAAGAACAAACCTGAAACAGTTAATACTGTGGATGGGTCAGCATTGATTTCAAGTATGGTAACCCAGGAGACTGTACCTATTCAGATGACTTTATCAAATGGTCATTCAGAGGAAATGATTTTCGATGTCATTGCGGCTCATCAGTACAAACTATTGCTTGGTCTTGCCTGGTTGACTCTTCATAATCCAACCATTGACTGGGTTACGGGATTGATCCAATATCCTTCTGTTTATTGCAATGAACATTGTTTTACCAGTCAGGAGGTGTCAACCAAATCACATATTTTGGCCTCTATGGAGGGAGGTTCCACTATTAGTGTGGTACATCAGATCGGTACACATATACCATGTGAATATACGGAATATGCTGATGTTTTTGAGAAAGGCCAGGAAGAACAGCTGCCTCCAAATAGACAGTATGATTGTCCGATTGAACTAATTCCTGGGGCTAGAATCCCTACTGGTCGTGTCTACTCTTTAACTCCCAAAGAAGATGTTGTCCTGAAAGAATACATCGATAAAGCTCTTGATATGGGATTCATACGGCCATCCCAATCACCTTCTGCCTCCCCATTATTCTTTGTTCCAAAGAAAGAGGGAGATCTAAGGCCCTGCATTGATTACAGGGCTCTTAATGACATCACCATAAAGAACCAGTACCCTTTATCATTGATACATGTTTTGTTAGATCAGCTAGGTACTTCCATGTACTTTTCTAAATTGGATTTACGAGGAGCATACAATCTGGTTCACATTTGTGAGGGCGATGAATGGAAGACCGCTTTCAAGACACGGTACGCCTTTATGAATATCTGGTGATGCCTTTTGGCCTTTGTAACGCTCCCGCCACATTTCAGTTCTTCATGAACGACATCTTCAGAGACATGATGGACCAATTCATGGTGATCTACTTGGATGACATATTGATATATTCATCATCTTTCCCAAAACATGTTAAACATGTGTCTGCTGTCCTACAAAGACTCAGAGAGAACAAACTCTTTGTTAAAGCCGAGAAATGTGTCTTTCATACACAAGAAGTTGAATTCCTGGATTATGACATTACCAATCATGGTGTTCGAATGAGTCGTTCCAAAGTGAAGGCCATATTGAATTGGCCCATTCCACATAATGTCAAGTCACTACAGTCATTCCTAGGTTTTGCAAATTTTTATCGCAGATTTATTTGTTCCTTCTCCAAAACAGTGGCCCCATTGATAGCTTTAACTAGTTCCAAAGTATCATTCTGTTGGAACCAGAACGCCCAAGCCTCTTTTGAGATGTTAAAGGAAGCATTTACCACTGCACCTGTACTTCAACATCCTGATTCTGATTGTCAGTTTATCGTTGAAGCGGATGCTTCCAGTGTCGCTATAGGAGCTGTACTTTCGCAAGTGTGTGCAGAAACCAAGGAGGAGCATCCAGTCGCTTATTTCTCTCGTAAGCTAACTTCATACGAACAGAACTATACCGTTACTGAGTGGGAATTGCTTGCGATCAAGGATGCTTTCCGAGAATGGCGACATCATCTTCTTGGGGCCAAACATCAGGTGTTGGTGTACTCTGATCATCGGAATCTTCAGGCATTCAAAACTATGAAATGTCTTACGGCTCGACAGGCCAGATGGCATGTGTTTTTTGCTCAATACAATTTCCAGATTACTTATCGCCCTGCCAGACAACATTTCAAATTGGATGCTTTATCCCGCATCGGTGAGGAGTTGAAGGAAGAACCACCGGTGCAAAATACGTTGTTGGCAGACCATGTGATATGTAGTTGTTCTGCACAACCTTCCCTAAAACGTGAATTACAGGAATGGGTGAAACAAAATCCCCAATTGGTTCAGGAACTGAATCTAGACATACACAACGGTTTGCCTTTCACACAAGGGGTGCTTTATCTACCAACAGTTACCACTCGGACAAGGCTCTCAGTTGGGGACACGATTTTTTAATGGCAGCCCATCCTGGACAGAAGAAGACCATAGAGCTGCTCAAAAGATGTTGTTGGTGGCCTTCCATAACACGGGATGTTATAGATTATGTTTCAACATGTTCTGTATGCATCCAATGAAAGAACACTCCTGGCAAACCAGTGGGTTTACTCCAATCCTTACCTGTTCCTCACAAAACATGGGAGATGATATCGATGGATTTTGTGGTGGAACTCCCAATAAATAATGGTTACAATACCATATGGGTGGTGGTGGACTACTTTACGAAATTGGCTCTTTTTGTTCCCTGTATTGGGTTACCAACAGCTGCTGTCCTAGCTGACCTATTCATCCGGCATATATTCTGGTTTTTTGGTCTACCTTCAGTGATAATTACCGACAGGGGCTCTCAATTTGCGTCACGCTTTTGGAGAGCACTAAACTCGGCATTACTAATTGATGACAGGATGTCTAGTGCTTATCACCCCCAAACGGACGGACAGACTGAGAGGGTCAATAGCACTATGGAACAATACCTGCAGTGTTTGTGTCTGCAGTTCCAGTCAGACTGGGTCAATGTCCTGCCGGCAGCGGAATTTGCCTACAATAATTCCTACCATAGTGCCATAGGTACTTCACCTTTCTATGCTCTGTATGGGCAACACCCCCGATCCATTCCTTTGGATTCCGGTTTGTTTATGGATACTCGAGCAGCAGTTTGTAATGTCAGAGATCTAAAGATTCTACAGACAAAGGTGAAACAGCAATTGGAGCAGGCTAAAAAACGAGATAAGACCTATGCGGATGCTCATAGAGTCCACGCACCAGTCTACAAAGCAGGCATGACAGTATGGCTGTCTACTAAGAACTTGAGGATACCTGGTAAAAAGAAATTGTTGCCTAAGTAAATTGGGCCATATGAAGTGCTCAACGTGATTAATCCGGCTGCTGTCTGTCTGGCATTGCCAAAATGATGGCGAGTGCATCCAGTATTTCATGTGTCACTCATCAAGCCATGCTCCGATGCTACTAGATTGCCTATACGGCCTGTTGCTGTTTCTGTGAAAGGTTTGGATGAATTTGAGGTACAAGAAATACTGGATATGAGACTACGTTCTGGTAGGCCGTATTATCTGGTGGACTGGAAAGGCTACGGTCCTGAAGATAGAACCTGGGAACCTCTTTCCAATATCCATGCTCCTGCTTTGTTAAGAAAATTCCATTTGAAAAGGGGAGAGGCTGTTCCTTTGGGGGGTGGCACTGTCATGCATGCTGGACATATTACCTCTGGACCTGGAACAACATCTTTACACAGAACGAGTGATGCTCATAGAATTGTTAGACCGTTCTATTCTAAATGGAGATTGTTTGATGCACTGCTGGTAAAACGACGTCTGCATTATTCACGTAGTTAAATTCACGAGATTCAGGTTAGTCACGTGTGTTATGGCAGTACGTTCATAAGCAGCAGTGATACGTCGCTCGCTGCTTCTGATTGAACCAATATGGCGTTTGGTAGCTGAAAACCTTGATCTGCGTCCTCGCATTCTCTTCAGTTACTTCCTTTGCTTCTTCGGCGTGTTTTCTTCCACACGCAAATTCCTGGAGCTGCTGCCTGGAAGTGACAGGTTGGCCACACTGTCTGCGTGCTCTTCAGTCGCGTGTATTCTGACACACGGATTCCTGATTTCTTCGCATGCTGTTTTCCTGACTATGTGAAGTTTGGTCGAGTGTAAATCCCACGCGGACGCTGTTTCCAAGCGCAGCTGTCCTGGGCTGCGTGTACTTTGGTTGCGTGTTAAATCTCACGTGGACGCTAGCGTGGCTGTCCCGGCTGCGTCTACTTTGTTCGCTGGTAATACACACGCGGACTCTGGAACTCTTCAGGTACGGCTGCTCTGACTGCGTGCACTTCTGTTTGCGTATCACACACGGTCTTCTCTACTCTTTTCACGCTGCGGTCCTAGTTGCATGTCCTTGTGTTGCATGTGATTCCTCACACTTGCAAGAGCTGCTGTCCCGGCTGCATGAACTCTGTCGTGTGTAAACCTGCATGTGGGCTTTTGAACTCTGTTGAAACGTGTAATTCCTCAAGCATACAATTCTTTGCTTTGGAGTGAATCCCTGGCACCTGTCATGAGATAACAGGTAGACTCATTTCATTATATTTCAGTTCTACGTGAGAAAGGAAGTATTTATTTTTGAAGGTGATTGTGCACAGTACTTTGGACGCTATCCTGTGGTGCACCAACCCGGTATCAAGCGTGTGCCTCGTGCCATTACTAACCTTCCCCTCCTTTTCGTTGTTTTAACTCCTGGATTACTTCATAGACTTTGGTGGAGACTTCAGTTCTAAGCCTACAGGTCAGTGATGTTAATTAGTGCTATTGCTGTTCTATAGTTGATTTGGGACAGTTTCTCATTATACTTTATTTATCCTATGCTGACTTCCTATAAAGCTCCCACGCCCTTTCCAGTGATCCCTCTCTCTGTCTGTTTCACCAGTCAGAGAGTGGTATCATTTGGAAGGTCTAATTTGACTTCACTACTCTCAAGTCGTGTGAATAAGGATCCGGATGAGCCCTACCAATTGTATCCTTTTTGGTTACCGTATCCTTTTCATAAGATACCTTGGTGATTTATGACAGCGAAGTCCTCGGACGCATTGCTGATGCCCTTGAGGCTGCGCGTCCTTCTCAGCTAGCTCAGCAAGAGGACACCCCCTCCATCAGTCACTCAACCCGGACGAGCCCACAGCGTCGTTCACTACGTTCCCAGCACCGCCGGGACATAGCTCCCCCGGGCCCCAAGAGTGCAGAGTGACTTGCATACCTGCCACATGTGGCCTGGATGGACACCGTGGGATTACTGTTGGGTAGTTGGGGGGGATGGAGAGGGGGAGGGTGTGTTGGGGAGTTTGGGGGGAGGGGGGTGAAGGTGTGTTGGGGAGTTTGGGGGGAGGGGGGTGGAGTGGTGGAGGGTTTGTTTTACACTTATGCACGTACAATTTCAATACACCGTTTGTGTTCCAAAGGTAAACCTGTGTGGACATTCATCATTGAGCATGTGTATTCTGATATCTGACAGTGCATGGTGTACATGTATCCCCACACCAGTGCCCTATGTTCCCATGTCATGACACCCTCTGCTGACTTGTGTTTCCGTTTTAATGTCCAATCAATGTTTGCCACACGTCATGTCCCTCCTGTGCATCGGCACCATGATGCTGTCCTGCCCCTTCCTCCTCCTTCTACCCTTCATCATCATCTGGTGGTAGCAGTCCCATGTCAGGGGACAGGGGCACATTCCAAGGGACGCACATATTGTGCAGCATTACACATGACATGGGGGGCTTCTCATTGCAGTAGATGCGTGCCCCTTCCCGACCGGCTGAGGCGACTTATTTGTGCCTTCACCAGGCCAAGTGCCTGCTTCATCACCACACGTGCACGGGTATGGGCAAAATTGTAGGCCTCCTCGGGCCTATTCAGTGGGTTTCTGACAGGGGTCCTGAGCCACGGCATGAAGAGACAGCCACCATCACCTGCATGTGTAGGGAATGAAGGTAAGTGTTTGGACTTTCATGGTGGACAACTGAACTAGTCTTACATGGCAGCAGGTAATTTCTGCCCATACGCACATGTCCATGGATGCATTGACCCCATTCCTGGCCCTGCTATGTGTCCTGTGCAATGGAATGATGTAGGGGGTAGCATCTTCGAGATGGTCTATGGACTATGGCATGCACATCTTGTGGAACAAGCATCGTTTATGCATGCAGTAGTCTTGGGGTAAGATCCTCGAAGTGCTGTGTACTGTGAGATTCCGTAGTTGGGAGTGTTGGCTGTAGTCAGTAGCATATTCATCATATTGCACTGATCCGTACTATGGTGACTTCCAGCACTCCTATGGGTGTGCCGAACCAGTGATGCGGTGTGGGTATCCCTGCTGGCTTCAGTTCAATCCACTCCCAGGGATGAATCTCCGGTGTGGTGATATGCTGGAGGCAGCCACATAGTGCATATGCAGTGTGTTTTACTACATGCCCTTACGGTGTGTGAGGGCCGCTGATGAGTGTTGCATGTGTTGTGGGATGTTTCCTTGTCACCTGTTGGTCATGTAGTGTTAGGTGTGGGCCTTACTTCATCAATAATGTGGGATTCTGTAGTCATGTGCCGTAACACTGGCTCTGTGGCACAGTGTTTGGTGGGGTGCACATCGTGCACTGGCGTCGAAATTTCCACCCAGTTTGAGTATGCAGGCACCCACCCCCTGACACCGATGCACTGCCATGGCACAGTCAGGCAACTCACCAAGCAGCCAGACACGTCGTCCTGCATGTCGCTCCATCTAGCGAGGTGGCGTGGAGTTCAGCAGGACCATTGAGTTATGAGTTGATCCTGGATGTCGGCCCCACCAATGGGTGATGATCTTGCTTGCGTTGCATACCGTCTGCACGTTGGTGGAGTGGTATTGCTTGCGGTTGCGATGCGCCACCTCCATGCCATGCGGGACCGCCAACTCCACGTGGGTGCAGTCAAGGGAACCTATGCTATTTGGCATGCCTGGCAGTGCATGGGAGGCAACCTTTGTATCGTATATCTCCTGGGTAGTCCATGGTAGGGATATGTAGTCCCTTGTGTGCTTGAGGAGGTGATCCAGCACTTGGTTCAGTGTCCGTGAAATGAACGGTTGTGATATGCCATGCATGTGCCCCACTGTGTGCTGGTAGGTGCCTCTGGCATGGAAGTGGAGCACTGACACCACCTTCAGTTGAGGGGGGATGGTGGTGCGTATTTCTATGATGCTCATTGTGTCGTCATGTCTCAGGTCGACTATGGTGGTGATGGTGATGGTGTCACAGTCAAGCTGGTACAGGGTGTGGATCTGCTCACGGGTTAGGTTGAGGGACTGGACCTGATGTGTGGGATTGGGGGCTGCCGGGGTGGTACCGGTGGCTGCACTGGTGGTGCGTGCTGGGCCTGTCTCACCCTCCTTCTCCTCCTGTGTCTCCTCTGTGATGGGGCCTGGTGCTGTTGGTGTTGTTATTGTAGTTGAGGCCTTACAAGCAGGGCCTCCTGCTTCAGTGATGCTACCACTATTGGTATCATCTTGGTGTGGGAGGGGGTGTGGTGTGTGGGTGTTATCCTTTTCTGCTGTTGCAGACTCCATTGCCTACACCTATGCTGATTGTGTGCACCTGTGCTCAGCGTTCTTAACACCTTCTCTGAGAAGCATGTATGTACTCCATGCCGGTAAGGTACTTTACGGGTTTAAGGAGGCCGTTATTATACCGACATGGCAAGGAATGACCCCCATTGTTTCTTCAAACAAAATACTCCAAAGTTTATTTGCTGGCGATCTCCTGATCGCACATTTTCTTAGTCTTTCCCTAACCCTAGCCAACAGAATTCCTTACGTGCAGAAGAACATGGCCAAAAGACAAGCCCTACAACGATTTTTTCTGGTGGCACAGCCGAACCGTGCAGTAAGTCTAGCTCCGTGGACGCAGATCGTACCTTGTGACTTATGGTACTGCGTGATCTGCGAACAACGTGTCGTTGCTTCCTGATGGAATTTGTGGATTTGTGACAGAACTCAACAATGGTGAAAAAGGATCTGTGGGAGAGTGTGGAGATACAGCAGCAGTTTCCCCAGGCCCCACGGGCTCAGGGAGAGTCTCCGAAGCACTCTCGATGCTGCTCAATGCTGCGTGATCGCTGGGAGCAGCTCAGGTAGGAATTTCTGTATCTTCTGTATCGTGTGGTAAAGGGAAGGGAATCCTTTTGACATGTGACACGTGGATCCAGTGCTTTCATCCGGTCACTAGCACGGCTGTTTTGTGTGGCCAATAGGACCTGATAAGGGCCCCTCCAACGCGGTGCGAGACAGGATGCTCTTTCAAATGATTTGATCAGAACCCAGCTACCATGCCGTATGCTGTGACCTGGGCCCTCATACTTGACTGGGAGGGCTTCTTGCACCTGTTGATAAATAAAATACAGATTTTTAGTTAACCGGTCACAGTAATCGGAAAGAAGTACATGTTCGATGTCCCGCAGGGATTTGGGCTTAGGCACGTTCAAAATGTTAGCTGGCCAACCCATAACCACCTCAAAAGGGGAGAGCCCAGTCCTAGTCTGTGGGGTTGTTCTCATTGATAATAACACGATCGGTAAGGCGTCCGGCCATTTCAGTTTGGTGCCGGCACACGTCTAAGCGATTTTGTTTTTTATGATTCCGTTGTGTCTCTCTGCCAAACCAGCACTTTGAGCATGTCTAGCCGAATGGAATGTTTATCGATCTGTAATCCCGCACATATCTGCAGAATTACAGCAGCGATAAAATGTGGACCATTGTCCGACCAGATGACCCTTGGCAAACCAAACCTAGGAAAATATTGCTTAAGCATGGTTTTCGCCGTTGTCATTGCTGTGGCATCTTTAACAGGAAAGGCTTCAACCCATTTACTAAACGCACAGATAACAACCAAGACATACTTGTAATTATTGCAACGCTCCATTTCAATTAAATCAAAATGTATGACCTCAAAGGGGACAGAAGGTGGACCAAAACTACCCCTTGGTGTCGAAGTGCCCTTTCCTATATTATGCTGTAGATAGATCATACAACTCTGAACAAAACGTTCAGCTATTTTGGAGATCTTATCATTCACCCAGACATTTTGTAACATTTTGGGAACCTTCCTCGCACAAATGTGGGTGGGCCCGTGAGCCATTGCGACCATCATTGTAATGTACGCATCTGGCAACAACCATTTTCCGTATAACTTGTCCACCCAACACCAGTCATCATCCAATCTTGCCAAACCCTCAGCCCATTGTTTAGATCCTTCTAATGTGGCATCAGCTTGAAAACTTTCTACAGATTTGATACCCTCATCCATAGTACAAACATTTGTGGCTTCCCTTGAAGTATACATTTCTGAATAGAGATCAGTGGCAGTTTGTTTGGCTATCTGGTCAGCGAAAGTGTTCCCTTTTCCCACATCATCTATGATTTTCTGATGCGCTGCGCTTTTCATGATTGCTAACTGAGTGGGGAGTGCAAGCGCTGAGAGTAACCGTACAATCAAGGAGCCATATTGAATCTTAGTGCCATGTGATGTCAAGAAACCTTGTTCTGCCCAAAGTCTACCGAAGTTGTGAACCACCCCAGAAGCATACTGACTGTCAGCATATATATTTACTCTAAGCCCTTCGGAAAGTTCACAAGCTCGAGTCAATGCTATAATCTCTGCGGCCTGCGCGGAGTTATGCGTGATTCTTTTGGTTTCCACAATCGTGCTCAATGTGGTGATTGCATAAGCAGCCGTGGATGTACCATCCGAAAGTTTGAAGCCATCACAAAACAGCTCCCCTTGTGGATTATTCAAAGGAGTATCTTTCAGGTCGATGTCTCTTGCTCTGTGGTGTAGAGGCAGTCATGTGATGCTTCATCACTGCAAGCAGTATCTTGCGGGAAAGGTAAAAGTTCAGCCGGATTCAGGACGCAAGACCTCTGAATTTTAGTGCGGTGTGAACAAGATCAATTTGTATCTCCTTAATCGTGCGGAGGTGAGGTGTTGCGTTTGTGTTCGGTTTAATAGAACATCTACAGAGTGAGGTACCATCAGGAATAAAGTATGGCCTATGTCCATACCCTCGCCCTGTTTTACAGATGCAGCAGCAGCAGCGACAGCTCTCAAACATCCTGGCAAAGCGCATGCAACAGGATTAAGGGCGGAAGAAAAGTAGCTGCACGGCCTATTCTTCCCTCCATGTTCCTGCGTTATTACAGCCAAAGCAGATCCATCACGTTCATGCACATACAACACAAAGGCCTTTTCATAATTTGGTGTGCCCAAAACCGGTGCTAAACACAGTGCAGTCTTGAGCAGATCAAACATTTGCTGGTGTTCCAAGTTCCACGGCAATGGCAAAGAAATGCCCTTCTTTGTCAAAGCCAACATTGGTTTAATCGTTAACGAGAAATTTGGGATCCACTGCCTACAGTAAGAAGCATTCCTATCAAGGCTCTCACTTCCTTCTGTGTATTTGGGACAGACATGCTAGAAATTATTTGTATCCATTCAGGTGGCAACCGTCTTCCCTCCTTTGACAGGAGATAGCCTAAATAGGCGATCTCCTGTCGACAATACTGAAACATTTTGAGTGAAGCTTTGTTTCCATGTTTTGCTGGGTGAATAAGCAACAACACAGTGCCCTCCTTAAAGGCACTTTCTGAGTCAGCAGCTAAAAGTAGATTGTCTACGTACTGAAGTAATGTAAAAGTGGTAGGCAACTCAAGCATATCAAGCTTCTCTTTCAATGCCCTACTATAGATTCTCAGACTTTCTGTGTAACCTTGTGGTGCACGGGTGAATGTAAATGAGCGTCCCCCTAAGGTGAACACGAACAGGATCTGCTATCCTTGTGTATAGGAATGCTAAAGAAAGCATTCTTAAGATATACAACACTAAAGTGAGTAGCATAAGCCGGAATCATGGTTAATATCATCGTCACATCAGGCACAATAGGAAATTGTGGAGCAACAATCTTATTGATGGCACGAAAATCAATGATGAAACGAAAAGGAATTGCATTATCGCTTTTCTTATACACAGGCAAAATCGGACTATTGCACAAACTACCTGCAATTTCCTCAATTACCCCACGATGTACAAAACCAGAGACTATGAATTTCAAATCTTGCTCACCATCAACCGAAATCTTATACTGGGGAATACGTGGCAACTTTTACTCCATGTTTCAAAATGATCTTAACAGGCTCAACTTGTAGAACACCAACATCATTGTCATCAATTGCCCACAAACACTCCGGAACATCACTAAATTCTGGCGGCAAAGGTCTAGTCAAGAACTGAGCGACAGAAAGCTGCTGTGGTGAAATGGTAAAACGCACTCTATCTGTAGAACAATGAATTACCGCATTTAATTCCTTTAACAGATTCAACACCAACACATTCTCTCCACAGTTCATAGTCAAAAGAAATGGACAGTGGTCTGTGAATGGACCCAATGTAATCGGTACCGGCAAAGAAACCGGACAGACTACTGGCATACCAGAAAACCCTACAGAAACATTGGTTTGCCCTGACAGTGGAATGTTTGGAACCCGTGAATGGTCGAGGGAACACTTATGTGCCCCTGTAGCTATCAAGAATAGATGTTTCCTATTTCCCACTATCATTTCAACGTAGGGACCTTTCTGAACAACAGGAATTAGCGTCCGCCCAAACCCTGCTTTGGGCAATCCTAGCGAAACAGAATGTCATCAAAAGGAAGGTCTTCAGAGAGATATGCAGCAGAAGGATGATCAAAAATGTTTCTAGTATCCACACTCGGTGCCTGATTATCCTGTGAAAAAGGTTTCAAATTTTGAGAAAACTGACTTCTACCAGGACCCTCTGCCCCAGGGCGGCCTCTGGATCGTCTACCCATGTTACCAAATGTGTTATTCAACCTCTGCTGGAGGATCGAGCATTGTGCTTGCCAATCACCCTCTTCTCTGCAATAAGCACATTGGTTCACATTTGCAGGACCCAACAGCACATTTCCCTGTGGAGTGTACTGTCCCCTAAATTGAGAAGTACCCCCTTTAGGGCCACTAACAATTTGTTGCAATAGAACTTTAGTTTTCAGGTCTCCCTTTCTCTTTTCAATTCTCTCTTTTTCATTTTTGACTCGGTTCTCATAGTACTGAGCCATATGCAACATTTCAGACTGAGACTTAGCTTGCCAAGCGCTCTCAGAAGACATAATTTGCGATTGGATGTCACGCAACAATCCACGCACAAATGTATCTACAAATAGTCGTTTCTCAGACTCTGTGCTCAAATCGTGTCCACTGAAATCAGAAAACACTTGTTCGAACCGATTAATGAATTCGGTAGCACCCTAAGACCTCCCTTGGACACAAGCAGTAAGTTTGTCCCAAATAATCCTTCTTTCAGGAATTATAGCTTTTAGTTTCATGACTATTCTATCAGGCAAAGCAGTGTTACCTGTGGCGGTCTCTCACCAGCTGGCCTTTCTCTATCTTGACAAACTATATTAACACATGTGTCCCCTAACCCTGGTACATCGTCCACAGTCCTAATCTTTTTCCACAAATCAACAGGTAGGAGCACAGGAAATAACAAATCTATATCGCTCAAGGTATATACTGATGACTGCAAGACAGATTCTATCTCTTTATAGAACCCTGTCGGATTTTTCCTAATATCGGAAATGGATTGTTTAATGGTGTTCACTTTCTTTCTTGAAAACGGGACGTGAACGAACTGCGACACATAATGTGCAGGAATGTCATAGGCAGCTGTACCTGGTGCAGCATTAGCTGGAACCTCGACTTTTGGGACAAATGTTGGCGGAACCTCTCTCATAGGCAACTGAGAGATAGGAAACTCCAAACGCTTACTGAGCAACAGAGCTAAATCGAGCGCTAAAGCAGCTGAAGGATTGTCAGATGAAAAAGCTCTCTTACAGATATTCAATAATTCTGCGGGACAACAAATATTTCTTTTTATGCATTCATCCTGCAGGTATTCTACCATAACCTCTATCACTTTCCTCCGCATTTCCGGCATATACTGACTATACGTGTCATAAACTTCTATGGGAGATATCGACATGTCAGAAATCCATCTAATCACTTCCTTTGTACAAATACGTATTTCCTCATTTATCGACTTACAACAAGGAAGGAACCGTTTCTGTACAAAAATAGCACTCAAACTTTCGCCATCAATTTCTCCATTCTGTAATCTTTCCAACTCCCTTCTTTACTCAAAAATCCTCTTGACGTGTTCATATGCTTTCTCCGCAGTATCTCTTGAATATGCTAAAACATTCAGATCCCTCATCCCTTGTGGGAGATCTATATCATCCAGTATATTCCACATTACACATAAATGAATTCCCAACCCTTCAATAAAAACATTTTTCTCAGGAAAACTTTCTAGATTAGAGAGTGTGGCAAAACATCAGATTGTTCACCCTTCTCCATGCATTGTCAAATCGCGCTTTCTCTCTTTAGACACAGTATTACGAGTTACAATCTTTGATTCTGCTCTATTGTCAACTGTAAGTGGGACAGAATCACTCGGAAGAGGAAGAGTAGACAAATCTTGTGCAATCGGTAATAAAGGTGCTATCACTGGTGCAGAAGACAAATCTACCAAACCCGTAACATTAGGCAAAGGTGGAGGAGCAGGTGGAGGAGTAACGATACAAGGAGGAAGAGGGACATTAGGAGGAATGATAGGAGGAGCAGGAATGACTACAGGAGGAGGAACGACAGCAGGAAGAGGCAAAACAGCAGGAATAGGTACATACGGAGGTGGCACAGTGGCACCAGGCCTTCGTTCATTTAGAACTTTGTCAATCAACTCATCAGAAACATGAAAATCTTTAGACGGATAGATTTTCTGAATACCAAGTGAAAAAGTCCTATCCATACTCCTAACTGACTCAGACGGTTTATTTTGATCGTACAACAATGCTTTTTCAGCGTTGGACATGTGACGGTGCGCATGTTTCTCTCTACTTCTAAGTTGCTGCATAGCTTCTTTCTTTCAATTCTGTAATACATCAAACACTGAAGGTGTAGCTTTTTTCTTTAATAATATAGACTCTAAATATTCTTTATGAGGAATTTCAAAGCTACCATTGGTTGGCCACTGAAGTTCGGAAGCATGTCTAGTTTGTCTGTGGCAAACATCAGTAAACACTATACTATCAATGCCATGCTTACAGTACATAGTACACTCCGGAGACCCCTCCTGTGGTGCCAGTCGGCTAAATTCCAAAGATCGTCTGTCCTTGCGGAATAATGCCCTGAAGCAGGCAGACAATTTCTCAGGCATATCAGATTCCTGGTGTTACCTGGTCAATAATTGTGCTCGCAAGTACAATACGCCATAACAAATTATCAGGATACTTAAGAATCGGGTCACAACTCACCTGATAGAAGGACAAAGGAGGTCCGATCGGATTACAAAGAACTACAAAGGTCCCAAGTGGTTGGTAATTTCTGCAAAACTGGCCGCCTCGATATATGGACCCTCGTCAAGATGCCCTCTCAGACCGCAGGCTCACCGTCCAGGGATTGGGTTGTGCAGTACTTTTGAGGTATCGTTTCTGTCTCAAGAACGGGGCTCCCTTTTTCACCGTCCGTTCCCGGTCTGATAGCCGAGTCAACCTTGAACGAGGTGGCATCAATCTTGAGGGTCCCTATTCGGGTGCCATCTGTAAAAGCAAGAGAAAATATTGAGGCTGAGTACCACAAAAGGAAATACACCAAACGCGGGCTTATAAAGATTCACAGATCTTTATTCCACTGCGCAGTTACAAAGAAACAAATTCAGATAGCTTTCTGGCCTTCAGTACATCACAGTGAGTACCAGCCCTTCAGTGTGAGGAGTGAGAGGTACTGGACATCTGGACATTCATACATTTATACAATTTCAGTAATAATGTCCAGCCCCTCTGCAAGTTAATAATCTGTGGTCTAGAGTTTGTGCCGAGTTCACTTATGGCTTATATAACAATATGCACACAGATTTTATTTGGCTTACATTCAAACAAGTTACAATGGCAAAGTATATTCCCAGATTTAGCAGTAAGCCTTAGCACATATCCCTTCACAATGCAGTTCAGCCAGTGTCCACGCTCGATATTTGCTTTATATTGTCTTCGATGTATGTTCATGGATGAGGTTTGTTGGTGCAGACAATCCTAAAACCACAAGTCATGTATGGGACAAGGTCTCTTTACCCAGTCTAAACATTCGGCCCACAGACAGTCTAACCATTAACTTAGTGTAAAGGTCGGGAAGGCTCGGTTAGAAGTTGGACACACAGTCCACCATTTTAGAACACAGATTTACATATGAACAGAAATCAAAACGGCGGATGATCCTAAAAATGGCGGCAATGTCGATACAAAATTGGAACTTTTGAAACGCGTTTTTCTTCGCAGAGCGACTGGGTTTAGGCCAATATTTATAAGAAAGGAGGCACAATATGATTTCCTGTTTAACAATCTGAGCGTGCTCTTCAAGAGACCCACATAATCGATAGTATTCCAGGCCTTTAAGTGGGCCTCATTCTATCTGAACTCTGTTGCATTAGGTGGGTTGAGAATGGATATCAACAGACCTGGTTTGAGTTGAGAGACATGCAGCATTGTAAATTAAGGACATGCATAAATCCTCACATGTAAACTCTCCCATGCTGAGATCTCACGCATGAGTTGCCCACGATTCAGAAGACTCAGCATTCAAGACAGAATGCAGAAACAGCCAAAACATCACATCCTTTAAAGAAGGTGTCCAAATTGGTATGGGTGATGTGCAATTTATAGAAATGTTTTTAATTAGGGTGAGTATTAACTTCTGTTACTCCCTCAAAAGAGTTTCTTGCTGAATCACTATCACAGACAGGTTTCAAATTAAACATGTCTTATGTTCTCAAAATGTTCCTTGCTTTTATGGGCAGGCCATTGTCCCCACCCTCTCCTCTCTCTACCCTCGTCTCTTCAGGAGGAAAGGGTTCCCAGAGTAAATGTTTCCATTTCCAGCACTGCTTGCCAGGCACTGCCATGATGTTACTACCTGGACATAAGATGGTAACAACTGGAAAATGTGTACATGGGAAAATTCCTGTCTAATGCCTATACCCAAGCCCACATTTCAGTACAAAGAACAGATGCAAGGACACACTTCCTGCATATACATCAAGTGGCTGAAGGTACATTTTGTTAAGCCTGTTTTAATTACACTAGTAGCACATTTACAACTACAATTAAGACATTAAGGCTCAGATGAGTATTACAAAATAAAACTAGCAGGCCCTAAACCACACAGTCAATGCTATGGCTTGATAGGAGTAGCTCAAATTGATCCCAGGAAGACCTATATTGGGTGGTGAGGAGCAGGTAGTGGTAGTGGGTGGGAATGGTTGCCGGGATTAGCACTGCAATGGGGAGACAATGTATGGGTGAATAACCAAACCCCACCATCAAGCTGTGTATTCCTCCTCCCAAATAATTGTCCTCTTAGTGGTCCGTCAATCCAATAGTTTGAGTATTTAAGTAGCACTTAAGTGCCAGTTAACACACACAAAAAAAGACATCCAGAAATGTGAATATGGGAACCGCTGGAGATCTACAAGAGTGACTGAGATAATAAAGCCCACTTCCTCATTCGTCCTAGAGAGATACTTGCTCCTTTGTGATCGTGACCAAGTGCAGTGCATCCGTGCATGGAAAGTGACCGGAGGAGGATTTTGCAAAGACAGAAGAGAACAGCACCCATAATGTATAACTGTTTACAGCAGTCTCTGAAGTTCGAAGAAATACTGATTACCATCAAATCAATTCAGTTACGTCTTCACCGCTGTGCAATGTAAACACACATTCAAACCAACACAGAGCCCTTCCCACCCCTCTCTTAAATTTTAATATTATTTATAAAGCATAAACTTACTTCAGCTCAAAGGTACATCATGGCGCCGGAGGACTGATCAATACGACTGAGGTAGCGGTTGCCGGAAACCATCACAAAGGATTTCGGTGTGGCGCGATACTTTTAAAAAAATGGTGGCCCGGGCTGAGAGAGCCTCTCTTACTCACCTAATGTTACATGGGTTAGAAGAGGCAGAGGCAGCACCTGCTGCTGTTTCTCGCCCCAAGGCAATCGCACCTGAGAGTGAAATTCCCCCACCCCGTCCAGGGAAATGTCACCTCCTGGGGGGTAATGCGCCCCCTCGGGCAATTGCGCCCCGGGCACCCGCAAGCTTCGCCCGGGCCAACAAAACGGGTCTGCTTGTACTGTGCTTCCTTCCTTTCTCTTTTCAGTGCTCTGAAGCGGCCGTATTGTGGCAAGAAGAGTTAAACACATTACTTTTGCATGAATAATGTATAACAATGCCATTATTGGCAGTGCTTTGCAGACAGTGCTGCTGCAGGGGGGCAATAACGCTGGTAGATGTCCTCTTTCACAACAATGCAATATTTTTCCTCCCTCTTTCCTTGTTTTAAACATAACGTTCCGCCCTCTTTGGGTGGAATTTTCTGGATGCAATAATGTAGGGCCTTTATTGGGTGATAATGCCCCGTGGCTCTCGTTAAAGCACCTCACTTCACTTGGACTCATTAACCTTGGGGAACATGCTCATCACATAGGACATTATTTCTTACTGTATCCTTCTTTCCAGTGTCATATGTGGTGCCACGGAGGCAGCAGAAGGTCTTCAGGCTGCCTGAGGACTCTTCTAGCTCTGGCTGCATTTAAATTCAGAAATCCTGCCTGTGATTGGCGCCGATCGTGACCTTTTTCTTCCCTTCCTCAGCCTTCCTGGTGATGCTGCTCTAATTGATGCAACCTGCTCTCTGCTACTCCGTTTCTGTTGCAGATTTTCGGCTGTTTGTATAATCAATAAGATGTCATCAACAGAATCAAGAGCAAGGAGCGTGGGAGTCCCAGGAGACAGGCATTTTAGCATTTCTTCCAGCCAGCCTTGTTTTCATGTTTTTGCATCGACCTCCCTTTCGGCAGAACATGCAGCGTTGAATTAGAGAAAGAGAAAGAGGTGGAGATAGAGAGAGACAGAGAGGGAGAAAGAAAAGGAGAGGGAGAGGGAGAGGGAGAGAGAGAGAGAGAGAGAGAGAGAGAAAGAGAAAGAGAGAGGCAGAGGGAGAGAGAGATATGCAGCAAGAAAGGTAGGCACACGCAGAGAGGTGGAACGAGGGAGAAAGAGAGGGGAGAAAGGAAGGGAGAGAGAGAGAGAGAGACAGAGAGAGAGAGAGAAAGGGAGAAAGCGAGAAAGAGAGGGAGAGAGAGAGAGGGCGAGGGAGAGCGGGAGATTCAGCAAGAAAGGTAGACAGAGAGAGGTGGAGAGAGATCAAGAGAGAGAGAGGGAGAGAGAGAGAAGGGGAGGGAGAGAGGGAGGAGAAATAGAGAGAGAAAGAGAGAGGGACAGACAGAGAGAAAGGGAGATCGGGAGAGCGACATAAAGAAAAAGAGGGGGAGAGGGAGATGCAGCAAGATAGATAAACAAAAGTAGGTGGAGAGAGAGAAAGAGAGAGAGAAACAGGGAGAATGGTAGAAAGAGAGGGAGCGAGAGAGAAAGAGAGAAGGCGAGTGGGAGAGGGAGAGAGGGAGATGCAGCATGTAAGGTAGACAGAGGGAGGTGGGGAGAGAGAGAGAGAGAGAGCGAGGGGGAAGGTGAAAGAGAAGGTGAGGGAGAGGGGGAGATGCAGCATGTAAGGTAGACAAACAGAGAGAGGTGGAGAGAGAGAAAGAGGGGAGAAGGTGAGAGGGAGAGGGAGAGGGAGAGAGAGAGAAAGGGAGAGACGGGGAGAAAGGGAGAAAGAGAGGGAGAGAGAGAGGTAGAACAGGAGAAAGAGAGAGAGAGGTAGAACGGGAGAAAGAGAGAGAGAGGTAGAACGGGAGAAAGAGAGGGAGAGAGAGAAAGAGAGGGAAAGGGAGAGAACGATAGCCAGCGAGAATAGTAGACCGATAGAAAGAGGTGATGGGAGAGGAAGAGAGGGGAAAAAGAGAGAGGGAGGGAGAGAGAGAGAACGAGATAGAGCGAGAGAGGGAGCGAGGGAGAAAGAGAAGGCGAGGGAGAGAGGCAGATGCAGGAAGATAGATAAACAGAGAGGTGCAGAGAGAGAGAGAGAGAGAAAGAGAGAGAGAGAGAGAGAGAGAGGGGAGAACGGGAGAAAGAGAAGGAGAGAGATACATAGAGGGAGAGAGCGCAGGGGATGCAGCAAGAACGGTACACAAACAGAGAGAGGTGGAAAGAGAGGGGAGAACGAGAGAGATAGGGAGAGAAAGGGAGGGAATAGAAAGTGAGACAGAGAGGAGAGAAAGACAGAGAGAAAGGGAGGTGGGGAGAGCGACATAAAGAAAGAGAGGGAGAGAGGGAGATGCAGCAAGAACGATAGACAAACAGAGAGTTGGAGAGAAAACGAGAGATTGAGAGGGAGTGAGAGATGGGGGTGAGTGGTAGCGAGGGTGAGGGAGAGAGACAGAGAGGTGAATTGAGCAAGAGAGAAATAGAGGGAGAGCAAGAGAGGGTGATGGCACAAGCAAGATAGACCGAGAGTTGGAGAGAGAGAGGGTGAGAGAGAGACAGTGGGGGAGAATTCGAGAGAAAGAGACAGAAAGAGAAGTGGAGAGAGAGAAAGAATGAAAGCGTAAACAGGAAGGTGGAGAGAGCGAGCGGTAGAGAAAGTGACAGAGAGCAAGAGAGGAAGAGTCAGAGAATGCGATAGAACACGAGGTGGAGAGAAAGACAGGGAAACAGATTGATGGGGAGAGTGAGAGAGAGGTGGATAGAGGTGGAGAGATAGGCGGTTCAAGAAAGATAGAGAGACAGAGAGCGAAGGGGAGAGTGAGACAGATAAAGTGGATGAGAGAGAAAAATGAACATAGAATAAGAGAGAGGGATGGAGAGACACAAAGAGAGTGTTCTTCGCCTCTCTTTCTCACAGAGGTCGAGAGGCAGTTTGAGAGAGTGACAGAGAGTAAAAAAGAAAGAAAGGGAGAATGAGACAAAAGTAAAGGTGGACAGAGAGAAAGACAGGGAGAGAGAGAGAAAGAGACAGCGAGTGCGAGAGGGAGGTGTAGAGAAGGGTGGAGAGAGATATAGAGAGATGGGGTGCGAGACAGAGAGATAAAGGTGGAGGAAAAGGTCGAGAGACAGAGAAAGAGTGAGACAGAGGAAGAGAGAAAGAGAGAGAGAGAGAGAGATGGGGAAAGTGGGGGAGAGTCAAAAACAGCAAACGCAGAAATCTCTTCACATGCACTTTTCAAAGTTTAAACAACTTTAGCTGAATCTAAAGTTAACCCACATTTCACCCCACGTCAGAGAGGTGGAGAAACAAATTACAAACCTCCTTCATAGATAAGATCATGAAACTCTCCTTCCACCCCCACTTTCCAGCCTATTGCCCCAGTCACTGGGGTGAGATCATTAGCAGGTTGAATACTCCAACAGCAAAGGCAGATCCGTGCTTGCTATTTGTGATTGGATTCACATTCACACTCAGATGTCTGACATACAGCCCTTCTCAAATCTTTTCACTAAAAGGGTTAACAGGTGTGCAAGCTTCACTGACCTGTTAAGCGATATTCAATCAACACTACAGCTAAGTCAATGCCTAGTCTGGGATGCTGAGGAAAACCCTTATTGATGTATTTTTATGTCCAGTTCAGTACTCTGGATGACAACCCTTGTATAACACCCTGTCTTAGAATCCCCCTGACCCCACTGAGCCAAGAAGTAGGTTTGTTTTACAAATTAAAAGGTTTATTTGAAAATTTAAACAATATATATATATATATATATCACACTTCTATAAATAAATTGATAATGGATATTACACTTGTGAATATGAGCAGTAATCAGCAAGAGGTAATTTATGAATAGGACAGAAGAATAAGGTGGGAAAGAATGCTTTCTATGGTTCAAGGAAACGCAATGATGAATGAAATGCAGTACAGAAAATAACTTGATATGCCTTCAACAAAAGACAATGTAATCACTTTTCCCCTGGTGGCAATTCACCCCACCCTATATGCAATGCAAGGAGATGGAAGTAACACACACAGTCTTCAGGAATACAATCAAATACAATACGGAATTCAGTCACCCCCCCAGCAAGCTTAGAGGAAACAGAAGTTTGAAACACAGGCCCAAAATGCTTTTAAATGTGATGGCAATGGATGGGAAAATGTGCTAACTGATTTCATTCCCTCTAGAGATTCAGGGTGAGTGAGAGATGCTTGTTGGTATTAGTTCAGACTCACTTTAGCAATGCTCTATGGGTTATTACCAGGTTACAAACGGATTTTTAACAAAGGAAAGAATGGAGCTGCTATTTTGACAAGTGGAGAAATTGAGCCAAAATCGCAAATCGCGGTAAATTTTGCGAGTGCGTAAATCGCGATTACGGAAAAAGTATAGGGAGTAGGAAGTCGGTTCTAGGTTGGAAAGCCTAGAATCACAGCTTTAAAATGAAAGTTAAATTTCGTTCCAGAGATACGGACGATTTAATAAAGGTAGATTTTCGGATTTAAAGTAAAACTCAAAATGACAGGTGACAGCTTGCAGCTGCAGAATTGACAGAATTGACAGGTGACAGTTGTGCAGCTTTAAAAATGACAGGTGACACGATTTCTAGGAGGCAGTTCTACTTAGGTTAAAATAGCTTGAATTAGATTATTTTAACTAAGAGATTGGTTCTGCACAGTTCTGCTAGGTACTCACAATATAAATTTGAACTAGGCCTCGTCACGGATCTGGTCAACACGTCCGGCGGCGGTTCTGTCTGCTCGGTGGGTCAATCACGATCCGGATCTCTGGTTCTGCTCAAAGCGGTCTGGGTCAGCTCTGCTCTGCTGGTCTAGCCTCTATGGATACAGCTGCCTCTGGTTCTGGATACTGCTCTGCTTTCCGGTCCAGATCAAGTGGATTCTGGATGTAACACTGCTTTCTGGGTACTGGCAAAAGTTCTTGGCAAAATAATTCAGACAGCTCGCCCGGCTGTGGAATAGTTTGCAAAGGATTTTAAGGATGCTGAGGCCTGCTGAGAAGAGTTCTCAGTTTGTGGGTTTAGGCCCTTGCTTTAAGTTCTGAAGTAAATTTCTGGTCTCTGAAGATTGATGGATGTGAAGTCTGGAGTCTCCCGGCAGAGCGTACTGCAGAAAATGGAATTGAATCTCTCTACCTGTCCCAGCAGTCTCTTTTTATGTGTTTTGGAAGTGGTTGTGTGCGTGGCATAACTGAGCCTGCCCCTCTCTACTGGTCATTGGCCCAATTCTCCCCTCTCCCGTGATTGGGGGAAGGAAATGGATTGTCATCATGATGAGGTCTGTTTATGGGTCAGAGGATCCTCCCCTGGTCAATTTGCCCACAAATCTATATTTGATTCAAATATATATTTCCCAGATACACAATTTGTTGAAATTACATGTACACATTATATATTCCTTATGGTCCATGCTTGTCCGCCTCTGATCTTCCTGACAACATTTTGTGCTTTTTGTCTGGTTTACCAATATCGGACATTTACCAAAAATTACACACATGTGCGCAAGGAGTATGGACATTAATTGATGAAGTGTCAGATTTTTAACATGCAGACATTTGGAGTAAGACACTATTTTCTGTTAGCAACCCCCCCAGCATACACCACAGGGTCCTAACACCTCTTAAAACGTGCACAGAAAAATCACAAGAATAATATTACTTATATAATTCTGCGAAGTCCGTACTATGAATTATCCATCTTTTTTTTAAATTATGCTCTGGCACAGATGGGTGTGGTTTAGGTTCCAAAGCACATGGGGGAAGCTTCTGTCTGCCCCCGCCTCCAGCTCGGGTGGCTCCCAGAGGCACTTCTCCTCCCACTTCTCCCAAGAGGACGCCACTTTACGGCCCCCCCAATATAACATTTGCCTGAGTCCAGGACAAGGCTTTGTTCAACCTCCTGCGGTGCCCCTCTCCTAATCTAATCAGAGAGGTGTCAACTCCTTTTGGTGGGGAAGCAGATGCAGCTAGGCCTGGGAAGAGTGGCTGAGCAGGTTTCTCCTGTCGGGGGTAGTTGTCAGGCAGAATTCAGCTAAATGTCACTTTATTTCCCAGTTTAAATCAAACTTACAATTTTTAACTATACATTAAATAATTACTTCCTTCAAGTCATTTCAGAATATAGTTTCACATTGTATCCACCTCTTAGCAAGTCTTTCCTTGGTCTGGTTTTGGTTCCTCTGTTCAGTTTTACACAAAGGTCTGGTGGTTTTATAACGCCTGCTTTCTGATAGTGGTGAGTACTGGTATTGCAACCATTTTTGGGATTAAGAAAATGAATTCCCCACAGTTCTGAGTTGCTTTTTGGCAATCAGCATTGCCATTCCCAATGGTTTCAGGCTACTGTGTGTGTAGCCCAATGGTGGTTTTAGGCAGTTCCTCCTGTGCTCACAACATAGGCAAAAATGGGTGGCAGCCTATTCTTCATGTTTTCCCTGTGCACTCTCTTGGGAGTTCTGGCCATCATGATGTTTTCCATGCCAGTACTGCACAGTTTTATGGTAGGGCCTGGATGCATGGGTAAAAACATCCCACAGACCATCCTTTCTCTTGCCTCTGTGGCAGGCGTGCAAGCTTCACTGATCATCCTTTCTCTGGCCTCTTTGGCAGGTGTCCAAGCTTCACTGACTATCCTTTCTCTTGCCTCTGTGGCAGGTGTGCAAGCTTCACTGACTATCCTTTCTCTTGCCTCTGTGGCAGGTGTGCAAGCTTCACTGACTATCCTTTCTCTTGCCTCTGTGGCAGTTGGGCAAGCTTCACTGACTATCCTTTCACTTGCCTCTGTGACAGTTGGGCAAGCTTCACTGACTATCCTGTCTCTTGCCTCTGTGCCAGGTGTGCAAGCTTCACTGACTATCCTTTCTCTTGCCTCTGTGGCAGGTGTGCAAGCTTCACTGACTATCCTTTCTCTTGCATCTGTGGCAGGTGTGCAAGCTTCACTGACTATCCTTTCTCTTGCCTCTGTGGCAGGCGTGCAAGCTTCACTGACTATCCCTTCTCTTGCCTCTCTGCCAGGTGTGCAAGCTTCACTGACTATCCTTTCTCTTGCCTCTGTGGCAGGCGTGCACACTTCACTGACTCTCCTTTCTCTTGCCTCTGTGGCAGGTGTGCAAGCTTCACTGACTATCCTTTCTCTTGCCTCTGTGGCAGGTGTGCAAGCTTCTCTGACTATTCTTTCTCTTTTCTCTGTGACAGGTGTGTTTTCTGTACTGCATTTATTCCACCTTGCATTTCCTTGAAACCATAAAGCATTTCAGCTACCTCATCCTCTACACTACTCCTAAGTAATGAAGTGTACCACTGTAACATTACCCATTGTGGATCCACATCATATGTCTCAGTGTACTATCAGATATTAATTTGTTATAAAAGGGTGATACATATATATATTGTTTAATTTTTCAAATAAACCTTTTAATTTGCAAAAAAAACCTACTTCGTGGCTCAGTAGGGTCAGTGGGATTCTAAGAGAGGGGTGTTATACAAGGGTTGTCATCCATAGTACTGAACTGGACATAAAAATACATCAATAAGGGTTTTCCTCAGCATCCCAGACTAGGCATTGACTTAGCTGTAGTGTTCATTGAATATTGCTTACAAAAGTGGGGGCTTGTAGCCGGAGATTCTGCGTTAGAACTATCACTTGTGCAGATTAATACAGTGTGCTAACTGTCGGGAGACATACATCCGGTCGGATCACCACGCTGTGTTACGCTGTAAAGCACTCCTCAAAGGAACGCTCTAAGGAGAAGGTCTGTTTTGTAAAATAAAATACAAACTTCTGTAAGTCAGGAAGGAACTCAAATTCCAGAATGACGACACTGGTAGACATCAAAATAGCCAGAGAGCACTTCTTACATAAGCTATTTGTGAGAGGTGAGTGGACTCATCAGGACGAAACGGTCTGGTTGCAGGCAATCGCGCAACAGGTCACTGAAACAGGGTCAGATAAATGGAGAGATCAGGGTCCCCTACATGTGGCCCTGAGTGAACTATATATGGCCCCTAAAGCCAAAGATGAACATAATAAGATTGCCAGGATAGCGGCATATTTGTACCTATATATGGGAGCCATGCAGGACAAATGTGCTGAAAGCCAAGATCTGGCAAATAGGCAACGGATGGTGTTAGAGAAGGCCCAATCTGATCTGGACTCTTCTGAGGAGAGGCTGCTCAGGAGCCAGGAGTCAGAAAAGGACAGCAGATAGTACATCACTAAAATAAAAGAGGATATGGATGTGCTGCAACAGGAAAAGGCTGACCAGGATACCAGATTTCTGGCCTTGCAGAAGGAGTACCAAGAAGGTTTGGACTCCCTACTGCAGAGCCAGAAAAAGCTGGAGCAACAGTTAGACTTCAATAGGGCATGTGCTGAGCAGGTAGTCACCCTGCAAAGCCACCTAGATAGGGAAAAAGAGGAAAGCAATACATTGATTCTGAAGGACCTGGATACCCAGGCAGAGTTTGATCAGGAGCGCCAGAAAGCTGGTGCCTTCCAAAGGCAAAGGGACGACCTGGCGGCACAGATGCAGGCTCCTAGTCAGGAAAGGGATACCTTAGGCCAGGAAGTCTGCCACTTAAAAAGGAAAATGGAAGAAAATCAACTGGCCCTCCAGGGACTGGGTGACCTCCAAAAAGAACACCAGAACTTGTTAGAGCACACCAGGAGGGTGGAGGAGGCTCTGGCAAGAAAGGAGCAGGCCAGTTGGGATGGGACTCAGGAGGTAACCCTCCTGCAGCAGAGACTGGACCAGTACTCCAGGACCAATCAGGGGGCACAGAGAGAGAATGAGGCTCTCTGCCAGCACAATGATAGGCTCCAGCAACAGGTAGCGATGCAGGAGAGACTGATAGAGTCTAGTAAGGCCTTAACTGAGGAACTGAAAGCGCAGGCTCTTGCATTGCAACAGGGAACAGGGGCGTATAAAGATGAGGTTCGCTGGGAAAGAGAAACTCCGGAGCATAACCTCAGGAGCCCTAGTACCAGAGGCCTTCATCTCTCCCAGTCCCTGGACTCTGCCACCCCCATGTCCCCTCGCGCACATGAGCCCAGGGCCACGGGGATGGCAGATTACTATCCAGCTAGAAGTATGGGGCTCATAGGCCAGTACCTCCCAGGAATGGAAGGGCGGGCATCCAGGTATGGACACCCAAGCACAGTGCAATTTAGTAGGGAACCCCAGGAGAGTAGGCCCATTAAGGGCATCCTGAAAACCTCTGCCCAGTTAGGTCAGTGGGGGGGTACCCATCAAATCCTGGCAGCAAGGAGGGATCTGAAGACTCCTCTGAGCATTACAGGACACAGGAGACCAGGTCCCCACATTCTGCCAGCCATTCCCAGGCTCGCAGAATCCGGGAAAACCTGGAAGATCAGACTGGCACCTCTGGGAGCAGTGCTTCTGAGTCAGAGGATCAATGGACCAGGGTTACCCGAACCAAAAAGGCCAATAAGGCAAAAAGGGCCTTGCTTAAGGACCCATTGAAACAAATAAAGGCAATAAGGAGTGTCATCACGCCTTAACATAAGAACGCCAAGTATTCTGTTTGTGAACACTTGGAGCTCTTTGAGCAAATGATGGAGACTTTCAATTTGAAGGACAGCAGTAGCTGCATCCAGTACGTCAAATGGACCTTCTCACCAGAATACTCCAGTTTCTTTGCAGGGCTGGAGGATCAAAACCATTCAAGGTGGTCCACATACAGGGTGGCCATCTTGAAACATTTTTCTGTGCACAGAAATCCTCAAGAGGCTCGCAAAGCAGCCTACAATTTGCATTGTGGGGAGGATCAGGCCCCACAAGAGTTTGTGCAAGAATTAAAGCATGCTTTTGCGCAGACCACCAGAAGGGTGCGCACGGATAGCAGAGAATTTATCAATACGTTTTTCCATGCCTTACCCAAATACATAATGACCCAGCTCATGAGAGATTTTCATGAGAAAAGATCTTTAGACTGGGTCATTGAACAGGCTACCCGGATCTATGAGGTGCAGAAGCCCATCGAAAATAAAAATAATGCGCAGAAAAACCCCAAAACCAACAGGGGTGCTGCTGCTGCCAAGGTGGCGGAGGTGAAGGTTGCCTCCGTTTTAGATTTGGAGATGGGGGGCCTAAAAACCTGCCTGCACCAAATAATTCACAGCCCAGAAGGCCCTCGGGCCAGTCACAGACATAGAGTCGAGGAGGTAGTCCCACAAATGTGGTCCCCCGCTCCCCTGACTATGTAAGTCCCCGCTACAAGGGAAACCAACCCATCCAGGGTTATGTGTGGACTCCTCCAGCCCAAGGGGGGGTATTCAGCCAAGCACCTGACCCAGGGAACTTCCCTCCTAACGTCCCCCGGGAGGGCAGAAATTCACCAAATCCTGGGCAGAACTTTTTCCCCAGGTATCCACCCAATTTCCAGCCCCAAAATCATCCATCCTTCTTTCCCCAATTCCCTGAGCCCAGATAACCTAATCCGGGAGAGGGGAGGCCAAGGGTGGAGGGGTACCCAAATATTCCCAATCTGGGATATTACCAGAGAAGGGATAGCTACCCTTCCCGGGATCAGCCCAGGGGAGAAAATAGAGCCCCGTATCAGCCTGAGCGGGTTTCACAACTTGAGCGCCAGGTCCAAAATATGGCACGAGATCTGGGTCACATACTGAGGGCTCAACAGAACGCTCAGATGAACATGCCACCGCAGAATGCCCCAAACTCTGGACCTGGTGCTCCAGAACAATGACGGGGGCAGCACCCCGATAACCCACCGGTTCCCAGGCAGGAGGCACAAGGGGAAGGGGGGTATAAAGCCTTGGAGGAAGCTTCCTTCCCAACTTGTAAACAGCCCCTGGAAAACCAGGAACCGGAAACAAAATCTCCTGCCCCTGAAAGCCTGCCTCCCAAGGAGCAGAGGGGGGGTAGGGGAAACAAAGGACCGAAACAGACCCACTTTGTGGAGGAGGTACAGGTCTTCCAATTCGAGGGAGAGGGATCCTCAGAAGATCCTGGGAAAAGGATCTTCTCCTTCAGAGATGGGGGAACTCCTCCCAAGGAAAAATGGGTCCCAAGGGATGCCAATTCAGACTGGGGAGATGTGGAGACTGAGCTACCGCCGTCCATCATCTCATCCCAGAACCGACAATACCAAAATCCCATGGGTCAAACCCATCCTGGTGACTGCCTCCTAAAAGGCAAGGGCGGCCCAGAACCGGAACCAGGGGAACCTAAAACCGAATCAACAGACTGGGTAGATGTGGGGATTGAGCTGTCGCCGCCCATCATTCTATCCCAGAACCAACAATACCAAAATCCTGTGGGTCAAACCCATCCTGAGGACTGCCTCCAAAAAGGGGGGGGGGTGGCCCAGAACCCGAAACCATTTCCAGTTGCCAACTTTTTCTTTCAGATTCACAAGGCTCTCCACAGAATTCTTCCCACATCTCTTCTCTAGCAATGTCCAAAACCAGAAAGTTAGCCCACCGATTGTCCAAAAATGTACATTATCTGTGCCCCCTTGAGGAGAAGGAGGGAAGATATTATGCCCCGGAACAAGTACAGGGGCAGGGTACAATTTCAGCACTGGTGGACACTGGATCCCAAGCTACCCTTCTGTCCAAAAGGGCCTTTGATGAACTAAATGCAGGAAGGGGGCAGAATTACCGTATTCCTCTCACCTCTCTTCCTGGACAACTGCAGAACTTTGACGGGAAGGAAATTCCTTTCGAGGGGACTGCAGATTTGGACATCAAAATTGGGCGACACAAGGTGAAACACCCGGTCATAGTAGTGACTCCAGAGGGCACCCCTTGTTTACTAGGGAATTACCTCCTGAGAAGGTTGTCACCCCTAATAGATTGCATAAACAAGGTCCTCTGGACTCAGACTAGCAGACCAATAAAATTAAAACAGAGTGTCAACCATGTTAGTTTAAATGGCACTTGCCACATGGTTGAACAAAAATCTGACCAAGTAGAATTTCACTTCCAGATCAACCAAATTCCAGACGTGACAGTAATAGCAGTAGGACAACAGACTGGTGATGGGGGGTCCTCTCTATTTCTAAAAATCAACCTTCCTTCCAGTTTAAGGTGGTATTCCACACTGGAAGGAAACACCCTGAAATTCTTTACTAATCCACAATCAGAAACTCCCACTCCGATAGTCCAGAAAGATGTGAAATCAGCTCAGAGCCTGGCTGATATTCAGCAAATTGGAGAGCAGTTGTTCATCCCTGTTCAGTTAAATGATGGGAAGGACTCTGTTCTCGCCCGAGTGTGTGTGAACAACGGTAAGAGCTTCATCAGCGAAGCCATGTTTCGCCAACTCCCAAAAGATCCAGCCATTCCCACATTCAAACTGATAGACAAATGGGAAATGGACCTGGAAGCACCCAATTCAAAACATCTCCTGCCAAGCAGGTGTATGCTCAAAATCTCCATTGGCAACAAGAGCATAGTCCATAATTGTTGGGTCGTGCGAGACGTCACTGCCACCTTTTACTTAGGCAGTGACATTCTCAATCGCTTTGCCATTGGTTTGGACCTAATAAACTTCAAAGCTTGGTCCCGATTAGCGGATAATCCCATGGGCTTTGATGATCCAGAAAAAGCATTTAGGTCAGCTCAATTGCTACCTTATGCAGTTGAAATTCAGATTAAAGAGGAAGTCACCATCCCAGAAAGGACCCAACAATTCTCCCTGGAAGTGAAAGTTAAAAGAGGACAAAAATTGAAAATCCCTGATGCTTATATTCATCTAAATGCTTCTCTCCAACAGCAAGGGTTGGGGGTAAACCCAACTCCATTAGTCAACCTAGAACATGACACCATTCCAATAGAGATGGATAACAGCGACTTAAAGAGTATTACTCTAGCCGCAGGCACCATTATTGGAATGGCTGTTGATGACCGACATTTCTCCATTGATTTAGGAAATGAACTGTTAGGACAAATCTCCAAGGACTGTTTTGACAGTGACAGTGATGACAATACAACACCAGACAGGATTTTCACCCGGCATGGGGGGAACTTCCTGGTGTACACTTCTTGCCCTTATGGTAAGGAAGATGTGACTTGTGACTTCAGGAGGGATGAGGTGATTGTCCATGTCCATGAGGGCTGCCTTTCCCACCTGAAGCCTCCAGTCCAAATCAGCACTCTGACCAGGGACTTCTCCACCCAGCTGGAGGAGGCCGCTGAGATAGCAAAACCAGAAGTCTTTCCAGGCGTCAGGCAGATGGTGGAAGAGAGAGTCAACGTAGCTGATGCCTGCGTGACTCTGGAACAGAAGCAAAAGTTGAAACAAGTTTTCTTGGATTTCCAAGATCTCTTTGCGGTAGACTCATATGACTGTGGTCGCACCGACATCCACACCACAACAATTCCCACGGACCCTGGAATGACTCCAGTGTTTGTGAAGCAATATCGTTTGCCTCTCGCATCCATGGAGTCCCTTACTGAAATAATTAAGAACCTTGAGTCCCGGGTAATAATCCGTCCAGTACACAGCACCTTCAATAATCCGGTGCTGGGAATATTGAAGCCAAACGGCCTGTGGAGACTCTGGGCCGACCTTAGGGAGCTCAACAAATGGGTCCATACATCCCGATGGCCTCTGCCCTATATTGACCAAGGGCTGGCCAAGATTCAGGGGTCACAGGTATTCACAGCAATAGACCTGACCAATGGATACTGGACCGTGCCTGTCAGTAGGGAGGACCAATACAAACTGGCTTTTACCTTTGGGAGCCAGCAGTACACATGGACCTGGACTCCCTTCGGATACCTCAACTCCGGCAATGAATTCAACATTTTCCTACATAAGGCCATGCCCGACCTGGGTGCGAAGGGTAACCTGGTTTATGTAGATGATGTCCTCATCAAAAGTTCATCTGTGGAGAAACACATAGCGGAGATCCGTTATGTTCTGACACAGTTGAGGGCCGCCGGAGCAAAACTTTCCTTTCAGAAAGCACAGTGGTGTAGAACCCATGTTAGTTTCTTGGGGCATGAGATTACTCCTCAGGATCTCTGTCCCCAAGAAAAGAAAGTGGAAGAACTTCAGAAATTGAAAGACCCCACAACTCTGCGGGAACTATGGAGCCTCCTTGGACTGACTAATTACAGCAGAAAGTTCATTGAAGGCTACGCAGAGATCACCAGACACCTGATTCATTTTTGAAGGGGGGGTCAAGGGGGAATGGGGTCCAGAACAATCCGAGGCAGTGAGACAACTCAAAAGAAGCCTCTCACAAGCGCCTTGCCTAGCTTACCCTGTCAGAAACAAGGAGTTCTTCCTGGAGACAGGGTTCTCTAATACGTGCTTGATGGCAGTACTATACCAAAAGCATGACAAGGTCAATAAAGTGATCTCCTATTCGAGCAAAACTTTATCCTCTGTGGAGGAAAAATTCAACGATTGTGAGAAGTCACTCCTGGCAATGGTGTGGGCATTGAAGAATTACCGCCCGATTATCCAGGGGGAACACATCATAGTGGAGACTCCACACCAGCCTCTGCAATATCTCCAAAGTGACAGAATCCGGGCCGGAAATTTGAGTAATTCCCGAATATCTTCCTGGATTCTGTCAATGCAAGGCTTTCCTCTAGAGGTCAGATATGGCCAAAACAAGAAGAGTCCCCTCGCGCAAGGTCTGGCTGACTTGCATGATTGTGCCAGAGAAAACTGTCTCGAGGACGAAAGTCTAAAAATCATACCTCAATTCCCCACACAAAGTCTTTGAAGAGGACAAGTGTGAGAGAATGCCCACTGTCTATGTGGATGGATGCTCTTACCATGTTGACAACCACGGGGGGAGAAAGAACTGGTGGCCGGCGTAGGGAATGCATGGGTGAATGAGTCCCCAGAACCCTCCGCTGGATACAAAATTGGTCCCCGAAGTAGTCAGGTGGCAGAATTGATGGCTGTGCATCAGGCCATCCTCACCCCTGTCCAACATCAACTCCACGAACTGGTCATAATCACAGACTCGGATTATGTACGGAACGGGTTCGTGGAGCACCTGGTTAACTGGAAAACCAGCGGCATGTTTTGTTGCTAATAACAAACCCCTGAAACATGGGAAGTTAATCCAAAATATTGATGATCTGGTCACATCGAATGGGATGACCATCTACTGGAAAAAGATCAAGGGTCATTCCAAAGTAGAGGGACCAGATAAAACTGGAAATTACTTAGCTGATCAGCTGGCCAAAACCGGGGCCATCCAAGGGGATCTAATAGAAATAGAGTCCCTGTTGGGGGAAATCCAGGTCACTGCCATCACTAGGTCCCAGACAAATGCTCACAATGATCTTTCAACTGCACAATAGAGTAAGGAGACCCCTGATGCTGATTTGATTACAGCTCAGAAGGGGGATCCAATAATTGGTAAGTTTTACCAACACATTGAGGACCCTGAGAACTTTCCCCTGACGGATACCGATTACATTGGGAAAGAGGACCTAAGTGCATTGATGAAATGTCCAAAAAGGTTCTGAATCCAAGACGGTTTGTTGGTAAGGAAATCCCAAGCTGGCCATGATCAGTGGGTGGTCCCTACCTCATTCCGAAACCTGATGTTAACTCACGCACATGATGCGGCCACCGCCGGTCATAGGGGGTTTCACACAACACTGGAAATCTTAAGAGAGGTTGCATACTGGCCACACATGGGGCAGGACCTCAACCAATACTTGAAGGGGTGTCTTGTGTGTGCACAATTTCAGCCATCATCCCTCACAGACCGTGCGCCTCTCCAAAAGAGGGGATGACAGTGCCATGGTCAGATTTGCAAATCGACTTTGTAGGCCCTGTAATTCGCTCGTCTAGAGGAAACAAGTACATGTTGACCGTTACATGCTTGTTTACCAAGTGGGTGGAATGTCTCCCGGCCCCAAACTGCAAGGCAGAAACAGCAGCTGCCCTGATGATTAACCACATCTTTTCCCGTTTGGTCTACCTCAAAGGATTGAGTCAGACAGAGGTAGCCACTTCACCAGTGAAGTAATGACAAAGATGTGGGAGATACTGGGGGTTAAAAGGAAGCTACATATTGCTTACAGACCAGCTTCTTCTGGAGCAGTGGAGAGATACAACCGAACAATTGTGAGCATATTAAAAAAGTTTGTGGCAGATTCTGGGCCAAGTTGGGATATCTGATTACCTCTGGTCCTAATGGCCATCAGATCTACCCCTTCATCTGCAACCAAAATGTCACCATTTGAGTTGATGACGGGGCGCAAGATGGTGCTTCCCCAGCATTTGCTCTACAGGACCCAAGAGCAGACACTGATAAATGCCTCCACAACTCATGAGTATGTGGAGAATTTAAGGAAACACCTTCAACATGCTTTTGCCTATGCTCAGCGGAATCTAGAAAGATCAGCTGAGAGTATGAAAACGCACTATGATTTGAAAACCACCAGGAAGGAATATGATGTGGGAGTCCGGGTCTATCTATACAATTTCCAAAGGAACCAGGCCAAACAGCGAAAATTCTTGCCTACATGGAAGGGACCGTTTGAAATTAAAGACAAGATCTCCCCTGTTGCCTATAAGAGCTGCATCCCCAAAGGCAGTTTGGAAGAGGGGGAAGATAAGTGGGTCCATATAAATCAGCTAAAGTGTTGCCATCCCAGGCACACTCTGCAACAACTGGAGGAGTCCTCTGCAATACCAGAGGGGACCGCTCCAGAGTAATTCAATTCCAACCCTAAAATATCCCACATATAGTCTCTAAGATATTATGATTTGGAAAAAAAAAATTCTTATAATTGTATCTTGTTTTTTGTTAAAATAAGAACGCAAATGTTTTGACTATAAAATGTATATGTCGCCCCACTATATCAATAGTGGGGGAGAAATGTCTATGAATAGTTATTGCCGCTTTCCTTTGTCGTCCTAGGAAAAAGAAAACATGGAGACTGACCACGGAAGGCGACCTGTGGACCGGGAGCGAAGATCCGAGGGGCCTGGGGTACCGCCCAATCCTCCCATCAGGACCAGCAAGGAGAACTGATTGATCGACTGGAGGGAGGAAAAGATGCTGAACTGTGCCATCTATGGAATTGGAAGAAGAGGAGGCGAACATCCCAGATCTTGTGAGTTCCATCAGTGAAAGGACAGAATGGCCATCGCAAGAGTGGGGGCTTGTGGGATGTTTTTACCCATGCATCCAAGCCCTACCATAAAACTGTGCAGTACTGGCATGGAAAACATCATGATGGCAAGAACTCCCCAGAGAGTGCACAGGGAAAACATGAAGAATAGGCTGCCACCCATTTTTGCCTATGTTGTGAGCACAGGAGGGCACTGCCTAAAACCACCATTGGGCTACACACACAGTAGCCTGAAACCATTGGGAATGGCAATGCTGATTGCCAAAAAGCAACTCAGAACTGTGGGGAATTCATTTTCTTAATCCCAAAAATGGTTGCAATACCGGTACTCACCACTATCAGAAAGCCGGCGTCTTAAAACCACCAGACTTTTGTGTAAAACTGAACAGAGGAACCAAAACCAGACCAAGGAAAGACTTGCTAAGAGGTGGATACAATGTAAAACTATATTCTGAAATGACTTGAAGGAAGTAATTATTTAATGTATAGGTAAAAAGTGTAAGTTTGATTTAAAGTGGGAACTAAAGTGACAATTAGCTGAATTCTGCCTGACAACTACCCCCGACAGGAGAAACCTGCTCAGCCACTCTTCCCAGGCCTAGCTGCATCCTGCTTCCCCACCAAAAGGAGTTGACACCTCTCTGATTAGATTAGGGGAGGGGCAACTGCAGGAAACTGAACAATGGACTCAGGCAAATGTTATATTGGGGGGGGGCGTAAAGTGGCTTCCTCTTGGGAGAAGTGGGAGGAGAAGTGCCTGTGAGAGCCAGCTGAGCTTGGGGGAAGTGGATAAACCAGTTCTTCCACCATGTGATGTGGGAAGCCACCCCCTTTTTGACCAGGGCATAAGTAAAAAAAAAGATGGATAATTCATAGTACGGACTTGTCAGAATCATATAAGTAATATCATTGTTCTTGTGATTTTTCTGTGCACGTTTTAAGAGGCGTTAGGACCCTGTGGTGTATTCTGGGGGGTTGCTAGCGGAAAATAGGGTCTCACTCCAAATGTCTGCATGTTAAAAATCTGACACTTCATCAATTAATGTCCATACTCCTTGCGCACATGTGTGTAATTTTTGGTAAATGTCCGATATTGGTAAACCAGTCAAAAAGTGCAAAATGTTGTCATTTTTGAATGCAAGCCGCCAGGAAGATCAGAGGCGGACACGCATGGACCATAAGGAATATATAATGTGTACATGTAATTTCAACAAATTGTGTATCTGGGAAATATATATTTGAATCAAATATAGATTTGTGGGCAAATTGACCAGGGGAGGATCCTCTGGCCCATAAACAGACCTCATCATGATGACAATCCATGTCCTTCCCCCAATCATGGGAGAGGGGAGAATTGGGCCAATGACAAGTAGAGAGGGGCAGGCTCAGTTATGCCACGCACACACCCACTTCCAAAACACATAAAAAGAGACTGCTGGGACAGGTAGAGACATTCAATTCCATTTTCTGCGGGACGCTCTGCCGGGAGACTCCAGACTTCACATCCATCAATCTCCAAAGACCAGAACATTACTTCAGAACTTAAAGCAAGGGCCCAAACCCACAAACTGAGAACTCTTCTCAGCAGGCCTCAGCATCCTTAAAATCATTTGCAAACTATTTCACAGGGCGAGAATTCTTTTGCCAAGAACTTTTGCCAGTACCCAGAAAGCAGTGTTACATCCAGAATCCACTTGATCCGGACCGGAAAGCAGAGCAGTATCCAGAACCAGAGGCCGCTGTATCCCGAGGGGCTAGACCAGCAGAGCAGAGCTGACCCGGATCGCTGTGAGCAGAACCGGTGACTGATTGACCCGCCGAGCAGACAGAACCGCCGCCGGACGTGTTGACCAGATCCGTGACGAGGCCTAGTTCAAATTTATATTGTGAGTACCTAGCAGAACTGTGGAGAACCAATCTCTTAGTTAAAATTATCTAATTCAAGCTATCTTAACCTAAGTAGAACTGCCTCCTAGAAATCATGTCATCTGTCATTTTTAAAGCTGCACAACTGTCACCTGTCAATTCTGTCAATTCTGCAGCTGCAAGCTGTCACCTGTCATTTGGAGTTTTACTTTAAATCCGAAAATCTACCTTTATTAAATCGTCCGTATCTCTGGAACCGTCTAGGAACGAAATTTAAAGCTGTGATTCTAGGCTTTCCAACGAACCTAGAACCGACTTCCTACTCCCTATACTTTTTCCGCAATCGCGATTTACGCACTCGCGAAATTTACCGCGATTTGTGATTTTGGCTCAATTTCTCCACTTGTCAAAATAGCAGCTCCATTCTTTCCTTTGTTAAAATCCGTTTGCAACCTGGTAATAACTCATAGAGCATTGCTAAAGTGAGCCTGAACTAATACCAACAAGCATCTCTCACTCACCCTAAATCTCTAGAGGGAATTAAAATCAGTTAGCACATTTTCCCATCCATTGCCATCACATTTAAAAGCATTTTGGGCCTGTGTTTCAAACTTCTACCTGTTTCCTCTAAGCTTGCTGGGGGGGAACTGAGTTCCGTATTGTATTTGATTGTATTCCTGAAGACTGTGTGTGTTACTTCCATCTCCTTGCATTGCATATAGGTGGGGGGGGGGGGTGAATTGCCACCAGGGGAAAAGTGAACATATTATCTCTTGTGAAACCATATCAGTTTATTTTCTGTACTGCATTTATTCCACCTTGCATTTCCTTGAAACCATAAAGCATTTCAGCTACCTCATCCTCTATACTACTCCTAAGTAATCAAGTGGACCACTATAACATTACCCATTGTGGATCCACATCATATGTCTCAGTGTACTATCAGATATTAATTTATTATAAAAGTGTGATATATATCTATTGTTTAATTTTTCAAATAAACCTTTTAATTTGCAAAACAAACCTACTTCTTGGCTCAGTGGGGTCAGGGGGATTCTAAGAGGGGGGTGTTATACAAGGGTTGTCATCCAGAGTACTGAACTGGACATAAAAATACATCAATAAGGGTTTTCCTCAGCATCCCAGACTAGGCATTGGCTGTAGTGTTGATTGAATATCGCTTACAGAGCCCATTCACTTCTATTGCACCTCCATTCTGCCCACTATTTCCTGTTGGTAGGGGGGCTCTGGGATGTCCCTCAGTGCTGATCTCTTTGGGCACTGGTGTTCATGCTGTTGGCATGAAACCTGCAAGATTGCCTCCCTGGTCCTCAGTCCTGTGAGGTTGCCTTGCCAGGGCATAACACGCTGTACAAGCAGCAAGGTGTGCCATTGCCTCAAGGCCAACGTCAAAGCACAGGAACATAGCATAACGGAAGGGTGCCAGTCTGTCACTGCATAGAGAAAGGCAGCCTCTTGACTGTTTTTGCCACACTGTGTGTCCTACATCCACCTCTGTCTTTCACACAGTCAACAGACTCAGCCTGCTTAGGTAACCCAAGTCAGATTTCCTCTGTGTAGATGACTCTGTATCATTTCCTCTGTGTAGATAGTTTTGTATCGTATCCTCTGTATAGATGGCTCTGTATCAAGTCCTCTGTATAGATGGCTCTGTATAATTTCCTCTGTATAGATGGCTCTGTATCAAGTCCTCTGTATAGATGGCTCTCTATCATTTCCTCTGTGTAGATGGCTCTGTATCAAGTCCTCTGTATAGATGGCTCTGTATCATTTCCTCTGTATAGATGACTCTGTATCAAGTCCTCTGTATAGATGGCTCTGTATCATTTCCTCTGTATAGATGACTCTGTATCAAGTCCTCTGTATAGATGGCTCTGTATAATTTCCTCTTTATAGATGGCTCTGTATCAAGTCCTCTGTGTAGATGGTGCTGTATCATTTGCTCTGTATAGATGGCTCTGTATCAAGTCCTCTGTATAGATGGCTCTGTATCATTTCCTCTGTATAGATGGCTCAGTATCATTTCATCAGTAGAGATGAGTTTGTATATTGTCTTCTGTATAGATGGCTCTGTATCATTTCCTCTGTATAGATGGCTCTGTATCAAGTCCTCTGTATAGATGGTTCAGTATTATTGCATCTGTATTGATGGCTCGGGATCATTTCCTCTGTATAGATGGGTCTGCATCATGTCCTCTGTATAGATGGCTCAGTATCATTTCATCTGTATAGATGGCTCAGTATCATGTCCTCTATATAGATGGCTCGGTATCATTTCATCTGTATAGATGGGTCTGCATCATGTCCTCTATATAGATGGCTCAGTATCATTTCCTCTGTATAGATGGATCAGTATCAATTCCTCTGTATAGATGGTTTGGTATCATTGCATCTGTAGTGATGGCTCGGGATCATTTCCTCTGTATAGATGGGTCTGCATCATGTCCTCTGTATAGATGGCTCCGTATCATTTCCTCTGTATAGATGGCTCCGTGTCATTTCCTCTGTATAGATGGCTCTGTATCATGTCCTCTGTATAGATGGCTCGGTATAATTTCATCTGTATAGATGGGTCTCCAACATGTCCTCTGTATAGATGGATCCGTATCATTTCCTGTGTATGGATGGCTCGGTATCATTTCATCTGTATAGATGGGTCTCCATCATGTCCTCTGTATAGATGGCTCCGTATCATTTCCTCTGTATAGATGGCTCTGTATCATTTCCTCTGTATAAATGGCTCTGTATCATTTCCTCTGTATAGATGGCTCGGTAAAATTTCATCTGTAGAGATGGGTCTGCATCATGTCCTCTGTATAGATGGATCCGTATCATTTCCTGTGTATGGATGGCTCTGTATCATTTCCTTTGTATAGATGGCTCTGTATCATGTCCTCTGTTTAGATGGCTCCGTATCATTTCCTCTGTATAGATGGGTCTGCATCATGTCCTCTGTATAGATGGCTCCGTATCATTTCCTCTGTATAGATGGCTCCGTATCATTTCCTCTGTATAGATGGCTCTGTATCATTTCCTGTGTATGGATGGCTCGGTATCATTTCATCTGTATAGATGGGTCTCCATCATGTCCTCTGTATAGATGGCTCCGTATCATTTCCTCTGTATAGATGGCTCTGTATCATTTCCTCTGTATAAATGGCTCTGTATCATTTCCTCTGTATAGATGGCTCGGTAAAATTTCATCTGTAGAGATGGGTCTGCATCATGTCCTCTGTATAGATGGATCCGTATCATTTCCTGTGTATGGATGGCTCTGTATCATTTCCTTTGTATAGATGGCTCTGTATCATGTCCTCTGTTTAGATGGCTCCGTATCATTTCCTCTGTATAGATGGGTCTGCATCATGTCCTCTGTATAGATGGCTCCGTATCATTTCCTCTGTATAGATGGCTCCGTATCATTTCCTCTGTATAGATGGCTCTGTATCATTTCCTGTGTATGGATGGCTCCGTATCATTTCCTGTGTATAGATGGCTCTGTATCATGGCTAATACTGAAGGTTTTCTAGTCACTTCGTTCAGAAGTGGAACACTATGTTTTTTGCCAAAATAAAATATTTCTTTCACATTAACGTGTTCAACAGTGCAACACTACACGCGATGTCAAATATGTCTACGGCATTTGCTAGATGTCACAGAGAAGCGGGCATGTGTTGAATGTTTCTTTGACCTGTGTGGCAAATTTGCATGTAATTTGAATGATGCATCATGTTATTCAGAGTGCATGTGTTTTGCAAGTAAAGCAAAGCCCTCAACTGTTGACAGTTGCCCTTCGTGTTTGTAGACTAATTTAGAATAGCATGTTCCCCAATTAGTGCTGTGACCCACAGAACACAACTGAGCTTCAGTAAAATGCTGGTCCATATATCACGTAGTCAATGGCATAGCAATCCGCTCTGAGCCTGCCCACCCTACAATGCGTGCCTAGCATCATGTCTCTAAACTAATCATCTCTGCTGGCAATCGACCAGTTGCCTCGGTTCTAAATATTATTCATATTCAACGGAATGTAATGGTCTTTTATTTTCGTGCCTTTTCAGACTACAGTCTACCGAAGGCCCATTCACCCCACAGTGCGTGGTGGCCATGTCAATTGCAGGGGGTGCTATACAAATATCAAGTTATACAGCATACCATTAAGGAGTGCATTGAAGAAGTGCTGACTTCAATCACAGAAATAATTACCACTTAATTTTCTGGAGAACAAGTTACAGCAATGTTTAAGCCTCAATCAACCCTCTTATCTCTAATTAAACATCCCTTGATGAAACCATGGCTATGAGTAAGTGTATGTGAAAATCATTAAAAAGCGCAGCAACTCTCCAACTTCAGACTTTCCTAGAAACGTATGGCTTACTTATTGGTAGTCGATCTTACTTTAGGCAACATAGAATTACAGAAACAACTCTCATACACGTTAAGGGTGATCTGCTAAAGCTCTTGAAAAACAAGGGGGATCCTCCGCTCACGCTGTTGGTCTAGTTGGATGCATGCATGCCATGGTGTAAACCAGGCTAAATGAGGTCATGCGGGTGTTGTGCACAGATACAAGTAGGATCAAATCAGTACTCTATAATAGATCCCCAATGGTTAGGATTGGTGGCAATTCGTCTTTTATGGAAACCATGAAATGTGGTGTCCCCCAGGGATCCAGAGAGTCACCTTTATTATGTAATACTTGCATTAAATCACTGCATACCATTCTTGCTACTGAAGCATTTCCCTAATACAATTATTCTGATTATACAGATCATTAAAACCAGCAGGAACACAGATAAAAAACAAACTATTTAAAAGAGTGCCAAATGTTGATGCATCAAAAACTAGTCACGATTAACCCAGTCTAAGATAGGATTTCCATTGAGGGCCACTAATCACATGAAAAAATAAACAGAGTGTACAAACAGAAGTTGCCATTTAAGGTTTGATCAGTGCCACGGAAAACATGTTAATGTATTGGGAGCAATACCCTATCAACATCCCCACTTGTGAACATGTTTTTAAATCTGTGCATTTTTTGGTGCTGCATTTTTTAAAATTTCATGCTAAATTTCTTTGCTCTGACACTCCCCTTGTGTGCTGAAACTACAATTTCTGATACTTCTTACTCTGCTGCCCTCACAGGGATCCTGCTGTTTCCATGCTATCTTTTTGCTCTATTTGACTGCCTAGCCGCCTGGTGAGTTCTCCTGTGCAATGTACAGCTTTTCCACTCCACTTGCTTTGGGCACAGTCTTGCCCCCTTCACTCTCTCCATGGTGCTCTCCATCTCTACTAGCCATTCTAACTGTTGTTCCATAACCAATGCCCCCTCTCTCACAAAGTCTGGAAGGAAAACATTCAAGAAGGCTCTCCTGTCCTGGTCTCTAACCCAGGTCTGCCCATAGCAGACACCTACATCAATGCCTCCTCCAGACTGTCACTGACATTCTAATGTCATTCCATTTCTTTGTCATTCCTTCTCATGGCCTATTGCCTCCCCATACGGTCCCTGGCATCTCCCCTTTCTCTTCCTCACCCATTAATGGTGGTACAAGATGAGAAGTGCTCTTGGCACACTTTTCATCATCCAGGTGCATCATCAATGTCTATCGTAATAGCACTTTCATGGCCGAAGGTTCTCAGCCCAACCTCCTCCTCCTTGACAGGCATCTACCATCTCTTTTCAACACCTCCCCACTCGCATCTCTCCCCACCCTCCTTCCCCATTCTTGTTGGTGGTACCCCACCACTGTGCCCCCCCCTTGGAAAACATTTAAAGGGGGAAACAAGTTTCACTTAGCTACCCACAATTCCCATTCCATTGTCAAACAGAGCTGTCTAAGATCTAACAACTCAGGTTTATTGCAAATCCCTAACTCAAGATTATCGCTGGTAAAAGACAGATGCTTTCCAACCTCTCCACCGCAACTATCGAATGCCCTCCCACCTGACCTGAGGATGTATCCTAGGCTTTCCATATTCAAACACAATCTGAAAACATTCCTTGTTGAATGAATTAGAGAAACACTATGGCTTCTTGAATTCTGATTTCCGCCGCTGATTCTTGTATGTTTTTTTTTGTTATTTATTAGTCTTAGCACTTTCATGACTCAGGGCTACTGTTCAAGAGCTTTAGAAATAAACTAAATAAATAAAACACTCCTCTGATATCTGTCTCCTCCTAGAAGACCTTGACCTTGATATCCTTGCTTTCACTGAGATGTGGCTCAAGGCCAGCTCTGTCACTGCTTTTGGCACTCTTCATCCGGAAGGCTACAAGACCTTGTCCAACCCCAGGAACACCGGTCAGGGTGTGGTGTGGCTCTGATCTTCCCCGAGTGTGTTCTGGCCACCATCATTCTCACTCAATGCGATTCCTCCTTTGAGTGCCTCATCTGTAGATTGTCTGTCTCTCCTACAGCCTCCCTCACTCTTGCAACAATATACAGGTACCCCTGAGACCAAACCCCCTCTTCCTCTTGTATTGGACAGACCTCTCCTCTGCTCTCCTGGCCTCCTCCCCAAAACGTCTCTTTCTTGGAGATTTTAATATCCATCTTGACACTCAGGGTCTGGCCTCTGTACTCTTTTGTGAACTCTGTGACTCTCTTTCCCTCACAATTCTTCTGTCTGGCCCAACCCACTCTCCCGGTCAAACCTTGGATGCTCTCATCTCTACTGGCATCCCTCTCTTCACCCCTCAAACAGCCCCTTTCTCCTGGTCGGACCACTCTCTCCTCTCCTCCCACCTTGAACTCCTTGGCCCCCCCGACGATGCCACTGCCTGCCCTGTCAGCCTCCTTCTACATCATTCGACCCATGAAGCAAGTGTCAGTCGCTGCATTTGCGGCCAATGTCATCCCTCCTTTTCCCCCCTACCTTTGACTCTCCTTCCGACTCTGCACTGTCAATCCTCCATCTCTCTATCTCCAATACCCTGTACATACTTGCCCCTACCATGAGGATCCGCATGAAGCCTACTTCCAAATGCAACTCTTGGTATGACTCTGACTTGGCGGCTTTGAAACACAGGTGCAAAGCCGCTGAGTGAAGTGGCAGGCCTCAGGTCCATCCTCTCATAAACCTCGAGTTCTGTCTACTTTTTCAACTGATGGATCAACAGCGAGGAATTAAAGAAAATAGTACAGAGAACCTCCTTCTTTTGCCAGATCCACTGACTTGGCTATCAATCTGGCATACTAACAATCCCTTGAAACATTTGCTGCACCTTTCTTCACTCCTACCTAATCTGCCCCTAGCCACAGTCACAGTTCCACTACTTTTTTGACACTCTTTTCCCACTGGGAAAGAGTAAATAATCTAAAACATTTTTAAAAAAATTAGAAAGAAGATTGCAAATGAATGCAATGATATGGAGAATCTGAACTCATGTTACGATTGGCACCCACAATGGTAACATATTTTTATTTTCTGTGTCTTTATTTGTTTCTAATCTACAACCATAACCCTGGTAGAAAACACAAAGATGCTGCAACTTGTTCATACAGGGTGTGTATCCCCAATAGGGCTGTATTCAAATACCTCCAAATCATAGTTTGGGATAATGATCAATTAACCTCCCATCTTCATCCTCGATGCCAATGCCCTTCTTGTTAATGTTTAGGGGGTCTCAAACATGAAACCCTTGTGACCGCTTCTGCACGACTCCCCATAATTTCAAGTGTACCTCATCGGCCACAAAGCAGATGCAGAAAAAGATCTCTCCCCCTATTCATTCCCTCCCTCCCCGTCCTTCCAAGTGCACCCGCACTTCATCGAGCATCGTAAATATTAATCCTTCTAGTTGTGTCCTTATTGCTGTCCCCTCTCACTGTATCTCCTTGTGGTTCGGCATGTCCTTGCTTCACAACTCTGTCTGCACAGTTTAAAACCCAATGCATACATGCATACAAGGCTAAACACCAACCAGCAGCCAACATGTGACCAAACCTAAGCATCTGCCCATCCAGAGAGGAGGAGATGAGCAAGAACACTTTTACAGAAAATGTCCATCCCTGCTCACAATGTTTTATCACCAATGAAAGAACCAGAAATCTAGCATTCTCAATTTAGGCTCACAGATCATGCAACCACATGCCATTCAACATCTGACTCACCCTCATGAATTTCAGAAAGGAAATCAAGCCACACATCTTGAAGGAGCAACTTCTTCACAGCCCCTGTAGCCACCCAGGCCAAGCATCCCACCCCTCCTGATGGCTACTCTCTGCAGCCCACCTCTCTTTCCAATACGCAATCCACATTTCAGCACTGTAAAAGGCTGACTGCAAATGTTAAATGTTCCTGCTAATTTCCATCACTGGTTCCCGCAATAACCATCTAATGAATGCCTGCAGCATCCGCCAATTTACAGAGCTGCTGCTTCACAAAGTCACGTTCAGGTTCAATAAAACCCCTTAATGAACATAGACACTTTCATTTGTCGAACAGGAAATCATATCATGCCTCTTTGATTGTGTATATTGGCATAAGCCCAGTCGCTCTGCGAAGAAATCCGCGTTGCAAGGTCCTGACCTTAGATTCGTGTTAGCCGCCATTTTAGGTTCATCCATTGATTCTTACTCTAATGTCACCCTGTATTCTAAGATGGTGGACAGAATCGTTCTGCTTGTAACATGGTCGTCTTGACCTGCGCATACGAGCTAATGTGTAAACTGCCCGCAGGCCAAATGTTAGGGTCATGTAATGAGACCTTGTCCTTTGTTGACTTGTGGATAAAGGATTACCTGTGCCAACTATACTAATCCACGAATATATATTATGCACAATACTGTTCGAGCATTTAATATGAACACTTGTTTAAATATATTGTATAAATGTGTACGAAGGCTCAATGTGAAATCCAAAGACACACTGTTGCTATTGTAACCTGTTGGGGAATGTATTAAGGATAATCCATAAATATATAGATGCATAAATTAGGAATGAACTTGGCATGAACCCCTAGTCCAAGGAAATGGTTAACCTGCAAGTGGGCTGAACATCAGTTACCAAACTTTATAAAAGGCACGACCATTCTGATGTACAGTCCCACTCACTGCACACACCAAACAGGGCTGGTATTCGCTGTGTTGTACTGAGGGCCTGATAGATATCAGTCGCTTTGTCCTTTGAAACTGTTCAGTTGTAGAATAAAGATCTGTGTATCTTTGCAAACCCATGTTGGTGCATTTCCTTTGGGGGTACTCAGCCTCAATATTCTCTTTTTTCTTTCACAGATGGCGCCCGAATAGGGACCCTCAAGATTGATGCCAGCTCGTTGAAGGTTGACGCGGCTATCGGACCGGGATCGGACGGTGTAAAGGGGGCCCCTTTCCTAAATGAGAAGCGACACCTCAGCAGCGCTGCACGGCCCGATCCCTGGATGGTGAGCAACCAGTCCGAGTCGGCATCTTGACGAGGGTCCACATATTGAGGCAGGTAGATTTGCCGAAATCACCAAATACGAGGTAACATTTTTTAGAGAACTTTGAAATCAGATCGGACCTCCTTAGGCTTGATCAGGTGAATCGTGACCCCATTCTTAAGTATCCTGATCATTTGTTTTGGCACATTGCAGTCGCGAGTTCAATTACTGACCAGGTAACACCAGTATTCTGATATGCCTGGGAAATTGTCTGCCTGCTTCAGGGCGTTATTCCGCAGCGATAGACAATCTTTGGATTTTGGCTGACCGGCACCAATGGAGGGGTCGCCGGCATGTACTATGTTCTGTAAGCATGGCATTGGTAGTATAGTACTTAATGATATTTGGCACAGACAAACTAGGCATGCTTCTGAACTTCAGTGGGCAATCAATGGTAGTTTTGAAATCCCTCGTATTGAATATTTAGAATCCATTTTATGAAAGAAAAGGCTAGACCTGCAGCATTTGATGTATTACAGAATTGGAAGAAAGAAGCTTTGCAGCAGCTTAAAAGTAGAGAAAAACATGCGCGCCGTCATAAGACGAATGCCGAAAAAGCGTTGTTATATGACCAAGATAAACAGTCTGAGTCAGCTAGGAATATGGATAGGGCTTTCTCACTTAGTATCCAGAAAATCTATCCTTCTAAAGACTTTCATGTTTCCGATGAATTCATTGATATATTGTTAAACGAACTAAGGCCTGGTGCCACTGCGCCACCTCCATATGTTCCTCTTCCTGCTGCTTTGCCTCTTCCTGCTGTTATTCCTCCTCCTGCTCCCCCTGCTGCTCCTATCGTTCATCTTGCTGTTCCTCTTCCTACAGTTGTTGGTCCTCCTTTTGTCGCTGCTCCTCCACCTGCTCCCCCACTTTTGCCTGTTGTACCATTGATAGCACCTCCGTTGAATTTGCCTACTCTCCCTCTTCCAAGTGGTTCTATACCGTTTGTGGTATATCAGGGAGCGGGGTCGAGGGTTGTCACTCGCAATACTGTACCTCCAGAGAAGAAACGTGAGTTAATTGCGTGGGCTAGGCATAGCATGGAGAAGGGTGCTCAAGCTCATGTTTTTGCCACACTTTCTAATATGGACAATTTTCCTGAGAAAAATGTTTTTATTGAGGGATTAGGGATTCATTTGTGTGTAATGTGGGACAAGTTAAAAGATACAGATCTCCCACAAGGGTTGAGGGATCTGAACACTTTAGCGTTCTCTAGAGACACTGCAGAGAAAGTGCAAGAGCATGTTGAGAGGGTATTTGAGTATAGAAAGGAGGTGGAAAGGTTACAGAATGAGGATGAAGATGGAGATAGTTTGGACATTATATATGTGCCTAAATGGTTCCTTCCTTGTCGTAAATCGATAACTGAGGAAACGCGCATTTGCACGAAAGACGCGAATATATGGATTTCAGACACGTCGATAACTCCTGTTGAAGTATATAACACGTATCACCAGTATACGCCAGAAATGCAGACGAAAGTGATACAGGTGATGGTAGAATACCTACAGGATGAGTGTGTAAAAAGAAAGATTTGTTGTCCCGCAGAGTTATTGGGTATTTACAAGAGAGCTTTTTCATTTGACACTTCTTCGGCTGCTTTAGCGCTCAATTTGGCTCTGTTGCTTAGTAAGCGTTCGGAGTTGCCTACTTCTCAGTTGCCTATGAGAGAGGTTCCTCCGACACTTGTCCCAAAAGTCGAGGTTCCAGCGGATATCAGAACGGGAGCGCAAGCCTATGACATTCCTGCACACTATGTGTCACAGTTTGTTCACGTCCCATTCTCGAGACAGGAAGTGAACACCATTAGACAATCTATTCCCAACATTAGGAACAATCCGACAGGGTTCTACAAAGAAATAGAGTCTGTCTTGCAATCTTCAGTATTCACTTTATGTGATGTTGATCTGTTATTTCCTGTACTCCTGCCCGTAGATTTGTGGAAACAGGTTAGAACTATAGATGATGTAGCAGGGCTAGGAGATACATGAGGTAACATAATTAGACTCGAAGGAGAAATGCCAGCTGGTGAAAGACTGCCTCAGGTGATACTAACTTTACTTGACAGAATAGTTGCAAAATTAAAAGCTATAATTCCCGAAAAGAGAATTATTTGGGACAAGCTTACTGCCTGTGTCCAAGGGAAGTCTGAGGGTGCTACCGAGTTCTTTAATCAGTTCGAACAGGTACTTTCAGATTTCAGTGGACAAGACTTAGGCACAGTGTCTGGGAAAAGATTATTCGTAGACAAATTTGTGCGTGGACTGCTGCCTGACACCCAGTCGCAAATGATGTCTTCTGAGAGCGCTTGGCAAGCAAAATCTCAATCAGAAGTACGGCACATGGCTCAGTACTACGGGAATCATGTCAATCATGAAAAAGATAGAGTCAAAAAGAGGAAAGGTGATTTGAAGACAAAAGTATTATTACAGAATATCGTTAGATGCCCTAGAGGGGGTCATTTACAAATCAGAGGTCAGTATGTTCCACAAGGAAATGTGCCCTTGGGTCCAGTAAACATTAACCAGTGTGCATATTGTAGTCAAGAGGGTCATTGGCGTGCACAATGCCCGATCCTCCGACAGAGTTCAAATAACACATTTGGGAATATGGGTTGATGATCCAGAGGTCACGCGGGTGTTGGGGGCCCTGGTAGAGGTCAGTTTACGCAAGATTCACAACAACATTTTTCACACGACAATCAGGTACTGAGTGTGGATAATAGGAACATTTTTGACCATCCTTCTGCCGCTTACCACTCTGAAGAACTTCCTTTCAACGACATTCTGCTTCACTAGGATTTCCCAAAGCAGGGTTTGGAACCAACGCCTATTCTCGTTAATCAGAAAGGTCCATACGTTGAAATGATAGTGGAAATAAGAAACATCTATTCTTGATAGATACAGGGGCACAGAAGTGTTCCATTGATCATTCTCAGGTTCCAAACATTCCACTGTCAGGGCAAACCAATGTTTCTGTAGGGTTTTCTGGCACACTAGTTGTCTGTCCGATTTCTTCCCCGATACCTACTTCTTTGGGTCCCTTTATGGACCATTGTCCATTCCTTTTGACTTCGAATTGTGGAGAGAATTTTTTGGGGTTGAATCTGTTGAAGGAATTAAATGTGGTAATTCATTATTCTTCTGATGGAGAGCATTTGACGATTTCACCACAGCAACTTTCTGTCTCTCAATTCTTGACCAGACCTTTGCCGCCGGAATTTAGTGATGTTCCGGAGTGTTTATGGGCAATTGACAACAATGATGTCGGTGTTTTGAAAATTGAGCCTGTTAAAATTGTCTTGAAACATGGAGTTCAGCCGCCACGTATTACACAGTATAAGATTTCAGTCGATGGTGAGCAAGCTTTGAAATGCATTTTGTGCATCGAGGGGTGATTGAGGAAATTGCAGGTAGTTTGTGAAATAGTCCGATTTTACCCGTGTACAAAAAAGGCGATAATGCAATTCCTTTCCATTTCATAATTGATCTGCATGTCATCAATAAGATTATCGCTCCACAATTTCCAATTGTGCCTGATGTGACAACGATATTGACTATGATCCCAGCTTCAGCTACTCACTTTAGTGTTGTAGATCTAAAGAATGCTCTCTTTAGTATTCCTATACACAAGGACAGTAGATACCTGTTTGCGTTCCCCTTAGGGGGACGCTCGTTTACCTTCAACCGTGCACCGCAAGGTTACACAGAAAGTCCTAGCATCTACAGTAGGGCTTTGAAAGAACATCTCGATACCCTTGAGTTGCCCTCTACTTGTAGACTGCTTCAATATGTTGATGACTTGCTTTTAGCTGCTGACTCAGAGAGCGCTTGTAAGGAGGGCACTGTGTTATTACTTATCCACCTGGGTAAACATGGACGTAAAACTTTGCTAAAGAAATTTCAATACTGTTGTCAGGAGGTCGCCTTTTTAGGCTATCTCCTGTCAAAGGAGGGAAGAAGGTTGACACCTGAACGGATAAAACCCATTTCTAGCATGTCTGTCCCAAATACACAGAAAGAAGTTAGAGCCTTGATAGGAAGGGCTTCTTACTGTAGGCAGTGGATCCCCAACTTTTCACTAGTGATTAAGCCGATGTTGGCTCTGATGAAGAAGGGCATTTCTTCGCCATTGCCGTGGAATATGGAGCAGCAGCGTGCATGTGATTTGCTCAAGACTGCGTTGTGCTCGACACCGGTTTTGGGCACACCAAATTATGAAAAGGCCTTTGTGTTGTTTGTGCATGAATGTGATGGATGTGCTTTGGCTGTATTAACGCAGGAAAATGGAGGGAAGAATAGGCCATGCGGTTACTTTTCTTCTGCCCTTGATCCTGTAGCATGCGCTTTGCCAAGATGTTTGCGAGCTGTCACTGCTGCGTCTGTAAAAAAGAGTGAGGGAATGGTCCTAGGCCATGCTTTAACCCTGATGGTACCTCACTCTGTGGATGTTCTATTGAACAGAACTCAAACGCAACACCTCACTTCCGCACGGTTGACAAGATATGAATTGATCTTGTTTGCACCACACATACAAATTAAGAGGGGTTGTGTTCTTAATCCAGATGAACTCTTACCTTTCTTGCAGGGTTCTGCTTGCAGTGATGAAGAGTCACATGATTGCCTTTACACTACCGAACAAGAGACAAAGGGTAGAATTGATCTAAAATATACTCCCTTGGACAACCCACAAGGGGAGCTGTTTTGCGATAGCTCCTCCTTCAAACTTCCGAATGTTACATCCACAGCTGCTTATGCAATCACCACATTGAGCACAGTCGTGGAAACTAAGAGAATCACGCATAACTCAGTGCAGGCCACAGAGATTATAGCACTGACCCGAGCTTGCAAACTTTCCGACGGGTTTACCGTGAATATATACACTGATAGTCAGTATGTCTGTGGAGTGGTTCACAATTTTGGGAGACTTTGGTCAGAAAGAGGGTTCTTGACATCACATAGTACAAAAATCCAGCTTGACTCCCTGATAGTACGGCTACTCTCAGCGCTTGCACTCCCTACTCAGTTAGCTATTGTAAAATGTGCAGCACATCAGAAGATTGTAGATGATATAGGAAAAGGGAATGCTTTTGCTGATCAGATAGCCAAACAGACTGCCACTGATCTCTCTCCAGACATGTATACTTTAAGGGAGGCCACAAATGCCTTTACTATGGATGAGGTTATTGATTCTCTAAGGGATATCCAAGCTGATGCCACGTTGGAAGAATCTAAGAGATGGGCTGAGGGCGTGGGGAAACTTGATGATGATCGGTGTTGGGTGGACAAAGTTGAAGGGAAATGGTTACTTCCCGACGCGTACATCATGATGATGGTTGTTATGGCTCATGGTCCCACACACATATGTGCTCGTAAAATCACAAAAATGTTGGAAAAAGTATGGGTAAACGATAAAATCTCTAAAGTAGCTGAATGCTTTGTTCAGGAATGTATGATTTGTTTACAGCACCTTGTGGGAAAGGGCACATCAACTGCTAGGGGTAGTTTCGGTCCACCTTCTGTCCCCTTTAAGGTCATCCACTTTGATTTTATTCAGATGGAACGGTGTAATAACCTGAAGTATGTGTTAGTTGTCATCTGTGCTTTCAGCAAATGGGTTGAGGCTTTTCCTGTTAAAGACGCTACAGCCATGACTACTGCAAAGACTATGTTAAAAGAATATTTCACTAGATTTGGGCTACCAAGAGTCATCTGGTCAGACAATGGTCCACATTTTATCGCTGCTGTAATTCTGCAGATATGTGCGGGATTACAGATCAATAAACGGTTCCATTCGGCCAGACATGCTCAGAGTGCCGGACTAGTGGAAAGACACAATGGCATCATCAAAAACAAGGCTCGCTAAGACGTGTGCCGGCACCAAACTAAAATGGCCGGACGCCTTACCGATCGTGTTGTTATCAATGCGTACAACCACTCAAACTAAGCCTGGGCTCTCTCCCTTTGAGGTGGTTATGGGGAGGCCTGCTAATATCTGGAACATTCCAAAATGCTGTTCTTTGTGAAATGTTGAAAATGTACTTCTTTCAGATTACTGTAGCCAGTTGACTAAAAACTTGTATTTTATTTATCACCAGGAGAGGCTTTACCTGTATGATATGAGGGCCCCAGTCACAGCATACGACCTGGGCACTGGGTCCTCGTAAAGTCCTTCGAGTGATCATCTTGCCTTGCACCTCGTTGGCAGGGCCCCTTCCAAGTCCTGCTGGTCACACAGACGGCGGTGCGGGTGTCAGGCCAGAAAAATTGGATCCATGCGACGCATACCAAGAAAATTCCACACCCAGTGCCACACGATACAGAAGAAGCAGAACTCCTCATCAGTACTGCAACCAACCATCCCGAAACAGTAACTAGCATTGAAAGTGTGTTGGGGATTCTCCCTGATCTTGTGAGGTCTGGGGAAACAGCCATTTCATCCCCACACTCTCCAACCATTTTGTTTCCGGAGGCAATCCCCAATTGTGCCTCTGACCTTGTTTACACTCGTTCGCCGCTTCCAGTGGGAAGTGATGACACGTTGTTCAGGGATCACAAGGTACGATCTACATCCAAGGAAATAGACTTACGGCATGGTTCGGCTGTGCGCTCGGAGAAGAAGAAAGTCATCAAGGGCTTGTTTTTTGACCCGATTAATTGTTTTAAAAGGGGATTCTGTTGGCTAGGGTTTGTGGAAGGACTAAGAAGTCGCTCGGCCTGGAGGTCGCCAGCCAAAAACACTGGTGATTTCGTTTGAAGACTACAATGCCTGCAACCGCTTCTGCTCGTACAGGACTAATAAATGAGCGTGTGACCAGCTGTGAAAATGGACAATTCATAATGTGGGCCCTGAAAACGTACTGCTGTTTTTTGATAATGTTAATTGGTTTTATAATAGTCATTGTTTTAGGCTTCTGGTACCTAGAAGAAGTACATCTGCTTGAGAATTTGTTGCCGACTGAAAATGTACCTACTGTTTCTACTCCTTTCATGCATCTTCACACTCTATCTCCTAGGGACTCTCAGCACAGACAGAGATATCATAATAACACATTATTACTCATCATGAATGCTGCACATGCCATCTTTAACAAATCTAAATGTTGGGTCTGCTCGCATTTACCACAACATGGGGATAAGGGGCTAGGTTGGTATATTCATCCTCTACCTTTGACAACTGCATGCTATGCTTCTCTTAGAGCACTATTCTTTGGTCACTGGAACGATAGCATCTCAGGGAATCAGTTTGAGAAACGTGTTTTGACACCCTTGGGATGCTCGCTCTTTGCAAATAGGAGTAAGCCTAATGTTGCTTCTATTAGGCCTTCTGATAGACTGTCCCGTCCTTTTCAATCTTTGATTTCTTTTAAAATGGCTCCTATAGGCAATAAGGATGCCACGCCTCCTTCTCACACTGTTAACCATAGCCCGATTCAGTTTTCTTCTGCATACAGAGGAATGGTACTCAGTCAATGGGTGATTTTAAAGGTTGCACCAACGTTGCAAATTTGACTGGGGAGGACAGACCTTTGTATGTAGGCGAACCTGTCTACTTCGTATGCGGTAATGTAGCATTTCTATGGTTACCCAGGGATTGGCAGGGAACTTGTTATTTAGGGATCCTGTTACCCTCATTCACGACGGGACGAGGATGGTGACACTTCAGCACAAATTCTGGGCGATGTAGCTAAATCCTTTGTGCCATTTTGGGGATAAATAATGAACTCTGAAGATTTCAGGAGACTAGCGAGAGTACTGGAGGGAACCATCAATCGGACCACTGACATACTCTATAATATGACTTTAGAACAGAAAGCAATAAGATTAGTAGCACTTCAAAACCGGATGGCATTAGATTTCATCCTGGCTGAACGTGGAGGGGTATGTAAATTAGTGGGGTCCGCTTGCTGTGTTTTCGTGTCATTTTCCTCCACAACTATCTTCAAAGCAATACAGAATCTGCATATATTAAGTTCAGAAGTGCATGTTCCTGAGGGGAACTGGGATCTTAGTGCTTGGTTCTGGATCTTCTTGCGATCTTGGGGATGGAAGCTACTTTTGGTCTTGCTGATTATCTTAGGAATCCTGCTGTTTCTTTGCTGCTGTATACAGTGTCTTCCTGGTATATGCTCAATGTTAGGAGGATGTTGCGCACAGGCAATGGGTACATTAGGACACAGGGTATACGCCCCCAGATGAGAACTCAAATGAATATGTGCTGAAATAAATTCTGGTAACCTAACCGATCTAATGGCAATAGATATCTCTGATAGTGATTCGGGTTGTATGGACGTTGAGACGTGGAGCTATTTGTAGAATGACTAAAAGCAGTTTTAGCACTTGGCTTGGGCCAAAAGGAGGGTTTGTCCAATGGGAAATCATATCATGCCTCTTTGATTGTATATATTGGCCTAAGCCCAGTCGCTCTGCGAAGAAATCCGCGTTGCATGGTCCTGACCTTAGATCTGTGTTAGCCCCCATTTTAGGTTCATCCGCCATTTTGATTCTTACTCTAATGTCACCCTGTGTTCTAAGATGGTGGACAGAATTGTTCTGCTTGTAACATGGTTGTCTTGACCTCCGCATACAAGTTAATGTGTAAACTGCCCACAGGCCAAATGTTAGGGTCATGCAATGAGACCTTGTCCTTCGTTGACCTGTGGATAAAGGATTACCTGTGCCAACTATACTAATCCATGAATATATATTATGCACAATACTGTTCGAGCATTTATGTATAAATGTGTACGAAGGCTCAATGTGAAATCCACATACACACTGTTGCTATTGTAACCTGTTGGGGAATGAATTAAAGATAATCCATAAATGTATGGATGCATAAATTAGGAACAAACTCGGCATGAACCCCTAGCCCAAGGAAATGGTTAACCTGCAAGTGGGCTGAACATCAGATACCATACTGTATAAAAGGCACAACCATTCTGATGTACAGTCCCACTCACTGCACACACCAAACATGGCTGGTATTCTCTGTGTTGTACTGAGGTCCTGATAGCTATCTGTTGCTTTGTCCTTTGAAACTGTTCAGTTGTAGAATAAAGATCTGTGTATCTTTGTAAACCTGTGTTGGTGCATTTCCTTTTGGGGTACTCAGCCTTGATATTCTCTTTATTGCTTTCACAGATCCACCATCACTAGTGGACAAGGGTTGGCATTCTGGAAACACTACAGTCCGTGCAATTGCTTGCCCAGCATGCCAAAGTAAGGGAGTGCCCAAATGTTGAGTCAAGAGGAGGCTTTTATGGAGAGCCTGGATAGCACAAAAGCAACATCCAGACAACATGTCTAATATACAAGTTGTGAGATGATGCAACATGCCAGAGAGTGGATCACAATTTGGAGCCAACAGGAAGTGATTGGGACCTCATAAAATCATACATGACAGTGCACCGTGAGCCCAGAGTACTAGCCCAGCCAAGAAAGTGGTGTACAAAGAAAAGATCAATGTTGGCGAGTGGAGTAAGAGTGCTGAAAGCACATGCATGTCTTGTCACAGTGAAAAATCTTGGTTCTATATCATTCTACCACTGATTACATTAGAATAAGTCAATGCATTACAATTTTTCCGGTGAAGAATGAATGTGCCGGTAACACCATATACTGTCACCTATCCACACCGGCTGAGTACAAGTTTGAGGGTGTAGTGGCAGAATGACCTCCAGCTAAGAGCAAGAGGTCATTCCACCACCCTACCAGAAAAAATAGCCAGTCATACAGGTGCCGGTGATACCGACAAACTCCACCATGGAGTCCTATGTGAATCCAAGGAATGGGGCGTTACCACCGACACTGGCACTTGAAATCCAGTGGACAATCCACCAGATCGGGTGCTGGTGTCAGTATTTCAGTATACCGGTATCATGGTGGATTAAAAGCCAGCATACCCCCAAACTTGTAATGAGGTCCAGTGACTTACCCAGTGTCATTTCATTTATGCTATCGATTGCTTGTGTAGTTGCTATTGTGGTGGAATACAGGACCACATTCAGGGAACTGTGAGTGAAGGGATGGGTCAAGAAGGAAGGGGGACGAGAAGGAAAGGAAGGACAAATACAGGAGTGGATACTACATATATCATACATTAATTTTGCTTGCCTGGAACTTACATAATATCACATTATTTTCTTTAGAAATGTTCAAGCAGTCAATAGCATTGTTTATTTCTGGTCAAAGAAACAAAACACTCCTGGAACTGGTCCATATGATTGTTGTTAAAGTAGTGAAGAGCCTTCCTGAGAAAGAATGTGCAGTGTGGTCGAATAGCACCTATCCATTTTTCAGGTTTTAAAATGTTCATTTATAAATATCACTACCAGTTTATATTGCAGTCATAGTACAAATGTGTCACCATGTTAACAGAGCAAAGAACATAATTACAACCTTTAATAATCACACAAGTTATTTTCTGATAAAAGTTATAATTCCAATATGGGGGGCAAGGTTCACTCCTTGTGTACTCTTGTAAAATAACCCTGTGAGAAATGGGAAGTGGACAAATAGCACCAATGAAGGTGGCAACCTGTGTTACAGCATAGCAAAGAACATTTGGGGAACATATAATGCCAGATAGTTACATATGCAAACATTCACATGATTAAAGGGCTATATGTTTGAATCTCTGAGAACATAATGAAAACTGGGCTTGATGGCACCATTTCAATTTTTCACACCATTCACACTAACATTAAAAATGTTGTAAGATTTAAAATTATTTGCTGATTTAGACAAATTCAAATATTGAGTGAATAGATAAGATGACTGCCACATCATTCACTCTGTTAGGGTTCAAGGGTCATGCAGGGATGATATTTTATTTTCCTGTGCCTAATTGTAGCCAGGTCTTAGGGTAAGGATTTCAGAAGTGTGTTACATCTCCAATCCTTGATGTAAATCACACAACTTCCTTTATTCAAAAGCATAAGCTTTACAACTCCCAAAGGGCCTCATTACGACCTTGGCGGGGATCATGGTGCAATTTGCACCATGGTCCATGGCGCTAAGCTGCCAATACCGCCATGGAGGTTGGCGGATTTACCGCCCCATTCCGACCCAGGCGGAGCGGTAAATCCCCAATCCCCATTTTGCCCTTCCCCATTCCCATTCTTGCCCCATAGGGTATAATGGGAGTAAGGAAGGCGTTAATTACGCCACCGTAGATTACGGTGGCGTAATTAACAACAAGGTCCCTTACCGCCATGGATTGTTCCGCCTGCAAAAAGCAGGCGGAAAACTCTCCATGGCGGTAAGGAATCTCGTAGTAGGGCGGAGAGGTACGCCATGCATTACGCTGGCGTAATACCCTCTCCGCCAGGGTCGTAATGAGGCCCAAAGAAATGCTATGTGTGAAATTGAAGATGCATTTGTATGCAGGTTTGAGCTTATGACCCTTTGGAACGTGCATATGGTAATGGGTGGGTTTACACAAGAATTATGGTGAGTCCAAATGATAGGACAAACTCAAGAATATGGCACAGTACTGTTTTACTGTTTTATTAACATGTATATAAAACAGGGAGGTTACAACGAACATCAACAGACTTACGCTCATTCACTACATGGACTAACACAATTGGCTGGCATGCCTGTGCCATGTCTGGAACACTTTGCTCACTTAGCACAACGTAAGCCCAGACTCAGGTGCAGGGAGATCGGACATGAAGCTACCTCACCACCCAATTAGCCCAGCATCTCTCATCACCCATGCCTTCTGCCATGAAATTGTCTTTACAGTTGGCCTTGCAGAGTGTTCTTGTCATGCAGCTGCTATTGTGTCTGGAACGCCAAGATCAATCTTTATTTCCATCCTTGGCTCACGTGACATGAGACGATGATCTTGTCATGTTTTCAGCTTTTAAATGCTCTAAATGGATTAGAACTTGACATCCACTGTGCTCTTTCTTGTACCTTAATGTGAGAAGATTCATCCTCCGCACACTCGTTCTTCTTCAGAGTAGAGAGCTGCCCTACATTTCTAGGATCTTGATTTCAGCCAGGCTGCCTCGCACACACAGCTCCATGAGCCTATTATTCTGCTGTGATAACAGTTTTCCACTTACCCTTGATGGTTTCTGGCTTACTTAATTCATGATGACTATGTCCAGTATCTGTCCAATGGCGGCTTCGCCTGCTTTCTATTCAGTACTCATAGCCAGCGTCTAAGATGACTTTATGAACTTTGCATTTCAGCATCTGTACATATATTGAACTTTTGTTTTTCTGCAGCACTTTGTTAATGTGTAATCTTCTTCTTTTACACTTGAGAGATCACTTCATTGCTTACTTCATCATTAATTTCTTTTAAGATTCATACATTTTCTTTGGTCAATATCTCAGGATGTCATACACACTTTCTTATGATGTCATCAGTCATTTGGGTAGTTCTTTCTCATATTCCTCCAGGGAGTTCCTCCTGCAGGTTGTCATCAATTTGAGGGTATATTCGATAGAGTTGCCTCAATGGGTATCTCCTTCCAAAGACCTGCTGCAGTATTCGTACAATAGCTGTTGTCAGGCAAGGCACGGTCTCATGTCTCCAATACAGGGGATGTAGGGGGGCAGGCTCTCCTGCAGAGGTATACAGCTACTCCTCTACATTCCCCTCCCTGGTTGAGTCCTTGACCACCTCCTCAAGTTTTTCTTCTCCTTTGTATTGTCTCTTGAAGAAATGTATCATGGGTGTTCATATCTTCGTCACCCCCTCAGGGTGCTCGCTGTTTTAACGTGTTCATCCATACTCCAGGTCATGTAGCTGAATTGTCCTTTTGGGGTACAGTAGACGCAACGTTGCACATAATTCTTATGATCCTTTGGATACCAGAATTTCATTCTTTTGGGTGCCACAATGCTAGTCTTTATGGAGCCTCTGATGGCATCATCAGTCAGCACTTTGTATTCCGGTTCATCCTTTGCATCAATCATGATCTTAATTACCACTGCTTTCTTTTCCATTTTCTTACGTTGTGCAATTATTATTATGATCATCCAGAATACAAATATGATTATCACCAAGATTGCACCAAAGAACTTGAATAAAGTTGCCATCCAATAAGGAACCCATGAGAAAAGGACCATGAACCAACTGTCCAATATGATGGCCTGTGTCTCATCCACCATTTTCATGTGTAGATCTGTCAACATAGATATGGCCTCCATCAAGTTCCTGTTCTTACTGTCATGAGATGGTATGAATGCATTACATGATGGCCGATCTTGGTGGAAACACCTCCCTCCATTACTGTAATCATGTTGGGAACATGTCTATTCTGGAGGGTCATCAACCTTTGGACCTCAACTCTTCTTTAACGGTATTAAATCCTTTTATAGTTGCATTTATTGTTTTTAAGTAGCTGCCACCTGGTGATTTGTAGCCATCTGACATTCACTGCTGTTTGGATTCCAGGCAAGAACATAGATGTGAACATCACTACAGTTCTACTGAACAATTCTTTTCTCTTCAGGAATGTTTTCATAAGCCGTTATTGATTTTTCTGAGAAATATTTCGATCTCTTCATCCTCTGGAGTTCTATTGAACTTTTCTATTATAGATGATCGTCCACCTTTGGAAGTTCTTCAATCTTCAGGTCGCTTTGTGGAATCAACAATGCAGGAACATAGATATACACCAAGGAACACACTCCACCCTTATTCCGGTGCAGTTTCTTATATGCTATAGATCCGCAGGTCCAATACTGAACCATTAGGACAGCCGTCCTTCTCCTCTTTCCTGGAATGTCAATTATGGTTTTGCACCCTTTATTATATCCAACATCGTTCTTTCCTTTGCTTTAGAAGCACATTGTTGCATTAATCAGCGGAACTACAGACACTGGACCTGCTTCATCCTTGTCAGCAGTTTGGAGTACTTGGCCTAAGACTCCAGACATTCCTACTTCACCTTCTGTACTCCTTGCACCGCTTCCTTTTTCAGCAGATGACCTGCACAGGACATCATTCCATACTCACTTGCTCATAGATCAGCAGCTGTGAATGTTCCCAGAATAAGGCATTCCAGCCTTCTCTGACATGTCGGAACAGTTCATTCTTTTGATTTCTTCAGCAATAACCTTGTCCTGTACTACAGCAGGGTACACAAGCATGCTGTCTGTCCATCCAGGCTCTTTCTCCATTTGTGTTGTCGTGATGTAATCATCCTGGTATGGAAACAATAGTCTCAATCTCCATTGCAAGGATGTAAAGTTCCCTTGAAACTGTTCTCTAGTAGTACAGGCTGCTAGATGACTGAGGAATTTTGCATTGGGTGCTGGCGTATATTTAGAAATGAAGGTTTTTACTGTATGCTTGGCATAGGGGATGAGAGAACAGACATAGCAATTCTCATCAGATGCTCTCCCCCACCCTTTTTCATGTGTTGGTACCACATAATTTTAGTTACACACTAGGATGTGGGTATTTTTATTTGACTGATTTATAAAAAGAAAGGATTTTTAGGAAAACTTTGTTGTGTGTCATAAAAAAAGGCTGTCCTCTAGGTGAAACAATGTTTGACTTTATTTGGTTTCTGAAGGGGGCAGATCTACTTTAAAAAGACCCACAGTTCCCTAGTTTTTGTTATAGCATTTTTACCACTGTGACCGTGGTGCTAGGGGGTGGTTGTAGTTAGTACATGATGGACCAGGGGTCCTCGTATCAGTTTATTTTTGTTCTTCTTTTGTTTTTCTCTTAATATGAATATTTCCATGTTTTTGATCCCTGTGTCATGGATACACAGTGAAAGTCCTTGATCAGTCCTATTATTCACTTTGTGGAAAGTCAAATTGTAGTCTGGCATATTTCATTCAGTTTGACTGCACAGGTACAGTGTTATGATGAGCCGACCGGTTTCAGTAGTAAGTACCACTTTCATCAGGGCTGAGACAGCTGATGGTTAGTAGCGCTGTTGTGGTTGAAGAGAAACTGAATCTAGCTTGTTTTATTCAATAGGACCTGCCTGTATGGGATACAGAGTGGGATGGGGACAGGGAAGGGAAATAACGAGGAGGAGAGAGGAGGCACATACATGAGTGAGAGTAGAGATACAGAGAATGTCCCTAATATGCCTTTATGGGTGAAATCTTACCCTAGACACTGGTGTCTTCTCTCATCATGGTGGTCCTAGTGTGTGACTGTAGAGCTTTAGTCCCACTGCAATTGCTGACAATGTTCAGCCGTGTGCAAAATCACCTATATATATACCATATACTGTTTTAGTGACTCTAGGTACCTATTTATATGCCAAAACCTTTAAGGAACACTAATTTCTTAATGTTGAACAATGTTTGCAAAGAACATGCATGTACATACACATGTGTAGCTAGATTCATGCATACTGTACATGTACCAAGCCTGGTGGTTAAAAAACACAGCGGTGCTGTGCCCAGTATGTAAACACTCGACAAAAAACCACTGGCATTGGTGCATCTGGGGAGCTCAGCATGAAGTTAATAAAATGTGCAATTTAAATATGCAATTTAAATCAAAAAAGGTATGGAATAAATGACAGGAGAAATAACTGACCTGTTGTGCCTCATTTCTTGCTACAACGGGTCGTACAGGTTAACAGCAAATGGAGACGCGCTAGAAATGGAAAAAGAAATTGACAAGGTCTAAATGTGCCTGTTTTGTAATACAGGAGAGTCGGGTGGACTCAGGAGGATGCTGTGCTCACACAGTCACAGTACTTACCTGAATCGCTTCGCATTGTCGTCTGGTGCGCGTACCGGTGGGGAAATGTTGCCGGTTCCGGATGTGTTGGAGAAAAGGGAGGGGCATCTGAAAGGGAGGCTACAGGGCTTGTCACGTGATACTAGTGATGTGAGCCTGTGGTTTTGCGTTATCTACAAAAAGAAGTTCAATTCCTTAAAAGGTGCCAAACACACCTGGGTATCCTATCTGGTGGTTAAGTAATACTATGATACTCAAAAAATACAAATTGTATTAGTCATACAAAATCATTAAAAAAATCATCATAAAAAATGATCATATTCTGTAAAACAATCAATCAATTATAAAACAACACAAGTGAATCAACCTAAATGGGTTCTATTCATGAATTCAATCTTGGGTCAACCTGTGTAGTCTAATTACACTGAGATCCCTTAGCCTTAGATGTTAATGGCTATTGCGTATTTTGAATTTGTAGGAGGTGACACATAATAATTGTTTACCTCAATGGTGAGTTTACCCATGTGGACATGAAATGGGATGTCAACATGGATCTTCTAGACTGGCATGGAGTATGTTAAATTCCGCCAGTTCTAACATTCTAAACAACATGTTTCCATGGGAGCTAGGAACCATGGGGAATGTAGTTTTCATGGAATATATCTGAGAAAGGGACGTGGAGTATGTTAAATTGCGCCAGTTCTAAAATTCTCAATGGCATGTTTTCACGGGAGCTAGGAATCATGGGAGATATAGTTTTAGTGGGATATATCTGAGAATATTTCTGAGAAAGGTGCCAAACATATTGGAATTATAAGTGTGTTCGAATGTAAAAACTGCACACTGTCTGCCAGTATGAGAGGTGTCGGTCTATATTGGTATTTAAATTTTAAATTTTAAACACCTAATTTTGTCAAGAAGGAGGGGCATGGATGTTCTAAAATGCAGTGTTAAGCCTGTGTACAGTCTAGCAACCATTACCTGGTGTACTGGGACCCATGGACTGGTTATACAATATAACATACAAAAAAGTCAAACTGATTCATATACTGGTAGTCTGTGGTACAAAGGTGTATCCCTAGATGGTAAAGGCAACTCAGTGTGGTATACCAATCTAGATATAGTGCCAGAACATTGGTCCCAAATAGAGCAATTAAAGCGGATTTATACAGGTGGTACACATCTTAGTTGGTGGAACATACAGTGCATATGTAACAGGTTGCAGCTGAGCATTATATCAGGCCAGCGGTAAACATTTGGATTAACAGATGAACACGTTAAGCAACAGGTTAAGCAAATTGCAGTAGATCATGCTGACAGTTATACTGGTGTTGTGTATTGCAATGGGCTAGCCCCAGGTGGTAGCATTATTGTGGCAGAGAAACTAATCACACATACTCCAAATGTGCCATTCTGGGTAGAATGCTCGAACAATGGCACCATCTAGTCACATTTTAACAGACAGTGCACATCTTAATTTAGTAAACCATCAAGTATATCAGCATGAGCATGAGGGTAAGTGATTAGGATACAGTTCGTGAATGTACACATAGAGTCCTTATAAGGTTGCCAGGGTTTATTCAGTTTTTATAAGGTTACCAGGGTTTGCCAGGATGTTGGTTCATTCAGACCACTGATGTCTGTTTTTAGTCTGAATATCCATTGCTGGTCATGCCGGTACAATAAATCATGGAGATTACCTCCTCATGATGGAATGTTTACTTTTTCGATGATGGACCAAGTGAGGTCCTCCGGGGCATGGTTCTTGCTGAAAAAGTGTTCAACCATCGGTGCTATTAGTTTTTTTGTCCGGATACATGATCGATGATCTGCCAACCTGGTTCTGATCGGGCGTGTTGTCATTCCTATATCGCGGAGATCACATGTGCAGGTTATTGTGTAAATCACATTCTAAGTATTGCAATTGGTTACATCCCTTTGTGTCCAGGGGTATTTCAGGCCAATGTCAATTTCTTTTGTTCTTGTGGTACTTGTACATGAGCTACATGTGCCACAGGGGTCATGCCCTCTTGGTTTTACTTGATTCCATAGCATTTCTTGTGTCTGGTTCACCGGTTCCTTGTAGGTATGAATTAAGGAATCTTTCAAGTTTTTTCCTCTCTTGATTAAAAAACCTTGGGGTTTGTAGTTGGGATTCACCTACATTCAAAATAGGCCAGAGTTTTAATACTTCTTTTTTTATCTTGTTTGTTAGAGGGGAGTAAGTGAGGATGGCTGTAATTTTGTTATCGGAGGGGCTTTTCAGTTTCGTGTGTTGTTCAAAAGGCACGTCCCTTGGGATATTTCTCCCCCTCTTCCTTGCTTGTTTTATGACCCGCCTGGGATATCCCCTCTTTCTTAGTTTCTGGCTTAGTTGTTCCGCTTGTGTTTCGTAGTCTGTTACGTGTGTACAGTTTCTGCAGAATCTCAAAAATTGTCCAAAAGGTAGGTTTTTTCTTAGGCTTGCTGGATGGAAACTGGAGAATTGCATCAAATAATTTCTATCCGTGGGTTTATTGAATAAAAGAGTGGAAATAGCATTGTTCCGTATTTCAAGTCTAAGGTCCAAAAAGTGTAGGGCTGTATGGCTATGTGTCTCAGTAAAGGTCAAGTATGGGTTCTGTTGGTTTAGCCATATGAGGAAAGCTGTAAGGTCTTCATCTGTTCCTCTAAAAATCATTATGATGTCATCAATGTACCTTTTCCACAGGTCTATTTTGCCTAGCCATGGGTTTGTTGGTGGATAGATCTTTTGTTCCTTACATTCTGCTACATACAGGTTTGCCAAACTTGGGACAAAGATCGCCCCCATTGCAGTACCAGAAATTTGTTTGTAGAATGTTATTTCAAAAGGAAAACGTTTTTCGTGAGTGCTATCTCTGCCAGTTGCATAATTAAAGTGACAGGGGTTTCAATTGGTGGTTGAGCATTTCTCAGTACCTTTTCCACAACTTGCAAGGTCGCAGGAATTTTCGTGTATAATATATAATGTATAGTACATAATATTACCCAGGTGAGCTACATTATCAAAATAGGTATGTATCCCCTGATTATTTTCTTCTGCATTTCTCTTATGTCATCTGGCATGCCCATAGAGGTTAAATAAATCATCATCATTTGTACTCATACTAGGTAAAATCATAGGCCTTGTTTTTTTAAAGTTTTTATGTTTTATTTTTATATGACTGTTAGGATGATAAAGACTTTGAAATATAAGGTACAGAAGAAAAAGAGCATACACATGTATATGTATGTCAAGCATATACATCTGAAAAACATTTGATGTGCCATCCACTATTTGTTGAACTTGCACTCTCTCTATAACCACATTATCTTCTGCACAAATCATTGTCAAATATTCAATCTCACATTCGTAGTTGCACAATCTGCTTAATTATGGGCAACAAGAGTCTCCTTATCACAGGACCATTTTTGGGGTCATGGTTAAAGGTATGAATAGTGACATCTCTCCTAACAAGAGCAGGGTAGGACTGAAGTATAAACACAAAAATTACATCTACTAGCCAATGTGTGTCACTGTTGACAGGTATCATATATTTATCAGTGAAACAGATAGTCTCCATAAAAAGTAATCTGCTTATTTATCTGGTTTCAATTTCTAATCAGGAACTGACAGTTTGGCATAGTACTGATGCAATTTATATTCTCTCAAGAATTTCTAAAAAGTATGTTTTCAGCCTCTTGAGTCCTCAGCAAGTCCATGTACTTCCTGCTAAATATTTTAAGGAGTGTACATTGAATTCCAGTCCAAAAGAAATGTGTGCTAACCACCCGCTGTTATGTTGACCTTCTTCTTGGTCATCGATCATGTCTGCATATGCAGAACTTCTTCTTTTCATGCTTCTTGTTCAGTAAACAGTGGAGGGAGGGTCTTACCTTTGAAGATCTTTATATCTCCTAAATTCAGCCAATCTCGTCTTCCTGATACCTTAACTGCTTTAGGGGAGACTTCCTCAACACTAAAGGGACCATTAAACCTAGGTCTGTGCCATTTTCTGGTGAAGTTTTTAATGAGGATTACATCACCAACATATAACTTGGGCAGAGACAATAGTTCACTTTGGTTGATCACTGGACTGTCCTCTTCCTTGTTCCTTGACCCCTCCATCCAATGCTTGACTTGATCTGCAATGAAAGAAACACAGGTAGTCATACATCTCAAATATTTCTGCATTTCATCACCTAGAGCCTTTGTTACATTCTGGGCATCACTCCTGACTCTAGATAGAGGCATAAGAGGCATTCTCATGCAATGCCCTGTCACTAATTCATGGTAAGATGGTGGCCAGAACCTGGCTGATTTTGAAGGTCATATAAGGCTGGGGGTAAGCAATATAGCAATCCCTTCTACAGAGTTAATTTGATCTTAGCTATTCACTCGTTGAGGAGATCGTTGAGTCTGTCACATTTCCGTTTGCTTGTGGATGATAAGCAGAAGAAAACATGTTTTATGTTCAATAGAAGTCCTATTTGTTCAAATAGGTCATTAACAAAATGTGGTTCATTATCAGACCTTAGTACTTCACACACATCCCATCTTGGAAGGACTATGTGCACTAGAAACTTTGCTGCACCAGAGGCATCAGGTTGTGTACATGGACCAGCTGCAATCCACCTGGAGAAGGGACACACCACCACTAATAGATACCTGTATCCACCACATGTTTGCAAAATATCAACATAATTGATATGTAAATGTTGAAATGGACCATTCAGTTGAGGTATTGCTCCTCTAATTGTTCTCAGTGTATGCCCAGCAGTAAACCTTTGACACACAATGAAATACACCATGCTCCAATACTTTGGGTAAAAAACAGTCTTCTGCTATTGTGGCAGCAAGACTTTCTGTCGTTATATGCCAGGGGTAATGCAGGCACTCAAGTGTGACTTTCAACAATGCCACTGGCATCACTGACTTTCCAGTGCTTTCCTGTCTCCATAATGCATCCTTGGGGGATAAAGAATACCCCCTACATTTCAATATCTCTTGCTCTTCCTGTGGGGCTCGTCTCTGAATCTCTATTAGTTGCATTATTGATACCATATTAAACCCTTCTTGTAATACCATGTTTCTATTCAAAATTTCTTTGGTATCTTCAATATCAAAACACGAAATTTCTGAAGAATATGCAACTCTTTTGGCTTCTATGTCTGTGGCTTCATTTCTGCAAGAAATACAATCTGTTCATTTAGTGTGTGCTGTGTATTTTACGGCCACTATGGCTACTGGGAGTTGTAGTGCCTTAATGAGCCTGTCCAATAAAGATGCATGATGTAACCTCACCTTTTCCAATGGGACAGCCCTGCATGTATGGTTGATGTCAAATAGGCAGAGTCACTGTACATAGTCACTTCCTGCCCTTCATGTTTCTTAAGTGCAACAATAAGCACTACCAATTATGCTGTGTGTGCTGAAAAATGAGATGTAGTCTTGCACACGCTACTACCTCAAATTCACCATTTATGTTGTGTCCTACAACTGCAGAGCCTGAATACCTCTCCATACTAATCTGGCTAATTTTTGAAAAACCTTCAATAAAGAGAATCCCCCCGCTAGAGCATTTTCTTTCACAAAGGGTTTATCATCTTATAATTCAACATACTTTGAACAGTCATGATCACCTTCTTCTATAGGTTCAGCTACAAACGTGGCTGGGTTCACTATTTAACACATCACTATCTTAATTGCTGGATTAGAAATCATAACTTCATAAAATGAAGCTCTTTGTGATGTCAATGTAACTTTTGGTTTCTTTAACATAGCAAATAAGCTGTACTCTACATAGAGAGTCATGGGACAACCCATGGTTATACTTGTAGACTTCTCAATTTGCAAATGCGGCAGCAGCCCAAGAATGTTCACAGGGAAAATGTTCTCTCATGACTGTGCCTAAAATACCACTGTAGTTTGCCAAAGGCTTATACCCCATAGTTGTTCTTTGTGTGAATACTGTTTTCATTACTGATCGATTGGTGTGTGAAAACAAATACAATTCCTTAATATATTTGGGAAACCCTAAAACTGGAGCTGTACAGATTGTTATTTTTATTAACCAAATCTGTCCTCCATTTCTTCAGTCCATTCTATCTTTTCCTTACCAACTTGTGCTTTCTTTAGTGCTCGCACAAGTGGTTTGGTATATGTGCTGTAGTCGAACACACAGGCCCTGCAATAATTGCATAAACCCAGAAACTGCTGCATTTGCCTCGCTGTGTTTGGCTTTGGTGTCTTCAGGATAGCCTCAGCTTTTCAGGTGTCACTTTCTTTGCTTCATGCAAAATTAACTGGCCTATGGACAACACCTCTTCCTGACAAAACTGTAATTTCTCCTTGTCTACATTGTATCCTTTAGTTTTACAAAGGTAGCGGGCGCCCCTCTCTCGCAAGAACAGACATGATAACCTGTTCAGTGGTTATTAACCACTTGAGAGTTCGCAGCCACTGCTTTTACTCACTGTGCCTTTCACAGATGGGAAATATCCATTTGCATATCAGTCTTTGTCCTGCCTGGGGGCAACCAGACGTGGTCTCCCTCTCACTGTGCTTAGAGAGGCATCAGCTTCACCTCACTGATGATCCCCAACAAGGGTGAAACACGTGTATGGGGTTGCTGGTGGTACTCTCGTTCAGATTGGAATTGCCATTGTATTTCGGTGCTGGACTGCCCCTGGGCAGGACAAAGACTGATATGCAAATGGATATTTCCCATCTGTGAAAGGCACAGTGAGTAAAAGCAGTGGCTGCGAACTCTCAAGTGGTTAATAACCACTGAACAGGTTATCATGTCTGTTCTTGCGAGAGAGGGGCGCCCGCTACCTTTGTAAAACAATTTTTTAAGGAACCTGGGATTGGTAACCCTAGGTCTCCTGGGGGCAACCAGACGTGGTCTCCCTCTCACTGTGCTTAGAGAGGCATCAGCTTCACCTCACTGATGATCCCCAACAAGGGTGAAACACGTGTATGGGGTTGCTGGTGGTACTCTCGTTCAGATTGGAATTGCCATTGTATTTCGGTGCTGGACTGCCCCTGGGCAGGACAAAGACTGATATGCAAATGGATATTTCCCATCTGTGAAAGGCACAGTGAGTAAAAGCAGTGGCTGCGAACTCTCAAGTGGTTAATAACCACTGAACAGGTTATCATGTCTGTTCTTGCGAGAGAGGGGCGCCCGCTACCTTTGTAATACATTGTATCCTTTGTCTGGCAATATAGTCATTAACTGAAGAGAGTCTTGTCTACACTCATCCTCTGTTTCGCTACAGACTAGTATGTCATCTCCTGTATTGAATTACTGCACGCTTGAGTTCAATATTACCTAGACCCATCTGTAGGACCCTGTTAAAATCGATGGGGACTCACAAAACCCTTGAGGTAAACGAGAATATTTTAGTCTGTTTTGTCTGAATGTAAAAGAAGTAAGGTCTTGTGAGTCCTTGTGCAATGGGATTGAGAAAATGCATTTTTCAAATCGATCACCGTGAAATACTTTGCTTCAACAGGGATACTACACAATATGGTCCCAGGATTAGGAATTAATGGGATCTCTGCTTCTACAATCAGATTAAGAGGGCACACGTCCTGGATAAATCCCCATGCCCCCACCTTTAGATTTTTTAATTGGATACACTGAAGTATTGCATTGGGATTCCAATGGCACTAGGATTCCCTGATTTATCAGTGCTGGAAGAGTCTTGAATATGCCTCCATCAGCTTCTCGGGACATGGGTTACTCTTTTGCTTGTGGTAAAACTTTACCTGTTTTATTGTAACCCCTTTCATTCCCATCAATAGACCCACATTGGGCCTGTAGTCCAAAGGACACCTGGCACCTTTTCAAGGTATTCCTGAAAGGATGCTGGTCATTGACATATTTTCACCATTTGCTGTGGTACTTCTCTTTTCTCGATCTTTATCCAGTATGTAATGCTTATAAAAAACACTACCTCCTCATAGATACATTCATCTCTGAACATATCTTTGTCAGTTAATCTGTATCCCTCTTTAAGAGCTATCACTGTCCTACATGCTCTGCCCTCATCATCTACTCCTCCAAGCATTGCTATTTCTCCTCATCCTATAGCTGCTTCCATTTCTATAGGAATAGTCTGTCCTTCTTCCTCATCCATAGGTACTTATGGTATGAGTAAGAACTCATCAGGTATCCTCACACTCTTCCCTACTAGTACAGGTAGCCATGCCAATAAAATGCTGAATCTACCTGACTCCTTGTAAAGCCACTTGCCCTGTGAATGCCAGTATAAACTCTCCCAGGTTTAAATAGTTTATTCCTGGGGCGGAGCACACTATTCCCTTAACAGTGAATTACATTGTCATGTTGAGTTTTGTCATTAAATCTCTACCCAGGATGTCAACTGGGGTCTGTCATGAATATTGAAAGGGGACAGACATGTCACATTCCCCTATAGAAACAGATAATTTATCATTAAAAGATAACTAAATCCATAGTTCCAGTGAACCCTTGAGCATTCATGGCAATACCTGACATTGGATATTTTCCCTCTCTTATACAAGAGCGAGTTGCCCCAGTGTCTACAAGAAAATAAAAGGATTTGCCTTCCATTGTCAGAACCACTTGGGGTCAGGTGTCAAAGATAGTACTGGACATATCAAATCACCCTGTGAGCTGTCTTAATGAGGGCACAAATTAATCCCCATCCCCGTAAAAGGGTGTCTTCCTACCACAGTGACACCCCCTCTCCTAGGTGTTAATATTTGTCCTGTATTTGCATTATGTTGTGTTTGCATAGATGCTTGTTGTAACTGCCCTTGCAGTGGGTGCATTTGTAACAACCCCTGCTGTTTTGCCTGCTGTACTTGTGGTGCCTGTGCCTGATAGGATGTGTGATCCTGGGCAAAATTCTCACGTGTTTATGTACTGTATGGCAGTGGATACGCTTTCCCCCCTCTTGAAATGTGTCCATTTTGTTGCACATTCCCTCGGCTTCTACATACGCATGCAATAGGCCCTGTCACCCCACAATTCAAACATACTGTGGGTGGCCCTCTGGTAAACCCTCTATTATATCCTCCTTGAGTATTCTGACTTTCAATCTGAGTATTTTAAAATCCATCCTAGGCGTTCTGAAATCCGCCTTGCGCATTCTGAAATCTGCCTACTCTTCCTCTGAAACCTACACCTCTACCTCATGGCCAAAACCCATACCCACTTAGATTCATTGGGTGTGTATTATTCACCTGTGAGTAACCCAATACTGCCCCTTCTATAGCAAACTTTTGGACAGTTTCTTCTGTACTAACTTAGCTTCCTCAATCTTTCTACTCTCATCTTTCTTTTTATTCTTCTCTTGTAATAGCTGACAATGATACACAATACTTATCTGTATCTCAGCCAATGGCTTCGCTTACATCCCCACTTGTTTTTTTCTTTCGTCTCTGTACCGGTTTGGCATTTCCTAAAACAAAATATGATAGATTAGTGCCACTGTTTTTTCCCATGGTTCATGCGTGTCAAGCTGCCTTCTCTCTTGAATATGCAATTTACCAATGGGGGTCCTGGGAGTCCCTCTGCCAGACATTAGTCCTGGTTACGAGAGACTTACCCAGAGTCTTTAGCTCACTATCTTTCACAGAGAAGAAATATCCCAAACATATCAGTCTTTGTCCTGCCCTGGGGCAGTCTAGCACCGAAATGCTAGGCAATTCTCCTCTGAACAAGAGTACCAACAGCATCCCCAGACACGTGTTTCGGTCTGGTTGGACCTCATCAGTAGGGAGGAGCTGTGCCTCTCTAAGAATAGTGAGCAAGGGGTCCACGTCTGGATTCCCCTAGTAGTTTAGGGGAAACCCAAAGTTACTTAAATATGCAAATTAGCAATGGGGGTCCTGGGAGTCCCTCTGCCAGACATTAGTCCTGGTTAAGTCTCTCGTAACCAGGACTAATGTCTGGCAGAGGGACTCCCAGGACCCCCCTTGTTAATTTTCTCTATTTAATATCCTGAATATAAGCAAAAGGGCCTTCATCTTCCTTCGTTTTACATGTCATAATTGCATATCTACCTAATGTATTAGGATACTGTACCCTGAGAGCCCTCCAAACATCTGCCCTGCAATTATTAAATTGTTCTCTGATGTGTGCTGTGTTTGGTGCTGTCACACCTGCATATCCCGCTCGTCTCCAAATGTCGTCAGCTCTCTCCCCAAGAATAGCTGCCAGTAGACTTGGCCAGCGTATTTCCTCGTGTCATTTTCTCTAATTTGCATATCCATTTCCCCACCCCCAAAGCTTGCACTTTAAGTTATACTTATCCATCTGAGGCCATGGATATATTGTGGTCTTGATCTCCCTTCTCTAGCAAGGGGAACAGTGAGAAACCCATTCCATAATCAGATCGTACTATTAATTTACCTAATGCAGGGGTGATTGTCCCTATTTGTCCTTGTGCTGGTAACAACCTTAACCTATTCACGTAAGGTAGAGATGATCCTTTCTCACTATATGATCTTCTTTGGGGAAGCTCAGGATATGGTAAAGTACCTGGTGTGTTTTCCTTAGGGTTTTCCAGATCTAACCATCTTAACTCTTTATTCATCTGTTGACTTCACAGGGAGATGCATGCACCATCTTCCTCTGTCTCACAACCTGACTCTCTTTCTTTATCTGACATGGCTAAACCCCAACTAGTGTGCCTATCATCCTCCTCTTCCCTATCTAAATGTAATCTACTTAAAGACAGTGCTCGGCGTTCATCACTGAATCCATTTTCCTCTTCATCCCGTGCTTTAGGTACCGGGGATTGACTGCCACCTCCTTGAATTCCATACTCACTGTCCTGCCTGATTCTCTGATATATTTTATCAACCCTATCTCCAATATTTTCCACATAACATCGTTCCTCTTCTAGTGCTACTCTAGGTGTTTCTAGCACTTTGTCTTTATTCTGGGGAATTTCTCTGATTCTATCCCATCGTATTTCCTCGCTTGGCCTCATTTGTTCTTTAAGAACGAGACTGGCATCCAGACCTCGCTGCCTTCTGTTCTGTTTTATCGCTTTGTCTCCTTCCCTTCGCTTTCTCGCATCCCTTCTTGTCCTTTCTTCTTCTTGCCTTTTTTCTTCCCATCTCCCTTTCTGTTTTCATTCTTCTTCTTCTGTCCTTCTCTTTAATCTTTTTTCCTTTACCTTTTGTGCCTCTTCTTCCTTTTCCTTCCCTTCTCTTCTGTGTCTTTCTTCTATCTCTTTCTTTCTAATGTCGTACTTACTTTGCACTTCTGCCCGCTGTTTTTCTTTTTCTTGTTCTTCTCTATACATCTGTTCCTGTCTCCTCCTAGATTTTCATACTGGCTCATCCTCTCTTGGTCTCTTTTCTTTTTTCTTCTAGTGCTACTCTAAGTGTTTCTAGCACTACTTCTTTTATCGGGGTAATTTCTCTTATTCTATCCCATCATATTTCCTCACTTGGCCTCATTCGTTCTTTAAGAACGAGACTGCCATCCAGACCTTGCTGCCTTCTATTCTGTTTTATCTCTTCGTCCACTTCCCTTTGCTTTCTTGAATCCCTTCCTGTCCTTTCTTCTTCTTGCCTTTGTTCTTCCCATCTCACTCCCTGTGTTCATTCTTCTTCTTCTCTCCTTCTCTGTAATCTTATTTCCTTTACCTTTTGTGCCCCTTCTTCCTCTCTCTTCCGTTCTCTACTGTCTCTTTCTTCCATCTCTTTCTTTCTAATGTTGTACTTACTTTGCACTTCTGGCCACTTTTTTACTTTCTCTTGTTCTTCTCTATATATGTCCTCTCATCCATCCATTCATTCTGTATGAGTGTTATCTCAATCGGCCCTATCCTTTTCTCCTTTCATCTTTTGATTTCTATGGGCCTCATTACGACCCTGGCGGAAAGGGGTTTGCAGCAGCGTTAGCTGCGCCAACCCCTTTCCGCCAATTCCGAGTTCCCTTTCCGCCATGGCGGATTTTACACCTGCTTTTAGCGGGTGCAAAAAACCATGGCGGAAAGGGACCTTGGTGTTAATTACGCCACCGTAATTTACGGTGGCGTAATTAACGCCTTCCCCACTCCCATTATGCCCTATGGGGCAAAAATGGGAATGGGGAAGGGTAAATGGGGATTGGGGATTTACCGCCCCGCCAAAGTCGGAATGGGGCGGTAAATCCCCTTACCGCCATGGCGTAAACCTAGTTTACGCCATGGCGGTAAAGTCACGGCCCTGGCGGTAACTTACCGCCAGGGTCGTAATGAGGCCCTATGTCTGTCAATATATTCAATGTCTCGCATCTTTCTTCATTATCTCATTTGGACTTACAGCCATCTTCCTTCCTTCCTTTTGCTCTCTTTTGGACTGTCATCACATATTTTGGGTTACTATACCCTGCCGCTGCGTTCAATTATTTTAAAGGATAAACTCCTATCTTTTCTGTATCTATGCTCTTAACCTCGGACAAAGTAAGAGGAAAGGAGGGCTCAATGCCCTCCCTTTTACGCTGATTAACCATTCACTCCTCCGGTTGCAGATCCTCTTTTTCCTCTTGGTACATTTTCCAAAGTTCTAAAACTGCCAATTATTTCTCTAATTTCTTCCCTGTGTATGCAGCTTGCACATATGTGGTCATATGTTGTAATACTTTTGACCATGATCCCCTTTCTGGCCATGGCATGAACATTTAATCAGCTGTACCCTTTACCCATTCCACACTGTACTGTTGGAGCTTGGGCGCATACCTTGATAGTGTTTTACAAAGGTGCATAAGAGGGGTGTCCTCCATAATGAAAAATCACAATTGACTGTCGATTCTTACCAGATCATTAATAAAATCTCTATCGCAAGGCTAATCGACCACCACTTTTAATCACAAAACAACAAATATGAGCAAGCACCAAAAATTGCTGCTCAATCCTCTTTTGCATCAACAACCTATCTGTCTTCTGACTGGCACCAGTCTTTTGTTGCACCTTAACTTCAAACAATGTCACTTCTAAGTTTCACAGCTTGTTACTTTTCAAAACTACACACAATAAATAATACTCAAAATAATAACACACTACACATGAATTACCCCTGTGATCATCTTCCCTTCTTTTGATGTCACTGTGCGTATTCTTTCTTTTAATATTCTGATTGGAATGTTAGATCTATTCTTATATAACCCTTGAAATAGGATTACTTAGGCATTTGTTAAACTCCCAAACATTTCCCGTTACTCAAACTATCACAATACAACACCTTTATATTGCCATTTCCCTTAGTCTACTTGGATCTGTTAATCAGCTTGAGGCCTTAGGAATGGACTCCTCCTCCAATCCAACCACTTCGCCTTCAGTCCACGGAGCACCTGTGGAAACCGGGCAGGGATTTCTTAAAAGGGGGACCTGCCCAACGTCACGATTCTTCTTGCAAGTTTATTTCTATCGGCTGCTCTCCACAGGAAGCTGCACGATCTTCCAGCTAATGGCGAAGCATGACCAATCGTCCGAAAATCGGGAGTCAAACTGGTTTGGATCTGAAAAACATCCTCACTGCTACCACGTGAGTTTATGGCATTTTGGAATGTGCGTATGGTAATGGATGGGATTACAACAGAATAATTTGGATTCCAAATAACCGGACAAACTCAAGAATATGGCAAGATACTGTTTTTTTTTAACAAGTATCTAATCAGGGAAGTTACAACTAAATCAACGGACGTAGTCTCAGTCTCTCAATGATCGCCACAAAAAATACAATTGTTATACTTTTTAATGTGCAGAGTGACATCATACTATGTGGCAATAGTAAAAAACCTATCATGGGTCGGGATTGTTTTAAGGGAAACATCTAGATATACACTTCTTTAGGGGCTAGGATTGTTATTGGCTGTCTGATATCAGGTTGACATCTCATGCCTATCTCTAAAAACATGCCATTTCAGAAATATTAGATACTCAATTTCTCATTGATCTTAAAAGCTGTATGGTCCTTCATTATACAAACTAATACAATTGGCTGGCACTCCTGTGCCATGTCTGGAAGTGTATCCAGTTAAATTGTCGAATGCTAATTTTCAAATGCCTTTTTGTCGAAAACAGATTTGTCCAAAAAAAATTCCAAATGTGTTTTTTTTTTTATTTGATATGTTTTTTTTTCGGTTTAGTTAGTAAAAAAAAAAAGAAAAGAACAAAAAAAACACTCCTTTTTTTTGTGGCATATTTGTGTCGAGAAAAAGGCATTTGAAAATGCGACATTCAAAAAAGTCACTATAAACTGTCTGAAACAGTCGGTTCATTTAGCAGCACATAATACCAGACCCAGGTGCAGGGAGATAGGACATGAAGCTACCTCACCACCCAATTAGCCCAGCATCTCTCATCACTAATGTCTCCTGCCATTAAATAGTCTTTGTACTTGGCCTTGCAAAGTATTCTTGTCTTTGATTATGCACAGGAGTGAGGGCACTCGCTATCATATCTGGAACTCCTAGTTCAAGCTCTATTTCCATCCTTGGCTCACATGACAGGAGACCACAATCAGGTCCATTTATGCAGATTTTAAATGCTCTAAATTAATTAAAACTTTCCATCCACTGTATTCTTGCTGGCACCTTAATGTGAGAAGATTCATCCTTGGCACACACGTACTTCTTCAGATTAGATAGCTGACTTCGATTTCAGGCTAGGCAGCCTCACCACGCAGCTCGATGAGCCTTTTATTCTGCTGCAACACACATATTCACCCTCCCTTTCATGGGTTCTGGCTTACTTAATTCATGATATCAATTTCCAGTTTGTGTACAATGGCGGTCAGGTCTGCATTATATTTCAACACTCATAGCTAGCTTCTACGATGACTTCATCTACCTTGCTTGCATTTCAGCATCTGTACATTTATTGAACTTGATTTTTTCTGCAACTCTTTGTTAATGTGCAATCTTCTTCTTTTACACTTGAGAGTTCACTTGATTCTTTACTTTGTCATTCATTTCTTTTAGGATCCATACATTGGGCCTCATTACGACCATGGCGGAATTCCATGGTGCTAGGAGCACCATGGACCATGGCGGATTTCGGAAAATACCGCCATGGGGGTTGGCGGACTTACCGCCCCATTACGACCTTGGCGGGGCGGTAAATCCGCCAATCCCCATTCTGCCCTTCCCCATTCCCATTCTGTCCCATAGGACATAATGGGAGTGGGGAAGGCGTTAATTACGCCACCGTAGATTACGGTGGCGTAATTAACGATGAGGTCCCTTACCGCCATGGATTTTTCCGCCTGCAAAAAGCAGGCGGATAATTCTCCATGGCGCTGAGGGATCTCCTAATCTGGCGCTCTGGTCCGCCGTCGTTTACGACGGCGTAGGGACCAGAGCGCCATGGTCGTAATGAGGCCCATTGTGTTTGGTCAATATCTCAGGATGCTGTGCACACTTTTCTATGATGTCATCAGTAATGTGCTTAGTTCCTTCTCATATTCCTTCAGGGAAGTCCTCCTGCAGGTTGTCGTCTGTTCGAAGGTGCATTTGAGAGGGTTGTCTCAATGGTATCTCCTTCCAAAGACTCACTGCGGTATTGGTACGATAGCTGGTGTCAGGCAAGGCAAGTTCTCATGTCTCCAATACAAGGGACGTAGGGGAGCAGGACATGTTACAGATACACTGCACTTATCCTTCCATGGTAGCCACGCGCTGAATCTGATCCAGTAGCATGCACAAGGGGTCTTTACCAAATGTTGACTACTACAAGAGACCATACAGGTGGCAACAGTGCATAGTATAAGAACCTTTAACATAACACAACAAATACACAGTAATCTGCAGCACATGCCGCCAACAAACACATACTCAAGGAATTATCATATAAAAAGAGCTAAAGAAATCATCATGCACTGGTTATAGTTACACATGTGCGGAGGAGGAGAAACCCTGGTTGACCACACTTAATCAATGGCCCAGAAAACAGGGAAGCTGTTACTTTGCAGGTTCTAATACTTGGAAAGCAGATTTCACCAGTGAATCATGGATCATGACAAAAGTGAGAAAGCGAAAGGAAACGTGGGGCCAACAAGGGAGCAATAAAATAGACTGTCTCTATAAGCACTGGCCAGAGTTTGAAAGACTGATGCAGTGGAGGCTTTACAATGCCACAGAGAGGGGAACTCGCAAGTTGTTACTGCAGGACAGAAAATCTACTGGAGAACCAACCTGCTTTTTGGAAAGGATTCAGTTATCTCCAGGCTGGACCTGCCACACTTAAACTGCTAAATAGCTATCACAATTGGCCAAGCATGCTCTTGAGCGCCTCATGTGTCCAACTCTACTCCATCCCTATCTTATACTAGTTTAAAAGCACCATGGAATCCCAGTTTGTATATTATTTTAACACATAATTTTCTGTGTTACCTCTCTCTAGAAGATAATTCATATATAGTAGATTAACACGCATCCACTCTTATGTAAGCATTTGCCACCCACTGACTCCCTCTTCTGAGAACTCCATTCCCATATTCCCGCCATCTTACTTCCCTCTTGCTCTCCTTCCATTCGGGTATTGGTCTTTTACTTGGCACCGTCCAATACCCCACGGGCAAAGATCAGTGCATTGAAAATACTATAGTACAAAAACAAATTAGCATAACATAACAAACCACATAGAGTTTGGAAATGTAGGCTATAGTTTATTGTCTGATAATTTCATTTTTTAAAAGGTAGGAGTTTCTTCTTCGTGTCCTCATTAACTATATAATCTGTCCTGCAATTTGATAGCTGATGGGTCCTATGTTCAGAAAATAGAATCATAATTGGGAGTTAAGTGTCTAAGCACAACTGTCCAATTGTATATTGGTATCATTCTTTGACACATGGTCTGATTGACTATGTTATTGACATGGTGAAAACAACACTTACGTTGTCTGATGTTGTCACCATAGTGCCTAGAAGGAAGCCTATCTCTGGTCCGCAGAAAAGGGGTCCTCTAACAAATATGGTAAACCCTGCAGTAAGCTGATTATGAGCCACCATTTGAATATGCTTAATGGCTATACCAAAGGTGATTCTAAGCGTGGTGCAACACGAGTAGGAGGGGGTAGCTTAACAACGATTGACTACATCATTGTAAACGAAAAGGCCAATAGTTTGATCATTGATACGGCGATACAAAGCTGTGAGGAAAGTGACCATCTACCACTATATGTGAGGTTGGAATACCCGCAAGTGGAGCCGGAATACCATATGGGTGGCAATATAGAAGTAAATAATGCAGCAAATTGGATAATCTGGAATCCCACGAAATTGGAAAAAATAAATGCTATCGCAGTCAAAGAACTAAAAATGTTCAGGTCTCAGATTGATTATAGACAAGAGGCTACCAACAGTGACATCATTGGGAAATATGAAAAGGTAGTGGATGAGATCAAAGAAGCTTCCACTCAGAAACTGAAGTATTGCAGCAACAGTGAAAGATGGAACCTTTCTCACGGCAAGCACAATTCCTATGATGCAGAACTTAATAAAGCTAAAAGTGTGCTCAGTTAAGTAATTAAACAAATAGCAAATTTCAAGAGGAATGATGCCACAAAACAGATCAAATGGTTAAAACACAACATAGGAAGTGGCTACGAGTTAACAACAAAAAAAAGCAAGTGAAACATTGTTAAATATTGCTACCCAGACCAGGAGCAATAACCAGCAGGGCATATGGAGGGCAATAAATGAGGCAAAAAAATAACCCTACCGATTAATAGCGTGGCGGAAAAGGAGTGGATCGCATGTGTAAAAAACACCCTGGGATCTGAAGCGGTTAAAAAGGAACGATGGAATGTTTGTTAGGAACAATGGCTAAGCAACTTTTCCGAGACATCCTTAGAAAGCATGATTGAGAAACTACATACCTCCCGGGCCACTGGCCCTGACGGGACATGCAATGCTCTACTACGCCAGGCTCCTGAAGCATGGGCAAAAACACTCAATATACTATTCGTATGGATAGGTAATAAAGGGATGATCCCAAAAACATGGCACAACTGCATCATTTTGCCGATACACAAAAATGGCGAATGGAAAGATCCTAAAAATTATAGATAGCTGGCAAAAATATTTGCAAAAATCGCATTGGAAGACGTAAATGTATGGATAGAGGGGAATAAGATCCTGCCAATTTATCAAGCTGGTTTTTGTGCAAACACTTCGACCACTCATAATATAATTAATCTAGTATCAGCGGTTGAGTATTCCTTGGAAGTGCGCAATCTACCAGTGTATGTGATGTTTAGTGATTACTCAGCGGCATCTGACAGAGTGGTAAGAGAGAAACTATGGAGTAAATTGACGAAGTGGGGGATACCGCCAGAGTTATTGCACATGATTCAATTGTTGCATACAGATACGTCTGTCAGAGTTTGTTTGGATGGAGAAGGATGATTATCAGAAGCAATTCCCACAGTACGTGGGGTGAAACAAGGCTATAGTTTAGCAGCTACTCTATTTAATCTGTACTTGGCCGACTGCATGGATGAGATGGATGAGAGTATTGTGGATGCAGTGAAATGGGTAAGATATATCTCCCATGGTTAGGATATGCAGATGATCTGGTCCTGCTGGACTACATGCCAGCAGGGCTACAAAACAGGTTAAATTGTCTGACCCAATTCTCTGAAAAGAACGGGCTAATAATAAATATAGCAAAAACAAAGGTGATGGCCTTTCGAGGAACCACGAAACAATCTCGGTCTAACAATTTTAAATGGATGGTGAAATCAGAGATGATTGAAAAAAGCGAATGTTATAGATACCTGGGTGTCATAATAGATCCAAAGCTGTCATGGAAACAGCATTGGAGCTCCATCAAAGTTCGGTGTTTAAAAAATGCAGGTGCTATTAGTCATTTCATTGGTAAACAAGGTGGATTCTCAGTGAATACAATTGTGTTGTTATATGCCAGTAAAATAATATCTAGTCTACTGTATGGAGCAGAGATATGGGCGAGTAAATTCACAAACGAAATATGTAAGTTGGAAGGAAACATTTAAAATGGTTATTTAGATTACCAACTGTAGTTTCTTGTGAATACATTTTATTGGAAGGTGATTTTAGGTATGCTAAAGATATACTAGAGTATAAATCGGCTATGTTATATGCGAAGTTGAGCATGCTGACTACCAATACATTTGTGATGAAATTGATGAAAAATGTTAATAAGGAAGGGCACAATAAGCATTTTAAAACTTTGAACGGTTTGTATATGGTATATGTGAAATGCTCAAAGGGTAATGCCAAGAGTTGGCTACTTCTAACGTATGCAAAGATTTAAAAAACTATTACAAGGGTTGATATACAATTATGCTAAGGAACGTGATATGATCTTTCTCCCCACAAAATCTACAAGTGGCTTATTTTTTTAGCATTGGACCCTGGAAACTGTGAAACCTAAATATCAGTATGCTTTTCCTATTCCAGCCACAGTAGGCAAATACCTAATGTTCAAGTTTAATAGATGTGATACTATGGAGATCCTAGGTGCAAATATGGGCTTTGAAAAAAGCTTAAGGTTATGCAGACTATGTGGCATGGAACAAATTGAGACTGCTAAACATCTGATATGTTATTGTGAAAGCCTTTTGAAACTAGGTGCGAAATATCTCCTAAAATATATGAACTTATGTCTATCAGAAGAGATAGAAAAAATATGGCAAAGACTGATGGAAGGGAATGACATGAATTTGATATACCATATGATAAAATTTTATGAGACCATTTTTATAATGTTAAAGGAGCTATGAGAGGATACAATTGTATGCACATTTTAATTGGTGAAGAATGAGTGTCAAATGAAGTTTTTGTAAAAGTATGTTTGTATATGTAAAGCCAGTCATGGCTGTGAACATATTATCAACAAATAAATAAAATACCCTATTTACCATCAATCACCTGGGAACCAGGCTGGTGTATAGTAAGAATACATTTTTATTTAAGGTTTGGCAAACAAAAATATCACCCAAAACATCAGCCACCAACGATGTGGCACTACAAAATGTCACACTTTCAAATTACTTGCACAAATTGATGAACATAGATTTAATGGACTTTCAGTTGCCATAAAACAAAGGTAAAATTTTGCAGTCACAATTTATATCAGATTTATTGAAAATAAACCAATAGGAAACATTTGAGTTTGGCACAATACTCCTTTCTCCCAGCAACCCATACCCTCCAGGCATTAATTACATATGACCCCCCTGATTTGAAGGCAAGGTACAGGCAGTGGGAACCCAATGGAAACATCATATTGAAAACTGATCTTTTATAGGGCTGGTGACACTCCATTATTATCATACTTCCCACTGTACGGATTGGCCATCTCTCTCCCTCTGACTCCCCACAATACTGTCACTGCCTGCTAATAGGACAAGGAATTAGGGGGTGTAAAGGATGGAGTAGGGAGGAGAACGATGTATCATCCCCGAATGGCAGGTAGTTTTGCACTTTTGAGTTCTGAAAATCTAAAAACATGGCAGCTACCCTCATTTTTCAGATAATTGCCTGCATGTATATAGTTTTGAGTTCTATATTTTATGAGGAGTCAGAAAATACTATTCATATTTCAGCACACCCTTCTTGGGAGAAGTTACCTTTTTATCGATTTACTCCTGAGCCGAAATAGTCAAAAATCTGCCTGTTTCTGATTCAAACCTTACTTCCATAACCTATCATCACAACAAACTTCTATTCCCTCAGAATAATAAAAGGCCAGAGTAATAATTCTTCTCATAACTCAAGTTTTATCCATCACACACAATCCATTTTTACATGGTCCGGGCAGGCTTCTGATTCCCTTTAATATGAACCCGGGATGAGCTCAGTGGAACACACAATGTGCTTTTTATTCAAGAAAATGTATTCAATTTTAGTCAATGGAAAAGCACCGCAACAATCCCTGAGTTGCACCCGGGCACCCACCATTTCTCAGGTTTCATTTCTCTTTTATGACCTGATCAGGACCTCTGACAGGCCCATGTGATCATGCGCTCATCTGCTGGGCTTCATAGCTTTTTTTTTCTAAGCTAATGCACAGTTAATAGTAAGACCTGACCTTAAAGGTCATTTCTGCTGGCTGGGTTATCTGCAAATCCCACAATTCTGATCTAATTCTTTGTATATCTTAGCATTTAAACTGAAAACTAGACCTTATTCTCCTAGAGATCCTCAGCCAAAGGTCTTGAGGTCAAATGTTCAAAGGCACAGACCTTTCAGTTCAGTGGGGAAAACACCAGCTGCATTCATAGTTCAGAAAATAGAGCTTTACATCGACAAGATGTGCTTACATGTAACATTTTAGCATTATACCTAGGCCTGCTGTTCATAAATACAATCTTTCTTTTCTACAATATCAGAACAGAGGTAGATTCATTATTAATGTTATGCACACAGATAGACCACAGTTAACATAGGAAGCCATGGGTCACTTTTACAAAAACAAAATAGGCCTTTCTCTTTACGGGCTATTTTATATTGGCTTGGGAGGATAGCTCAGTGGCAACATACTTGCTTTGGAAGCAGGATGACATGGAGCAACACAGCTTTGATTCCCAGGTCTGCGCTTATAAACCTCTGGCTATTAAGCTCGTTATAAATAACCAATCATATCATATGAAGAAAATTAAGTCTCTTTATTACGTATAAACGCAACCTGTCACTTGACTTTATTTTTTAAATGTCAGACATCATTCCTCTTTTTTATCTTTAAAATGTGCAGTGTTTCAAAAGTATCTTTTCTTTCCATGTGCACTACTGCAGTTTTACTACTGTTAAAGGTGCCTTTTCCAAGTTCATACAAAGTCAGCAACTACCGCTCCACATGTTTCTTTTTGCTTGCCTCTATTGGAAACAGTTACAATAATACAGTTCTAAGGCAAAGGGCCTCATTACGATTTTGGCGGTAGCCATGCCGCTACTGGTGGCATGGCTGCCGGCAAAATCGGGTCCGGGTTCCCAGAATGGGGAATTACTGGGCCATTCCGAGTTCGAAGGTCCCGGTAATTCCTCCCTCCAGGAACCCGGGCTCGGACCTTCCCCATTCCCATTTCATAGGGCTGAATGGGAATGGGAGAGGGAGCAAACAACGGGCCGATTACAAGCGGTCCGTTGTTTGCTCCCTCTTCACCTCGCGGGACCCGGTAAGCACGGCTGGTTTGACCAGGCGTTACTTACTGGGTCCCGCAAGGGGAGCTTGTAATGAGGCGGAAAGGGTTTTACGGGTCCGCCTCCTTTAGCGGGTCCCGTTAACCCGTTCCGCCTCACTTGTAATGAGGCCTAAACTCTCTTTCAACTCAATATCTTTGTATTTTAATAAAGTTGAAATAGGCCCATTTGTGTTCATTCACTAGTCCTTATACCGGAAAACAATGTCTTGAACGTGCCTGCATTTTCTAAAGGGTGTTACACAAGCCAGTTTCGCTCTCATAATAGCGGTCCAGCATGGCCTCTCAATCTCAGTCACTCTGGGGCTGTATTTTCACCCTACACCCCATCCTGGCATTCATATTATGAAGTGAATGCTTCTTTAACTCAGTGCATTAAATATGTCATTTACAGCGCGCACATTAGAAGCAGCCTTTCCTGAACACATCAGGCAGTCCATTCCCTCTAGGCATGCAATATCCAGAATCCCACGTTTGGTCCACATCAGCCCCTTACTAACAAAGTTGAACTGTTTTTTTTAGTGGTAATTTAGGGTTACATCTCTGAGCTGTGTGCCTTTCTTGTTTCTTCCATGCAGATGCCATTCAGCCTACCCCATGATAATCTGTATCTTTTCACGCCCCTATCTCCGTTGATCCAAGTAGGGTTTTGCCATGGTGGGGCTGACTGCATGCACATTTTCCCTTAGGGTGCATCAGTCATCACAAACTAAAGGCTCTGTCCCTTTAAATGTGTACTTTCTGGAAAGACTGCATTAAAAGGTGTTCAGTTATTACAGACAGCTTTACCCTGATGCCATCTGTTTGTTGCCAGGCAGTGGATATGCTTGGAGATGAATGGAATTCCTAGTGGGCGTCACGCTGTGGTAACTAGGGACATTGCATTGCACTTTACAGTAGGAATAGTCAGCCTGTGTCTGTGCACTACACTGCTGCATCAGACTGGTGTTCTAAGCTGTAGGGAAGATGGCTTCCAAAATGTCACCTGGAAATGGGTCCCCACAGGCCCCCTAACCCCCATTTTCAGTTGGCCTTGTGATCCTGGCACACACATTGGCCCTCCCAGGTCCATCCATAGGTCCGCCTGCAGAGGATTACAAGACGCGCCGTGCATTTGCCACCGGCACCGCTCCAAATGCACAATTGGATTGGCTGCCTGTCAGCCACCGGGGACTGCCATGGTCCCCATACGCTGTGCACACCTTGTGTACCTGTCAGAGACGCCACGGCACGCCACAGATAGGACGCGCCCAAGCTCGCATGACTAGCCGAGCTACAAGCAGCATGGGGGTGACGAGCAGAACCCCACACTTTGAGTTTACATCAATTACAGGCATTTTCACCTGAATAAACTTGAATTAGGCGGCGCGCGTTAGCCTGCTGACAGCTGTAAACACAGCATCCATTCTTAATCTCCAGCCAGCCATGAAACATCTGATATTCGCAGGGACAGGCTGTCAAAAGGAGAGGGGAATAAAATGCAGATAAATGGTTTTTTGTGATGAGTTTGCTGCTGGGTGCCATCGCCGTGCAGCATGCCGTTTTATCAGAGTAGATAGTAGCAGCATTTGTTAAAATTCTGACTACCAGGGCAGCCAGAATCTGGAACATGCAAACTATTAATCAAATGATTACCGCTTACGGAGTGCATGTTTTCCTTATGCTTAAACTATAGATGTTACAGTAACCCAACTCCAGGGTTCATATGTGGGCATTTTATGGAGGACGAAAAGCTGTTCCTGCCATGTGAGTTTCTAGCGCTTTAGTTGAATGTTAAACATATATCCGGAATGCACAGGGGGTTTTACTCACTGAGTTGCATTGCTGCCAAAGAATGGAGGCGTGAAAAGGTGTTGTGCCACCAGTGGCATTAAACAAAGCTGATCTTAGGAGTCCTCTGGGCACAAAGGGCACGGAGGCGACACGATATATGTCTGCAGATGTATTTATTTATTTTATGTATTTATTTATTTATTTTATGTATTGATGACACAGATCGCAGGTCCCTGCTTTTTCAGAACAACTCAGCAAGTAGAGAGATGCACATGTTATGCAACCTTTCGAAAGATGGGGTGTCAGAGCAGAACATTCTAAAATGCACCATGAACTTCACCCCACCCCATCTTGGAGGAGGTGGTTGATATTCAAGCCTGGGTCTTCCAATTCAGATGCAGTAAATACAGTCAGGGGGCCGGTGGGTAGAAAGGACTACTGTGAGTTCATTCACTATGGAAGAGGTGTATTTACTCTTTGGTTACATTGGGACAAGAGCACACCCACCGGCCAGCTTCGGGCATACACGCTCGGGTGCCACCCTATGATCTCAGAACACTCACTCGCAGACAGCAACATTCTAACATCATGCGAGGATGATCAGCGAGCTCTTGCGCATGTCGTCATGACAAGGTACACGTTGCTCACAGCAGGGGTCTTTCTTTTTATAAGCTGGAGAGATGACACTCTGGGGAAATATGGAAGCCGGGAGCAGAACACAATAGACCATTTTGCCGGGAGGGCATGCTTGCAGTTGGCAAAAAGTCATATTCAAGCAAAATTCAGTGGTTAAATCTATGTATGTGCAGTTAAGCTGTAAAAAATCACTTTTCTGCCCTTTTTCATACCTTTCGAAATGTTGATCCAGAAATGTGTATTATTGGGAAAAATCCAAGGAGGCAATTTATGTAAAAATAAAACTCACGTGTTATAATTATTTGATACAAGTGGAATGTGTTTCATTAAACAAAGTGCATTTTGAATGTCCTCAGATCTTACCCTTTTAGGTGCTAAGGGAGTCTGCATTTGTTCTGAATTCCCACACAAATTCCTTGTAGGCTCTGCCCACTCTTGCAGTTAAGAATGATGTCACTGTATATGAAATATAATCTGAGGAAGTGTTGCTTTTCCAGATTAAGTAGCTAATGCAAACGAGGTTCAGAGTTGTGTGCAACTGTTTTGCAATGGGACCCGTTTTCTTTTTTTTTTTTTTTTTTTTTTTTTTTATTTAACTGGTTGGTGCTTTTGGAGGGATTTATCTGAGTTTTAACTTTGATTTCCAATCCGTTTTTAGGTCTGGTCTGCAGCTAGAGTTCCCTGTACTTGTGATCTAGTCCTTTTTTGGTTTCTAGCTTTCTTCCTTTCCCCACAAATCCCTTCAACAATTAGCTAAGGCAGTCAGGTGTCCCTTTTCCTACTTGCTTGGCAGCCTTGATTGATTGATTGTTTATTTGTATAGCGCCTATGCACAATGTGCTTCAAAGCACTTCAAGGGGGGAGGGAACATGGTAGAAACATGGTAGAAAACAGTTACATTCTTACAGGTCCTTGAAACAAATCAGAATGTGAAAAAAAAATATAACTATCAAATCATAACTGATAGTACAAGTGCATGGAAGGAGGGGGAGGGGGAGGAAGGAAGGAGACAAGACTAGCAGTAGCATTACTATGCCTGACAACAATTGTTGCAGTGCAAGAGTGACATTAGGAGGGGGAGGAGGGGAGATGGGGGGAGGGGAGAAGGGAAGAGGAGAAGAACAAAACAATAGACTATCTTAAAGGGTCAGCAACTGACCACGATAGTGCTGGGGAGGGAGTGGGAGGAGAAGACAAGGAGGAAAGGGGGAGACAGACAAGCTTTTATCAGAGGTCAAGGGACAGTGATAAGAGTAAATGCTAAGATAAAAGAAAGATGAAAGAGGGAAAGGGCGAGATGGCTGTAGATGTCAGGCAGCTACAATTAATATGCCTGACGGCAATTGGGGTAGTGCCGGAGATTTACAGAAAGAAGGGCAAGGAGGAGAAGGAGGGGAGAGACATGAGGAGGGGAGGAGGAGAGGGGAGAGGGGAAAGAATGCAAGGCAGGAAAGGGGTGAGGGGGAGCCTTCTTGCACCGCTTCACTCTGGCTTCTCCCATTCACATTCATCCATTCCCTGACCCTCCCGCCCAAATACCCCCTACCCACCCATTCGGTTCTCATTGTTCTTTGCCCCCCCCTCCTCCCATGTGACTGAGACAGCTACACGTCAAAGTCCCTCCCAGGCCAGCTTTGCCCAGGCACCCGACTAAGGGCCAGAGGCAAAGGGCAATTCCCTAGGGTGCCTCCCATCTCCTGTTTGCCCTTCTCACCAGGGGCACCCCAGCCAAGCCCAAAAAAAGTCTGCAGAAACCTTCAGATGAGAGATGACAACTTTGTTTCCTTTACATAATATTAATGACAAAGGAGAGGTTTGGCACATTTAAGCTTGGTGTACATTCTTAAAGTATACCTACAGTTCCCAATGTTGTACTGTATCTAGAGGATGTGACCGTAGGCACATATCTATACAATAGCCACTGATTGAATTAATTGCAAATTTAGAGCATTCAATCCATTAAGATGAACCTATGAGGTCAGCCAAGGTAATTACACTCAGAAGATTATTGAAGATAGCCAATGTATTGCACTAAGAATATTTCTCTTTTAGGGTAGCCAATGTATTCCATTTAGGCACATTGTGAATATAGCTAACGTATTGCAAATAGACATGTTTGAGGACTGCCAATGTATTGCACTTATACGATTTTGAGGATAGTCAACGTATTGCATTTAGACGAATTGCAAAGACAAACAATATATTGTGCTTGGAGGACTTTTTGAGCGTAGCCATTATATTGCACCTGGTGGAAGTCTGAAGATAGCCAAGCTTCCGAGGGGGGTCAATATGTTGTACCTCGGTGAACTGTGAAGATAGCCATTGTATGAGGTGGGAACTGGAAAGGTAGAGGAAGAGATGAGAGAAAGCTTTTGGCGGGAAGTGGAGCACCTCTGTTTTGGTAGAGGTTAATATCAGAGAGAGATAAGCCATCCAATATTTAATGGCTGAGAGTTTGAAATTTCGATAGAAAGATCAGAGGAGAGTTCAGGAAAAGAGAAGAAGATCTGGCTGTTGTCCGTGAAGAGCTGGTACGAGAACACAAAGGTGGAGATTAGTGCTCCAAACACATAGGATTACAGTGTAAAGAGCAGGGAACCCAAAAAAAGAGCTTTGTTAAAGAGCAACAAGTAGAGGTGTGAGTTGAGGGAGGAGTTGTTGCTCCAGGAGATACAGAATTGGCAAGGCGCAAGGTAGGATTCAATCCAGGAAATGGCTAAATCGCAAATCCCAAGTATTAAGGAGATCAAAGTGACAGTGTCAAAGGCAGCAGAAAGGTCAAGGAGTGGGAGATAGAGGCTGAGGATAATGATAGTGTAGTGGGAGTATCATTTGTAGGAGGGAGCATGAGGAAGGTCGGGAGAGAGTCTCTCGTATTGGAATTTTGAACAGCAAAGTATTCAGCTAGGTCATTAACTGTGAGACTGAAGTTGATAGTGGTGGACTTAGGAGGAGTGCATTTTGGGTGGCCTATAGCCAGCAATGATGGTCGCACTGAGAATCAATGAGGGTTAAGTTGAATTCCCTTTATACTCTAGCAAGAGAAGACTTGAGAGAGTTGAAGGCAGGAGGTAGAGTCACAGCTCTTCATGCAAGTGAGTATACCTCCATTTGCACAGCAGCAGATGCATATCTGTGCAGAGACAGCATATGCATGGGGTGACCCATGTTTGAGGATGGTGAGGCTTCGGGGTGAAATTAAGCAGTGGGAAGTCAGAGGAGCATGAGTCATATAGCAGGGATTGGAAGCTGGAGAAGGCAGTGTTGGCGGAAGAGGCATCAGGTGTGAAGGAAGAGACCAAAACTGTAGGTCGGAGAGAAAGAGAAGGATGGCAGAAGGTTTACATTTACTTTCAGTAATGTTTGAAGCAAGTGGAGAGGAAATGTCAGAGGGTGAAAGGATGTGGTGGTGGAAACAATTGAGCAATCAGATATGGATGGTGTCACAATAGTATTAGTGGATGAGGGAGAGCTGTAGATGAATCAGAGACCCAACATGCTACCTCCTGTGTGGATGGCAAGGTTATGGATAGAACGGCAGGCGTGGTCACTAAGAAAAGACTGATGTTCGGATTTCTAAGAAGTGGTTGGAGAGAGAAGGTTAAAGTCACCTAAGAGAATGAGGGGATGTTTAGTGGAAAGAGAATCAAGGAGTTGCCCAGTTGCCCAAGATCATCAAAGAATGGCCCAGTGGGACCAGGAGGGTGATAGAAGTAGATTTTGTGAATCGAGTAAGGCAGAGCTATAGTAGAGATGGTGATTTCAAAAGAGATAGGAGAGGATGTGGCATTGGGAAGAGGGCCTTGCATTGGAGATTTATGATGCATTGAGATGGGAAGAGAGTAGGTGTCCAACTCCTCCACCTCTTCCAGTCAGTAGAGGTGAAAGATTGAAGGATTGTTTGGAGTTGTGTAGGGCCACCAGAGTGGCAGTGTCAGATGGAGAAATCCAGGTTCCAGTGATAGGAAGAAGGTCTAGGGGAGGAGAGCTGGAATGAAAGTAGTTAGTCATAAATAGCTTTTTTTTTTTTAGCATACAGACTGAGCATTCCAGAGTGCAATGTTCACTTGATGAGGTAAGGAAGAGTATAGAAGTTGAGTCTCAGAGGAAGAGAGGTGAGGTGAATAGTTGATAGAGGAGGTATGGTTAGTTGGTAGGCTTTGTGGGAAGGAGGTGGAAGAGAGATGGAGAAGTGGAATTTTCTAGTTTTTAGTTTTATAGTAGGGGTAGGAAAGGAGGAATTTGTAGTGTGAAAAACAGACCTCACTACTGATCATTGACTAATCCATCAAAATATATTAATAGGCACAGCTGTGTTTCGTCAGAACAAAAGGCTTGCATGAAAAATAAAACCAAAAAAGCTAATTACAATCCAAATGTACACTTTCATTGGTCTATTTATTTAAGTTTATTAAGTTTAGTGGGAAAGCATAATTGGAGTGACATTGATAGATGCCCGTCCAAGCAGTAATTGCCACTTCAGAGGATCAAATGTCCACATAAAACCCTAAACCTTGATCTAGCAGAGCAATAAGGCCTCATCCAAATGTGTCTGGTGCTTCAAAAGCACCCTACTAAAACACATCCTTTGTTCCCAGCACATATGTCCTGTTCATTTGGGGTCTCGAACAAAACATGTGAGATACAGGGCCTCATTACACGGTAGGCGGTAAGTAACAGTCTTTACCGGCATGGCACGAATAACGTGTCTGTGTAGAAAGCAGCTCGCTAATTGTGTGGCATCATGAGTACGCAGGCACGAGCTTAGCGCCATGCCAGTAAGGACCACAGCGCCATGCCATTAAAGCCCCCGAAAAGTCCCTTAGCGGCACCTAGGAAAGCGCTGATTGCACTTCCGCCATCCTAGAATACGGCATTAGCGGTGACCGCTAAAAGCGCTGACCGCTAATAGCGGTGACCGTAAATAAGCGGAACCGGAAGTAGCGTCATCGCACAGGAACGGGAAAGGACACGGCGGCCATCTTTAAAAACACAATCCATTGCCATCCTCTGCCCCCAGGACCTGCAGCCACACCACAGCTTGCCAAAATCGTCCATACAACCACTGAGAATGCCCAAGGCCATAAAAAAAAGAGCAGCACGGCAGCGCAAGGAGCGCTTCTCAAATGAAGAACTGATAATGCTATCAGACACACTTGCTGCCAATGCAGAGGTCGTGTTTGCAAATGACATGCGGCGTCCCACACTAATTAAGAATAAGGAGATCTGGGTAGAGGTGGCCTGTAAAGTCAGTGTGGTGGGCTCAACCCCCTGCACTGTGAAGGATGTATGCAAGCAGTGGGACGATATACGCCTCTGTGTACGCTGTATTCTAGCTGCCAACCGGAGCCTGGCCATGGGCACATGAGGCGGTGGAGGATCCCCAATAAAACTGCAGGAGTGGGAGGAGACCTGTGCAAGCACCATTGGGGTCGAATCAATTGAGGGGGTAGGCGAAATGGAGCGCAGTGTGCCGTCATCGTCACATGGAGGTGAGCGTCCACATAAAACACTGCACTGTGAAACATGAGGTAATCCCCCAAATGTGACCCTGAAATCATCTCATGGATGGGGCCATCAAACATACATGCACACAAACCTGCCCATATCCTCTGCACATCTCCACACAAACGCATGCATGCTGCACCCCAGACACGTGTCACCCAGACTCATGCATGAATGAACCACCCATCTGTCTAACGACCTGTATGGCCAAAAATGAAGTCGAAATGCATAGAACAGCAGGAACAACAACATCTGCATGAAGCACGTTGACCCATCACCGATGCTATCCCTCTCTTGGTCCCCCACAGGCTCACAATCTGACAGTGAGGAGCAGGACACTGTGACACAGGCCCCACCTCCCAAGAAACAGGCCAGGGGAATGGAAGCAGGCACCATGGCCAGCACGTTGAGGGGGCACTGGAAAGACTGCACTCTGGCAGAGGGCCAAGCCCACAAAGCCACCCACATCACCAAGACGTGAAAGTCCGCCAGGCATAATTCCAACACCCACTCCAGCAATTCCCCCCATGCACGATCCACCTGCAGAAGGGACACTGTTTGCTGCTAATTGCTCCATTGGCGAGGCAGCTGCCACGGCACCCATGTCCGATGTTGAGGACACCTGTATCATGCCCATTGAACACCATTCACCCAGCCCGCAGCAGTCAAACCAACCCACCCCACGCACCACATCACATGGCAGCAGCCATGAGCAGTCTGGGGATGAATTCGTGGCAGGGTGCTGGAGTCCAACGGTGACATCACCTGATGGTGGACATATGCCACAATGTGCGGCAGGTACCGTACAACGCAGACACAGAGGCCATGACATGGCCATCATACGACAGCGCCAGGAAGACATCACTGTGCTGGTCGGACAGCATGTGGGCGAGGCTGCCCTGGTGAGGGAGGAGTGCAGGGAACACGCCAGCGGCATCAGACAAGCCATAGAAGCCTGCACCAACCACATTTGCAAGGAAATGTCAGCTGTGAGGCAGGTCCTCACACGCATCGCAGACGCAATGGATAGGCAGAACCCCCCACCGGCACCAAACCAACCGAGCACCTCCTCCTCTGCCAGCTCAAGGCAGAGGATCCCCCTGCGCAAGTCCATGTGGGCTATGCGGTGCAAAACCTCACAACCCCCCAATGGTGCCAGAGGGGGTGGGAACTAGGGCCAGCCTGATGTTGCTGACACATGTACTGCAATGCTGCACTGATGTGCAAGCCATGTTTGGGAGTGTTGTGCGGGGAGGGGGGAAAGTGTTTTTGGGAGTGTTGTGGGGGAGGGGGGAAAGTGTTTTTGGGAGTGTTGTGGGGAGAGGGGGGAAAGTGTTTTTGCGAATGTTGTGGGGGGAGAGGGGAATGTGTTTTTGGGAGTGTTGTGGGGGGAGGGGGAAAGTGTTTTTGGGAGGGTTGTGGGGGGAGGGGGGAAAGGGTGTTTGTGTAGTCAGGTCCATGCACTTCTTATACTTATGATACTTAATACACACTGGTGACATGACGAATCACAGGAGTGGACAATTTTCTTGTGTATGTGTGCTTTACTGGTGGACAGAGCACAGTGTACATTTCCCCACAAAACCCAGTGCCCCAATACCCACATCCATTGCACCCTCCTCATCCATGTGTATTAGAAATATTGGTCTATCAGATGCTGGCACACACACGTCCCACCTGTGCATCGCCACCTGCATGACGTGCAGCCCCATCTTCTCCCTCATCCTCATCATCATCCTCACCAGGTGGTTGCAGTTCAATATCAGGGGGCAGTGGCACATTCCGTCTGATGCACATAGTGTGGAGCATGACACATGCCATGGTGATCTTGCCCACCTTCTCATGCCCGTACAGGAGTGCCCCACCCGACCTGCTGAGGCACCGAAACCGTGTCTTCAAAAGACCAAATGTCTGCTCAATTATCACATGGGTATGGGTATGTGAACGATTGTATTCCTCTTTGTGCCTGTTCTGTGGGTTCCGTACAGGGGTAAGGAGCCACCTCTTCAGGCGATAGCCAGCATCACCTGCATGGGTGCAACAATGGGTATGTGTAAGTGATTACATCAAGTGGAACCAGTACATATCACACAATTCAACTTAGCATTGTGAATGTCATCCACAAATCCCTACATGCATGGAGGTAATCAAAGTAACTGTAATGTGGGAAGGTGATGTAGTCCTTGCAAGTGTACATGCACTGTGCATGCCTTCCGGCAGTTATTGCCATGTACTGGGTGAGGTCCAGTCATTCGTGTCTTTTGGTCCTGGCACCGTTTGAACCACACTGCTAGTGAACTGCCATTCCGAAGTTGATGTCCCCATGCTGTCATGCAGCACTTCTGTAGTGGTGTATGGGTGTGAATCAGTATAATGGCTACAGGTGATCCCTTTATATGCACTCAAGGTCGCATTTCCGTTGTGATGCTGTTTAGCGTACATTTCCATTGTCCATATTGGCTGCATGTAGCTGCATTGTGTTATAGAGGGCATGGTCTGATGTGCAATGTGCATGTGGATGGATATGGCATGGTTGGGGTAATGGCTTCATTTCATTGTTGTGCAGCTTACTACTTGCATGTGGTTTTCATGTGTCAGGTCCCGTGTGGGCTGCCTCAGGGGACAGTGGTGCAATTCCTTATGGGCATTGTTTATCCTGACAACTAATCTCACCCAGTTGGAGTATGCATCCCCCCATCACACCCAGATGAAGTATGCATTCCCCCCCCAATCACACCCAGTTGGAGTATGCATCTCTCCTCCCCCAATCACACCGAGTTGGAGTATGCATCTCTCCCTCCCAAATCTACTCCCCACATCACACTGCCATGTGCTTGCCATGCTACTCATCAAGTAGCCACAAACGTTGTCTAGCATGTCGCTCCATGTAGCGGGGTATCGTTGAGATGCACAGGACCATTGCATCATGGGTTGATCCGGGATATCGGGCACAACAATGTGTGATGATCTTGTTAGAGTCACATACTATTTGGACGTTGATGGAGTGGTATTGCTTTCTGTTTCGGTAGACCGCCTCATTGGCATTTGGGACCACCAATTCCACATGGGTACAGTCGATGGCCCGTTGCAACTTGGGATGCCTGCCAGTGAATGGAAGCCAACTTTGATGTTGGAGATCTCCTGTCTCCTGGGCAGTCCATGGCAGGGATATGTGTTCACTTGTGTGCTTCAGGAGGGCATCGAGCACATAGTTCAGCGTGCGTGAGAATACTGGTTGTGATATGCCATGCATCTGCCCTACCGTATGCTGGTAGGTGCCTGTGGCCAGGAAGTGGAGCACAGTAACCACCTTCAGTATAGGGGGGATGGCAGTACAGATGTCTATGAGGCTGACAATGTTGTTGTGTATCAGGTCCACTATGGTGGTGATGGTGTCCCGGTCCAGACTATACAGGGTGTGTATCTGCTCAGGGGTTAGGTTGAATGGACTGGCTCTGATCCTGGGGATTGGTGGCTGCCTCTGTGGTACAACTAGCTGCAGTGGTGAGGCTTGCTGTGCCTGTCTCGCCCTCCTCCTCCTCCTGCGTCTCCTCTGTGCTGCCTGTTGTTGTTGTTGCAATGCAATCATGTCCTCCAGCCCATGTAATGCTAATAGTATTGGAATTATTATGGTGTGTGAATGGGTGTGGGAAGGGGTGTGGTGTGCTCCTTTTGTGCCGGCCCAGTCTCTGTTGCCTCCACCTGTGCTGATTGTGGGAACCTGTGGTAGTTGGAAACACTGCACATGGCCCTTTACGGGTGGTTCACGATGCCGGTATTTCCGCCATGCCGGCATGGGCTTTTTGGGCCTGCTCCAAGCCGTTATCTGCATGTTCGCATGTCTTGTGATGGACTCCTATTTCCGCCATGCTGCAATGCCGCCTTGAGGGGTTGCTCACCCGCGACCGTGCCGCTATTAGAGGCACCGTACTTAGCGGTGCCGCTAATAGCGGGTAGGAGGGTCGTAATTGGCAGGTACGGTTAGCGATGCCGGTAATACTTTACTGGCATTGTTTTTCCCTTAGCGCCTACCATGTAATGAGGCCCACAGTCTTGGATGTAACAAAATAATGAAATACATTATGGGCTGTGCACTTTGGACTATTACCTCAATTCTATAACCAAACTAACTTTGAAATCAGCAAAGCATATCCAATCACATGCACATAAATAGGATATGTTAACACACAATTGTTACTGATCAATTTACATATTTTATTAATTATGGTATGCCTGCAGGGTTCTATGTTCCTACATCGAAAACAGATTTCTGAAGTAATTAATTTCGTTAATTTCGAAGAATGTACTTTGAAAATACAAATTGAAATTGTATTTTTTTTTTCATTTCAGGGGGTACCCACCAGCCTTTACCATTCTCTATAATTATACGCATTCCAACACCTCCAAACCCCTTTTTACCCCTTACTCACCTCCCCTATATGTTACGATAATTTATTTCAAACACATTTTTCCTTTAAAAATTATTTTGAAACTACACCTGCAGATGTGACAACACGATACTGCCTGCAGCCACTGAAACTTGAGAGATGTCTCTGAATTCAGAAGTGCATATTAATTAAGCAATAAACCCGTCCGGGCGGGGCCATGGCCAGGCCAGGAAATGCCCCGGGGCTGGGTTACAAGCCTGAGAAAATCGAGGGCCTTAACGTTGCCCTAGAGCATTAGAAGCAGGTAAAGCCCCATCCTAGAGGAGTTTCTTGGGATTAACATCCCGCAATGTCTTTCCAGGGTGTTAATTGTTTGTTTTATTTAAATTGAGTTTTTGCTGTTTCTCAACTTAAAGAAAACTACAAAACAAGATGGCTGCCATGGCCTGTAGGGTATTTTGTGGGGATTTGGGGCTTTGCGGTATTTTCTTACCGCCAGAATACCTTTAGCAATAATCACTCTCTATATTCATATTGGATCACACATAACAATAATACAGTGCGTTATTTCAAAGCTCAGACATATTTAGGTGGTAAACGTGGTTGATTTGCGTGGTTGTAGTGGCGAGCATAATTCCTTTGTTTTATTTGTGGCCCCAACATCCAGAATCCCTTGTTTTTGTTTAGATTGTTCTTGTGATCACTAGAGAAACCTCAGGCCTACATTTCAGGAATACCACATTTTCAGTGTTAGTGTTAGTGTGCCACCATGGGCGATCTCACTGACTTATTTACGACAGAGAGCTATATGTGGTAATTTTGTGGTAATTTCCACTACCTTATATACGATAGGGAACTATGTCCAGAGAGTCTCTCTTCCCGTTGGCTCATGTACCTCCAACGAGCTATGCTACAAGCAGTCACTCACAACTGTCCATACTGAATATGATCATGCACACATCTGTCTTAAAATGACAATTGCACTGTTTAAAAATCTCCCCACATCATCAGCACTGTATTGGTAAATATAAAACACACCACCCGTCTGCTTTCAAATATTTTTCTGTATTATAAAAGTTGCATTTAAACACGATCTCACTCTTTACAGAAATAAATAAAATAGCACAATAACAGCATTATCTGTGATACACTGAGAAGACAGTGGCAGAGACAAGAACTCAATTTGCAACATTAACATGTGAGAAAAGTACAGGAATCTCCTTTCCTACACTGACTGAATATTCTCGTACACACTCAGCCCCCACACTTCTGTAATTACCTTATCTGTTCACACTCAGCCCCCACACTTCTGTAATTACCTTATCTGTTCAGCATGAGTTTTCTTCAGCTGTTTTCTTTCTGAATTTGGCTCCCTTGAAAATTAACCCCAGTGAAAACGAGCGTCTTTCGTTCTCAAACCGGGGTTATTATCTGGAATTCTCAGCTTTTGCAGCAGGAATGCTTCAGCCAGGAAAGGTCCTTCTCCCAGCTCGAATCGCCAAATCTCGAATGCCCTCCCCCTCTCTTCAAGCTTCCCCAGCAAGACTCTAATCACTGCCTCTAGCATGATACTTGCTATGATGCTGCTCCAATCAGAATCAATCATGCCATCTCCTCCTTCTCTACACAATGGCTCATTTTTATAGTAATACTTTGTAACCAACTGATTTCCTGTTCTTTCGAGCCCTTTTGCTTCCTATAGTTATGTGGACAGGGCAGCAGAGAAAACGAAAAAAAAAAATGAATGTGCGTTTAAAAGTTCACTTTCAGAATAGGCCTAATTCTGCAGTGGAGACACATTTTTATTAGTGGGTTATGTTAAATGAATTTTATTAGTCAGGTTAGTTATTAATAATGTTAGTTATTAATTTTCAAATGTGTCTCTTGCACCATAGGCATTTCAGGTGAAAAATAGTGTGCATTTTTGAATGTGCACGTGTGCTTTTAACTGTAAAAATAGATTTGCATCTTATATGTTAAAATCGTTTTTGACTGAATAGCCTGTCTTTCCATGTTAATCTGGTAACACATATAGCAATGCACCGCTTCTAAGTGGTGGTGCTGCATAAAAAATTGCTACCTGTGCAGTAGTGCTGTACTCTGTGCTGTAACACGCCAAATATCCTTGCAGGGCACAGTGTGACAAATGCACTTCCAGGGCATGATATGAAATGGCAATTATAACGCGCCTATACAGAAGTGTTTCAAGGCGCGACGAGGCAAGGGAGGGGGAACAGAGGGAAGACAAAAAAACAATGATTTTACTAGGACTAGAATCATCGAGATTGCACAAGTGCAGAGGAACAGGGAGGGGAGAAGTGCCAGAGGTGAGTGCGTGGAAGGATGGGCAAGTGCAGGTCATGGAACCAATACAACACGCAGTGTAGCCAACAGGTGGCAAGTGCTAGTGTTAAAAGTGCAGACAACAGGTGGCAATAAGTGCCAGAAGGGGACGGCAGGCTTATAGATACAGAGTACCGGCTGAGGCCCTCTACATTTCCATGCTGGGAGCCTGGCTTGTGCTGGATGTCCATATCTAATCCCTGTAGGGACAGGGGCCAATGCAAAAGCTTATGGTTCTCCACTTGCCTGGCCAATGACCATTGAAAGTGGTCTGTTTGGATAGTAAAGTGAGACCCAAAGAAGTAAGGTTTTAGCTTCTTTACTGCCCACATGACTGTGTAAGTCTCATTTTTTCAATGAGGGCTCAGTTCCTTTTCCTTTTTGTCAATTGTCTGCTAATGCAGGCAACAGTTTGCTCTATGCCTTGAGAGTTCAGCATTGCTATCGCTGCTCCAATCCCAAAATCACAGTCGTCTGGCTGGAAATTAAACTCCTGACCATAGTCTGGCACTTTCAGAACTGGGGCCCTGCACAATCTATCCTTTAAATCCTGAAAGGAGGTTTGACAGGCAGGGGTCCAAGTTTACTTCTTTGGCATTTTCTTGAAAGTTACATTATTCATGGGCATGGCAATGGTCCCATACCCCTTGACGATCTACCGGTAGCACCCGGGGAGACATAGAAAGGTTCTCAACTGTGTCCGTGTAGTGGGGATGTCCCAATCCTTCACAGCCTGTACCTTCCCTTTGAGCTGTGTTTCTTACCTCCACCGATCAGGTGGCCTAGGCAAGTCACTGTGCCCTGCGATCTCTGGCATGTCGTGACCTTGATAGTCAGACCTGCATTTGCAGCACCTTAAGCACTTGTTTCAAGTGGGATAAGTGATCTTCCCAGGTTTGGCTGAATACAGCAATGTCATCTAAATAGTCAACCTTGATGTTTTCCAATCCAGACAAAACCTGGTTAACCATCCTCTGAAAAATGGCAGGGGCATTCTTCAGTACGAAGGGCAGCACAGTGAACAGATAATGTCCTTCTAGGATGGAGAATGCTGACCCATCACTAATTCTGTCTGTCAAGCCGACCTGCCAGTGCCCTGCATCAAGGTCAAAGATACTCATGAACTTGGCAGCGCCGACCTTGTCAATGAGCCTGTCTGCCCGAGGAATGGGATGAACAGATGTCTTTTTGACAGAATTGAGTCCCCTGTAGTCCACGCAAAAGCAAACTTCAGTCTTCCAACCACTGGTCTTTTTAGGGACCAGTACCACCAATTATTACCCAATGATAAAAGGGACTGTCCCTTCAAGGTTGTATACAAATATATAATGTAGTATAATCACAACAGACAGTTCTAGCAATACTATGAAATGCAAACCACCCTGTGTAAGGAATGCCAAGGACACATAGTTTCAAAGAAGGAAAAGGGATGCTCTCTGGATACTGACAGGAGGGTGGTTAATATAGTAAATAATCACAGCAGTTCAAGGATACTACGCTTCAGCATAAAGTGATCAATGGTTTTTAAAATGTCTCTAGGGGCCTTTGGAGAAGGATGAGTGGGACATAACCACCATGTACCTTGTGCTTGTAGGTGTTCTTGGTTTTTGACAGGGTCGAGTCAGTTTCAGGGTGCTTTTCAGCTTCTGTGACATAGTTCAGGATGGGAGACATCTGCAGGTATCAGCGGCAGGAAGTTTGGCAAGCAAAGTAGGACAGGCAGCAATAGTCTGGCCTACACAGTGGCTTGGGGTCATGAATTGTTGTCTCGGTGCTAATTGGTGCTTCTGAAGCATCAGTCGAGACATCTCGGAAGGCTGTAAGCAACTGCAGCATACCAACAATCAGCGTTGCAGTTGATTGCCTCTTAAGGGACTCAACTGGTTCGAAAATGTCCATTAAGGTGGATGTCGATAGATGCTCATCAACACACTTCTCATAGCTTCTTCATTGAGCTTGTGTCTTCCTTTAAGACAGACGGCCCAAAGCTGGGGAGCATTTTGCAGGCATCTGCCTTGTCCTTGGTTTTGGGTTCAGAGACACTCTGACACTTCCCACCTAGGAAACTTGCTGCAGAGCCTAGCAGGGCACGCTGTGAGCTGGCTAGGTACAGGTTCTGGAGTGGCTGGAGGGTCTTCTGGATTCAGTATCTCCCTCTGTTCCCTGGGAGATGTTTGGGGAGGGATCTTGCTTCCCTCTTGGAGGTCCTGGCCTTCCATCACTGGAGAAAGATGTAAGGCAGACTGTACCTTCAGCCGGGGTGCAATTATGAGATCTTATTTCTGCTTCTGGTGAAGCCTTCAGATGATCTGCAAAGGAGGGGCTTAGCCCTCTTTTAAATCCAAGTGGACCACCGGGATTTATGTAGACTAAGCCTACCTTAATGAACAAATCCAGGGTCCCATCAACAATCTTCTGTATTTGTGAGGTCATAACCAGAGTGCTTTGCAACAGAAATGGTAAATGGGTGAAAACATGTAATACTAAGTATGACCCATCTTCCTGTCTGCTGTGGATCACAGGATCTCTCTGGTTAATGGAGCTCTCTGTGGTTCCTTAATAAAGTGGATTAGCCGAACACATTTTCCGGAGGTTGATCTGCCATCATTCAATTTCATTAAACATTTTCAAAAAATCCAAGTGAGCGCACGCCCAAGCCAATGCTTCCAAATGGAAGTGTCGGAATACTGAGTGTTGCAGGTGTCCGGAAGAGAGAAGGAAGCCACAGGAAAGTGGGTATGGGAGGTAGACATTGGGGCAGTGGAGTAGTGCAAAGGGGGTGCTGGGAAGCACTTCCCTGTCGGTATCCTCCCACTTCTGAGGTGGCTCAGAACATGGGCTTTAACAAGAGGTAAGAACGCCCATTCTGAGCTTTCTGATTGGATGGGCCCCTTGAACTCCCTGTCTGTGTGTCAATTATTCAATAAACCCTGCCAGATGGAGGCATTACCCGGTTAGATAATCCCTCAGGGTTGAGTCACAGGCCAGCGCAAAGCCAGGGCCTTAACGCTAGCCACCGGGCATTAACAGACCCGGTAATGTCACCGCCCCGAGTTTCTTTTTGCTATTATTCCTAGCATGGTTTTCCAGGAGGCTTATCATTTTTTTTTTTTTATATGGAAACAGTGTGATTGCTGTTTCTCAACTAAAAAAATCCTACAAAACAAGATGTCTGCGGTCGGGGAAGCACTGGAGCACTGAGTGTTCCTGGCACTGGTGAGTGATGAGGAAGCGGCAGGTAACTTGAGAGAGGTGGAAATTGGGTGTCGGGGTCTAGGGGAGCACTTATCTGCTGCCTGCTGTTCTCCTGCATCTAAGGAGGTTCAGTACACAGGCTTTACCATGCGGTAAGGCCCCCATTCTGAGCATCCTAATTGGCTAGGAGGTCCCCTGCCCTCCTCTCACCCTGATATTAATTCAGTATATATAGGCCGCAAAATCCAATAGGAATGATCTGCCTCTCTAAGGTACGTGTTTCAGTCTCCTCTGGGCTCCACTGGTTGGTGGCATAGTCCTATGTATGATAGGATGTAGGAAAATAACAGTCTACAAACCAACAAGACCCCTCCGAACAAGCAACGAAATCCGCCTGGAACCCAAACCATACCTTAAGAAAAAACTTGGAGGCACCTCCTTCTACCACTTAGCCGCAAAAACCTGGAACAACATCCCAAAAGAAATAAGAAACACTGAAGATCACCTAAAATTCAGGAAATCACTAAAAACCTGGCTCTTCAGCACCACAGACTAAATCTCGAAACCAAAACCGGAAAAAGGACAACTAAGCCGAAATGGACACGGACCATCCCCAACCTGAGAGGGTAGCTCCCACGGCACCTGGACGGGTGACACCAGATAGAAGGGAACACAGACGGCACGCACTGAGACTGAGTCAACTATCCCAGACAATCCCACCAACACTTTTGCCCGCCCCCTTAGTTACCGCCAGGTACCACAGTAGCGTGGAATTGTTGGATATTGGCTCCCACCACACTACCTGATAGGTGCACTGTCCACAGGAGTAGGAAGTAGGATAAGGGGAGCTATGAGAGAGCATGTTAGAGGTGGGGGCCAGAGGAGTAAGGAACCCTGTCTACCAGTTGGACCCAGATCAGGACAGAGCCGCATCAGAGGAGACTACGCAAGCTGAGCGCCTCAATTCAGGATAGAGACGCAAACTAACCAACCCTACTAACGATCTCCCTTTCTGCATACGCCTCTCAAAACTCCAAAACAAACACAACCAAAACCTACAGCACAACAGACCGCACAAATTATCAACATTGCAACAACAAAACAAAAACACACATAGTCTTGCACAACAGTACACGATGACTACCGGCTGCAAATACCCCAGGCCCAGCCAACGGATCCACCGGGCTGAGGCCGCCAACAGCACATCACTGCTCTCTTGCACTTTTCCTGCTTCCTCCCACTAACTCAACCTCCCCTCCTCTTTCAGAGCCGCCATGGCGCCAGGGGACCAGTGGTGATAGTGCGCGGTACAAACGTCCTTTAACATTAACATTAACATGATTCTAGTGGGATGTGGCCCGCTGATGCATGTGGGCGAGTTCATTAGACTAGTGTAGAGCTCTGCCGGAGAGAGTGGGATATGGATGCGGCTATGCCCTCTGCTCGATGGATGCATTTAACAGAACAGAACCGTAGAAAACAGAAGGCTTGACTGGGGTCTGGGATCAACTGACATTCACAGCTGAGTGACAGTCTCCTTAAAATGTGTGGGGTGGCGGAGTTTGACTGTTGTTTCAGCTCTGATGGGATAGCTACAAATGTGTGAATGGATTCACCCAAGCGACTGGGAACTGGACTACGTGTAGACTCCTGGTTCCTTCCTACTCTGACGCTTTTCACTCATACCATGCCAACCCTGCAGACGAGGCCAGAGGCCAGAAGGCCAGCAGAGATGAAGAAGAGAATGCTAAGGGGACATCATTTGACATCTCTGCTGCACTGCTTTCTTACATGATTGCAAAACTCTGCCAGTCTTAGCAAACACAGCCTTCCTGGCCTTGACCAGAGAAAGACCCAGTACAGTGTATTGGTGTTTTATATTTATGAGGCAAGGGAGAAGAGTTTCAACAAGACCATCCATACGCGGGCACGCACAGCTGACTGGGCAGTTCTGATATTGGATGGCATACACTAGTAAATGAAACAGGACACACATACCTTTGTGGTAGGGGGGCATTGCTATCAAGAGGATATGGCATTGACAAGCACTGACTACAGATGGAAATAGGGTACAATAAACACTCTGAATATTCAGGGAAGTCTTGAAGGTTAGTGCAGTGGCTAAGGGCATGCCATGGTCCAGTGGTGAAGAATACATAGGGTGAAGGCGTGAACACTGAAAGGTAGTTCACAGAGGACCAGAAATAAGGAGGTTGTGGAGGGCTTAAGAGTGCAGCGTGTGTGGGCGAGTGCAGCAAGAGGTGGGCTTAGTGAGCTGGGGGTAAGCTGGATTTGAAAGAAGGAGGGGATCCAGATGAACAGGCAGTCCATGTGGGGGTAGGGCAGCAAGGTGGGTGAATATGAGGGCAGGATGAGGAAAGTGAGGACAGTAAAGATTTGCACCCTGTCAAGTGGTGTAGAGGAGTAGAGAAGAACTCCTAAGAGGAGCCTGGGCAGAACTCTAGCCTGCTGAGGACAAGGGTGCTGCGCAGTGCCTTATCGAAGGACGGGGAAAGATCGGATGTGACGGATGTGTGGTGGGAAAGTTAAATCTCGCACCTGAAGAGCTGCAAGTGATAAGCAGTGGTACTTTCACAAAGCTGTGAAAGAGTGCCGCCAGACCGGTACCGATGGCTGATGATGGAAGGTGTTGGTGAACGGCAATAAAAGCCAGGTAGTAGATCCCCTTTGATTTGGGGGAGTTGAGCATAAGTCAACGCAGCACCATCCAGTGGGGTCGGGCAACGTGGCAGTCTGCGATGTGGGAAGGCAGCTGGGGGGAGGAGGAAGGGAAGGAGAACAAGATGTGTGTGTCATTGTCAAAGATATAGGCCCTCATTACGAGTGAGCCGGTCTAGAATTAAGTTAGCGGTAAGAACTTTACCATCCCCTTTTCTGGAATGGCTCACTCAGAGTCTGCTGCTAGGGGCTGTGAACAACCAGCAGCTGTGACCTGCCAGTAGTTCAAGTGCCTACCAGCAGATAAATCACTGAAGCACTGGTACCGTTAACAAGAGAGATAGTGCTTCAGTGTTCACAGTCCCATAGAACTCCATGGGGATGGGGACTTACCGTTCCGCTGCCGCGTGAGCAGTGGGAACGGTAAGTCGAGGGTGCTGTTAGGATGCTGGTATTACCGGCTGCCTACCTGCAACCTCGTAATGAGGACCATAATGTGAGAAGACAAAGGAGGAGCTGTAGAATGTGAATAGGAGATGGAAAGGAGGTGACAAGCTAGGAGGTGTTCGAGGTGAGGGCAGTGCCCTGGAATCCCAGCAGAGAGAGTCAGGGGGTGGGATGGGAGGTTGACAGTATTGAAGACAGAGAGAGAACAAGGAGGATGAGGATGGAGAAGGAGTGGGGATGAGGAACATTAGAGAGGACGTTAAGTATGTGGCTTTGGAGTGATGGCTGCACAACCTGGACTGATGGTGGTCACTGGATCAATGCATTTGCAAGTCAGGGCTATAGATAGAATAGTGAGGCAGAATGGGGCAGGGTGGTTGTTAGTGGGGTCAGTGAAGGTTGTCTTACAAGGACCACCTTATAGCATCCTTTAATATCCCCGAGGACAGGGAGAAATTGAAGAACAAGAAAAGGCAGGTGCAGGCAATGCGAGCAGGTCCTTAACTGCTTGGGGTGTGATGTGCAACAAGAGTGCAAGATGGGATCACAGAGTAGGGAATGGGTAGTCAGTTCAGCCAGAGTGCTGAGCAAAACAAGAAACAATGCATAGGCTTAGAGTGGTGGGTGAGGTGGAAGAGAACGGGCAAAATAAGCTAGTGGGGGTATTTTATTCCCTTTACTCGTATGGCACAGCTGCATTGCCAGTTCAAAGAATGTCTGTTTTGGTATGCTAATGTATGGTAAGGGCACATGTATAGCGTAACTATCGCCTCGATGAGGCATTTGGCCTCTGAACAATTTCAGAAATACCACAGCTCTGATTCCACGGGAAACTGAGAAATGAATGTGGAAACAGGAAGGCCTTTGATCTTCGGCTGAACTCTGACCTGCACGAGGAGATCGAGGCGTGTCAAGTCTGAGCATCAGTAAAGTAACACCTTAAAAACAAATAATGCCATTAAACTGAACAGGATCATCTCGGACCTGGTCCCCTCAAAGAGACTTCTTGAATGATGAGTGCTCCCAATTGAGCGACATGAAACTGACAGAGTCTATGGACACGAGCCACTGGCATCCAGAGTGAACCTCTGAGTGCAGGCCACCTCACCTTGTACTGCTGCAAAGACATATTGTGGACACTGCAAGCCCCACACGCTGGGCCCCTTTAGGACTGCAACCATGCTGTTAACGTGTGGTTGACCCTCCAGACTTTCGAATTCATCTCGGATAATCCCTTTATCCTCCTGCCCCTTCTCATGCAACATGACAAAGATAACATGTTGAAAACCTCTTTGTCTGAAGCATCTGTTATTGTAATGTGTTCCACTGTTCTTGTGTCAGCCATCTACGCTCCAGTGAGTTCATTTAGACTGCCCAGCCACCGATATCACCAGGTGAGCCAGGGAAAGCTTGCAGGGGGGCACGTTTGCATGGATCATTACATGGTCCCATACTCTATACACAGGCCCAAAAGAAATCCTCCTCCCCACCACCCACTCTTCCACTTTCCATGTTTGCCTTTAGAGGGATCCCCACTTCCTTCGCCTGACGGGAAATGCTGGCTGTGTGATGTTTGTGTGTGTGACTGCATGGCAGAGCCAACTGTGCAAATCCTATGGAACAACAGGCCATACAAACAAATACACTGTGTATGATGATAAAAGTCAACACAAGAAACATTTAAGATTGCTCAGAGATTTGTGTGTAAGCTCAAAGCTCCCAAACCAAGTAGGGGTGACTCGGCCTTACATACCTCTAGGTTAATGACATTAGCACAGTTGAGTTGAATCTAGTGTTCTGGTGCCACAATACAGTTCACATTGCAGGTGATACAATTCAGATGGGGGCGGGGAAGGTCCACAGTACCAAGGTAATTTGTATTACTACAACTGGCCTACCTCGTCACCTTACTCAGTATGACCTTGTCTTTCCTTTCTGCAAATCTTTTTTTACAGATCTCTCCTAATGTCGATGCTGTTGATTACTCCTCTCTCCTGCCCTGGCTGGACTCATTGTACACTGCAGCTCTGCCCTCTATTCCTGCCTACCACAGACCAGAGAGGACCTGCGGTGCGAGCTGCAGTGTAAGTGACAAGGGAGGCCATATTTAGTAATGGGGTTTACCATCTGTTCTCAATGTATTACTCCACAACCGACCTCCCTCATCACCTTCCTCAGAATGAGGAACTAACCAAGATTGCCCTCTGACAGGACTCCACAGACACTGACCAACGTAGAATGCAACACTCGTTATTTAATGAGTATCCTAACACAACTACGATACGTCCCCAAAACTGTCCCCAAAACTCTGGATCCTACGGCTGAGCCTGGAATGAACAGTCAGCAGTGGTTCATGAAAGTCGCCGGGGAAGCACAAGTGCCCGCCCCCAAAGATGTCGCTCAGGAGAAGCCTCAATGCTTCCCCTAGTCAGTCTTTCTTCCGTGAAGACGGACCCCCGCCAGCTCAGTTAGGAGACGGATGGTGTGTAATCCCTAAGCTCTTGGCTATATCTCACAAGAATAACATGACCCAAACATTAGGTGACACACGCAGTGATATCTAACTGTGACCTGCCCTGCATCAGAATTTGCTTACACCTGCACAGTAATTGTATTATTTGCTGCATGCTTATGTGTCACCTTGCCTCTGTATATACCCTCAAATGTAAAAGCAATTGAAACTATGTGTCATTTTTTGCAACCTGTAATCTTGCGCCCAGATACCTCCGGGTTAGATGTGCAATATAAATAAACAAATAAATACAATATATATGTAACAAAGAGGTTGTCACAAACCCTAAAAGATTCCCTTTTTGCCCAATACATAAGGTCCTCTCTCTTCACATCCAATAAGGCAAGATGAGCCCGTCAATGACCCTAATGACGGTAATATTACTTCTTTGTCCAGAAATAAAGATTAACCAGTTTTATGGGAGAAAGATAGGACTTGGTATGAGAATCAGAGTCTCTGAAGTTGTCATGAGCTAAGGGTGCCAACAAGTCTCCCAAATCAAATCTGTACAAGTCAATCAATCTCCCAGTCATTTTACCGATGAAACAGGCACCTCAAAAACAGGGATTTTAGGGATAACCATAACAGTGCCCCTTGTCCAAACGGTTCATAGGGATGTCTCATGAAGAATTACAAGACCACCTGAAAATCCCATAGGGCATCAGTGTTATCCTCGAGGATTTGAGGAAAATAAAACACTTAAGAGATTTGGAAACCAGTTTGTCCAAGAACCCTCAAACTGCACTAGGGCCGGTGAAAATCTGTTATAGCTGGCCATTGGACTTGCACTGCCAAACCTTTATGAAAATCCTCCAAGAGAAATTTGAGCACCTTAGGGAGTTTACAATACAAAGGAAGGAGACCAAACGACCTGCAGCAGGATTGAAAGGATTTTAGGGGTGTTGATTGGTGTTTTAGGACCTGTTCTTGGGAGAAGCTTGCCTCTCTGAACTGCTGTGCCTGTGGCTGCCAACATCCCTAGCCTCTGCAGGACTTGACGATCAACTTCCATATGGAATGCTGTGGCGGGGGTTATTCCAGGTGCCAACCCACTGCTGGGTCTTCCACTGGGATGCAGAGTTAAGGAAATTGCCAGGGCTGGAGCAATTGTCAGCACATGAAGGATTGGGATCTGGGACCTCTTGGTCCGCTTGGGGACCATCAGATTCCTCCCATCATTTATTGGGTCACTCTTATCATTACCATAGGAGTGATGGGAACGGGAGGGAACACAAACAGTAGAACCATGGGCCACCTCAGGAGCAGACAATCCTGAAAAGAAGAGCACACAAGTGGACCTATCCTGTTCCCTTTAGTGTCAAAGAGATGAATCTGACGTTCCCCAAATCTGCTGCAAAACAACACAGAAGATCCTGGAGGGAATTTAGATCTGATATTAGAAAACTGAAAAGGGACAGAAGGGTTTCTAGTGATATATGATATGATATGATATGATAGTTTATTTATACAGTGCCTATACACAATGGGACTGATTCATGGAAGTGTTTTATAATGGCGCAAACCCATAGGAAAACATTCAATGAATCAGGCCCAATGTGTTTCATATGATGGCAAGATAAGGAAACAGACACAGAGATACCGGAATTGGGTCCTTGCTTCTAAAGCAGCAAGATTGCAATTAGACACAGGGAAAATGCTAAAAGCTGTAAGCGATATTCACTCAACACTACAGCTAAGTCAATGCCTAGTCTGGGATGCTGAGGAAAACCCTTATTGATGTATTTTTATATCTAGTTCAGTACTCTGGATGACAACCCTTGTATAACACCCCCCTCTAAGAATCCCCCTGACCCCACTGAGCCAAGAAGTAGGTTTGTTTTGCAAATTAAACGGTTTATTTGGACAATTCAACAATATATATCTATCACACTTTATAAATCAATTGATAACTGATATCACACTTCAGAATATGAGCAGTAGTCCGCAAGAGGTAACTTATGAATAGGAACAGAAGAATAAGGTGGGAGAGAATGCTTTATATGGTTCAAGGAAACGCAAGGTGGAATAAAATGCAGTACAGAAATAACTTGTTATGATTTTAGCAAAAAGTAATATGATCACTTTTTCTTTTGACAATTCACTCCCCCCCTATGCAATACAAGAAATGGAAGGAGAGCACACAGTCTTCAAGAATCCCAACAAATCACACTTTCTAATGCAATGCACAGTTCCAGTTCTCCCAGCAAGCTTAGAGAAAATAGGGTTGAGTTTTAAACACAGGGGAATTCCTTTAATGTGGTTTGCAAGGAAGTGAAAGGTGCTAAAATTGCTTTTAATTCCCTATAGAGGTTCAGGATAGGTGATGGCTACTTTATATTAGTTCAGGCTCACTTTAACAATACTCTATGAATGATTAGCAGATTGCAAACAAATTTTATCAAAGAGAAGCAAAAAGCTGCTGATTTCTACAGATGAAGAAATCGGGCCAAATCGCAAATCTCGGTAAATTTTGCGAGTGCGTGTCTCGCGATTACGGGAAAAGTATAGGGAGTAGGAAGTCAGTTCTAGGTTCGTTGGAAAGCCTAGATTCTAAATTTCGTTCCTAGCCCAAACGGTTCCAGAGATACGGACGATTAAATAAAGGTAGTTTTTCGGATTTAAAGTAAACTCAAAATGACAGGTGACAGCTTGCAGCTGCAGAATTGACAGGTGACAGTCGTGCAGCTTTAAAAATGACAGATGACAGATGACAGATGACACGATTTCTAGGAGGCAGTTCTACTTAGGTTAAAATAGTTTGGATTAGATTATTTTAACTAAGAGATTGGTTCTGCACAGTTCTGCTAGGTACTCACAGTATAAATTTGAACTAGGACTCGTCACGGATCTGGTCAACACGTCCGGCTGCGGTTCTGTCTGCTCGGAGGGTCAATCAGGCACCGGTTCTGCTCACAGCGATCTGGGTCAGCTCTGCTCTGCTGGTCTAGCCTCTCTGGATTCTGGATGTAACACTGCTTTCTGGGTACTGCTACAGGTTCTTGCAAACATTCTCGGCAAAACTTCAAACAGCTCGCCCGGCTGTTGAATAGTTTGATTAGTTTTGAGGCCTGCTGAAGAGGATTCAGCTGGTGGATTCAGGCCTCTCTGCTACAAATTCTGGAGTTAATTTCTGCTACAGGTTCTGGAGATTGATGGATTTGAAGTCTGGATCTGTGGATGTGAAGTCGTCGGTCAGCATGCTCGGCAGCAAATGGAATTGAATATCTCTACCTGTCCCAGCAGTCTCTTTTTTATGTGTTTTGGAAAGTGGGTGTGTGCGTTGGTCATAACTAAACCTGCCCCTCTCACTTATCATTGGCCAATTCCTCCTCTCTCCCTTGATTGGGGGAAGGAAATGTGAGTCAGAGTGATGCTGTAGGTTTTATGGTCAGAGGAACCTCCCCTTGTCAGATTGCACACAAATCTATTTCTGACCCAAATACATATGTATCTATGTACCATTTTTCTAATATTATAGGTCCATTAACATATTTTCTGTAGCACCAAACCATCCGATCCCTGTCTTTGTACGATGTTGTGTCCACTGATGACAGAATTCTCCCCTTTTCATCCAGATAACGACCTCTAAACCTTTCCAGATTTTACACAAATGTGCACCATGGATATGGGTTACAGATGATAAAGTGTCAGATTTTTAACATGCATACATTTGCAGTAACAACCTTTTTTCCGCTACTATCCCCAGGAACATACCCCAGGGTCCTAACACCTCTTAAAATGTGCACAGAAAAATCACAAGAATAATGGTATTATTTATATAATTCTGACAAGTCCGCACTATGAGTTATCTATCTTTTTAAAATTATGCCTTGGTCAAACAGGTGTGTGGCTTCCCACATCACATGGTGGAATAACTGGTTTATCCACTTCCCCCAAGCCAGCTTGTTCACAGAGGCACAGCTGCCCCCCAGTTTCTCCCAAGAAGAAGCTATTTTACGACGCCCCCAATATAACATTTGCCTGAGTCAAGGGAGTTGCATTGTTCCGTCCCTTCCAGTTCCCAGGTGCTCCACCCCTAATCTAATCAGAGAGGTGTCGACTCCTTTTGGCAAGGGGAAGAGTGGCTGAGCAGGTTTCAACTCCTGTCGGGGGTAGTTGTCAGGCAGAATCCAGTTTCATTAAGCCAGGTTTCAGCTAAATGTCACTTTTTGTTCCCAGTTTAAATCACTTACAATTTTTACATATACATTAAATAATTACTTCCTTCAAGTCATTTCAGAATATAGTTTTACATTGTATCCACCTCTTAGCAAGTCTTTCCTTGGCCTGGTTTTGTTTCATTTGTTCAGTTTTACACACAAGTCTGGTGGTTTTAAAATGCCGGCTTTCTGATAGTGGTGAGTACTGGTAATGCAACCATTTTTGGGATTAAGAAAATGAATTCCCCACAGTTCTGAATTGTGTGTAGCAACAATGGGTGGCAGCCTATTCTTCATGTTTTCCCTGTGCACTCTCTGGGGAGTTCTGGCCATCATGATGTTTTCCATGCCAGTACTGCACAGTTTTATGGTAGGGCTTGGATGCATGGGTAAAAACATTCCACAAGCCTTCCCTCTTGCGATGGCCATTCTGTCCTTTCGCTGATGGAACTCGCAAGATCTGGGATGTTCTCCTCCTCTTCTTCCAATTCCATGGATGGCACAGTTCAGCATCTTTTCCTCCCTCCAGTCGATCAATCAGTTCTCCTTGCTGGTCCTGATGGGAGGATTGGGCGGTACCCCGGGCCCCTCGGGTCTCTGCTCCCGGTCCCCGGTCGTCCTCCTTGGTCAGTCTCCATGGTTTCATCTCACCTAGGATGATAAAGCAAAGCGGCAATACCTATTCGTAGACATTTCTTCACCACTATTAATGGTGTGGCGAACATATACATTTTATGAATCAGAAGATATGAACATATACATTTTCTTTTTTAAATTAGGAGACAAGAACATATATATATACAAGGATCACAGAATTTTATATGCTATATGTGGAATATTTTAGAGTTTGAACTGACTTACTCTGGAGCGGACCCCTCTGGTATTGCAGAGGACTCCTCCAGTTGCTGCAGCGTGTGCCTGGGATGGCAACACTTTAGCTGATTTATATGTACCCACTTGTCTTCCCCTTCCGCCAAACCGCGTTTTGGGATGCAGATCTTGTAGGCCACAGGGGAGATTTTGTCTATAATTTCAAACGGTCCCTTCCATGTAGGCAAACATTTTCGCTGTTTGGCCTGGTTCCTTTGGAAATTGTATAGATAGACCCGGTCCCCCACAGTATATTCCTTCCTGGTGGTCTTCAGGTCGTAGTGGGTTTTCATGCTATCAGCTGATCTTTCTAGATTCCGCTGAGCATAGGCAAAAGCATGTTGGAGGTGTTTCCTTAAATTCTATACATACTCATGAGTTGTGGAGGCATTTATCAATGTCTGCTCTTGAATCCTGTAGAGCAAATGCTGGGGAAGCACCATCTTGGGTCCAGTCATCAACTCAAATGGTGACATTTTAGTTGCAGATGAAGGGGTTCATCTGATGGCCATTAGGACCAGAGGTAATCGGATATCCCAACTTGGCCCAGAATCTGCCACAAACTTTTTTAAGATGCTCACAATGGTTTGGTTATATCTCTCCACTGCTCCAGAAGAAGCTGGCCTGTAAGCAATGTGTAGCTTCCTTTTAACCCCCAGTATCTCCCACATCTTTGTCATTACTTCACTGGTGAAGTGGCTACCTCTGTCTGACTCAATCCTTTGAGGTAGACCAAAACGGGAAAAGATGTGGTTAATCATCAGGGCAGCTGCTGTTTCTGCCTTGCAGTTTGGGGCTGGGAGACATTCCACCCACTTGGTAAACAAGCATGTAACGGTCAACATGTACTTGTTTCCTCTAGACAAGCGGATTACAGGGCCTACAAAGTCAATTTGCAAATCTGATCATGGCAGTGTCATCCCCCTCTTTTGGAGAGGTGCACGGTGTGTGAGGGATGATGGCTGAAATTGTGCACACACAAGACACCCCTTCAAGTATTGGTCGAGGTCCTGCCCCATGTGTGGCCAGTATGCAACCTCTCTTAAGATTTCCAGTGTTGTGTGAAACCCCCTATGACCGGCGGTGGCTGCATCATGGGTGTGACTTAACATCAGGCTTCGGAATGAGGTAGGGACCACCCACTGATCATGGCCAGCTTGGGATTTCCTTACCAACAAACCGTCTTGGATTCGGAACATTTTTGAACATTTCATCAACACTCTTAGGTCCTCTTTCCCAATGTAATCGGTATCCGTCAGGGGAAAGTTCTCAGGGTCCTCAAGGTGTTGGTAAAACTTACCAATAATTGGATCCCTCTTCTGAGCTGTAATTAAATCAGCATCAGGGGTCTCCTTACTCCATTGGGCAGTTGAAAGATCATTGTGAGCTTTTGTCTGGGACCTAGTGATAGCGGTGACCTGGATTTCCCCCAACAGGGACTCTATTTCGATTAGATCCCCTTGGATGGCCCCGGTTTTGGCCAGCTGATCAGCTAAGTCATTTCCAGTTTTGTCTGGTCCCTCTACTTTGGAATGACCCTTGATCTTCTTCCAGTAGATGGTCATCCCATTCGAAGTGACGAGATCATCAATGTTTTGGATTAACTTCCCATGTTTCAGGGGTTTGTTATTAGCACATAACATGCCTCTGGTTTTCCAATTAAGCAGGTGCTCCACGAACCCGTTCCGTACATAATCCGAATCAGTGATTATGACCAGTTCGTGGAGTTGATGTTGGACAGCAGTGAGGATGGCCTGATGCACAGCCATCAACTCTGCCACCTGACTACTTCGGGGACCAATTTTGTATCCAGCAGATGGTTCTGGAAACTCCTTCACCCAGGCATTCCCTACGCCGGCCTCCCGTTCTTTCTCCCCGTTGTTGTCAACATGGTACGAGCATCCATCCACATAGACAGTGGGCATTCCCTCACACTTGTCTTCTTCAAAGACTTTGTGTGGGGAACTAAAATATGCCTCCATGTTGTCCTTGATTTTTAGACTTTCGTCCTCGAGACAGTTTTCTCTGGCACAATCATGCAAGTCAGCCAGACCTTGCGCGAGGGGACTCTTCTTGTTTTGGCCATATCTGACCTCCACAGGAAAGCCTTGCATTGACAGAATCCAGGAAGTAATTCGGGAATTACTCACATTTCCGGCCCGGATTCTGTCACTTTGGAGATATTGCAGAGGCTGGTGTGGAGTCTCCACTATGATGTGTTCCCCCTGGATAAACGGGCGGTAATTCTTCAATGCCCACACCGTTGCCAGGAGTGCCTTCTCACAATCGTTGAATTTTTCCTCCACAGAGGATAAAGTTTTGCTCGCATAGGAGATTACTTTATTGACTTTGCCATGCTTTTGGTATAATACTGCCGTCAAGCACGTATTAGAGAACCCTGTCTCCAGGAAGAACTCCTTGTTTCTGACAGGGTAAGCTAGGCAAGGCGCTTGTGAGAGGCTTCTTTTGAGTTGTCTTACTGCCTCGGATTGTTCTGGACCCCATTCCCACTTGCCCCCCCCCTTCAAGAGATGAATCAGGGGTCTGGTGATCTCTGCGTAGCCTTCAATGAACTTTCTGCTGTAATTAGTCAGTCCAAGGAGGCTCCTTAGTTCCCGCAGAGTTGTGGGGTCTTTCAGTTTCTGGAGTGCTTCCACTTTCTTTTCTTGGTGACAGAGACCCTGAGAAGTAATCTCATGCCCCAAGAAATTAACACGGGTTCTACACCACTGTGCTTTCTGAAAGGAAAGTTTTGCTCCGGCGGCCCTCAACTGCGTCAGAACATAACTGATCTCCGCTATGTGTTCTTCCACAGATGAACTTTTGATGAGGACATCATCTACATAAGCCAGGTTACCCCTCGCACCCAGGTCGGGCATGGCCTTGTGTAGGAAAATGCTGAATTCATTGCCGGAGTTGAGGTCTCCGAAGGGAGTCCGGGTCCATGTGTACTGCTGGCCCCCAAAGGTAAAAGCCAGTTTGTATTGGTCCTCCCTACTGACAGGCACGGTCCAGTATCCATTGGTCAGGTCTATTGCTGTGAATACCTGTGACCCCTGAATCTGGGCCAGCCCTTGGTCAATGTAGGGCAGAGGACATCGGGAAGTATGGACCCGTTTGTTGAGCTCCCTAAGGTCGGCGCAGAGTCTCCACTGGCCGTTTGGCTTCAATATTCCCAGCACCGGATTATTGAAAGTGCTGTGGACTGGACGGATTATTCTCCGGGACTCAAGGTTCTTAATTATTTCAGTAAGGGACTCCATGGATGCGAGAGGCAAGCGATATTGCTTCACAAACACTGGAGTCATTCCAGGGTCCGTGGGAATTGTTGTGGTGTGGATGTCGGTGCGACCACAGTCATATGAGTCTACCGCAAAGAGATCTTGGAAATCCAAGAAAACTTGTTTCAACTTTTGCTTCTGTTCCAGAGTCACACAGGCATCAGCTAGGTTGACTCTCTCTTCCACCATCTGCCTGAAGCCTGGAAAGACTTCTGGTTTGGCTATCTCAGCGGCCTCCTCCAGCTGGGTGGAGAAGTCCCTGGTCAGACTGCTGATTTGGACGTAAGGCTTCAGGTGGGAAAGGCAGCCCTCATGGACCTGGAAAATCACCTCATCCCTCCTGAAGTCACAAGTCACTTCTTCCTTACCATAAGGGCAAGAAGTGTACACCAGGAAGTTCCCCCCATGCCGGATGAAAATCCTGTCTGGTGTTGTATTGTCCTCACTGTCACTGTCAAAACAGTCCTTGGGGATTGGTCCTAACAGTTCATTTACTAAATCAATGGAGAAATGTTGGTTATCAATCGCCATTCCAATAATGGTGCCTGCGGCTAGAGTAATACTCTTTAAGTCGCTGTTATCCACCTCTATTGGAATGGTGTCATGTTCTATGTTGACTAATGGTGTTTGGTTTACCCCTAACCCTTGCTGTTGGAGAGAAGCGTTTAGATGGATATAAGCATCAGGGTTTTTCAATTTTTGTCCTCTTTTAACTTTCACTTCCAGGGAGAATTGTCGGGTCCTTTCTGGGATGGTGACTTCCTCTTTGATCTGAATTTCAACTGCATAAGGTAGCAATTGAGCTGACCTAAATGATTTTTTTTGGATCCTCAAAGCCCATGGGATTATCCGCTAATCGGGAACAAGCTTTTAAGTTTATTAGGTCCAAACTAATGGCAAAGCGATTGAAAATGTCACTGCCTAAGTAAAAGGCGGCAGTGACGTCTCGCACGACCCAACAATTATGGACTATGCTCTTGTTGCCAATGGAGATTTTGAGCATACACCTGCTTGGCAGGAGATGTTTGGAATTGGGTGCTTCCAGGTCCATTTCCCATTTGTCTATCAGTTTGAATGTGGGAATGGCTGGATCTTTTGGGAGTTGGCGGAACATGGCTTCGCTGATGAAGCTCTTACCATTGTTCACACACACTCGAGCGAGAACAGAGTCCTTCCCATCATTTAACTGAACAGGGATGAACAACTGATCTCCAATTTGCTGAATATCAGCCAGGCTCTGAGCTGATTTCACATCTTTCTGGACTATAGGAGTGGGAGTGTCTGATTGTGGATTGGTGAAGAATTTCAGAGGGTTTCCTTCCAGTGTGGAATACCACCTTAAACTGGAAGGAAGGTTGATTTTCAGAAATAGAGAGGACCCCCCATCACCAGTGTGTTGTCCTACTGCTATTACTGTCACGTCTGGAATCTGGTTGTTCTGGAAGTGAAATTCTACTTGGTCAGATTTTTGTTCAACCATGTGGCAGGTGCCGTTTAAACTAACATGGTTGACACTCTGTTTTAATTTTATTGGTCGGCTAGTCTGGGTCTAGAGGACCTTGTTTACACAATCTATTAGGGGTGACAACCTTCTCAGGAGGTCATTCCCTAGTAAACAAGGGGTTCCCTCTGGAGTCAATACTATGACCGGGTGTTTCACCTTGTGTCGCCCAATTTTAATGTCCAAGTCTGCAGTCCCCTCAACGGGAATTTCCTTCCCGTCAAAGTTCTCCAGTTGTCCAGGAAGAGAGGTGAGAGGAATTCGGTAATTCTCCCCCCTTCCTGCATTTAGTTCCTCAAAGGCCATTTTGGACAGAAGGGTAGCTTGGGATCCAGTGTCCTCCAGTGCCAAAATTGTACCCTGCCCCTGTACTTGTACCGGGGCATAGTATCTTCCCTCCTTCTCCTCAAGGGGGCACAGATAATGCACAATTTTGGACAACTGGTGGGCTAACTTTCTGGTTTTGGACATTGCTAGTGAAGAGATTTGGGCAGAATTCTGTGGAGAGCCTTGGGAATCTGAAAGAAAAAGTTGGCAACTGGAGATCAGAGCCATTGTGGGTTCCCCTGGTTCCGGTTCTGGACCGCCCCGCCCTTTTTGGAGGCAGTCATCAGGATGGGTTTGACCCTTGGGATTTTGGTATTGTCGGTTCTGGGATGAGATGATGGGCGGCGGTAGCTCAGTCTCCACATCTCCCCAGTCTGGATTGGAATCCCTTGGGACCCATTTTTCCTTGGGAGGAGTTCCCCCATCTCTGAAGGAGAAGATCCTTTTCCCAGGATCTTCTGAGGATCCCTCTCCCTCAAATTGGAAGACCTGTACCTCCTCCACAAAGTGGGTCTGTTTGGGTCCTTTGTTTCTCCTACCCCCCCTCTGCTCCTTGGGAGGCAGGTTTTCAGGGGCAGGAGATTTTGTTTCCGGTTCCTGGTTTTCCAGGGGCTGTTTACAAGTTGGGAAGGAAGCTTCCTCCAAGCTTTACACCCCCCTTCCCCTTGTGTCTCCTCCCTGGGAACCGGTGGGTTATCGGGGTGCTGCCCCCATCATTGTTCTGGAGCACCAGGTCCAGAGTTTGAGGCGTTCTGCGGTGGCATGCTCATCTGAGGGTTCTGTTGAGCCCTCAGTATGTGACCAGATCTCGTGCCATATTTTGGACCTGGCGCTCAAGTTGTGAAACCCGCTCAGGCTGATATGGGGCTCTATTTTCTCCCCTGGGCTGATCCCGGGAAGGGTAGCTATCCCTTCTCTGGTAGTACCCCTGGTTGGGAAGATTTTGGTACCCCTCCACCCTTGGCCTCCCCTCTCCCAGATTAGGTTGTCTGGGCTAGGGAATTGGGGAAAGAAGGATGGATGATTTTGGGGCTGGAAATTGGGTGGATACCTGGGGAAAAAGTTCTGCCCAGGATCTGGAGAATTTCTGCCCTCCTGTGGGAAGTTGGGAGGGATGTTCCCTGGGTTAGGTGCTTGGCTGGATCCCCCCCCTTGGGCTGGAGGAGTCCACACATAACCCAAGATTGGTCGGTTTCCCTTGTAGCGGGGACTTACATAGTCAGGGGAGCGGGGGACCCCATTTGTGGGACTACCTCCTCGACTCCCTGTCTGTGACTGGCCCGAGGGCCTTCTGGGCTGTGAATTATTTGGTGGAGGCAGGTTTTTGGGCCCCCCATCTCCAAATCTAAAACGGGGGCAACCTTTACCTCTGCAACCTTGGCAGCAGCAGAGGTGCTGTTGGTTTTGGGGATTTTCGGTGCGTTATTTTTATTTTCGATAGGCTTCTGCACCTCATAGATCCGGGTAGCCTGTTCAATGACCCAGTCTAAAGATCTTTTCTCATGAAAATCTCTCACGAGCTGGGTCATTATGTATTTGGGTAAGGCATGGAAAAACGTATTGATAAATTCTCTGCTATCCGTGCGCACCCTTCTGGTGGTCTGCGCAAAAGCACGCTTTAATTCTTGCACAAACTCTTGTGGGGCCTGATCCTCCCCACATTGCAAATTGTAGGCTGCCTTGCGAGCCTATTGAGGATTTCTGTGCACAGAAAAATGTTTCAAGATGGCCGCCCTGTATGTGGACCACCTTGAATGGTTTTGATCCTCCAGCCGTGCAAAGAAACTGGAGTATTCTGGTGAGAAGGTCCATTTGACGTACTGGATGCAGCTACTGCTGTCCTTCAAATGGAAAGTCTCCATCATGTGCTCATAGAGCTCCAAGTGTTCCCAAACAGAATACTTTGCGTTCTTATGATAAGGCGTGATGACACTCCTTATTGCCTTTATTTGTTTCAATGGGTCCTTAAGCAAGGCCCTTTTTGCCTTATTGGCCTTTTTGGTTTGGGTAACCCTGGTCCATTCATCCTCTGACTCAGAAGCACTGCTCCCAGAGGTGCCCGTCTGATCTTCCAGGTTTTCCTGGATTCTGCGAGCCTGGGAATGGCTGCCAGAATGTGGGGACCTGGTCTCCTGTGTCCTGTAACGCTCAGAGGAGTCTTCAGATCCCTCCTTGCTACCAGGATTTGCTGGGTGTCCCCCCCACTGACCTAACTGGGCAGAGGTTTTCAGGATGCCCTTAATGGGCCTACTGTCCTGGGGTTCCCCACTAAATTGCACTGTGCTTGTGTGCCCATACCCGGATGGCCGCCCCTCCATTCCTGGGTGGTACTGGCCTATGAGCCCCATACTTTTAGCTGGATAGTGATCTGCCATCCCTGTGGCCCCGTTCTCATGTGCACCAGGGAACATGGGGGTGGCAGAGTCCAGGGACTGGTAGAGGTGAAGGCCTCTGGCACTAGGGCTCCTGAGGTTATGCTCAGGAGTTTCTCTTTCCCAGCGAACCTCATCTCTATCCGCCCCTGTTCCCTGTTGCAATGCAAGAGCCTGCGCTTTCAGTTCCTCAGTTAAGGCCTTACTAGACTCTATCAGTTTCTCCTGCATCGCTACCTGTTGCTGGAGCCTATCATTGTGCTGACAGAGAGCCTCATTTTCTCTCTGTGCTACCTGATTGGTCCTGGAGTACTGGGCCAGTCTCTGCTGCAGGAGGGTTACCTCCTCAGACCCATCCCTACTGGCCTGCTCCTTTCTTGCCAGAGCCTCCTCCACCCTCCTGGTGTGATCTAGCAAGCCCTGATGCTCTTTTTGGAGGTCACCCAGCCCCTGGAGGGCCAAGTGATTTTCTTCAATTTTTCTTTTTAAGTGGCAGACTTCCTGGCCTAAGGTATCCCTTTCCTGACTAAGAGCCTTCATCTGTCCCGCCAGGTCGTCCCTTTGCCTTTGGAAGGCACCAGCTTTCTGGCGCTCCTGGTCAAACTCTGCCTGGGTATCCAGGTCTTTCAAAATCAGTTTATTGCTTTCTGCCTTCTCCCTATCTAGGTGGCTTTGCAGGGTGACTCAGTGTATTGCTTTCTGCCTTCTCCCTATCTAGGTGGCTTTGCAGGGTGGCTCAGCACATGCCCTATTGAAATCTAATTGTGCTCCAGCTTTTTCTTACTCTGCAGTAGGGAGTCCAAACCTTCTTGGTACTCCTTCTGCAAGGCCAGAAATCTGGTATCCTGTTCAGCCTTTTCCTGTTGCAGCAATTCCATATCCTCCTTTATTTTAGTGATGTACTGTCTGTTATCATTTTCGGACTCCTGGCTCCTCTGCAGCCTCTGCTCCGAAGAGACCAGGTCAGATTGGGCCTTTTCTAACACCATCTGTTGTCTATTTGCCAGATCTTGGCCTTCAGCACATTTGTCCTGCATGACTTCCATATGTAGATACAAATATGCTGCTATCCTGGCAATCTTATTGTGTTAATCTTTTGCCTTAGGGGCCATATATAGTTCACTCAGGGCCACATGTAGGGGACCCTGATCTCTCCAGTTATCTGACCCCTGTTTCAGTGACCTGTTGCGTGATTGCCTGCAACCAGACCGCCTGGTCCTGATGAGTCCACTCACCTCTCACAAATAGCTTATGTAAGAGATGCTCCCTCGCTATTTTCATATCTACCATGGTCGTCATTCTGGAATTTGAGTTCCTTCCTGACTTACAGAAGTTTGTATTTTATTTTGAAAAACAGACCGTTTCCTTAGAGCGTTCCTTTGAGGGATGCTTTCACAGTGTAAAACAGCGTGGTGATGTAACCGGATATGTGTATCTGGTCAGTTGGCACACTGTATTAATCTGCACAAGTGGTAAATCTAACCCAGAATATCCCGGCTTCGAGCCCCCACTTTTGTAAGCGATATTCAATCAACACTACAGCTAAGTCAATGCCTAGTCTGGGATGCTGAGGAAAACCCTTATTGATGTATTTTTATATCCAGTTCAGTACTCTGGGTGACAACCCTTGTATAACACCCCCCTCTTAGAATCCCCCAGACCCCACTGAGCCAAGAAGTAGGTTTGTTTTACAAATTAAAAGGTTTATTTGGACAATTCAACAATATATATCTATCACACTTTATAAATCAATTGATAACTGATATCACACTTCAGAATATGAGCAGTAGTCCGCAAGAGGTAACTTATGAATAGGAACAGAAGAATAAGGTGGGAAAGACTGCTTTATATGGTTCAAGGAAACGCAAGGTGGAATAAAATGCAGTACAGAAATAACTTGCTATGATTTTAGTAAAAGGTAATATGATCACTTTTTCTTTTGAAAATTCACTCCCCCCCATGCAATACAAGAAATGGAAGGAGAGCACACAGTCTTCAAGAATCCCAACAAATCACACTTTATAATGCAATACACAGTTCCAGTTTTCCCAGCAAGCTTAGAGAAAACAGGGATGAGTTTTAAACACAGGCAAATTCCTTTAATGTGGTTTGCAAGGAAGTGAAAGGTGCTAAAATTGCTTTTAATTCCCTCTAGAGGTTCAGGATAGGTGATGGCTAGTTTATATTAGTTCAGGCTCACTTTAACAATACTCTATGAATGATTAGCAGATTGCAAACGAATTTTAGCAAAGAGAAGCAAAAAGCTGCTGATTTCTACAGATGAAGAAATCGGGCCAACTCGCATATCGCGGTAAATTTTGCGAGTGCGTGTCTCGCGATTACGGGAAAAGTATACGGAGTAGGAAGTCGGTTCTAGCCCAAACGGTTCTAGAGATACGGACGATTAAATAAAGGTAGTTTTTCGGATTTAAAGTAAACTCAAAATGACAGGTGACAGCTTGCAGCTGGAGAATTGACAGGTAACAGTCGTGCAGCTTTAAAAATGACAGATGACACGATTTCTAGGAGGCAGTTCTACTTAGGTTAAAATAGTTTGGATTAGATTATTTTAGCTAAGAGATTGGTTCTGCACAGTTCTGCTAGGTACTCACAATATAAATTTGAACTAGGCCTCGTCACGGATCTGGTCAACACGTCCGGCTGCGGTTCTGTGTGCTCGGCGGGTCAATCAGGCACCGGTTATGCTCACAGCGATCTGGGTCAGCTCAGCTCTGCTCTGCTGGTCTAGCCTCTCTGGATTTTGGATGTAACACTGCTTTCTGGGTACTGCTACAGGTTCTTGCAAACATTCTTGGCAAAACTTCAAACAGCTCGCCCGGCTGTTGAATAGTTTGGTTAGTTTTGAGGCCTGCTGAAGAGGATTCAGCTGGTGGATTCAGGCCTCTCTGCTACAAATTCTGGAGTTAATTTCTGCTACAGGTTCTGGAGATTGATGGATTTGAAGTCTGGATCTCTGGATGTGAAGTCGTCGGTCATCATGCTCCGCAGCAAATGGAATTGAATGTCTCTACCTGTCCCAGCAGTCTCTTTTTATGTGTTTTGGAAAGTGGGTGTGTGCGTTGGTCATAACTAAACCTGCCCCTCTCATTTATCATTGGCCAATTCCTCCTCTCTCCCTTGATTGGGGGAAGGAAATGTGAGTCAGAGTGATGCTGTAGGTTTTATGGTCAGAGGAACCTCCCCTTGTCAGATTGCACACAAATCTATTTCTGACCCAAATACATATTTATCTATGTACCATTTTTCTAATATTATAGGTCCAGTTAAGATATTTTCTGTAGCACCAAACCATCCGATCCCTGTCTTTGTACGATGTCGTGTCCACTGATGACAGAATTCTCCCCTTTTCATCCAGATAACGACCTCTAAACATTTACAGATTTTACACAAATGTGCACAAGGGATATGGGTTACAGATGATAAAGTGCCAGATTTTTAACATGCATACATTTGGAATAACAACCTTTTTTCCGCTACTATCCCCAGGAACATACCCCAGGGTCCTAACACCTCTTAAAATGTGCACAGAAAAATCACAAGAATAATGGTATTATTTATATAATTCTGACAAGTCCGCACTATGAGTTATCTATCTTTTTAAAATTATGCCCTGGTCAAACAGGGGTGTGGCTTCCCACATCACATGGTGGAATAACTGGTTTATCCACTTCCCCCAAGCCAGCTTGTTCACAGAGGCACAGCTGCCCCCCAGTTTCTCCCAAGAGGAAGCTATTTTACGACGCCCCCAATATAACATTTGCCTGAGTCAAGGGAGTTGCATTGTTCTGTCCCTTCCAGTTCCCAGGTGCTCCACCCCTAATCTAATCAGAGAGGTGTCAACTCCTTTTGGCAAGGGGAAGACTGGCTGAGCAGGTTTCAACTCCTGTCGGGGGTAGTTGTCAGGCAAAATCCAGTTTCATTAAGCCAGGTTTCAGCTAAATGTCACTTTTTGTTCCCAGTTTAAATCACTTACAATGTTTACATATACATTAAATAATTACTTCCTTCAAGTCATTTCAGAATATAGTTTTACATTGTATCCACCTCTTAGCAAGTCTTTCCTTGGCCTGGTTTTGTTTCATTTGTTCAGTTTTACACAAAAGTCTGGTGGTTTTAAAACGCCGGCTTTCTGATAGTGGTGAGTACTGGTAATGCAACCATTTTTGGGATTAAGAAAATTAATTCCCCACAGTTCTGAATTGCTTTTTGGCAATCAGCATTGCCATTCCCAATGGTTTCAGGCTACTGTGTGTGTAGCCCAATGGTGGTTTTAGGCAGTGCCCTCCTGTGCTCACAACATAGGCAAAAATGGGTGGCAGCCTATTCTTCATGTTTTCCCTGTGCACTCTCTGGGGAGTTCTGGCCATCATGATGTTTTCCATGCCAGTACTGCACAGTTTTATGGTAGGGCTTGGATGCATGGGTAAAAACATTCCACAAAGCAGTGTGTAGACATAACACAAGAAATCTGTGGGATCTCATATACAGTGGGGGCAATATTCAACCAGCACATATGATTGTGCAAGTATGAGAGGAGTGGTAGACATTTATTTGCATTAAAATGAATGACAAGGGGTAACTGTGACCTGGGGAGGTTGGGGGGTAGATGGTCATTTGAGTTGGGTGTAGAAGAGGCAAGAGCAATGATCGTCAAACTGAGTTCCTCAAGAGCAGCGGGCGCTTATGGTTTGGCTAACCAGGTACTAACGGGAAATGTGAATGCATGGGGAGGATTTGTGGTAAAGTTGTTCAGACAGATCATGGAGACAAAGCAAATACCGGCCTCTTGGCGTGAGGCCATTCTAGTGACAATTTTCAAGGAGGACGACCAAGGCGACCCCAAAAATGATCGTCCGATCGCCCTTCTGGATACATTGGATAAGCTATTTGCATCAGTATTATTGAGAGATCTGAGTGCATGGGCAACAGGGACGGGCTGACTAGAGCCGAGGCAGACAGGTTTTGTAAAGGGAGTGGGTACATCCATGAATCTGTTTTTACTGCAAGAGGCTCATGGTGTCCTGTACACTCTTGTGCGTCGATGCCGGGGAGGACCCCCTCACCAACCAGTCGTCGAGATACGGGTATACATGGTGGCCTTGCCTTCTTAGCCAGGCAAGCTGCCACCGGGGCCAGGCATTTCCTGAACGTTCTGGGGGAAGATTTCAGTCCAAAAGGGAGAACTGTGAACTGGTAGTGAGTCCACCCTACCACAAACCTTGGGTACTTCTTGTGTCGCCGACACATCGGTATGTGGAAGTACGCGTCCTGCAGGTCCAGAGACGCCAGAAAATCCCCTTCTTGAACTGACCTGATCACCTCCTGGAGAGTGAGCATCTTGAACTTTATGTTTTTCAACAACTTGTTTCGTTCGCGCAGATCTAGGATGGGACGCCACTTTCCATTTGGCTTTTTCACCACAAAGTATCGGGAATAAACCCCTTGACCCCTTTGTGACGACGGGACAGTTCTATAGCCCCTTTTTGCAGGATAAGTGCTACTTCCTGCAGCAACACGCTCAGATGGGAATGAGCTACACACACCAGTGGAATATGCGGAGGATTGCTCTTGAATTGCAGGGAATGTCCGTATTTTACAGTGTCCAACAACCATTTATCTGTTGTTATTAGCTCCCATTCGTTGATGTAACATGATACTCTGCCCCCCAGAACGTTCCGATGCCCGTCATTGCTGGTCCTTGCTCTGTTTATCCCTCGTCGACGACGATTAACCTGCTCTCTTCTTGGGGGGTTGGTAGTCCCGGCGACGTTTAGCCGCTTGCGAAGCTCGCCTGTATCCCCAAGAGGAATATGCTGGCCTACCGAAGGGTCGGTCCCTCGATGAAAATCTGGAATTCCCCGATGCTCCTCTGAAGGAACGAAAAGACCGGAAACCCCGACCACTCTGGAGGGCCCCCAAGGAACGCGCCATGTCCGAGTCCTCCTTCATGCCCTTCAGGGCTTCGTCGACCTTCTCGCCGAAGAGGAGGTCTCCTTCAAAAAGCATATCCAGTACCTTGTACTGCACCTCCGGTCGGAAGTCGGTGCATTTCAGCCATGCCTGTCGTCGGAGAACTATGCCGTTGTTCACCTGCTTAAATCCCGACTCCGCAAGGTCTACTGCGATGTTAATGGCATGATTTGAAGCCTCCTCACCTTCCCTGACCAGCAACATAGCTGCTTTCCGATGTTTATCTGGAAGGAGTTCGAGTATAGGCGCCAACTGATGCCACATCTCCCTGTCGTATCTACCAACTATGGCAAGAGAATTGGCCTCCTTCACTGTGGTAGCACCTACCGACAGGACTTTTTTGCCGAACGGATCCTGGCGTCTAGCATCACTTTCCGGGGGGTCGTACACTTGTGTTGAGCCCTTGCCTTTCTCACCGCCGCCGCCGAATCCACAGAGTCAGGTGTTGGTTGTGAGGAAAGGCACTTGGGAGTAGAGTCCGGGGCTTTGAATTTTTTCTCTAGGCGACCCTTCATCGCTGGCTCTGAGAAAGGGTGACGCATGGTTTGAAGACCTTCCTTCCACACATGATCCAGGATGGGCACTGAAAACACTGACCTTCTCCTTTGACCCATGTGGTCGAAAAGAAAATAGTCCTTCTTGTCTTCTTCTTGGGCCAGCCCGAATTCCGTGCAAGCCCTGGCCATCATGTTGTAAAATGACTCGATATCGTCTGGGGGAGATGGCTGAGCCGGGCTCCTCGGGGTTTCCAATTCTGCATGGGACTCCCAGGTCGGATCCCTGGAGGGGGAAAGGGAGACCACCGACGACGCTCTGCTGCCTGATTCCGAATCCAACAGTTCCCCTTCCTCACGGCGTAGGGCCGAGAGACTTGCTTCCGGAGGCCCTGCCGCGGTGGTTGAAGGTGGAGGGCGGCGTGATGGGCCCTGGTCGTCGACGACCAACCTGACCGGAGTTGTCCGAGGCAGTCTGTCATCCAGTGTCCTCAGCAGCGTTTGCAGCATGGACAAGACCTCCAATGATAAAACCGATTGCGGATTGAGCAGGGGGGCATAACCCGGTATGCTCCCGGAGAAAGGTGTGGTAACTTGTAACCCCAGGTCTGCAGGGGCAGCTACCCTTTTGCCTTTGTCTCCCGAGGACACAGACAAGGCCTCCTGCTGTAGAAGTGTGTCCGGCAAAATTGGGTCGTAGACCTCTGGACGCCAGGCCTCTTGCGGGGGCCCCGTCGTCGACGTCCTCATCGCCTGCAATCCAGGAATGGTTGATTTCAACTGCGTCAGCGGCAGAGAAGTAGTTGACGACTGCCCAACCGTCGAGGATGGTGGTGGTCGCGCAGGCTTATGCGTTGCTCCCGCCTTTTCTGAACTCGACCTGCGTTTCTCTGTCTCTCGACTCAAGGTCGATCTATGACGATCGCCCGAGGAGGATTTAGATTTATCTTTATCTTTCCTCGCTGAAGATGAGGACGAAGAGGCCTTCTTCGAAGAAGAGTCCCTGGAATGGCCTACCGACAATTCCTTGTCCACCGGTCTTGATTTCTTTACTGGGAGTTCCGATGACGATGAGTGGCGCGGGGCCACTGAAGATTTTGACACCGAGGCCGTGCTGCGTGTGGAGCCCACTTCCGAAGGCGGGTATGCCCCTGCTCTGTCATTCAACCATGCGACAAGTCTGCGACTCCGATCCTTAAGAGTCTTCTGGGAGAAGCCCTTACATATGTCGCACTTGTCAGCCAAGTGATGAGGGTGCAGATAGTAAATGCAGTCCATATGTCTGTCCCCTTCATAGACCTTCTTTAGTCCGCACATAGCGCACGGGCGGAACAATGATTTTCCCGACATTCGGAGAAAAAACTGCAACAGCACAACCTAACCCAAGTAGAAAATACACGAGGTGTTCCCACTTTGGAGACGGTTGAAATCTAAGCATGTGAATCCAAGTATGTGAATCCATGAAAGATACCAATGATGGAGAAATGGAGTTACAGGTAAGAAACTATTCCCTTACTGCTCCTGCGCCCTCATACCTTCGGGTCTGGCGCGCAATATAAATGAATAAACTAAACTAAACTACGATTCTAGAAACAACTGTTCCACTTAATAACCTCCTGCAAGGCTCTGACAGAGGTAAGAACAAAATATCTGGAGCGCCACTTAATCAGACCCTTATGCTCACTGCAGAGATGTGGTGGGAGAGAGCATTAATCTGGGAAAAAAAACAAGCCTGGTATTAGCAGTTATGACATTTTGGAGTATACTTTAAAAGAAAGAGAATAATTGGTTTTGGAAAGTAAACGATTGATTCAAGCATGGATATTTTTTAACATGAATTGCTGATATTGGATAACATGTGACGATTGTTGTTGTATGTAGGAGCGGCTATGTGAAAGGTTTTTATTGAAAAACCAATACACATAACAAAAGGTTTCATAAACGAGGTAGGAACCCACCCTCCCCCATACTGAGTAAGGTGACGAGGCGTGCCCGTTGTGGTGTAATGTCGTCGTAATGTTCTCATACGCAGTAAGGCACCTCAGTGGGGGGCTCACTCTACAGCTCAATCGTTGTTCATGCTAGACACTTTTGTGGAGACAAACAGGTGAAGGGCTTCGTCCACATTGCCTCAGGTGAGACCTGACATGGCAGATAGTTGAGAGGAGGCCCCTGTGAACATTCAGATGCCTTTAATGAAGCGCGCTTCAAGTTTGCCTTGTGCCTTTCGAAACCTCCAGTGGGGGTTGTTAGGTCTGGAAAAGATCCGGGGCTACGCTAATGTCGAGACTGCCGGGACTCGGGGCTGGCTAGCATTTCAGTTGTAGCACCTGAGCTTCTTTCTGGGGCCACAGCCAAAAGACTACAGGCTATAGCCCCCAAGCCCCACCCAGCAATGTCTCTGCCCAGCGCTTGAGCTTTCTCCAGAGCTTAGTCTGAGGCACATACTACAGTTTCTTCTGTGCCTGTTGTTAACACCTTTGCTTGCCTAAAGCCGGCTAGTTTCACCCAGAAGGGGAGGCTGACAGTAATTGCTAGGTGTGATAGCTGGCTTGATAACTGCCGCACAATTCAGCCAATTACAACCAATACTTTCTCTGCGACGCAGCCCATTATAACATGCAAAGGAGGGCCGCACAACTAAAAATACCTGCATGCTACTGCCTGATTGCCGTAAAGTACAGACCTCTCATATTCCGCAGGCTGACAGGCAGCGAGGGCGAGGAGGCGAGTGGGTGTGGAGTGTCGGCGAAGAAGCAGGTGCACGAGGAAGTGATAATTTCTCACGCCCCCTTGACGATCCGCTCGGGGGCCAGCAATGACTCGGTTAAGTATATGAATAAGAGGCTGCGGAAGTGCTCTTAGCAAATATCTTCCAGGCTCTGCCCAGCCTTTGTGGTTCATTGCCCATGTAGAGTCTCATTAAGAGTGCAGTAAAAACAGCAGTATTATGGTAGTAATTCTGTTACTGCAGCATTGCTGCACCCGCCAAAGTATGAGTTTGGCAGTAGGGGGGCAAGAGTACCTACAACTAAAGATGGAGGTAAAATGTCCTCCCTACTGGGTAACATTGGCAGAATGATCGCAGCGGAATTCCCGCCAGTGGTAATTCCCCCGAAATACCCGCTATGGACTAAAGAAATTGGGATTTAAACCGCCTCCCACCACTTGCACTTGGTGGTATGTTGTCATATTTACTGCCAGAATACCACCAAACTCATAATGAGGCCCTTTGTTGTTTATTTCAGCATTTGAAGACCTCTGTATCAGGGTAGTAAGTTAGAGCTTGTTTAGGATCTCTAATCACCCTAAATTAGGCTTGGACAAGCAGATACATTGGGCTCGATCACCGATACGAAAGGTGCCCTTATTCGCAAATGGCAATTCATTGTATTTCATGACTTACCATTGAATATTTCCATATGGAGTGTTTTTGGTAAAACAAAATGGTGAACCTACTGTGTTTTAAAGCAGATTTGATGGGTTACATTGGACAAAACAACCAGCTGCACAGTGCAGTAACTCCTCAATCTGGTACACTTTGATGTAAAGAAACTGGCCTGCACTTGCATATTGTGGCAGTACTTCGGGAGTTGAGCCACTGCCCTAGAGGTAGTTCGCCGGAACCTGGTACCCGCTTATCAAAGGCCTTACAACATCTCCCTTGTGTTGCTACCGAAGGTTTCTAGCTGCCACAGCAGAACTGTATCAACATCACGTGACCTGGTCACATGACCCGTATCCCATACATTGAATGTGATGAAAAATCGAAAGGGTTCCCTAACACTTTGGGAAACAATATCTGGGTGTGGGGCCTAAGAAGTATTGTCCCCTGCCTAAGAATCGCAAATAGCTAAAGGTCATATTTAAAATGGCATGTGACCTAGCAACTCAAGGGCCCTCATTACGAGGTTGGTGCTAGTCATGGCGCTATTAGCGCCATGACTAGCACCAATACCGGTACCGCCACCGACTTGGTGGTATGGGGACTTACCGGTCCAGTCCGACCTTGGCGGGACCGGTAAGTCCCCATTTGAAAAGCCATTCCCCATTCCCATTTGAGCCCCCATAGGGCTCAATGGGAAGGGGGAAGGCATCAATAACAGTACCGTAAATTGCGGTACCATTATTGACCCCTGTATCCCTTTACGGGTCCCGTCCTTAACGCCTAGTAAAACCAGGCGTTAAGGGAGGGACTCACAAAGGGACCTCGGAATAGGGCGCAAAGGGATTAGCGGCACCGGTGTCATTACCGGTGCCCGGTATCCCTTTGCACCCAGGTCATAATGACCCCCAAGGACTGGCCTAGGATATGCTGTTGAGTTTTCGATCCTAGCTCGAAAGGAAGTAAAATCTATGTTAATAATAAAAGTGAGTTAATATAATTAATAACCAATCAAAATATCAACTAAAAGAAAAATGGTCTTATTTAAAATCAAATACAAATATTTCAATGGGAACACCAATATCATAGTAAATTTAAAAATAAATACTTATGTATTTGTTAATTAGTTCAAAGAATTCTAACAAGACTTACATATTATAAAATGTTGCAAAAATCAACGTATGTTTTCTCTACCTTATATTTGGCCTTGCAGAGTGCAAATAGTGCAAGTCCATGGCACATAAACTGGTCATGGGACTCTGCACATGGGTTATAGCGCCACACACTGGGAGAGCAGTATTGTCAGTCCATGTTATTTCATTGACTTTTAGGGCAGGAACATACAGTTGGGGAGCCAAAGCAAGCCCGAGGGCACATTTTGGACCCCACCAGAGATGAGCCCCACCTAGACTTATACATGTATGACTTGCTGCAGTAGCTAGGCAATGGGTCACATCAGGTGATCTCAGATTACCTGCAGAGTAAGCTGCATCTTTACAAAGTGGCTAGAAGGCTGCCTCCATGGAAAGCCTCGTCTCCATTTGCCCCTCCCCCACACCGTCCGCGGAGCTGATCAACAAATAAATAAAGAGTAAAACATATTAGTATAGCGCTTAGAATCACGCATCAAACACTTGATACATACCTGGTGTTATTAGCCTTATCTTCACTCAATAATCTTTCATTGTGATTTATCAACATAGTGTGATGTCCAGAGTGATGAAGATCTCCGTGTCTTCTCTTCTGGGTGCTTCGCATCACCCCACTTCACTCAGTAATCAAAAGCTCTCTTATATAGTCCCACGTGAAAGCTCACTGGTATTAGCCACCACTCCAAAACCTTGAAATAGTGAAGACTGTGGCCTCTTTTACTCCCATGCCCAATACACTTAAATTACTTTTAATACAGAAAAAGAAAAACAAAACCTGTGCAGGAAGGAACACGAGAAGCAGGTGAGCGATATACATCCATCCGTTTGGAATTGGATGTTTTAGATCTGCAGAAGGTGTTTATCTACATTATAGCCAGTATCAGGAGAAAGCAGTTTTAAAAGTCGTTTCCAAAATAAAATAAACTTGGCAAAATGAAATAGGTATATAGTTTGGATCCTTTTACATAATGAGATTATTGTAATCATCGAATCGCATATGCCACTGCTGAGCGGAATATATTAAAATGCAAACGAGCTTGTAATGTTCACCTGCACACGCTGTAAGCGATAAGGCACTGATGAGGAGTGATATGAGTGTGCTGCACACCTGTGCCCTGTCGGGAACAGAGCGTGTTATTCCTTTTGGGATTCTGCTTTCATTCGGAGAAATTCTGTTCAAGGGAAAACGCAACACAAATACAGTTTAATAAGACACATATGCCATTATTAGCAGATCTTTAGACATCTGTCTGGTGCACTTCATTGTCCCTAAATATCTGAGTCAGCCCCGGGCTTGTTATCCTAACTAGTACTGGGTGAACCTATTTGAGTAAACCCTTAAAAGGAGTGGGGCACATTGGAGAGTGCCTACTTGGTCTTATGGATGGTCCGGCACTGCTGCCAGACCATCAACACCACCACCGCCTTCACAGCGAGATATCCTTAGTAGGACACTACTTATCCCACCAGACAAATCAACAATATGGAACTCTTTCAATTAGGGCACAGGGCATCATCTCTTCCACCTGCACTCTGTCCCAGAGAACTGTGTGCCCTGGGCCGCCTGTGACCAACTTGGGTAACATATCTTGGTCTTACCATGGGATATAGCACTATGTACTGGACCAGGATTAAATTTAAAAATATATATATATATTTCAACTGCGAACCTCCCACAACCTCCCACGGTTCCAAAGACCAACCTGTACTAGAAAATAACTCCTGCTGTGACAGAGCGGACTAACATATCACAGGTCACATTAATGTGTGCTCTTGCTGAACGCAAACCTGGTTGGAAAATTGTCAACGGAACACTTGCTATAATCTTTTGTCAAAGCCCCTGGTTTCTGCTCGTCATCAGATAAAGTTGGCCACTTTTGGAAATTCCCAAGTAACACTATTTTTCACACAAGGCTTTACCAGAGTTGTATGATGAAGTAAGTTATACAGTGGGGCAGGCACTAGAAGAGCCAGACGGCCAGACAGCTCAGTTCTCTGGTCACATGTAACAAACATAACATGTAACCACAAAGCATGTTAGTCGGGACAGTGATTCACTCAGAGAGCTGCTCCACTGGTGTATTTGTTAGAACTCAACCTCTTCAACATGAAAAGCTCCCATGATTTGACTGGCGAGGTGGCTGGAACACACCTGTTGAGGGATACACTCTTGTGGGCTCATGCACAGTGGCAGGGCATTGACAGTTTCCTGTGAATGCACGCGGGGTGACCTTTCCTGCCTCTGCTAGCTAACAGGTGTCACAATCCTGAACTAAGCCATTGGGGCAGCAAGTGCCTGGAGTTCGGCACCAGGTGATTTTGTTCATGCAAGGATTTGAGAGCAGACGCCACAGGGAAGTTGACATCCAGGAGACAAAGGAGAAGGTGCTGGCACAGTGCACTAACACCGACAACCCGGTGTTGTGTCTGACGACAATGTGTCTTATGTTCTTGATGTTTTACCATATGGCAAGACAAAGCGTGTTCCATTGGCAGTCTGGGAAGGCAATGTTTCCCTCGACATAGAAGCTGAGTCACCCTTCAGCCAGGAATAGAGAGCAACAAATGGGCTTGATAACTTGCAATCATGCCAAAACTCGACATAGTCCACGTTGAAGGCAGCAATTCCCAACTGCTGGAATTACACTTTGCACATGTTCCACAGGTTAAGTATTGGGACGATTCAGAGGATTTTGTCACGTCTCCCCAAGGGGACGCCCTTACGTATGAGGCTAGGGAGGTGAGGCAACTACCCAATAGTCCCCCTAGAGGTGGTGGAAAGCAGGAGCCCACAGTGAGAGAGTCCCCTCATGGGGATAAGGACTCCCGTTCCGTGAAGGAACCCCCTAACCCTCTTGTCTTTGCACCTGTAAAAACCCTTACGTCTGTAAAGAGTGCAACTGAAAGTACTACTGTGTGTTACGGTAGCATTGCCCCCCTCCTTCCTTGAGACTTGACACCACTGAAGCAAGGAAGAACAGGAATGATGGCATCTCATCTTCTAAGAGTACTGTGAAGAGGTGGCCATGAGGGGGCATGAAGAGTACATCATGGAAATAACCAACATATTATGACGCTACGCTGGTTTGAGCCCATCTAGGAGAGATACACACTGAGAAAGGACTGATAGAAAGAGAGATAAGCTGTCAAGGGGCCAGCCAAGTCTGGGAAGTTCAAACCTGGGAACATGTCAGCTGTGCTGAGAAGCTGGTCCTCGGAAGAGAGGACGTAGAATAGTGGAAGCAGTGGAAGAATTCTGTGAGCAGGCAGGGAGCCAACTCACTCCAGTGTTTGGAAAGTTGAGGTGGTGGCTTGACTTCTGGGAGGTGGATCGTTCAATCCAACAACAACATTGAGACCACCAGCCCCAGGCTTCCATGGAGGCATGCAGGCATTCCAGAAGGAAGCGATGAGCGAAAATCAAACATCCAGCAACCCCAGAATGAACCGGAAATGCGCTCCCAGTACAAATAAGTTTACAGGAACTGCTGGAAACCTCGGTGGAGTCCGGAAGAAGAGAGACTGGATGTTGCATTGGAAGTAATTTCTTTTGCCACATTAATTACCAAGAAGATACAAAGGTGGACATTGCATCAGGAGTAAGCTCATTTGGCACTGAACTTATCAAAGAGACAGAGTGGAAGTAACTTCAGGAGTAAACTCCCTTATGACAATGGAGATAACAATAGTCAAGAAAGCCTCAGGATTAATCACACTCATCACAGAAGTGACAACCAGAGAACCAAGACCGAAGTACTCCTCAGGAGTAATGTTCCTCATTGCAGTAGTGATACCCAGAGAACCAACAGTCAAGAGAGCATCAGTAGTAATCTCCCTCGACAAAGCAGTGATTTTCAGAGAACAAAGAGTCAAGAAAGACTCAGGAGTAATTGCCGTCTTAACAGTAATGACCCCCAGAGAACTAAGAGCCAAGGACTCCTCAGGAGTAATGTCACTCATCACAGTAGTGATACCCAGAGAACCAACAGTCAAGAGAGCATCAGTAGTAATCTCCCTTAACAAAGTGGTGATTTTCAGAGAACCAAGAGACAAGAGAGCCTTGGGAGTAATCTTCCTCATCACAGTAGTGAAGCCCATAGACTCAAGAGTCACGAAAGCCTCAGGAGTGATCTCCCTCATCACAGTAGTGATACCCAGAGAACCAAGCGTCAAGAATGCCTCAAGAGTTTTCTCCCTCATCACAGTAGTGAAGCCCAGAGAATCAAGAGTCAAGATTGCCATGGGAGTAATCTCCATCATCACAGTAGTGATACCCAGAAAAGCAAGAGTCATGATTGCCTCGGGAGTAATCTCCCTCATCACAGTAGTGATACCCAGAGAACCAAGAATCAAGATTGCCTTGGGAGATTTCTCCCTCATCACAGTACTGACACCCAGAGAATCAAGAGTCAAGATTGCCATGGGAGTGATCTCCCTCATCAGAGTAGTGATACCCAGATAACCAAGAGTCAAGATTGCCTCGTGAGTAATCTCCGTCATCACAGTAGTGATACCCAGAGAACAAGGAGTCAAGAAAGCCTCAGGATTAATCACCCTCATCACAGTAGTGATACCCAGAGGACCAAGAGTCACGAAAGCCTCAGGAGTGATCTCCATCATCACAGTAGTGATACCCAGAGAACCAAGCGTCAAGAATGCCTCAAGAGTATTCTCCCTCATCACAGCAGTGAAGCTCAGAGAACCAAGAGTCAAGATTGCCTCGAGAGTAATCTCCCTTATCACAGTAGTGATACCCTGAGAACCAAGAGTCAAGATTGCCTTAGGAGTTTTCTCCCTCATCACTGTACTGATACCCAGAGAATCAAGGGTCAAGATTGCCTTGGGAGTAATCTCCATCACCACAGTACTGATACCCAGAGAATCAAGAGTCAAGATTGCCATGGGAGTGATCTCCCTCATCAGAGTAGTGATACCCAGATAACCAAGAGTCAAGATTGCCTCGTGAGTAATCTCCGTCATCACAGTAGTGATACCCAGAGAACAAGGAGTCAAAAAAGCCTCAGGATTAATCACCCTCATCACAGTAGTGATACACAGAGGACCAAGAGTCACGAAAGCCTCAGGAGTGATCTCCCTCATCACAGTAGTGATACCCAGAGAACCAAGCGTCAAGAATGCCTCAAGAGTATTCTCCCTCATCACAGCAGTGAAGCTCAGAGAACCAAGAGTCAAGATTGCCTCGAGAGTAATCTCCCTTATCACAGTAGTGATACCCTGAGAACCAAGAGTCAAGATTGCCTTAGGAGTTTTCTCCCTCATCACTGTACTGATACCCAGAGAATCAAGGGTCAAGATTGCCTTGGGAGTAATCTCCATCATCACAGTAGTGACACCCAGAAAACCAAGAGTCAAGATTGCCTCGGGAATAATCTCCCTCATCACAGTAGTGATACCCAGAGAACCAAGAGTCAAGATTGCCTTGGGAGATTTCTCCCTCATCACAGTACTGATACCCAGAGAATCAAGAGTCAAGATTGCCATGGGAGTGATCTCCCTCATCAGAGTAGTGATACCCAGATAACCAAGAGTCAAGATTGCCTCGTGAGTAATCTCCCTCATCACAGTAGTGATACCCATAGAACCAAGAGTCAAGATTGCCTTGGGAGATTTCTCCCTCATCACAGTACTGATACCCAGAGAATCAAGAGTCAAGATTGCCATGGGAGTGAGCTCCCTCATCAGAGTACTGATACCCAGATAACCAAGAGTCAAGATTGCCTCGTGAGCAATCTCCCTCATCACAGTAGTGATACCCAGAGAACCAATAGTCAAGAAAGCCTCAGGATTAATCACCCTCATCACAGTAGTGATACATAAAGAACCAAGAGTCAAGAAAGCCTCAGGAGTCATCTCCATGATCACAATATTAATACCCAGAGAAACAAGAGTCAAGATTGCCTCTGGAGTAATCTCCCTCATCACAGTAGTGATACCCAGAGACTAAAGAGTCAAGAAAGCCTCAGGATTAATCGCACTCATCACAGAAGTGACAACCAGAGAATCAAGACCGAAGTACTCCTCAGGAGTAATGTCCCTCATTACAGTAGTGATACCCAGAGAACCAACAGTCAAGAGAGCATCAGTAGTAATCTCCCTTGACAAAGCAGTGATTTTCAGAGAACCAAGAGTCAAGAAAGACTCAGGAGTAATTGCCATCTTCACAGTAGTGACCCCCAGAGAACTAAGAGCCAAGGACTCCTCGGGAGTAATGTCACTCATCACAGTAGTGATACCCAGAGAACCAACAGTCAAGAGAGCATCAGTAGTAATCTCCCTTAACAAAGTGGTGATTTTCAGAGAACCAAGAGACAGGAGAGCCTTGGGAGTAATCTTCCTCATCACAGTAGTGAAGCCCAGAGACTCAAGAGTCACAAAAGCCTCAGGAGTGATCTCCCTCATCACAGTAGTGATACCCAGAGAACAAGTGTCAAGAATTCCTCAAGAGTATTCTCCCTCATCACAGTAGTGAAGCCCAGAGAATCAAGAGTCAAGATTGCCATGGGAGTGATCTCAATCATCATAGTAGTGATACCCAGATAACCAAGAGTCAAGATTGCCTCGTGAGTAATCTCCGTCATCACAGTAGTGATACCCAGAGAACCAAGAGTCAAGAAAGCATCAGGATTAATCACCCTCATCACAGTAGTGATACATAAAGAACCAAGAGTCAAGAAAGCCTCAGGAGTCATCTCCATCATCACAATATTGATACCTAGAGAAACAAGAGTCAAGATTGCCTCTGGAGTAATCTCCCTCATCACAGTAGTGATACCCAGAGGACCAAGAGTGACGAAAGCCTCAGGAGTGATCTCCCTCATCACAGTAGTGATACCCAGAAAACCAAGCATCAAGAATGCCTCAAGAGTATTCTCCCTCATCACAGCAGTGAAGCTCAGAGAACCAAGAGTCAAGATTGCCTCGAGAGTAATCTCCCATATCACAGTAGTGATACCCAGAGAACCAAGAGTCAAGATTGCCTTGGGAGATTTCTCCCTCATCACAGTACTGATACCCAGAGAACCAAGAGTCAAGATTGCCATGGGAGTGATCTCCCTCATCAGAGTAGTGATACCCAGATAACCAAGAGTCAAGATTACCTCATGAGTAATCTCCGTCATCACAGTAGTGATACCCAGAGAACCAAGAGTCAAGAAAGCATTACTGTCTGGATCCTGAACTAATTGCTTGCACTGAACGAGTGCTTTAGTGCTGCTTAAACCTGCACTGCGAGCCAAGGCAGAGGCTCTTGCAGGAGATCGACTGCAGCGCTGAGGAGGCGGGGCTTGTGCCCTTGACGTGACTTATCACCTGACTTTTTCCCAGCTGAAAACGCTCCGCCGTTCGCCCGAGCGGCGCATTACTGTCTGGATCCTGAACTAATTGCTTGCACTGAACGAGTGCTTTAGTGCTGCTTAAACCTGCACTGCGAGCCAAGGCAGAGGCTCTTGCAGGAGATCGACTGCAGCGCTGAGGAGGCGGGGCTTGTGCCCTTGACGTGACTTATCACGTGACTTTTTCCCAGCTGAAAACGCTCCGCCGTTCGCCCGAGCGGCGCATTACTGTCTGGATCCTGAACTAATTGCTTGCACTGAACGAGTGCTTTAGTGCTGCTTAAACCTGCACTGCGAGCCAAGGCAGAGGCTCTTGCAGGAGATCGACTGCAGCGCTGAGGAGGCGGGGCTTGTGCCCTTGACGTGACTTATCAAGTGACTTTTTCCCAGCTGAAAACTCTCCGCCGTTCGCCCGAGCGGCGCATTACTGTCTGGATCCTGAACTAATTGCTTGCACTGAACGAGTGCTTTAGTGCTGCTTAAACCTGCACTGCGAGCCAAGGCAGAGGCTCTTGCAGGAGATCGACTGCAGCGCTGAGGAGGCGGGGCTTGTGCCCTTGACGTGACTTATCACGTGACTTTTTCCCAGCTGAAAACGCTCCGCCGTTTGCCCGAGCGGCGCATTACTGTCTGGATCCTGAACTAATTGCTTGCACTGAACGAGTGCTTTAGTGCTGCTTAAACCTGCACTGCGAGCCAAGGCAGAGGCTCTTGCAGGAGATCGACTGCAGCGCTGAGGAGGCGGGGCTTGTGCCCTTGACGTGACTTATCACGTGACTTTTTCCCAGCTGAAAACGCTCCGCCGTTCGCCCGAGCGGCGCATTACTGTCTGGATCCTGAACTAATTGCTTGCACTGAACGAATGCTTTAGTGCTGCTTAAACCTGCACTGCGAGCCAAAGCAGAGGCTCTTGCAGGAGATCGACTGCAGCGCTGAGGAGGCGGGGCTTGTGCCCTTGACGTGACCTATCACGTGACTTTTTCCCAGCTGAAAACGCTCCGCCGTTCACCCTTGCGGCGTTAAGCCCGACGGGGACAAGCCTCTTGGCTGTTGTGCGGCTGTTTGGCGGCACATACAGAGGGGAGACTGCGGTGATTAGTCACTTTGATCCCTGAGGCTCTACTAACAGTGTTCACGCTCGGGTTCGTGCTGAAAGTAGTGAATCCAATTATAGATTGCTAGAATATGAAGATCCTATGATTCTATTATATACGCTGGTGAGTGAGGGCGAGGCTCTATTTTAATTGCTGACATTTTATCATAAAGTGCTAGGTGCTTTTCACCTCATATTGTGCTAATTCAAATTTTATCAGATTTTGGGTGTAAAGCTAGATTAGTCTCAATCCACCATTGTTTTATCCTGATATTTATCTAGCAGGCTGAGAACTCTGTCTCTTCATTAATACATTGCACAAGAGCTATATCTTTCAATTTAACTATGGCTAATGGATTGCGTAGCGGGCGGTGCACTGAGGCAATATTGAAAGCTTGTACTGAAACTAATAGTGACTCCTTAGGTCACAAAAGGAGTATTCTTGATAATGAGCTATTTGATAATAATACTTTAGCTGAGGTAGCTAAAGACAATAATTTGAATTATACTGATACTCCTACACAAAATACTTATTTGGCTCAGGTTCATGCCGACCCAACTGCCTCTTTGTGCAATTCCATAAAAGAGGAAGTAAATAATGATTCCAGGGTGAGTTTGGGGAGTTGCATAACCCCACTCCTACCTTGCACTTTTAATGAAGACCCGTTTAGGAAAACTATGAGGAAAATGGCTGAATTAGATGAACAGGTTAATCAATCCATTGATATGATGACCCCACTGGTTCGCAGATCATCTAACAATGGGATTTTTAAACCAACTTGCAGAAAGGACATCATGAAAACTCATAATGAAATAATAGGCGAAGGAGGCTCTGAAGGGGTTTCGCATGTTTTATTGTACTCTCCTGAGCAAATTAAAGATCAAAGAAGGTCCATAAACGATGATCCTGAGGGTAATATATCTGATAGGGGTAGTGTTGGATTTCAATCTCCTAGCCCCCTTCCAGTGATCACAAAAATATTAGATCTTCTAGACAAGGGCCACGAACTTACCCACTTGGAATTAAAGGAATTAAAGGCAATTATGCATTATCTTTGTTCCAAGATGGATAAAATTGAGGGCTTTATAACCGCAATTGATACCCTGAGATCTTTGCAAAATGAAATAGGTGGCCAAAGATCAAGAGAGGCTACAAATGAGTGTCATGAGAAAAGTACGCAATGTTCGTTACCTGTGCACCTGGAATGTAATAATTCTGGACAAGCACATGGGGTATCATCCGAGCCGCTGAAGTGCAATTGTGAGAATTATCTGAGTGAGATTAAAGCATCGATAATCGCATTAAACGATACAATAGTCTCACAACTACTTAATAAAGCACAGCCTTTTGATATGCTGCGTAGCCCTATTGCCAAAGTTCCGATTTTAGATCTGCCAGATAGCCCTTCTGCGTTGTTGGATGAAATTGAAAAACAAAAAAAGGCAGAGATTGAAAATATTCACACTGAAGTAACCCCAACCTTTATGTCTCGCCGGGCTAAAAGGATGCATATGCGTGCTGTGAAAAGACTTGCGAAAAGAAGGGGGGAGGCGAAGGCTATACAATCAACTTCTATCTTAGAAATTGCAAATGAGGAGCACATTGACTTGGACCAGTTGTCCAAAGAGAGTCAGGATGCCCTCACACCCGCAACTGAAGTAAGAGTGGAAAAAGGAGGTGGAGGCCTTGGCACCTCTTCGCTATTGAAGGAAGATGTGCACACCAATTCGGGAAGGAAAAAAACTAGTACCACACAATTGGCAAAATTAAACTCTCAGAGAGCCTTAATTTCCAAAACTGTGTTACATCAAGAAATAGCCACGATTATTTCAAAAGACCACTTAACCCAGGAAAAGGAAAATGAAAAGTCTAACACAGATCTCATTATTCAAAACTCGGCAAAAGCCACCTTAAGTCAATATTTCCCTATAGTAGGCAGATGTTGTACGTCAAAAAGTCAAATAAAACATCAGGACGGAGGAATCAGCGTCCCCCGAGAAATATCTATGAGGAAATCCTACAGTGAGATATGTACTAATGTTCCAAATAATCGAACACATGTAAATAATGTATGTATACTGAGTAATGAAATACAATTAGAAGTAGGAAATAGAAATAGTAATAAAATGAATGTAACATGTGATGATTCAATAAGGCTTGAAAATTGTTTATTGGACAAAAAGAAAAATGTAGTGATGGTAAATGGCCAAGGCAAAAAAGCAGAAATGGTTGAGGTACTTTTGAGGACCCAGCCTGGGAATTTCTCAATAAATGAAGTAAATAATGTGGGTACCCTTTTTGCCCCGAGTCATTTATCTATCCATGGTCCTCCATTAAGAAGGTCCTTATCTGAGAATCAAATTAACATGAATAACTCAAATAAGGAATGCGATTTATCTGATAGCAAGAGCGCATTTTCACTTGAGTCAAATCCCCGCGTGGTTACTAAGGCACCCCCATTGGCTGTAGCATTAATAAATACAGGAAAAAACAGACCTCCCACTAGGCCACAACAAAGTGAATTGGAAACACAGTACATTATTGGATTTGAGGGGGATAAAAGGATATTGGCGGATAATCGCATTAATCGATCCTATACATTCTCCGTATTCTCAAAAATACCTCAATTGAGAATAATCAAATCTGAAGATATTACAAGGGTTTCTTTGGCAAGTGTAAATAATCACAGGGCGATTTGTTATCTTACCTCTGAGGCTATAATGAAATTTATCTGGTTTAATCGTGAGGAAATAAAAAAGGAGGGTTTGACGCTGTTTACGTTTGACTGTGAGTCAGAGGCTTTAATATTTCTAGAAACACCGGGCAAGGGTATTGAAAAGATTGAAGTAGCAGGTAGGCCTTGTACGCAATCTGAAGCAGGGCTGGATGGAGGAATGTTGGAAATATTGAAATTGGTAGCCAACACAAAAGGACTACCATGGTTGGAACCTATGCTTTCGGCAATCCTATGTCCAAAATTATCTATGCCTGCTAAATAGCCATACAATGATATGAGTATGCAAATTATATCTTGGAATTCTTGCGGACATGTAAACTTAATGAAGTGGCACTCTGCTTTAACCTATGTAGACCAACCAACAATAATAATGGTACAAGAAACAATGAAAACTGAGCCATTCGTGATTCCTGGGTACTTAACTTTTACTTCACCTGCAAGGAGATCCCTGCTAGGACGTCCATCTGGGGGTCTGTTGGTTGGAGTTAAGATATCCTTTCAGGCTCAAACGGAATTAGCTTGGGAATCTGCTAGTATACTGGGGATCCATCTTACAATACCCTCATTTAGATATTCATCACTCATGATAATTTCCCTATACTGGAATCCAGCTGCCTTGTCAGTCGATGAGATGTTGGACGAATTAGATGCATGCTTATTATATATTTCTGGTAGATACCAGACTTGTGAAATCATTATAGGCGGTGACTTTAATTGTGACTGTAGAGATTTGACTGAAACCCATAAATTTAAATCGTCCACTCTTTCTCATAGTAGAGGAGTTAAATTTAGAGAACTCCTCACAGAGTGGGATATGGATTTAATGGTCAGAAATGGCATGAATCAAGGAAAGACATGGGCAAGAGGAACGATGCATTCAATGATAGATTATATATTTGTATCTTATAATCTTATCATGTATATGGCACCCCTAGTAATAGGACAGATTGAGATAGTAGATCATGCACAACTTTCTACCTTTTTTCAACTCAAATGTAATTCGCTTATGCCAAATATAACCTTGAAAGTGGTTGAAATTGATTGTCCTCTGCACTCCATCAGATGGAATCGAGGGATTTGCAACTTTGTTGTTAAACAAATTTCTTCAGAGATTGAGGGGATTAGACGAGCAGGGGGAAATTACGAATATGCATTGCGTATGCATTATTCTGATATAGTTGCCACAGCACTCGAGCGGTTTGGCAAAATACAAAGTAAAGTCCAACATACACATTTATATGATCATACATGTAAACTATTAAAAAGGGAAAAAAATAGGGCGCTGAGATATTTAAAGAAAAGCAACTTGGGCATCGAAGATAGCAAGGCAAGGAGGAATGGGATATTATCAGCCTATAAACACAATCTGAGATCTGCTCGTATTTCAAGTTATAACGATGCGAATTGCACATTAATTCGTGCCATTTTGGCCCGTGATACACGAGTAATCTGGCGCACTTTGAAAGCTGATAATAAATGTGTGGCATTGTTCTCGCTAAACTGCATCCCCGAGCAGACATGGCAAGCATTTATAAAGGTTAAATACCAACTGCCTTGCAAATTTCGTTTTGTCCCAGATGTTTCTCTTGAATATTCTAACGTCCCAAGGCTGAAGTGGGATTGTATTGATATTATGTGGGCAATTTCTAGGTTGACATATTCAAAAGCTGCAGGACCTGATGGCCTTCCCCCATGTCTTTATAAGGCGGATCCCGTGTTGTGGGCTGGCATTATAAACTCTACGTTCAACTCTATCATTAGGTCCGGGGAGGTTCCACCCTCATGGCTAACCGCTAATATAGTAACCATATTTAAAAAGGGTGATCCATCTCTCCCAGAAAATTATCGTCCAATGTCTTTAATCGATACTGAGGCTAAGATTTTTTCTATCCTTCTCTTAAACGAACTGGAGAAAGTAATTGGGGCGAATGACATGTACTCGAAATACCAAACTGGATTTAGGAAGAGCATGAGTACAACGTTAAATGCTTTTATCATGTTGCATGTTATTGCTGGAGCAAAAGAAAAGAATTCTAATCCTGTTTATATAGCAATGATCGATATGAGTTCAGCTTTCGACACAGTGGTCCGCAATTTATTGTGGAAGAAAATGATGAAGCTAGGGATTCCAACTGTGTTGATGTATTGGATCATTAAGTTGCACACGAATACTTCGTATAGAATAAGAATTTCGCCAGAAGGTGGTACCACTGCCCCCATATGCACATCAATTGGTGTGAAACAGGGTTGTAACCTGGCGGCTACCTTATTTAATTTATACCTATCTGACCTGGGTGAAAACTGGGAAAAAGGGAATTTGTTTTCTGTAAAAATGGGGACTATTCATTTGAAATGGATTGCTTTCGCTGACGATATCATCTTGTTTGACCCTACCCCTGTAGGACTTCAAACTAAACTCTCATTATTTGAGACTTTTGCAAAAGCTCATAACTTAACACCAAACCCAGCGAAAACTGCCATTATGACCTTTGGTGTTAAATCAAAAAGAGCGAATATTAGATGGCAAATATTGAATACACAAATTTGTCGTGTGAATAATGCTATCTATCTGGGGTATTACATATCAGCCCTCAATTCCATCAACGCTTGGTCAACTATCATTAGAAATAAAACTCGACCACTATTATCTCAAATGAAAAGGATCTATAGCCAATATTGCAAATTCTCTTTAATCCCGCTAATAGATTTTATGACATTAAAAATTGAAAGTGTCATCCTGTATACATTAGATATTTGTCTATGTGATATGAGAAGCGCGCTTGATAGCCTACAGGGCTCTCTTTTGAAATCTGCAATGTTTCTCCCTATGGCAATTCCAAATGCCATTATTCAACACGAATTGGGGCTGGTTTCACTATCATCTCGTTGGAAATGGAGACAGCTGTCCAACTACGTTAAGATTCATTATCCTCCAATAAATTCATTGTACATCGACTTAAACAAAATGTTGGGTTCTCAAACTCCAAAATCCTTTTCTAATTATCAATTGAAAATGCAACAAATCTTGGACAATGTAAATATAACTGTTGGGGATATACAATATCGTCCTGGTTTTGCTAAGAGAAAACTCTTTGAAATGGATTGGTGTATAACAATTGATTTAATTAAGACTTATGGGCTATATAAAGAATACGGTATGCATGTTAAACAGCGCATTCCACGTTATGATCATATCTTGTTATTCCCCTGTGAAAATATCCGAAAGGTATATATTCGCTTTAGACTAAATCTATACCATACAAGAGAAAGAACTAAGAACTGGGAAATGAATAAATCCAATAATTGTGTGGGATGTCGATTTGTTGAATGTAATGAATCTTACGAAACGTTGAAACACCTTATATTGTATTGTCCGCATTTTAAGAACATAAGGACACTTAAATTGAGGAAATTTGTGGAAATTGAATTTGAGGACTGCCTTGAAGTTTTGTGGTCCAGAATGATGCAGGGATTACATAAACCTTTAATATATGAATTGGCAAGTTTTTGTAAGCACATTGAGAATGAATTAGAGCTATTTCTGTAATTGCAATGATAGATTAAATGATTATCTGTAAGATTTTAAATTTTGTAAAGGTTCTACATGAATTGTTATGTATTTTGAACCAAATGCAAATAAAAAAAAAATAATAATAAAAAAAAAAGCATCAGCATTAATCACCCTCATCACAGTAGTGATACATAAAGAACCAAGAGTCAAGAAAGCCTCAGGAGTCATCTCCATCATCACAATATTGATACCCAGAGAAACAAGAGTCAAGATTGCCTCTGGAGTAATCTCCCTCATCACAGTAGTGATACCCAGAGGACCAAGAGTGACGAAAGCCTCAGGAGTGATCTCCCTCATCACAGTAGTGATACCCAGAAAACCAAGCATCAAGAATGCCTCAAGAGTATTCTCCCTCATCACAGCAGTGAAGCTCAGAGAACCAAGAGTCAAGATTGCCTCGAGAGTAATCTCCCATATCACAGTAGTGATACCCTGAGAACCAAGAGTCAAGATTGCCTTAGGAGTTTTCTCCCTCATCACTGTACTGATACCCAGAGAATCAAGGGTCAAGATTGCCTTGGGAGTAATCTCCATCATCACAGTAGTGACACCCAGAAAACCAAGAGTCAAGATTGCCTCGGGAATAATCTCCCTCATCACAGTAGTGATACCCAGAGAACCAAGAGTCAAGATTGCCTTGGGAGATTTCTCCCTCATCACAGTACTGATACACAGAGATTCAAGAGTCAAGATTGCCATGGGAGTGATCTCCCTCATCAGAGTAGTGATACCCAGATAACCAAGAGTCAAGATTGCCTCGTGAGTAATCTCCCTCATCACAGTAGTGATACCCAACAAGAGTCAAGAAAGCCTCAGGATTAATCACCTTGATCACAGTAGTGATACATAAAGAACCAAGAGTCAAGATTGCCTTGGGAGATTTCTCCCTCATCACAGTAGTGATACCCAGAGAACCAAGAGTCAAGAAAGCCTCAGGATTAATCACCCTCATCACAGTAGTGATACATAAAGAACCAAGAGTCAAGAAAGCCTCAGGAGTCATCTCCATGATCACAATATTAATACCCAGAGAAACAAGAGTCAAGATTGCCTCTGGAGTAATCTCCCTCATCACAGTAGTGATACCCAGATACTCAAGAGTCAAGAAAGCCTCAGGATTAATCGCACTCATCACAGAAATGACAACCAGAGAACCAAGACCGAAGTACTCCTCAGGAGTAATGTCCCTCATTACAGTAGTGATACCCAGAGAACCAACAGTCAAGAGAGCATCAGTAGTAATCTCCCTTGACAAAGCAGTGATTTTCAGAGAACCAAGAGTCAAGAAAGACTCAGGAGTAATTGCCGTCTTCACAGTAGTGACCCCCAGAGAACAAAGAGCCAAGGACTCCTCGGGAGTAATGTCACTCATAACAGTAGTGATACCCAGAGAACCAACAGTCAAGAGAGCATCAGTAGTAATCTCCCTTAGCAAAGTGGTGATTTTCAGAGAACCAAGAGACAAGAGAGCCTTGGGAGTGATCTCCCTATCACAGTAGTGATACCCAGAGAACAAGCATCAAGAATGCCTCAATAGTATTCTCCCTCATCACAGTAGCGAAGTCCAGAGAACCAAGAGTCAAGATTGTCTCGAGAGTAATCTCCTTCATCACAGTAGTGATACAATGAGAACCAAGAGTCAAGATTGCCTTAGGAGTTTTCTCCATCATCACAGTGCTGATACCCAGGGAATCAAGAGTCAAGATTGCCTTGGGAGTAACTCCATCATCACAGTAGTGATACCCAGAAAAGCAAGAGTCAAGATTGCCTCGGGAGTAATCTCCCTCATCACAGTAGTGATACCCAGAGAACCAAGAGTCAAGATTGCCTTGGGAGATTTCTCCCTCATCACAGTACTGATACCCAGAGAATCAAGAGTCAAGATTGTCATGGGAGTGATCTCCCTCATCAGAGTAGTGATACCCAGATAACCAAGAGTCAAGATTGCCTCGTGAGTAATCTCCCTCATCACAGTAGTGATACCCAGAGGACCAAGAGTCAAGAAAGCCTCAGGTTAATCACCCTCATCACAGTAGTGATACATAAAGAACCAAGAGTCAAGAAAGCCTCAGGAGTCATCTCCATCATCACAATATTAATACCCAGAGAAACAAGAGTCAAGATTGCCTCTGGAGTAATCTCCCTCATCACAGTAGTGATACCCAGAGACTCAAGAGTCAAGAAAGCCTCAGGATTAATCGCACTCATCACAGAAGTGACAACCAGAGAACCAAGACCGAAGTACTCATCAGGAGTAATGTCCCTCATTACAGTAGTGATACCCAGAGAACCAACAGTCAAGAGAGCATCAGTAGTAATCTCCCTTGACAAAGCAGTGATTTTCAGAGAACCAAGAGTCAAGAAAGACTCAGGAGTAATTGCCGTCTTCACAGTAGTGACCCCCAGAGAACTAAGATCCAAGGACTCCTCGGGAGTAATGTCACTCATCACAGTAGTGATACCCAGAGAACCAACAGTCAAGAGAGCATCAGTAGTTATCTCCCTTAACAAAGTGGTGATTTTCAGAGAACCAAGAGACAAGAGAGCCTTGGGAGTAATCTTCCTCATCACAGTAGTGAAGCCCAGAGACTCAAGAGTCACGAAAGCCTCAGGAGTGATCTCCCTCATCACAGTAGTGATACCCAGAGAACAAGCGTCAAGAATGCCTCAAGAGTATTCTCCCTCATCACAGTAGTGAAGCCCAGAGAACCAAGAGTCAAGATTGCCTCAAGAGTAATCTCCTTCATCACAGTAGTGATACCCTGAGAACCAAGAGTCAAGATTGCCTTAGGTGTTTTCTCCCTCATCACAGTACTGATACCCAGGGAATCAAGAGTCAAGATTGTCTTGTGAGTAATCTCCATCATCACAGAAGTGATACCCAGAAAACCGAGAGTCAAGATTGCCTTGGGAGTAATCTCCCTCATCACAGTAGTGATACCCAGAGAACCAAGAGTCAAGATTGCCTTGGGAGATTTATCCCTCATCACAGTACTGATACCCAGAGATTCAAGAGTCAAGATTGCCAATGGAGTGATCTCCCTCATCAGATTAGTGATACCGAGATAACCAAGAGTCAAGATTGCCTCATGAGGAATCTCCCTCATCACAGTAGTGATACCCAGAGAACCAAGAGTCAAGAAAGCCTCAGGATTAATCACCCTCATCACAGTAGTGATACATAAAGAACCAAGAGTCAAGAAAGTCTCAGGAGTCATTTCCATCATCACAATATTGATACCCAGAGAACCAAGAGTCAAGATTGCCTTAGGAGTTTTCTCCCTCATCACTGTACTGATACCCAGAGAATCAAGAGTCAAGATTGCCTTGGGAGTAATCTCCATCATCACAGTAGTGATACCCCGAAAACCAAGAGTCAAGATTGCCTCGGGAATAATCTCCCTCATCACAGTAGTGATACCCAGAGAACCAAGAGTCAAGATTGCCTTGGGAGATTTCTCCCTCATGACAGTACTGATACCCAGAGAATCAAGAGTCAAGATTGCCATGGGAGTGATCTCCCTCATCAGAGTAGTGATACCCAGATAACCAAGAGTCAAGATTGCCTCGTGAGTAATCTCCCTCATCACAGTAGTGATACCCAGAGAACAAGAGTCAAGAAAGCCTCAGGATTAATCACCCTCATCACAGTAGTGATACATAAAGAACCAAGAGTCACGAAAGCCTCAGGAGTGATCTCCCTCATCACAGTAGTTATACCCAGAGAACCAAGCGTCAAGAATGCCTCAAGAGTATTCTCCCTCATCACAGTAGTGAAGCTCAGAGAACCAAGAGTCAAGATTTCCTCGAGAGTAATCTCCCTCATCACAGTAGTGATACCCTGAGAACCAAGATTCAAGATTGCCTTAGGAGTTTTCTCCCTCATCACAGTACTGATACCCAGAGAATCAAGACTCAAGATTGCCTTGGGAATAATCTCCATCATACCGGTAGTGATACCCAGAAAACCAAGAGTCAAGATTGCCTCTGGAGTAATCTCCCTCATCACAGTAGTGATACGCAGAGAACCAAGAGTCAAGATTGCCTCGTGAGTAATCTCCCTCATCACAGTAGTGATACCCAGAGAACAAGAGTCAAAAAAGCCTCAGGATTAATCACCCTCATCACAGTAGTGATACATAAAGAACCAAGAGTCAAGAAATCCTCAGGAGTCATCTCCATCATCACAATATTGATACCCAGAGAAACAAGAATCAAGATTGCCTCTGGAGTAATCTCCCTCATCACAGTAGTGATACCCAGAGGACCAAGAGTCACGAAAGCCTCAGGAGTGATCTGCCTCATCACAGTAGTTATACCCAGAGAACCAAGCGTCAAGAATGCCTCAAGAGTATTCTCCCTCATCACAGTACTGATACCCAGAGAATCAAGAGTCAAGATTGCCTTGGGAATAATCTCCATCATACCGGTAGTGATACCCAGAAAACCAAGAGTCAAGATTGCCTCTGGAGTAATCTCCCTCATCACAGTAGTGATACCCAGAGAACCAAGAGTCAAGATTGCCATGGGAGTGATCTCCCTCATCAGAGTACTGATACACAGAGAATCAAGAGTCAAGATTGCCTTGGGAATAATCTCCATCATACCGGTAGTGATACCCAGAAAACCAAGAGTCAAGATTGCCTCTGGAGTAATCTCCCTCATCACAGTAGTGATACCCAGAGAACCAAGAGTCAAGGTTTCCTCGAGAGTAATCTCCCTCATCACAGTAGTGATACCCTGAGAACCAAAATTCAAGATTGCCTTAGGAGTTTTCTCCCTCATCACAGTACTGATACCCAGAGAATCAAGAGTCAAGATTGCCTTGGGAATAATCTCCATCATACCGGTAGTGATACCCAGAAAACCAAGAGTCAAGATTGCCTCTGGAGTAATCTCCCTCATCACAGTAGTGATACCCAGAGAACCAAGAGTCAAGATTGCCATGGGAGTGATCTCCCTCATCAGAGTACTGATACCCAGATAACCAAGAGTCAAGATTGCCTTGTCAGTAATCTCCCTCATCACATTAGTGATACCCAGAGAACCATGAGTCAAGAAAGCCTCAGGATTAATCACCCTCATCACAGTAGTGATACATAAAGAACCAAGAGTCAAGAAAGCCTCAGGAGTCATCTCCATCATCACAATATTAATACCCAGAGAAACAAGAGTCAAGATTGCCTCTGGAGTAATCTCCCTCATCACAGTAGTGATACCCAGAGACTCAAGAGTCAAAAAAGCCTCAGTATTAATCACACTCATCACAGAAGTGACAACCAGAGAACCAAGACCGAAGTACTCCTCAGGAGTAATGTCCCTCATTACAGTAGTGATACCCAGAGAACCAACAGTCAAGAGAGCATCAGTAGTAATCTCCCTTGACAAAGCAGTGATTTTCAGAGAACCAAGAGTCAAGAAAGACTCAGGAGTAATTGCCGTCTTCACAGTAGTGACCCCCAGAGAACTAAGATCCAAGGACTCCTCGGGAGTAATGTCACTCATCACAGTAGTGATACCCAGAGAACCAACAGTCAAGAGAGCATCAGTAGTAATCTCCCTTAACAAAGTGGTGGTTTTCAGAGAACCAAGAGAGAAGAGAGCCTTGGGAGTAATCTTCCTCATCACAGTAGTGAAGGCCAGAGACTCAAGAGTCACGAAAGCCTCAGGAGTGATCTCCCTCATCACAGTAGTGATACCCAGAGAACAAGCGTAAAAAATGCCTCAAGAGTATTCTCCCTCATCACAGTAGTGAAGCCCTTAGAACCAAGAGTCAAGATTGCCTCGAGAGTAATCTCCTTCATCACAGTAGTGATACCCTGAGAACCAAGAGTCAAGATTGCCTTAGGAGTTTTCTCCCTCATCACAGTACTGATACCCAGGGAATCAAGAGTCAAGATGCCTTGTGAGTAATCTCCATCATCACAGTAGTGATACCTAGAAAACCAAGAGTCAAGATTGCCTCGGGAGTAATCTCCCTCATCACAGTAGTGATACCCAGAGAACCAAGAGTCAAGATTGCCTTGGGAGATTTCTCCCTCATCACAGTACTGATACCCAGAGAATCAAGAGTTAAGATTGCCATGGGAGTGATCTCCCTCATCAGATTAGTGATACCCAGATAACCAAGAGTCAAGATTGCCTCATGAGTAATCTCCCTCATCACAGTAGTGATACCCAGAGAACCAAGAGTCAAGAAAGCCTCAGGATTAATCACCCTCATCACAGTTGTGATACATAAAGAAGCAAGATTCAAGAAAGCCTCAGGAGTCCTCTCCATCATCACAATATTGATACCCAGAGAAACAAGTGTCAGGATTGCCTCTGGAGAAATCTCCCTCATCAGATTAGTGATACCCAGATAACCAAGAGTCAAGATTGCCTCATGAGTAATCTCCCTCATCACAGTAGTGATACCCAGAGGACCAAGAGTCAAGAAAGCCTCAGGAATGATCTCCATCATCACAATAGTGATACCCAGGGAACCAAGAGTCAAGATTGCCTGGGGAGTTCTCTCTCTCATCACAGTAGTGATACCCAGAGAACCAAGAGTCAAGAAAACCTCAGGGGTGATCTCCATTATCACAGTAGTGATACCCAGAGAACCAAGACTCAAGAAAGCCTCAGGAGTCATCCCCCTCATTACAATAGTGATACCAGTAGAGCCAAGAGTCAAGAAAGCCTTGAGAGTGGTCTCCCTCATCCCAATAGTGATGCCCAGAGAACAAAAAGTCAAGATTGCCTCGAGAGTAATCTCCCTCATCACTGTAGTGATGATACTCAGAGAACCAAGAGTCAAGAAAGTCTCAGGAGTAATTCCCCCTTCACAATATACCCAGAGAACCAAGAGTCAAGAAAGCCCCAGGAGTAATCTCCCTCATCAAGTAGTGATACCCAGAGAATTTGAGTCAAGAGAATCTCGGGAGTGATCCGCCTCATCAAAGCAGTGATATTGTAAGATCTGAGAAACAAGAGTGCATCGGCAGAATCTCCTTCCTCACTCTGATAATCCAGATAGATTTGGTGAGGATGCTAGAGAGCAAGAGCGTACTGGAGATAATCATCATAATGTTGTAAGACAGGGAAGCATTGCTGGAACTGTAAAGTAAGCTCTCAGAAGCCCTTGAGAAGAAATTAAGTGAGCTTTGAGGAATATTGGCAAAGATGATCCGAGGGCAGCCCTCAAGGCTCTGCAAGGCGTGCCATGAGAAGGGTGTCAATCTCCTGACTGTTCTCTTCTTGTTGAATCAGAAACTAGAGCATACTATTGGTAAAGACTGAGCCAGTTTATCTGGAGAAGGGAGACATTCTCCTGGTAATAGTTTTCATTTGGATGCTGAACCCTTTTGTACTCTAGTGATAGGGGTAGAGTAGCCTTTTGGACAGAGGTTGCACATATTCAATTGGACACACATTCTGATGATTAGCACCCAAGTTATATTTGTTTAGCCAGGGATAACTTTTTTAGAGATGGTAGGACATTTGTTCTTTATATTTAAAATAAAACATGTTGAAACATGTGAAGGCACGGCCACAAATGCTCACACCAGAAAATATACAACTTGCTATGGAAAAAAAGGCCAAGAGATTCTTGCAGGGATAACAAGTTTTAATCACACCAAAAATAAGTATGTCTGCAAAACTCTGCTGCTCAAGAACATTCTGCCGAAAAGTGGTAGAAGCATAATGTTATAAGGCAGACCATTGACATCACTGATGCACACATATGCAGTACAAAATCCGCCTGGATGGTTGGTGAGACCCTATATATGGGTGACCTGCTCCATAGGGGAGACCAGGCTGCTAATGGTCCCAGCCCCGTCAGTCTGTCTTCCATCACGTGGGGTCTGCTGGGCTCATCATGTCCAGAGAACCAAGATCGAGTTCACAATTAGTTACTATGCAACACAATGCTACTCTATCATTATGGTGTGCACCTGGGAGGCTCTGGGACTGGAACAAGGTGGGCTTATGATCGTGCTGACCCACACATTCCTCACTCATTTAATTATCGCACTCTCTGCATCCAAGGCTTCCACCCTCGCTTTGGACAATAATGTATTCCACCCTGTACCTCGTATTACAAAGGTTGTCATTATGAAATAAGGGGAAAAGGTTGTGTTCTTTTAGAGCTTTTTTATTACCATTGGGTTTATGGTAGGTAGTCTGGGGTCATATACTGTTGCGGAATTTAGGGGTCTTGGACTGGGACAGTTGTGGGTGTCATAACTGATGGTTGGCTGGGTGGGGGTTGGAGGTCTGCTTGAGGCCTGCCTGCAATAAATGTGTACTGTGAGGCACCTGGTACTGTCTTGCGCCGTGCAGGGCACATTTCTCCTTGGCATAACATGTATTAGAAACAGTTATTGAACAAAGGAAAGTTTATATGGGATCTAGCTATTTGGGTCTCTCAGTCATCAGTGCTTTGGCCTATTCAGGTTTCTATGTTGGGTCTGTTTTTACTGCGCAGCCATGCAGGTGCTGAATGTTTCTACCATAGCTACAAAAATGGTGCTTACTTATATAGGCACACTAAGTATACACATCTATATTTTGTGTAATTGCTTTCATGCGGGTCCCTTAGTATGCCCCCCCCCTCGACTGAAGGTACAGTCTGCCTTACATCTTCTGCCAGTGAAGAAAGGCCAAGATTATCCAAAGACAGAAGCAGGATGCCTCCCCTAAACTTCACCCAGGGAACAGAGAGAGAAACTGAACTCAGAGGACCCTCCAGCCACTGCAGAACTGGTACCCAGCCAGCACACAGTATGCTCTGCAGCAAGCTTCCTGGTTAGGGAGTGCCACAGGATCTCTGAACCTTCAACCAAGGACAAGGCAGCTGCCTGCAACACACTCCTTAGCTTTGGGCTGAACTCCTTAAATGATGACACCAGCCCTTTAAAGAAGCTGGGCGAAGTTCCTTGATTAACCTCTACTGCTGTCCACCTTAAAGAACATTTTGAAGCCAGTCGAGTTCCTCAGTCTGCAACTAACTGCAACACTGACTGTTGTCAAGTCGCAGTAGCTTATAGACATGAAAGACATCTCGACCAGTGCTTCAGAACTACAGATCAGCACTGAGACAACAATTCCTGGTCCTGGGCTGCCATGTGGGCCAGCCTGCAACTGTTCTTCTAGCTTTGCTCACCAAACTGTCTTGTTGCCTGATACACACAGCTGACTTCCATCTTGAACTCTGTCACTGAAGCCTGCAAAGCACCCTGAATCCGACTTAACCCTGTTGAGCACCAATAATACCTACAGCACAGGGTACATTGTGGTTCTGTCCACCTGGTCCTGCCAAGAAGGCCCCCAGAGACAATTTAAGACCCTTTTCCACCTTTGTGCTAAAGCCAAGAAACCTTAAAAAACTGTGGTGGTTATTAACCATACTTACTACCCTCCTGTCAGTATCCGTAGTACATCTCTTTTCTTTATTTGAAACTATCCTCTGCCTTCCTTTACAGGGTGAGTTCTATTTTGTAGTGTTGATAGACTGTTGTGATTGATATAGTAGATATTTGTAGAGGAAGATCCAAAAGCCCCTACCAGACACTCCACCCCCATGTTGACTATATGTTGGGAACTGGAAATTGCGACACATGCATTACCAATGAGGATGCCTGTACCACAGAGAATGCTGGAAACAAGGTATCCTCTGAGAAACCCCTTATATGCATTCACAAAGATATGATGGTCTTCTGGACAGAGTCCCGGTAGAAGTGTGAAAATGAACAAGAAAGAAGACTGGTGACGTCATGCGAAGCAGAACTGACACACCCTGGAAAGATACACAAGACAAAAGAACATCGACATTCAATAAGATCTGAAGATGAGGTGTCAAAGATGAGCAATATTTTTAATTAAGATGCTCATGCAAAGAAATGCTGAAGAAAATGCAAAGTCATTTTACAATTGTACAGATGCTGTAACGCAAGTAGGCAAAGTAATCTTGAGGCAGGCTATGTAGTGAATAGATTGTGGCGATGCACCAATGTATATACATAAGAATGTATAGAACCTGGATGTTCCACAATGCACACACGCAAAGCTTGAACCCCGTGAATGGAAAGGCTCTGAGTGTGGCGCAGTTGGAAAATAGCTGATGGCGAATGAGAATCCAGGAAAGGCTGGCTGTCCCAGCTCCAAGAGTCGAGGCTACTGTGCGCCTGGTTGTCTGTCAAGTAGCTACATGAACGTGAAAAAGAAACAAACTTCTGCTTGAGGTGGAATGAAAAAACACTGAAGGTATCAAGAGTTCATCATTTAATAGTATTATATGCAGTATTATATGCAGCAAAGAACTCAAAAACGTGGTCTCCAGTCACATGGTCAGATTGAAATAGACCAGGGTCTAGCTGCCCCGAAACCAGAAGATAAAACCATGCCACACTCCCATTTATTCTCAGGCACAGAAAGCTTCTGCAAAGCCAGGTTCAAAACCTTAATTGAATGGCAGACCGCAAAAGTGATGATAGATGTCAGGCTAATTGGGTGGGAAGTTATGGTCAAGACCAGCCCACAGCCCCCTGGTGTACAAGCCTGCGTGCTGCTAGTGTGTGGGCGATTCCAGAAGGGTACAAGCGTGCCAACCAATTATAGAGGGCCATGTAACAGAGATCCCTATAGTTTGTATAACAAATGAATCATTGTGTATTTTGTGACGATGAAGATGACTTGCGCTAGAGTAGGGGTTAGTTGTCCACCTGATGTCATAGACCAAATAACACCCCCTGTCAGTATGGAACGTGTAATTGGATGTTCCCTGTAAGCCTATCACTTCCCCAAGTAGGTGTTTGTAGTTTGCCAAGTAGTATGATGTCACTGATGAAGAATTTGGATTATAAAAGTTGTGTTTTTTATGAAATTCATTGGGATCGTTCTATGCAATGTCCGTTGATGTTTGTTGTAACTCCCTGTTTTAGTTAATGGCAAATAAAACAGTACTAAGTTTTGCCAACTTCCTGAGTCAGTTTGATTATTGATGTATGAGTAAGTTCTGCATCCCAATCCATCTCTAAGTATTGCTGCTTCATCTTAAAGGACCCCAGATCTAAGGGTTCATATTTGTAATACAACCTTGACTGGACACAACTTTCATCATTGGGTAACAATTGTATTTTAGCTGTGATGCAACTAACCAACAATACACAACCTTTCGGAGATAAGCCTGAAATTTCAGCCAAGTTACCAAAATTGGACGAAGAGGTTTATTTTTTGCTTGTTATTCCCAAGTGTTTGGATCCCTTCTGGTGGATTAGAGGTGTGGGTGGATTGATGGTTTAGAATCCGATATTCACCCCTGGACGACTGGTGTTTTGTCACAGTGAGAAAGAGAACTGCCAATGACTGGTGACATTTAAGAAAAAGAATAGAAATATTAAGCAAAACTGGAGTATCCAAAAGACTCAAAACACTGACACAAAAAGACAAATTGGCCTCAACGGATACTTGTCAGTACGAAAAGATTTCATCCACTTCAGGACATTATTTCTAATGCCAGAAGTGAGTGATGTTGGATGGTATCGAAAGCCGCGGGCAGATAAAGAAGAATCTCATCTTATCTTACTAATATTTATATAACACAGCATATGCCCGAAGGCATCATGGCCCTAGAGCAACTTGCCGTTAGTCAGAAATGAAATTATTGAAACAGAAAAGTCTGCAGGAGGTGACGGAACAAGAAGTGGTCCTCGGGAGCATGCAGCACCAGTGTAAGTGAGTTTCACAGCCCAGCTGCTGCCACAGAAAAGGCGCAGCCACCCACTTAGGTGAGCAATACCTGAGGCGCATGGATGCTGAAGGATAGCTGGGATCGCAAAGGGTGGTTAGGCACATGGTGCAGAATTTAAACTGCAGATATTCTGCTCCAGTGCCATAGAAAGCCAGATGCACTGTGCACAACAATTTGAATTGAATTCTCTGAATAAAGTGCAGCCAATGCATTTGTCTTAAGATGGGAGAATTGTACATTGAAAAGGGGATCCGGATAACTAATTGAGCTGCTGTGTTTTTCAAGAGCTGGAGGTGGCGTAACAGATGCACAGGCTATAGAGAATTACAATAAGCATTGGCACTCAGCGCTAGAGAAGCCATTCCTGACCCAGGCAGGCACATCAGGATGAACAGGAAGAACCTTACACAAGATCCTAAGTTTGTAATATCCAGATTGGCACACTGATGTTGTTAAACCGTAATCATATAGTGCCTCCTTGTTATGAATATTGGCCTAATCCCATTTGAGTTACACAGAAAAAACACGTTTTTAAAGACTCATCCGCCATTTTTGATTTCAACTCATGTTCCACGTTCTAAAATGGTGGACTGTGTTTTCGTCTTGCAGTCGAGCTGAATAACCTTTGAGTTCTGTTAATGTTTAGGCTATCCGAGAGCCGACTGTTCAAAGAGACCTTGTGCTTCATATGAACTGTCATTTAAGCATTTAAGTGTTGTCTGCTCTCACAAGACTCATCCTTGTATAAACATCGAAACAATGAAGAGTAAACGTCGATTGTATGTCTTAGCTGAACTACATTGTAGTGACTCTTGAAACAAGACTTACCGCAGATCGGAGAACCTAGAGCACCATTGTACTTCCATGGAAATGTAAACCTGTATAATCGTTTACATACGATTGTAACATCTGTCATGTGAACTAGGCACAACCTCTAGCCCACAAATTATTAACGTGGAGAGAGGCTGGACAATATTGTAGAAATTGTATAAATATGCTTGTGTTTAGATGTCCAGCACTCTCTCTCCTCACTGTGTCGGCTGGTACACCCTGCGAGGTGTTGGGAGTCAGATAGCTATCTGTTTTGCTTTGTAAACTGTACAGTAATAAAAGATACTTGTATCTTTTCAGCCCGTGATTGGTGTATTTCTTTTGTGCTACTCAGTCTCAATATTTCTTTGTTCTTTCAGATGGCGCCCCAATATGGAACCTCAAGACTGATGCCACCTCATTGAAGAGAAGACGCGGCTATCTGACCGGGATCGGACGGTGAGAAAAAAAGGGGGCCCCTTTGTATGAGATGCAACACCTCGACAGTACTGCACAATTAGATCCCTGGATGGTGAGCACACGGTCCGAGAAGGCATCTTGACGATGGTCCACATATCGAGGCGGGCAGTTTTGCCGAAATCACCAACCACGAGGGTCCTTTGTCCTTTGTAATCCGATCGGACCTCCTTTGTAATCAGGTTAGTCGTGCCCCAATTCCTAAGTATCCTGATATTTGGTTGTAGTTTCGTACTCGCGAGCACAAACAATGCCAGGTAACACCAGTGATCTGATATGCCTGGGAAATTGTCTGCCTGTTTCAGGGGTTAATTCCACAGAGACAGACAATCTTTGGAATTTGGCCAACCGGTGCCACAGGAGAGATTGCCAGCATTTACTATGTACTGTAAGTACGGCATTGGTAGTATATTATTCAACGATATTTGGCACAGACAAACTAGACATGATTCCGAATTTCAGTGGCCAGTCAATGGTAGTTTTGAGATTGCCCGAATAGAGTATTTAGAGACCATATTGTTAAAGAAAAAAGCTAGACCTGCAGCATTTGATGCAATTCAGAATTGGCAAAAAAGAAGCTATGCAGCAACTGAAGAGTAAAGAGAAGCATGCACGTTGTCATATGTCAAATTCAGAAAAGGCATTATTGTATGATCAACAGAAACAGTCAGAGTATGTTAGAAACATGGATAGGGCTTTCCAACTTGGTGTACAGAAGATATATCTGTCTAAAGATTTTCATGCCTCAGACAAATTAATTGATAAACTTTTAAATGAGTGTAGGACTGTTGCCACTGCATCACCACCCTATCTGCCTCTTCCTGCTGCCTTACCTCTTCCCGCTGTTGCACTTCCCACCACTGTTATTCCTGTTCCTCCTGTTGTTCCTCCGCCTCCAGTTGTTGCTCCTTTTTCTGTTGTTGCTCCCCCTTCTTCATCTCCACCCTTACCAATACTTGCTCTTCCTGTAATTCCGTCTTTACCGCCAGCGGTAGTGTCTCCACTACCTGTTGTACAGGATTTGTCTGAACTCTCTTTCCCAAGTGGTTCTGCTCCAACAATTAAAGGGACGAGTGTTGAATCAAAGGTAGTGACTCGTAGTACAGTTTCTAAAGCTAGAAAGAGGGAATTGTATGTATGGGCTAAGAAATGTATAGAAGAAGGTGAAAAATCCACTGTTTTAGCTACAATTTCTGACCAAGAAAGTATTACCGAAAATAATATTTTTATAGACGGGATGGGAATGCACTTGGCTGAAATATGGAATGATTTGACGGACATGGAATAGAAAGTACATGAGCGAGAGGGTTTTTGAGTTTAAGAGGGAGTTAGATCGGTTACAGAATGATGAAACAGATGGTGATAGATTAGACGCTTTGTATGTGCAGAAACGGTTCCTTCCTCCTTGTAAATCAATGAGTGAAGAAACGCAAATTTGTACCAGAGATGCGCTTAGATGGATTTCAGATGTGTTGATATCTCCCATAGAAGTATATGATATGTTTAGTCAGTATACTCCAGAAATGCAGAAGAAAGTGTTACAGGTAGTAGTAGAATACTTGCAGGATGAGTGTATAAACATAAAGATGTGTTGTCCCACAGAATTGTTGATTATTTATAAGAGAGCCTTTGAGCCCGATACTTCTTCCACCACTTTGGCTTTATTGCTTAACAAACGTTCGGAGTTGCCTATGAGAGAGGTTCCTCCGACATTTGTTCCTAAAGTTGAGATTGTTCATGTCCCTATCTCCAGACAGGAAGTGAACACTATTAGACAGTCGATTCCAGACATTAGGAAAAATCCAACAGGGTTTAATAAAGAAATAGAATCTGTCTTGCATTTGTCAGTTTTCACTCTGGGTGATATAGACTTGTTGTTCCCTGTTATCCTACCAGCTGACTTATGGAAGCAGATTAGAACGGTAGACAATTAAGCAGGACTGGGTGACACATGGGTTAAACTGGTGAGGATAGATGAGGAAAGGAAAGCTGGTGAGAGACTGCCGCAGGTGGTACTGACTTTGCCAGACAGAATAGTAGCAAAATTAAAACTTTCGTTCCTGGGAAAAGGATTGTTTGGGACAAACTCACTGCTTGTACCCTAGGCAAATCTGAAGGTGCTACCAAATTCTTTAATCAGTTCGAACAAGTATTTTCAGATTTTAGCGGACCGGATTTAAGTACCGAGTCAGGGAAAAGGTTGTTTGTGGATACATTTGTGTATGGATTATTGCCTGATATCCAGTCACAAATCATGACTTCCAAAAGTGCTTGGCAAGCCAAATCTCAGTCCGAAGTATTGCATATGGCTCAGTATTACAAAAATAGAGTCAATAATGAAAAAAGAGAGAATTGAAAAGAAAAAGGGAGACCTGAAAACCAAAGCATTATTGCAACAGATAGTTAGAGGAACCAGAGGTGGGAATACACAGTTTAGAGGCCAGTTTGCTCCACAAAGTAATGCGCAGTTGGGTCCTGTACACATGCACCAATGTGCTTATTGCAGACAGGAGGGTCATTGTCCAGCACAATGCCCAATCCTTCAGCAGAGATCGAATAACACAAATGGTGTCATGGGTAGACGATCCAGGGGCCGCCCTAGGATAGGGGGTCCTGGTAGAAGCCAGTTCACTCCAAATCCACAGTCATTCTTGCAAGATAGTCAGCAAACTAGTATAGATAGCAGAAATATTTGTGATAATCCTTCAACTGCCTATCTTTCTGAGGATCTTGTCTTTGATGATATATTGTTTCGCTAGGACAGCCCAAAGCAGGGTCTGGAACGGGTGCCTATTCCCGTCGATCAGAAAGGGCCATACGTAGAAATGATGGTGGGGAATAGGAAACATCTATTTTCTGATAGATACAGGAGCACAGAAGTGTTCCATTGTTCATTCACGGGTTCCAGATATTCTATTGTCAGGGCAGAATATTGTTTCTATAGTGTTTTCTGGCACGCCAGTGGTTAGTCCGGTTTCTCTGATGGTACCGATTTCACTGGGGTCATTCACGGAGCATTGTCCATTTCTTCTAACAATGAATTGTGGTGAGAATTTGCTGCGGTTCAATCTGTTGATGGAATTAAATGTGGTAATTCATTGTTCTTCGAATGGAGCAAGTTTGACAATTTCACCCGAACAATCTTCTGCCTCACAGTTTTTAACTAGAGCTTTACTGCCTGAATTTAGTGAAGTTCTGGCGTGTTTATGGGCGATTGATGACAATGATGTCATCATTTTGCAAACTGAACCTGTTAAAATTGTTTTGAAGCCAGGAGCTAAGTAGTCACGTATTCCACAATATAAGATTTCAGTTTATGGTGAGCAAGCTCTGAAGAGCATAGTTTCTGATTTTGTCCATCATGGAGTAATCGAGGAAATTGCAGGAAGTTTGTGCAATAGCCCGATTTTACCGGTGTATAAGAAAGGGGATAATGAGATTACTTTCCATTTTATTATTGATTTGCGTGCTATTAATAAGATTGTTGCTCCACAATTTCCAATTCTGCCTGATGTAACCACGATATTAACAATGATCCCAGCTTCTGCTACTCATTTCAGTGTGGTGGATCTTAAGAATGCCTTCTTTAGTATTCCCGTAGATGTGGATAGTAGATATTTGTTTGCGTTCACCTTAGGGGGACGCTCGTTTATATTCACTCGTGTGCCACAAGGGTACACTGAGAGTCTGAGTATTTACAGTAGAGCTTTGAAGGAGCAGCTCAATACACTTGAGTTGCCTCCCACTTGTACATTATTGCAGTATGTTGACAGCCTTCTTTTAGCTGCAGACTCAGAAGTTGCTTGCAAGGAGGGCACTGTGTTGCTGCTTATTCATCTAGCAGAGCATGAGCATAAAGCTTCATTGAAAAAGTTTCAATATTGTTGACAGGAGGTCGCCTATTTAGGCTATCCTCTGCCAAAGGGAGAAGAAGACTGACACATGAATGGATAAAAAGCATTGCTAGCATGTCTGTCCCAAACACACAGAAAGAGGTCCGAGCCTTGATAGGAATGGCTTCTTACTGTAGACAGTGGATCCCTCATTTTTCACTAGTGATAAAACCAATGTTGGCATTGACAAAGAAAGACATTCATTTGCCATTGCCGTGGAACTTGGAACACCAGAAAGCTTTTGATCTGCTCAAGGCTGCACTGTGTTCAGCACCCGTTTTGGGCACACCAAATTATGGCAAGGCCTTTGTGTTGTATGTGAATGAAGGTGATGGATGTGCTTTGGCTCTGTAAACGCAGGAACACAGGGGGAAGAATAGACTGTGCGGTTATTTTTCCTCCACACTTGATCCTGTTGCATGCGCTTTGCTGAGATGTTTGTGAGCTGCCGCTGCTGCTGCTGCATCCGTAAAACAAAGTGAGGGTATGGTTTTAAGTCCCTCTTTAACCGTGTTGGTACCCCACTCCGTAGACGTTCTATTAAACAGAACGCAAACACAACACCTTACTTCTGCACGATTAACAACATACAAACTGATCCTATTTGCACCGCATATTCAAAATAAGAGATGCTGCGTATTGAATCCGGCTGAATTATTGCCTCTTCTGCAAGAAATTGCTTGCAGTGACAAAATGTCACATGACTGCCTCTATACCACAGAGCAAGAAACCAAAGGCAGGGTTGCTTTAAATGATACACCTTTGAATGATCCACAAGGGGAGCTGTCTTGCGATGGCTTCTGCCTCAAACCTCCGGATGGTACATCCACTGCTGTTTATGCCATCACTACAATAAGCACGATTGTGGAAACCAAGAGAATTTTGCATAACTCTGCGCAGGCCGCAGAGATTATCACACTGACTTGAGCTTGTGAACTATCCAAAGGGTTCAGAGTAAATATATTTACAGATAACCAGTATGCCTTTGGGTGGTTCAAAACTTTGGTAGACTATGGGCAGAAATAGGTTTCTTGACCTCACACGGAACACAAATCCAACATGGCACCTTGATAGTTCAGCTACTCTTAGCATTTGTGCTTCCTACTCAATTAGCAATCATGAATTGCGCCACACAACCGAAGGTAGTAGATGATGTAGGGAGAGGAAATATTTTTGCTGACAGGATAGCTAAACAGACCACTACTGATTTATGTTCAGAAATGTATGTAACAAAAGAAACTATAAATACCTTTACAATAGATGAAGGGATTGACTCTAAAGAATATTCAAGCTGATGCCACTCCAAAAGAACTTAAACACTGAGCTGAGGGTTTAGCAAGTTTGGATGAGGAAGGTTGACAACCATTTAAAAAGATGGATGCTACCGGATTCATATGTCAACACCATGGTTACAATGGCTCATGGTCCCACTCACATATGTGCCAGAAAAATCTGTAAATTACTAGAACTTGCCTGGGTAAATGTAAACATCTCAAAGACTGCTGAGCGTTTTGTCCGACACTGTATGGTATGCTTACAGCATAATGTGGGGAAGGGTACAACGACACCGAGGGGTAGTTTTGGTCCCCCGTCTGTGCCATTTGAGTGATTCATTTCGACTTCATTGAAATGTAACGCTGCTATAACTACAAGTATGTTTTGATAGTCATTTGTGCCTTTAGCAAGTGGGTTGAAGCCTTCCCTGTGAAATATGCCACTGCAATGATAACAGAAAAAACCATGGTTAAGGAATATTAACAATATGCCGGACTTGTAGAACAACATAATGGTATCCTGAAGAACAAGCTAGCAAAAGTTTGTGCTAGCAGTAACTTGAAATGGCCAGATGCCTTACCAGTAGTTTTACTGTCCATGCGGACTACCCCACAGACTAGAACTGGACTTTCCCCCTACAAAATCATAATGGGGAGATCGGCTAACATTTTGAACATGCCCAAGCGAATGAAAGACGTGGAGCATTTGGTCCTTTCGGAATATTGTGACCAGTTAACTCAAAACTTGTATTTGATTTATCAACAGGTGTGAGAAGCCCTCCCAGTAAGGTATAGGGGGCCAGGTCATCGACTTCAACCTGGGGATTGAGTGCTTACAAAAGACTTTGAAGAAGCATCCAGTCTCGCACCGCGTTGGAGAGGACCGTTCCAGGTCCTGTTGGCCACACAGACTGCTGTACGAGTATCCGGAAAGCGACACTGGAGCCACATCAAGAAGATACCTTTTCCTCTGCCACTTGATGAAGGAGAAGAGAAGGAGACTGTCTGTTATGTTCCATATGACAAACCTGTTTTGAACAACACCAAGGGTGTCTCAGAGATTCTTCCTGAGCCCGTGGGGCCTGGGGAGACTGCTGCTTTGTCTTCAAATTCTTCCTCTGATCTTTCTACACCCTTGAGCAATCTTGCCTCTGTTTCACCACTTCCATGAGGAAGCAACGACACTCTGTTCGCAGATCACACTGTACCTAGAGTCTTGAGGTACAATCTAAGTCCACGGCACTAGACTTACAGCCCAGCATGGCTGTGCCCACAGGAAACGACTGTTGAACTAGTCCCTTTCCACTCTCGCTGAAACTTAAGTGGCTGTGACCGACAAAGTCAACTTCTATCAAGATAAACCACGTGGTCAGGAGATCACCAACGAACGAACTTAAGGAGTCTGTCGCAGAAACTTCTTGAAACAAACTTTTAAGAACAATGCCCTTTTCTAACTCTACTCATATGGAGCGGAATAATGGTTGTGTGGCTAACAAAGACATTGATCATCAAAAGTTATGGTCCTTGAGGACTTACTGTTTTCTTGGGATAATATTAACTGGTCTAACAGTTGTGATTGCGCTTGGGTTTAGGTACATTGAAGGGGTGCATCCACTTGAAACTTTGTTACCTACTAAAAGTATTCCCACCATGTCTTCACCTTTCATGCATCTGCACATTCTACCTTCTAGGGATTCCCAACACAGACAGAGTTACCACAATAATACTTTATTATTAATCATGAATGCGACCCATGCAATTCTCAATAGAACAAATTGTTGGATATGTTCACATTTGCCACAGCACACGGAAATAGGGTTGGGCTGGTATATTCATCCTCTTCCTTTGACTACTGCATGCTACGCCTCACTAGGGGCATTATTCTTTGGTCGTTGGAATGATATAATTTCTGGGAACTTTGATGGGACTAATTTGAATGAGTTTGAGAAATGAGGGCTGACACCTTTGGATGTTACCTTTTCCGAAATAGGAGCAAACTCAATGTTGCTTCTATTAGGCCTTCTGATAGACTTTCTAGACCATTCCAATAGCTAATATATTTCAAGATGGCTCCTGTAGGCAACCGGGATGCCATGCCTCCTTCTTATACTATCAATCATAGCCCCAACTCTGTTCCCTTCTGCAGACAAAGGGATGGTTCTCAGTCAATGGGTACTTTTAAGGGTTGTACCAATATTGCAAATCTGACTAGTGAGGACAGACCTTTGTATGTAGGTGATCCCATTTATTTTGTCTGTGGCAATGAAGCTTATGCTTGGTTACCTAGAGATTGCAGGGTACTTGTTAGTTGGGCATCTTACTACCAGGGGTATATGTAGCTAGCACCTCTGAGGTCTCTAGAGCTCGTCCAAGGTGGGATGAGAATGGTGATACTCCTTCGCAGGTCATGGGTGATGTAGCAAAATCCTTTGTGCCATTTTGGCGACAGATCATGAACTCTGAGGATATTAGGAGACTGGCAAGAGTATTGGAGAAAACCATCAACAGAACAACCAATATACTATACAATGTGATGTTGGAACAGAAAGCAATGAGATTAGTGGCTCTACAGAACCAGATGGTGTTAGACGTCCTCCTGGTTGAGCGTGGTGGAGTATGTAAATTGGTAGGATCTGCTTGTTGTGTTTTTGTAGCTTACTCCTCCCCTACCATATTCAAGCAATACAAAATCTGCATGTTCTAAGTACAGAGTACATGTTCCCGAGGGAAATTGGGATCTTAGTGCTTGTTTCTGGGACTTTCTACGGTATTGGGGATGGAAACTCCTTTCAGTCTTTGTGGTAATCCTTGGTGTTCTATGGTTCTGTTGTTGTTGCATACAATGTCTTCCTGCCATATGTTCGATTTTAGGGGGATGTTGTGCGCAAACAGTAGGTACATTAGGGTCAAAAATACACGCACCCGAGAAAATGACTAATGTTTTTGTGATGAAGGATATTACTGTCAAGGATCTAATGGTGATTGATATATCTGATGAATGTGATTCAGGATGTACAGACATTGAAACGTGGGGTTTTGAGTAAATCAAATGCTTTAGTAAAACTCTTGACTTAGGCCAAAAGGAGGGTTTGTTAAACCATAATCATATAGTGCCTCCTTGTTATGAATATTGGCCTAAGCCCATTCGTGTTACATGGAAAACTGCGTTGCAAAGTTCCGATTTTTGGGTTAACTTTGCCGCCATTTTAAAGACTCATCCGCCATTTTTGATTTCAACTCATGTTCCATGTTTTAAAATGGTGGACTGTGTTTTCGTCTTGCCGTCGAGCTGAATAACCTTTGATTTCTGTTAATGTTTAGGCTGTCTGAGAGCCAACTGTTCAAAGAGATCTTGTGCTTCATATGAACTGTCATTTAAGTGTTGTCTGTGCTCACAAGCCTCATCCTTGTATAAACATTGAAACAATGAAGAGTAAACTTCAATTGTATGTCTTAGCTGAACTACATTGTAGTGACTCTTGAAACAAGACTTACCGCAGATCGGAGAACCTACAGCACCATTGTACTTCCATGGAAATGTAAACTTGTATAATCCTTTGCATACTATTGTAACATCTGTCATGTGAACTAGGCACAATCTCTAGCCCACAAATTATTAACGTGGAGAGAGGCTGGATAATATTGTAGAAATTGTATAAATATGCTTGTGTTTAGATGTCCAGCACTCTCTCTCTCCTCACTGTGTCGGCTGGTACACACTGCGAGGTGTTGGGAGCCAGATAGCTATCTGTTTCGCTTTGTAAACTGTACAGTAATAAAAGATACTTGTATATTTTTCAGCCCATGATTGGTGTATTTCTTTCGTGGTACTCAGCCTCGATATTTCTTTGTTCTTTCAATGTGACCTGTTCATCAAAAGAAAGAGAAGATATAAGTTTAACACCTAAATCTTTAGCTGATAACACAGGGGATGGTAGAGGGCCTAGGCAAGAGGGCCAAAAGACGGGGGTCCACAGAGAAGAAGCAGAGGACGGGCCCACCGCAAAAACCTCCTGGTGTCCCCATTCATTTTTAACCAGTTGTCACTTATCCAACAGTGCACGGCCTCAAGGCACCCCAGCAGGTGAAACGCTAGACCAGAATGAGATTGGTCCAGTGAAATATTCGGGTATGTGAGTAGACATGGCCATGTGAGTAGACAAGGATAACCAGTGGGGAAATGTACATATTGAAAAGGCTGGGGACAAGGCAGATCCCTGAGGAACCCCACAAGATAAAGGAGGATAAGAGGAGCAGAAAGGGGGAAGAGAAAGAGACTGTGCCTGTTCTGACAGAAAAGATTTAAGCAACAGTACAGAAATAGGACGGACGTTAGCCAATACTGTGGGGTCCAGTGAGGGTATCTTCAGTAGAGAGATCCCCAGGGCATGCTTAAGATCAGAGGGACGGCACCTGTGCAGCAGGAGTCATGAACTGCCTGAGAACCCACAGGGCAATGGATGCCATACCGTCATTATAGATGGTCAGACGTACAGGACCAAGTGGGGAGGATGATTTTAATTTCCTAGTGGCCGGCAGTATTTCCTCAGTAGAAAAAGAAGGGAAGAAGTACCAGAATACAGAAGGGGAGGGATCGGAAAGAGCAGAGTCATATTTACCAGTCTTTAGGCCAGACAAGGGAATTAGGTCATGAATCGATAAAATTGTTATTGGGGAAAATGTGGATAAAGAGTCACATACCTTCTGGAATAGGGCAATCCCTGCCTGTTCACCTAGGGGAGAGGAGAGTGTACAACTATCCTCAAACAATTTCTTAGCCATGTTAATGGCATTATGATATGTCAGGGTTGCTAAGCATAGCAGTATGTGGTGTTTGGGAAGGTACGAGTACCTCCACCTCCATTCAGCCTGCCTCCACTTTAGCTCCAAACCTCTTTACAGCATTTAAGAGGTGCAGGACAGTCGGTTGTAGAGGAAAATAGTGAGGCTAAAGAAGAACAAATCACAGCTTGCAACACCAAGCAGCCAGTGGAAATCTCCTCTGCTATCTGAACTGTTGTAACCAAGCGCCAATTGCATTTCAAGATCAGAGGTTTAGAATGGGTTACATGCTTCATATCTGTATTGATCATGAAAGAGATCATAACGTGGTCAGACCAATGCAGCTTCTGAGGTGGATACATAGTGACCAGATTATTAGATGAGAAGACTAAGTCCAGAGTGTTTCCCTCTAGATTGTTGGAGACCCAATCCCCCAAGGCAGAGATACAGTGGGCAGTGATAGGATTGTTATCCCTGTTGACCCTCAGATTAAAATCACTCACAATCACCAGCCCAGTAGTTGAAGCTCTGCGTCTAGTTCAAGAAAGGCTTTGCAAACAGAGGAGTCATAGTGAGGGGGCCTATAAATTATTTGAACATAAACAGATACAAATGCCCTGACTCAAAGGCGGACCAATACGGCTTCCATTTCTAATGTATGGTAAAGGGGTATGGACTTGCAGGCAGAGTTGATTTATGGATCAATGCAGCAATCAAATCGTCCTAGACCTATCAGGGTGATACACAGAAGATTTGGCAAGGGTAATTGAGGTTTTTGTGGCCATCAAAATATGGATGGGTAGAAGCTCACTCACTCTAAATGATAAAAAGACCAAAAATCTGATCTTAGGTACTGATGCTAAATTGAAAAAACTTGATCCCAATACAGTGCATCTATCTTTGAAGGCTACATGATTCGGGTCTTGGAACATGTAAAAACTTTGGGGGTTCTTCTTTGACTCCCTATTAACCTTCAAAAAGCATGTTTCATATTTGAGCTCCTCTTGTGCTTAAACAATACATTTACTTTGGCAGATCCGTCCCTACTTATCCAAAATAAACCGAGCACTAATTCCAACCGCTACGATAAACACAAAACTAGACTACTGTAATAGTCTTCTTGTTGGAACAGCTCAAACCAACATTAAAAAGCTTCAAGTGATTCAGAATGGGGCAGTTGTGCAGTTTGTGGTATGGAACGGAGGGTATGTATCTCTGTATCCTGTTAGTAGCTCCACTGGCTCCCTCTTCAACAGAGAATCTACTTTAAAGCATCTAGAATGATATATAACCAATTGGATGGTAATGCCCCACATTATCTCATTTCACAAATTGAGCACCAATAAGGTTAATCTGCATTCAAATAAGGAGGACTTTCTGATTCAGCCATGCTATTTCTTGAAGAGGTTTGGGGGAATCGGCATCGATTCCTGGTCTCCTACCATATCGGAAATCTTACCGCTATCACTCAGACTGGTTCCCTCTATCGCTCACTGTTTAAGAATACTTGTTTGACAAAGGAGATAAGTGAGAATTTTGGAGAACAGTCCCCATTTTCCTCTTTGATTGTTTCCTATTCTAAGTCTTGTGAGCGTCTTGAGGCCTGCAGGCATGTTGGTGAAATGCAAAAAATCTATCGAATACAATACAATACGACCAGAGGCCCATTCTAGTCTGATAATACTATAATTAGCCATAAGGGCCTGGGCCACCATAGGGCTGGAAGGGCTGGCTAGTCAAGTTTCTGTGATACTAGTCACATCAAGATGATATGAGAGGAGAACATGACCGTTCAGTGAATATGCCACTAACAACCGAGCGTTAAACATTAGGCATGACACATTGTTATGTTGTACCAAACTCCTAAAGGAAGTAGGAGTAAGCGAGAACCCCCTGGGCCGGATCAAGTCATTAGGTACTAACTGTAATAGCAGCTCCTGTGATAAAGTTACAGGGCGAACAGTATAACATGTGGCGCGCCAAGACAGTCACCACAGTCCATCCGCAGCACGCTCAAGCACAGGTGGGATTGTCTTTTGCTTGCCTTAAGCGTGCATTAGGCGCACCCACTGCACTCGGCCGTTGCTCTGTCGCATAAATGAGTGTCAGGAAAGTCACGTGACTGCCCTGCTGGCAGACACAGAGAAAAGACTCCACTCTCCAGCATGGCAGAAAGAAATAGATATATTCAGCAACCAGCCAGAGGTAAATGTGGAAAGTTTGGGGGAAACGGATAAAAAAAAACGCAATTATGCAATTTTTTAAAATGCCGTCACATACAATATCAAATCAAAATGAAGCGAACAGTGCCCAGCAGCTTCCTGAAGAGCCCCAACTCAGAATGTGGTCCCACCTTATATTGCCCACTGATGCCAGTGGGACCTTGAGTACTGACGCCTGCTTAGTTGAGCATGCTGAGAAACAGGTGTTACCACAGGTGTTACTGGACATGGGGGCTGAAAGGTGAACCAGAGGGGCATTGGAACTAACTGTCTCTGCGCTTCTCAATCCCTGTTTTCATGGCCGAAGTTAGTGATCTGTCGAGATGGCTGCTCCACTAGCCAGCTATTGTGGGACTATTACAATCCTGTATCCAACTATCATTTAGGAGAAATGATTATCTCCTGATAAATAGCCGGTTAGGTAGCACAGCGAGTAGACCGCACAAGTTGATATCCATGCAATTCTTAAAATCTCCACAGATTATACTTTATGAACAACCTTCTGCTGAACTACAACTCCCAAGATATCCAGAGTCACCAAAGATGCCGTCAGGCCATTGAGATGGAAAGCGGGCTCAAAGCTGCTAATAGATTGCGCGGCAGCCATTTTCTACAGGCCATATAAGAGCAGTGTGTCTACAGTCACACACCGCCAACACTGGGAATCATTTCATTAACCCATTTTTGAGTTCTAATATCACTTAATTCCTCCAAATGTCCCACCTCCAACCTTGTGCTATGTTGCTGCAGGGTATATTATGTTAGCATGTTTTGTACAGAACAGTGTTAACCACATCATTGCTTCTTGCAGATAAGAACAGAAACAGGGCCCATAACCAGGGCACACTTCATGAATGGATGTATATATGTATGCTTAGTATGCCTTTATTCAAGTTTATTTACATAAGAAGAAATAATACAATAACATGTGTACAGGAAAGAAACATTCCCAAAATGTGTATGATATTCAAACACAAACGAATCAGTATAGTGATGACAAACAGTACTGTGCGTGTAATTCATGAAATGCTTTAAAAAAAAAATAATAACATTTAAAAAAAGTTGAACAGCACCTTAGACGGATATCTAGTGGCAAAGAGTTCCACAGTTTATGTGGCAGTAACTGAAAAGTAGACAAACGAGAAGCGGCAGTTGTAAAAATGTGCTTGTTTTGTAATTTAAACAGAATAATTGTTGGTATCTTGATTTGACGTTAGGCCAAAATATATGTAGGGGTATAAATAATGTTCTATAATGATGACACCGTATCAATACTCAAGTAATGTCTAATGCAAGAGGCTGTATCTAAACATCAACAAAGAAATTTAAATTAAAACAAGTTTGACACTGAAGAAAAAAAAAAACGAGAAGTGGCACCGGGATGTTGCTGAACAGGATGTCACCATTGAGAGGCAGATGGTAAGGATTTATAATGATAGACTGAAATAAGCTTTTTTTAACAGTTTTTAGTTTATAAAGAAATGTACCAAATAAAGTAGTTTACTTAATGTGTCCTTCTCTTGGACATGTCGGTTTTATTTATTTGTGTAATGTTGATATGTGAAAATCTATTTTGAACTAAAACACAAATAAATAAATAAATAAATAAATACACACATCTAAAAAAAATCATACTGAAATTAAATGTGTAAGATAAAAAGGAGCAAGTCCAAACATACTTTTATAAAGAATATGAAGCAAATGTACCTCAAAAGCATTTTAAATTTGCCAAATATGAAGAAAGATGGGTATTAGGACATAGTGGGAAAAATGTTCCTAACACATAAGTGGTGGATAGATTGAAGAGGAAACAAAGCATCATATAAAGAACACTAATTCAACCAGGAAAGAACTAATGTCTGAAGTAGTAGCAGCAGTGATTTTGTAAAAGAAAAGGTAAGTAGATGATAAATTGTTTTTAATGTTCTATAGCTGTAAATGCCAGCTTCAAGTAACAGCAAACCTCTTATCCTGAAAATCAAAAGACGAATCACTAATGAACCCAAGATTATGGGCTGAGGAAGAAATAGGCACCTGGAGAGGAGGAAAATAAATAAATTATAGATATGAAAAATCACAGCAGCAGGAAAAAAAAAAACTCTCAGTTTGTTAGGATTAAGATATAGATGGAAATGAATGATCCTATAGCAAGTAAACATTGTGATAACTGTTGATGCAACAACTCTGTAAAGGAAGGAAAATAATAAAAATGTGTTTGTCACCTGTATACAAATGAGCTTGAAGAGAACCTGAAGAAATATCTCATGCCAAATGAATGTTCAACAAATAAATAAAGGGGGCTTAAGACCTGAACCGTGCGGGACACCAAATGATAAGGAAAGAAAAAAACAACATTAAACCTTTCCAAGAACCCAGAACAAAATGATTAGACAACTAAGATGAGCACTACAGCCAAGATGACGCAAACATACCGGGAGAAGAAAGAGCATAAGGATTAATAGAAAATCAACAGTTTGAAATGCAGCGGACAGATCCAAAAAAAACAGGACAGTTTGTGTTCATTTCATCTGTTAGAGGTCATCAGAAACAGCAATAATAGCTGTTTCTGTTGAACGCTCTGGATGAAAGCTTGACTACGAAGGAGGTAAAGGTTGATCAAAATAAAGATAGGTTGAAACTTAAGAATAAACAATTCATTCCTGAAGTTTAGGCAATCAAGGTAAAAAAGGACATAGGAGGAAAATGAGACAATTGGGACTCATTCAGGTCAGCAGATTATTTAAGAAGAGGTATAATAATGGCAGCTATAACTAAACTTATCCTTAGAAAGAGATGGATTGAATAGTGTCACCAAATAAGACAAGGATAAGGAAAATAACAATATTTAAAGGATGTGGAACAAAGTCAAGGGAAGCAGGGAAGCACTATAATTAGGATGAATAATGTGATTATAAGTGTCTTGATTATAATTTGACAAGAAGGAAGGTAAAGAGAATTGAAATTAAAAGTGGGAAGAGTGAACCGAATGAGAAAAGGTCGATCGTATAACCCAATTTTAGTTATAAAATAAGAAGCTATGGCGGGGAAGAACTTTGTGAAGAAACAAGAGCATGATAAAAACTATACTTATCTACCTTCAAAGTAGTGGACAATCTCATCTGAAAAGAAGAACACTAGGCAAATTTGCTGTAGGTTTAGTTTCACTTCAAAAACACTCAGCTTTACAGACATGTGAAGCATGATTTTATAAAGGTAGCCCGAGACGTGAACATGTATGTGATGGCTGTAAAACAGATTCAGGGCATAGAGTGTTCAGGGAAGTCTGTATTGTAGTAGAACAAAAAGCATTGAATAGAGAATCTCTCTGAGCATTTGCTAATTTGGGAGCTAGATGGACAGATGATAGAACAGAGTCATCTAAAGAGTCAATAGAGAGTAGCATCATGGTGAAGTCAAGAAAAGGAAACAGTTTAGAAGAACGCGAAGCATGGGTAAGGACAAAGGAGAAGAAAGCAAGACATGGTTAGCAAGGGAAACATATATAGAGCAAAGTGTTTCCAAATTAGATATATTGGAATTGGCAAAGATACAATCCCAAAGACCTTTATTTCTGTGTGTGGAGAAAAAGGAAAAAGAGGAAGGTCAGAAGCCGTAGTAAGAAGCAGGGTAGTGCTCAATAAAGGACATGACTGGGCATTAGAGGGCAGAACATTAATATTAAAATCACCAACAGCAAAAAAAAGGAGACAGAAAGGTAATTTTCTTTTTTTTTTTCTAATTGTGTCATTAGTTTAGAAAACCTTTAACACATTGTATACAAATCAATCTCTCCATATGCACAATAAAAAAATAATAATCAATTAATCAGAAACCCAAGCACATTCAGTCACTGTGTATACCAGACAAACAACCTGTTCCCAAGGCAGATTCCGCTCAAAACCAAAATGCAGCCATACTATTACATATATGTAACTTCACCCAACATGCATTGTACATGGGATTAAAAACAATCTAGAGCAGGTATCAGTGAGGTATTCTGTCCTCCCATCAACCTGTCCCAAAACCAACTACAACCCAAACTTTATTCACCATTCCAAAATCTTCCGAAATACAACTCCTTCTCAGAATGCATACCAGGGAAGCACAGTATCCAGTGTTTAAGTGTCTCAACTGGCTCGTTATCAGATAATCTACATGCACATTCCGTTGATGGTAGTCCACCAATTCGGTCCCATCTATCCAAAGATCCTAATAGATTGAAGCAACAACACATGTAGACTGCTCAGCATTTAAAGCCAGCACATGTTACAGTATAATCCGGCAGAGTCAGGTGTGGTCTAAATTTTGTCTTGGACAAGACCTAGATTTTCGTAATAGATTCCTAAAGAATCAGGGGAGATGATACACAATTGGAATAGCTGCAGAATCAGTAGAAGAAACAAAAACAAACTGTTACTTAAAGAAGAAAGACATGGTAACAAAGTGGGAGCAGCATTTAGAGTTCACTGGGGTTAGTAGAAAATATCAACCCCACCACCAATGCCGAATAATCAAAGAGTATATAAAAAACAAGGCATAAAAGAAATCCGAATATCAACAGTATGACCCTTTAACAAACATACCCATAGTTTCTGTTATAATAAGAAATGACAATTTAAGAGACAAGAAAACATCCAATACAGTCTCATATTTGCTGACAATGGAACATCTATTCCAAAGACATAATTGTAAAGCAATAAACTGCGCACAACAAGTTGAACAAATGGTTTATTGCTTGTAGGGATAAACTGGGTAGTAGAGACCCCCAACCATCTGCACAAGTAGACTGACTCCTCAAAGAATACCATTCTAACACAAAGCTCAGGATTGCTCCGATGTCATCAATAGCTAGGATTCCATCAGTAGAACAAGGAATGGAAATCAGATAACACATTAACATATAATAGAAAAGACATCAACATAACAGACCCCCTCCCTTATCTGAACACCAAATTTCTATTTACACAAAACAATTTATAATACATGTAATTCGAACGATGACATTATATAGAGAAAAAGGTGTCTGTTTGCTCAGCAATTTTACCTCCTCACCTTCGCAACCCTTGACAGGTTCCAGACCTGTCCACTCTCCAATTTCACAGAACGGTCAAAAACTTGTACAACCTTAACCGCATCCGAATACAACGGATCACCCTTTTTCTTTATAACAGCTTTCCTTATTCTAACTAGATCGCCCACTTCAACTATAGTCTTCTTTCTTGGAAATTTTTCATTAATTTTCTCAGCACACTTCCTCTTTCGTTCATCCATATTCCTTTTCACTTCATCCACCACCTCATCCGTTTCTCTGGACCGGCCTAACCAAGCTGGGGATAACATCGTGTTACTCCTCCGTCCTCTCATTAATTCAAATGGACTCACTTTTGTTTCGGCATTAGGAGCCATCCGCAACGCATACATTCGTTCCTTTACTGCAACTTTCCTGTCCAACCCACACGCATTGGCATTCCTAATACCTTCCATTATACAGCGGTTGACCCTCTCGATCATACCATTGGCTTGAGGGTAATACAATGCAGTCTTTTTATGCTTGATTCCTCATCTGTACATGTACTCTTGAAAGAAACCTCCAGTAAACTGTGGACCGTTGTCCGTCAACACACTCCTTGGCAAGCCCTCTCTCTCAAATATCTCTTCCAGAAATGCTACAATAGATTGACCCGTGACTTCTCTCAATATTTTGAACTCCGTCCACCTTGAAAACATATCTACTATGGCCAACACAAACCTACCACGACCTCTGCCCATATCCACTGGGCCTAAGATATCCATGGCAAGGTCTTGCCACACACCCTTAGGACCTTCAACTCCTTTCACAGGTTGCACTACAGCAGATATGCTGTTCCCTGACTTTATGCAGTCTACACATCCTCCCACTGTTTTCTCAATCTCGCGGTCCATACCCGGCCACCAATAATCGGCCTTAATTACTCCCTTGGTTTTATACGTACAAATATGGCCTTGATGCGCAATAGCAATTCGTTTTTTTTCTAAAACATACTGGAACAACAAGCTTATCCCATCGATATATTAGACCATTCTTCACAGATAATTCCTATCTCACCTCCCACAAAGCCCGCTCTTCTCCAGATAACAATCTTTTCTCTGGCCAACCATCCTTGATAAAATTGGTTATCCGCCTCCACATTTCATCAGACAACAATGCTTCAACCCATTCTTCTTTGTGAAGTACAACTTACACCGTAGCAAATACCATACTTTGAACTTCAACAGGCTCCTTCTCATCTTCCTCATCACTAATCCTTACTCTAGATGCATGATCGGCCTGCACATTGTCCTTACCGGCTACCACTTCAATGTTAAACTTGTGACATTGCAATCTTGTCACCCAACAGGCAACTCTCCTTGAAACTTTGTCCAACCCTTTGCTTTCAAATATAGCCTTCAGTGGCTTGTGGTCTGTTCTTAACACAAATTCCTGACCCCACACAAAGTTTTTCAGTTTTTCTATACCCCAATGGCATGCCAAAGCCTCTTTTTCCAAAACCGAGTACTTCAATTCAGGACCTCTCAACATGTGCGAGACATGTAACACCACGGATTCTGCACCATCCATTCCCACTTGCGACATAACCACTCCAATACCAGTTTCACTCGCATCAACATACAAGATTGTCCTTGTTTTAGTATCATACATGGCTAAGGGTTTTGCCATATCAATCTCAGACTATCTCAACAAATTCCTTTTCACACTCTGCATTCCAAACAAATTCCACTCCTTTTCTCAACAATGCTCTCAGCAAGGTAACCTTATCTGCATATTTTTCAATGAAACGATGGTAAAACTCTATTGTCCCCAAAAATGAACGTAACTCTGCCTTATTCTTTGGAGACTCCATTCTTTTAATTCCATCTACCAACACTTTTTTGTGCCTTAAACCTTCCTCCGATATTTTGTGTCCTAAATACTCTACTACTTGAGTAGAAAAGACACATTTCTCACTTCGTAAGGTAATACCTTGTGTTCTGAAAATTTCTTAAACCTTATTGAGTTTCCTTTTTAAATCTTCTTCAGTACTGCCACAAACCAACACATCATCCTGGAAGCACCAAACATTGTTAATACCTTTGAATAATCCATCCATGACTTTTTGGAAAACTGATGAAGCTGATATTAATCCGAAAGGCATGCGCCGAAACTGGTAAATGCCTTTGTATGTGATAAAAGCCGTCAGTTTTTGTGACTCAGCATCAAGGTTAATCTGATGATAGGCGCTCGCCATATCCAATTTGGCAAAGTATTTGGCATTTCCTATCCTAGACAGAAGTTCTCCCATATTTGGAAGGGGATGGCGGTCAGCAACCACACATCGATTCAATTTTCTTAGATCTATGCATACTCTCAAATCCCCACCAGACTTTTTCACAACAACCACAGGGGAAATCCATTCAACCGCCTTCGCTGGTTCAATAATGCCAGCTTTCTCCTGTTTCTCCAACTCCACTCTCACAGCATCACGCAATGACATCGGTAACGGTCTAAGTTTTGCCGCCACGGGCCTGGAACCCTCCTTCAGCACAATTTTGTGAATCATCCCTTTCAAACACCCAACGCTATTATTAAACACATCTGGATACTTGGCAATGAAACTTTTAGAACTATCATCCAAACTACAGTCCATGGATAGTTTTTCTACATTTAACACTTGTTCTTTACTATTGGGATCTAATTTAATACAAAGTCCCCTCTGTTCTCTCCATCCCAACAGCGTCTCACCCTTCTTGGTGATATATATTTTTCCGCGCGTAACCCTGTCTTTAAATTTAAAAGTTGCAGGACAACATCCTACCACATCGATCCTACTGCCACTATAGCCCCCAGGTATCTTGTCTGATGGGCTTAAATCATTCATCCTACCTCCCAGCACATTTTCATACACCACCCTTGACATCAAAGTGATTTTGGAACATGAGTCCGCTAACATTTTAACTTGGCAACTATTCACTTCCACCCAAGCTGAAGGATGCTCGCATTCATCCATTCCGGAACATTGAACCATATTCACAGTAACAATTTCATTTTCTGAACCTTCATATTCATCTGAGGATGGCCCATCTGGCTCCTCAACCAACATAACGCTCCTCCCAGCACCAACACTGTAATTGGCACAACAATTTGCAAAATGTCCCCATCTTTTACAGATGTTACATATAGCTCTTCTTCCAGGGCAGATCGGATAATTAGATAGGTGGCGGGCACTCCCACACCTAAAACACAGGCGCTCCTGTCTCCTTTTTCCCACTTGTACATTTTCTTCTTGCACAGATTTATTTGCTATTTGGTTACCATTACCACTCTTGCTTTGATACATGACAGTCGATTTGGCCGTTTTGCCCTTCTTTTTCTTTTGGTCTTTTACGGTTTCTATCCTCTTGTCACCTACTTTCAAGACCTCAACCTGTTGGACAGCTTTGGATTCTTTCACAGCAGGTTTTGCCACACATTTCAAAGTATGCTCAATTCTTTTTGCAATCCCAATTACTTCATCTAAGCAAGGGTCACCTTTTAGCCACACTTCCTCTCTGATCCTGTCATTGGCACAATGTAACATGAACTGATCTCTAATATGTTCATCTAGACTTACACCAAATTTGCAGTTCAGTGATAAATGCCTAAGCGCAGTGATGTATTCCTCTACAGTTTCACCCTCATGCTGAGATCTCATACCAAAGTGATAGCGTTCCAACACAGTACTTATCTTTAGTTCAAAATGTTTATCCAGTTTTGCCAATGCTGCATCAAAGTCATTCATACCTTCCTCAACACCCAGTTCGCTCAATTCAGGTAAAGTTTCAAAAATGTGCTCCCCCTCATACCCCAGAAGATGCATAAGCATAGCCAACTTTCTTTCTACTGACATGCCATTGCCACATGTGGCTTTCACATAATGGAGAAAACCTTTTTTCCAGGGCCCCCATTTAATTCTCGGGGGGCCCGGGGTCGGTAAAAACATCTGGGGACCCGGGATTCCGGATACAGCCATGGTGCCAATCCAAGTCTGTAGTGCTCTCCGAAATCAGCTACCAATCCACCAAAAGCAAAAAACAGAATGTCACTCACTTGCCACCTGCAGCCAATGTTTCAAAATATAAGCGCTCACCTCCTGTAAAAACACTGCTCTCCTCTTAACAATTCCACCATGTGATATCAAAACCAAACATGCGCAATATTGCTTGCAGGTCTCCAGAAGGTAAGCTCAGAGAAGGTTCAGCGCACTTTCCCTTCAGTCCAACGTTGTAGGCCATGTCGGGGGGGGCAGCTCCTCACCCGTAGGCCTGGCGGTTGGAGGTCTCAGTCCGGCTCCAGCTCCTCAGCTCCGGATAACTACTCCCACTCGAGCTGCTGCTTTCCTCTTGCAGCACATCCCATCCTCGTCGCCAATGTAAAGCAATAAACTGGGCACAACAAGTTGAACAAATGGTTTATTGCTTGTAGGCATAAAATGGGTAGTATAGACCCCCAACCATCTGCACAAGTAGACTGACTCCTAAAAGAATAACATTCTAACACAAAGCTCAGGATTGCTCTGATGTCATCAATAGCTAGGATTCCATCAGTAGAACAAGGAATGGAAATCAGATAACACATTAACATATAATAGAAAAGACATCAACATAACAATAATGCCAATAAAGTGGTCTTAGATAACATTAGAAAAGTTGACGGTGGTCATGTGAAGTCCATGATTAGACACACGAACACGAATCTGCATAAGGAGTGACAACATTACACGCAAACCTAAAAGAAAACATAAAAGAATCATCTTCATAAGCTGATCTGATCTCTGTCATTCTGAACTGTAGGCGCCCGACAAGAGAAGGAGACGCAAAACGAGGGACATAGACCGATTGCAACTAGATGAACTTGTTTCAGAAAATAAACACCCACATGCGTTCAATTCGACTCTGAGAGCTACCAGTGTAAAGAGTGGAGGGGTAGGGAAAGACAAGCCATGTGATTGACGAGCAACAGAAATTTAGTGGCAGCATTCTGGAGCGCCTATAAGAAGACAGAGAAGATGATTTGCCAGCCCTAATTGAATACTACAGAAATAATCCAGGTGTGGCAGCACCAAAGATTCTGTAGATGGAACCCAGCATTGGGTGGGAAAATATTGATACATTCCTCTGACTGTCCTTATATGGGAGAGTTCCTTCCTCACCACGGTGGAGACCTCCATACTTAGTGTTAAGTCGGTTTTGATCAGCTCAGTCATGGATTCGCTAAAGTCAGGGGATCAAGTGGGGCAATACACTCTGGTAGTGGTGGTCCATTAGAATGATGTTTTAAAGGAAGCAGTTAGTTTTGGCCCTCAGAAGTCTATAGTAGGCAGAGTGTGCCGCATGCCTGCATAATGCAGGGTTTTGCATAGTGCAAGTGCCACGTCAGTCCATCGTGCAATGGAAAATGCCTCCCGATCGAAGGGTGATCACTTGAAGATCTGAATTCCTTAAGATAACAAGACAAGGAGAGCACTTGGCACATTCGGCTCATCGGTTCGCACGTTCCTGAGATCATCCACCACCCAAGGTGCTAAGCGTTCAGCTTCAAGGTCTCAGGCACTGGGTACCAATCTCAAGTGGGACATGGAAGGGTTCTATGTCATATCACCAACTGTCATTTTTACGACTGGTGTTTTTGCAAAGATGTTTTGCCAAAAAAGAAGTCATCGAAATATGTTGTGTCCCCTCCCCCACCAATTTGTAACTGTTCCCGACACCCCCAAACACTTATCTGACCTTTCAACACCCACCCACCAAAATGTCAATGATTTGTTCAGCAAAGCATATTTGTTGGGAAAATAAAAACAGTTGTAAAAACAACTGTTGATGAAACAGCGCTGTACCCATGGGAGTTGGGCTATCAGAAACCGTGTCTGCTATCCCTGGGCTGTGTGGCATAGATTAAGCTCCTAAATGTGGTTTTTATGGAGCTCTACTCTGAGCGACTTTGTTCTGAATACAACTCCCAGAATGGCCACAACCAGAGTAACCATGGGTGTCTGCATGGTAGACAACTCTGCTAGACTCTGCGGAGGGCTGAGGTTGTAACCGTGAAATCGGCACTCTGGACTGCCTAATCTGTGACGCGATGGGCTGGTGGTGCCGCACACGATGAATGATGTTCTAGGAGGCGGGGTCTCAATAAAACGATTGAGGAAGTATCAAGTATCGAAGACTGAAAACCAACTCATCTGGAGTCAAGGGAAGTTTCCCACTGCACCTGACTCATGAGGAGTGGCTCAGAATACTACCAGCAACCTCTATAATTGAAAGGGCAGCACTGAACTGGAAGGCAGAAGAAAAGCGGTCCAAAGCAGTGAGGCTGAAATATTTGGGGCAATTTGCATAGGAACTATGTGTCAGGTATGCAGTAGACTCTCACAGGATTCTAACTGGGTAGGCACACCATTGCCTGCGGTAATACTATAATAAATATATGCCCATATGGTCTCCATTAGTGACTTAGGGTAAGGCTCTGTCTATCATGTAATAATACTTTCCTGTGTGATAATCTTTTTTTAATTGACATTGGGGGTCATTCCGAGGTTGGAGGTAAGGGATTACCGGCGCCTGTAAGGGCACCGATGGCGGTAATCCCTTACCTCCGTATTCCGAGTTCCCTTTGCGGGTCCCTCTTTACCTCCTGCTTTTAGCAGGAGTAAATTACGAGACCCGCAAAGTGACCTTGGAGTAAATTACGGCACCGTAATTTACGGTGCCGTAATTATCTCCTTCCCCATTCCCATTGAGCCCTATGGGGCAGAAATGGGGATGGGGAAGGGCTATGGTGAATGTGGAATTACCAGTCCATCCAACCTTGGAATGGACCGGAAATTACTCCATTCACCATGCCGGTATTCCATGGAGTAAATAGCTGGAGTGTAATATAAAACGAGAAATGGGGGCAGCTCGACAGTGTCTGGATCTCTCAGCTAGCTAAATCATGTGCAGCACTGGACACATATAGTGGTGCAATCTGGAGGTGCATGGGCGTGGGGCTATTTCACCCGCCATGAGCATATATACCGCACAAGCAAAGGCTGCAGCATTATATGGAGCAGAGATCTGGGGCCATGCTACAATCGAAAAGCTGAATGTGGTAGAGAGAGGCTTTCTTAAACGGGTGCTTGGCCTACCACTCCCATGTCCCGGCATACCAATGTATCTAGAACTCCAGCCAGCTTATTGCAGGCAACAGGTTGCCTGCCAGGCAATTGCTGCTCTTAGGCCTGCTGTGTATTGGATCAGGGCATGTACCACACCAGAGATCAGGGTGTACCTTCAGGCTATATCACATCTGCTTAAATCAGAGAGCTGTCTCTCCCTGCCGTGGTTTGTACATGTCAAAGGGTATCTGACTAGTCTTCACTTGGAATCCTATTGGACAAATCCATCAGACATACCACCAGGCTCCACTAACAGGTTCAAGAGCATAGTGTGGGAGCAACCACATAGGATATGATCAATGCCTGTGGCAATTTGGTCACTGGGACCATTATCTATAATACATAGTTTCTGGGGTTCGAACACTATCTGGATGTGGTGACACCCCCCATGCCAGATGACTGTACACGAGGTTTAGGCTGGGCCAACTTAATTTGGCTTATCGTACAGGTAAATGGGAAGTGGGCAGGAATGACACATTTCAGGCTTGTTGTAAGGCTAAAGAGACCCTATTGCATATTCTTGTTTTTCTGCGAGATGTATGCTGGTATGAGGAACAAATACCCAAAACACTTTGTAATAACTATGGCATACTTAGAACAAGGGATGCTTTATCATTATTTCTACACTCCCAGAATATAATTATTGTACATTTTGTGGCGTCCTACCTTTCTCAGGCATGGCGTGTGAGGTCAAAGGTCCAAATCAATGCTGGGCCCAAGTAATGAACTGGTGTCAAGCGCAGGGATGGCTGACCTGGCCATGCACATACTATGAGTCTGCCGAAAAAATGTACTATGAGTCTGCCAAAAAACTCATTATATTGGCATCCCAGTAGAGGCGTCGACAATGAGTATTTCATTGCTTGGCCGCCGCTGGGCTTGTAATTAAGCTGCTGGTCGGGTCCTTCTCCTGGAGAGTACTCGATCCGCTTTCAGTACTTACTTAAGAACCATAGATCCCAGATACTCATGGTAGATAGATAGCATCCAAACAGAAAAGTGTGCTAATCGTTTTCATTTCTTTTTGTAAAAGAACTGGGAGGAAGGGTACTGCTTAGGATGAAAGCAAGAGCTGCAGCAAACAGGGGATTTAGAGGAAAAGACCGAGCAGACGCAAAATAAAATGAGCTGGCATCACGAAAAGGGAAGTAAAATCGTTCCAGCCAGAATGAAGGTCTGGAAAAGAAGATAGTGAGGACCCGCATCCACAGGAAACAAAAAAAAATAAAAAAAATAAAAATAAAAATGAAACACAACCATTGGCAATGACAATAGTTTTGCCGTTTCCTGTTGTTCTTTGCATTATGCATTTGTAGGCACCAGGGTGCAAGGGGGAGAATTCAAAGTTGCAAAGGAGGGTGTGATATGGGGTATAGGTGTGCAATGGAATTAGAAGGTGAATAGAAGAAGGGATGAGGCTATTGATAGAGGGTGCAGTGGTGATGAGCAAGAGGAAATATGAGCAAGAAAAGGTGAGAGTGTAAGAAACCAGCTCTGAGAGAGATAGTGACAATGCAGAGAGAGACAGCATAGAACGAGCCAGCAGAGAGAGAGAGCGCAGAGAAATAAAAATGCAGAGCTAGAGAGAGGATGTAGAGAGAGGGCAGACAGAGAGAGAGTGAGCAGAGAGAGATTGAGAGTGCAGAGAGAATGACAGACAATATAGACAGCGCAGAGAGAGACAAAGAGCGATAGACAGAGACCATAGATAGTGCATTGAGAGAGAGACAGAACAGAGAGAAAAACAGGGCCTCATTATATGTTTGCCGTTCCGGGAACTACAGTACCGGTAAGCTTGCCTGTATTATAGTTCCCAGACCGGCAAACTACGAGTGGTGCTCGCAGGTGATTTTCTGCCCGCCAGGTCGGACCGGGCAGGCAGAAAGACACCTGCGAGCACAGCATGTCAGATCCACCGGCACCATTATAAACATTGCCGGTGCATCCAACCTCCCCATTCCCTTTCAGCCCTCTGGGGCCGAATGGGAATGCAGAGCTTCTTTTTTCCTGCACCCGCAAATGGGCAATTACAGGGTTCAGCAGGCCCGTAATGACCCGGTAATTGCCCATTCGCGGGTGCCGGAAACAATTGCAGGATTGGTAGCAGCCTGCCGCTATTACCGGCAAGGCTAACACCAAACTTGTAATGAGGCCCAATGCAAAGGGAGAGAGAGCGTAGAGGGGCAGCGCAGAGACAGGACATAGTGGGGGAAAGTGGCAGGGCAGAGAGGCCAGGGCCACAGCTGTGCACTGCCATTGATAGTGGAGGTGGGGATGGATTGACCATATGCATGCAGACAAGGCCCAGACAACTGCTGAAGGGATACAGACTGATGTGGATTGCAGGGGCGTGCTGTGCCAGAGGGGAGCCTGGAGACACAGGCTCTCGGGAGGTTGTGTGTACAATGGCCCCTGTGTGGAAGATACCCTTGAAGTGTACATGGTGCTTGTCACCTTGGCTGTTCCCACCCTGCCAGCCCCCTTGGGAGGGCAGGGCCACAGGTGCGAACTGCCATTGAAAGTGAATGCGGGGATGGATGGGCAAGAGGCGTGCAGTCAAGGCCCAGAACAATGCTGAAGGGAGACACACTTATGTGGATTGCAGGGGCGTGGTCTGCAAGAGGGGAGCCTAGAGACACTGGGTTTGGCACCTTGGCTGTTTATAATGGAAGGGGGATGGATTGCTGTGGTGGAGGTGAGCATAAAAGGGCATCATCCGTTGTTGCATGTGTTCAGGAGGAGAGGAATTCACTGACGGGCCCATAGGTCAGTGCTCACCCTCTAGAACTTGTAAGACAAGATAGCTGCACCATGTGAGGACAGGGGGTGCAGGATTTACTTACTCCAACATGACTCAATAATGTAAGTAAGTTGGCAAAGGGAAGTCTGTTTAATGACAAGTACATCAAACAGAGAAACAAATGGAAATCAGCAGCATTGCTATCACCTGTCTCGCTCCGACTACCTCGAACTTCAGTTGAACAGCAATTCTTATAGGCAATATTCGTCATCATTGCCATTTAACTCTACAAAAACTCGACATGCAATATAATTGGTTAGGAAAGTTAACTTAAGTATAGGTGCTATATCTTTATATGATAATAGGGCATGCAGATTGGATAACTCTTATCGGTTGGGCGTCTACGCCCATCCCACTACACCACACATGATTGACATCACTACTAGTACAACGTCTTATTGGTTCTACTATCTATAGGACTCCAGATACCTTGGTCCATTGTGATTGGGCAGGTTACACCCCTAGACATAAATGCCTGTTTTAATTAGCAGTATGCTGAATGGACACCCAGGTGCCTGGTGTCCCAAGTTTCACCCTGCCTCCTTTCCATCAATCAGTGTTTTAGGGCGATGTGTCAATTAGTTGGCTAAGGATGGCCTTGAAACTGTAGTCTCTTATCGGGAAAAGTTATGGCATCCTTGGGTCCTGGATGACATTAGGCGGTGGTACTTCTTCGCGCCTGGCTGGTCACATGTTAGAGTTCACCATGAATCTGCTTCAGTTTCCAGCTTTTAGTGCATTTAATTCTGTTTCAGCCTCACCACCTGCATGTGCCCCCCTTATCTTGTTCTTCATGAGGCAGGCTGGTAAGCTGTGAAGTTTGAGTCTTGTTAGCTGATGCTCTCCTCCCTTTCTCTGGTTGACCTCGATTTCCTAGGCATGAGCTGCTCTTTGTTGAGTTTCGATTCCGCTCTTTCTCTTGCCTTTGGCTGGGTTACGAAACTTGGCCTGGTAGGCCTCTGGCAGCCTGGGTACATTTCTGCTTTTACAAAATGGAGTCAGACTTGTATAATGTACCTTATTGAGGTAGATATATGGTTGGCGCTTGCCGCTGTATCTTCTACTAAGCATTGCAAGCAGTATCGATATCTTTAGCTTCTGGCGTTCCAAGCCTATTTACACACATTCAACAGGTCGGTTGCTTCCATCTTGTCTCGTAGCAAGTTTCCTCACGTTTTAACATCGTCTCTTCTCTGTGTCCATTCCGTTTATTTTCGTAGTTACTCTTACTGGCGTGCTATCTTCGATAGCTGCTTTTGTTCATTCTCGAGTCTGCTCAGGCCCTTGAGTCATTTCGGCTCGCCTTCAATTAGGGCTCTTTGGGTCTCTTCATGGACCGTCTGTAGGTACTCTTCGTTTCGTATCACAGGCTGGTACGGCTGTCTGATAGGGTACAATGCTGCCCAGGGTTGTCTGGTTATGGGCGCTTCAACAGGTATGGATCTTCTGATGTATACTGGGCAGAGTCCCAGTGCAGCTCCTTGTTGGTTAATATGCTCCTCATATGTCACATACCTTGGTGAGTATGCTCCTGGTACCTCAAAATGAGGGGAAGGGGTGCAGGCCATGTCTGGGACCTCCTCTGCACTCCCCCCTCTGGTTGGTTCATCGACCACTTCTGCAACCTCTTTTGCATTTATTTATTTTGATTCTTCGGTGTCATATTCATCATCTTCAGGGTTTGTACATGATGGTGTGAATGTGTGAGCCTTTGGAGTCCATATTTTTATCACTCCTTTCAAACTCCCTGCTGTTTTCACATTTTCATCTTTGTTCCATGTCATTAGCTGGCATTGTCCATTTGGGCTGCAGTAGATCCATTTTCCTTCATACCTTCTTCGTTTCTTAGGGTATGTGAACCTTGTTCCTTCTGGCGCAAATTTGCTGGCCTTCACAAAGTCTCTTATTTCTTCATCAGTCAGGTCTCTGGGCTTCCACCCTGGCTCGACATCAACCATTATTTTCATCCCTATGGCTTTCTTCGCAGTTTTCTGGCACTGTGTAATGATTATCTTGATAACACAGAATCCTAGCAATACCATTGCTATTAGAGCTCACAGAAACTTGAATATATCTGCCATCCATTGTGGGACCCACGAGAATAGGTCTCCAAACCAGCTGTCATCGTCCACTTCATCTCTTTCATCGATCATCTGGATTTTCAGGTTTGTCAACATGCTTATGGCCTCTGTTAGGGTTCCGTTTTCTTCATCGTGTGATGGTACAAATGTGCAGCATGATTCTCCGATTTTTGCACAAACACCTCCATCCATTGCAGTGATCATGTCAAGCACATATCTTTATTGGAGGGTCATCAGTCCGATTGCTCTCAGCTCTTCTTTGATCATGTTGAATCTTTTTATAGTGGTATTGATGGTCTGCAATAACTCCCATCTGGTTATCTGCAACCATTTATCATTCGCTCCAACTTGGATGTGGGGCAGAAGTAGTGTTGTGAATACTGTTGAGGTGAGGCTGAACAGCCTGTGTTCGTACGGGATTGCACAGAATGCCTCTTCTGATTTGGGAGAAAACTAATTTTCCCTCTTCATCCTGGTTACCAGTTCCACAGATCTCCTTCTTCTTATATGAGCATCTGCTTTCAGGAAACTGTCCAACTTCAGGCCCTTCTTAGGGATCACTAGTGTGCATATGCCTCCCGAGTTTTTCAGCAGCCTTATGTATGCCTTGGATCCACAGACCCAGTAATGGTCCATAATAACTGTGTTCCTTATGACATTCCTGGAGCTTCAAAAACTTGTCCGCATTTTGATTCTCTCCCATCTTCCTTGTGCCATTGTTTCTGAAGCATAGTTTTGGGCTCTCCAGTGGTACTATTTGCAGGGCTCCCCCTCTATCTTTGACCCATGTTAGTAACTTTACTAGCTTTGGCCATAGGGGTTTGCACAGTTTTTGAGAGTTTTCTATTGCTTCTTTGCAGGCTCCAAGGACCATCCAAGCTCGGCAGATCACTACTCCTTCTTTCAATCCATTTGGGGAAACCACTGTTCCCCAGATATGCATTTGGCCTCTGTTCTTCCAGATTTGTGCCTCTTTTGCAGTTTTTCCGTGAATGTTCAGTCTCAGGTTTTTCACCCATCGTGTCCCTGATCCTTTGACGTCAGAATTCTCGTATCAGATCACGTTATTCCTGTTGTGCGCCCTGTTTCTTGTTCTAACATCCTGGACGTAGCCATCTTCATCTGGGTAGTCCTTTTCGGTGGCCCAATTCAGTGAAGCGTCTCTTCCCATAAATTGTCCTCTGGTGTTGCACATTGCTATGTGTGACATACAGTGTGCTGTAGGGACATCAATTTCTACAGACACGAAGATCTTGGATTTTCCCATGCTGTATGGTAGGAGAGCACAGGCAAAGCATTCTCCTCCGACTGACTTCGTCCTACTTCCTTCATGTGCTGGTACCATATGTTGTTTCCGAGATGGGCTGGGCTGTCCAGGTAATCATTAAGTTCATTGTTATCTTCGTGCGGGCTTCTGTTGATTCTCAGCGTTCTTCTGTAGTTTGCTATGACTATGTCTCTAAATGCGTCTGTGCTGCTTTTCCTCTCTGGGTGTCTCAGTGAAGCAGGCTGCCTTGTCTGAATTGCTGTGGTAGGAGAAGGTTTTGTGTTTCCTTTCCTTCCCTTTTGTATTTTGTCATAGACTTCCTCTAACCTTCATTGGCTCCCCAACCTCCCAACGCGTGGCTGAGTCATATATCTGGTGCTTGTTTGCAGTGCTCAAGCTGGCGTGCTTGTTATTATAGTCTCTGCAGTTCTATGTACCAGCTCATCGTGCAGTTTCTTTGCTCTGACTATGAAGTGGAACAAATAATCTATCAGCGTTTGTGTTTTCTCTTTGAGTTCCTTTGTGGCTACTGCTGTTCTTTCGAGGGATTTTGCTATGCCCTCTCTCTTGGGTTTCTCACTTGACTTCTCTTGGTCACTTCCACTATTTTCTGGAACTGATTGTTCGGCAGGCTGTCTCCCCTTCTCTGCCACCTTCGTTGGAGGCCCTGTAGCCATTGCCACTTGCCCTTGTCTGTGTGCATCCTGTGTGTCGGTGCGTGCAGTGGTCAGTGCAGCGTTTTCATTAATTCCGTGCTGACCCTGTCTCCAGCTTTTCTCTTCATTTGTTACCTGAAATGTGTCTAAATCACTGCTAATTACATTTAATTTCAATTTGTTAATTTTACCATTGGGTTTCGTGGGACTGGAATGACTATATAGGGTCTTGGTTCTTTCGTAGGCCCCAGACTTAATTTTCTGGTGGGTGCACTGAGATTGGGACACTTTGTGCACCAATAAAGGGGGCAGTTCTGATAGAAAGACAATGATAATTGCTACGCATATACACATAATAGACTTGTAGGACATCTGGCAGCATTTCCTTCCAGGGAAGCGGGGACGCCCCTGTGCTGGTGGTAAGACCAGGTTACTGTTCTGTGCCCCCATTTCAAACATAGTCCAAAGTCAGTTATTTATTCCTCTTCTTGCACTGATCTCGTAGCTCAAGAGTTCATTACTATAAAAGTGATGAGTGCTTTACAAATGTCACCCCTCTTGTGGGTGTGGTCGGTGATCTCTGGGTATACAGTACAGTTCCTTTTGCTAGACTATGGAAAAGGGTTAGGCTAGCAATCTTGGTACATCACATTCATAATGCATATCTATAGTAGGTAAGGTCTCAGTGAACTCCTCGAATTTGCTTTGGTCCTGAGGACATGCTGGAACCAGTTCAATGCGAAGGAACGAAAAGACGGAACTGCTAAAAATCACACAAAAATAAAATGTCGTAAAAAACAAAAATAAAAATAAAAATAAAAGTGAACATAAAAATAAAAACAAAAATACGGAAAAATAGAGGAAAAAGTAAAAAAAAATAGGATGGTGTAGTTCTAGTCTCTGCTCTCCTCGATCTGTCCTGTGGCGGAAAGTTGAAGAACTGTGTATCTGTCCTCGGTTTGTCCCACAGTGAAAAGCTTACTGGAATCTCCTCAGAATTCGATGGACATTAGTGTTTTTAATCTGAGCTATAATGGCATGCAAGAGCATGTTTAGCTGGGTACTCTTCACTGGATCTCAGAGAAATGTCAGTACGTCAACATTAGTTGGTCTACCCAAAAGTTCTGGAAAGTGAAAGTTTTCAATGAGGTGAAAGAAGACATGGTATGCATATCTGCTGTCTTCTGGTGACAATGACATTCGTCCTGATTTTCTGGTTTCTAGATCATAGGCCTTTCTTGTAACGTGAACAGTCTTTACACTTTCCTGCTGCGTGGATTGCAACCACGTAATTTAGCTTGATCCACACTTGGTTCAGGTATTCATTGTTTCTTGGATCTCTGATGAATGTTACGGTATCCGTGGTTCTCCCTACAAGTCCTGGGCCTTCCTCTATGATGCGAAAGAAAAGCGTGTATGTCAGCTCATCAATGATCACTTGTGGTGGAAGCATCTGTGTCCTTATCACCATACTCGGGCAGTACAATGAAGGCTTCCGCGATGACAGTCAGTAGTTGCCAGATTATTTTTTTTTGGCTGGATCATGGACAAAGTCTGTGATACTGGTAACTCTCCCTACAAGCGATGGATATGTCTCTAGCACTAACTGAAATCAGGACAGCACATCTCTTGTAATATTCCTGTTGGGGGATGTCATACGTTCTGCAAAGCAGCGTCTGGGTGATGGTTGATTCAGGTGACTGTGTGATGTTCTTAACTTTTGCTCTTAGTTCATCAAAGTCTTGTTTACTAATAATGCTTGGATATGGCTTGATTCAAAAGTTCATATCATTAGTGTATTTCGGCTTAGATGTGCGATTCTCTTTTTCACCCTGCAACTAGGATGCACAGAGTGTTCATTATGTCCTCATCCCCCTTTGCTTGGAGAAACTGTCCAGTTTTAGGCCACAACTTGCATCTGGGTTCTTTGTCTTGGTTTTCCTGCTCATGCGTCCTTCTTCCTCGCCATGGATCTTGTCTGCACATGCTGAGGTTCTTCCCTGTTGTCTGTGGTTTATCTGCTGTTGAATACAGCTGGAGGGCTCTCTCCTCCTACATAAGGTTTAATGTCATTTATGAAGATCCATGCGCTTCTGCCTTCTGGAGCTTGACGGCGGAGGGGGTGCAGTCCTCTACGATGAAAGGGCCATTAAATCTTGGCTCATCCCACCTCTTCCTGGTAAAGTTCTTCATGAGCACGTTGTCACCAGGGAAGACGAGGGGTGCATGTAGACCTTGTGCGGGGTCAGCTTCAGCACTTCCTGATGTCTTTTGTGCTGCACTGTCCCCTTTTCGCCATCGCTGCAGCTGGCCTGAAATGACAGAGGCGCTGGATGTCATACAGTTAAGGTACTTCTGCATCTCTCTTCCCAGAACCTCTCTAGTTGGCTGGGCATCACATCTAGCTCTACCTCGGGGGGTAAGAGGTGTCCTCATCCTTCTGCCAGTAACTATCTTGTGCGGCGTAAGATGATGGTCAGAGCCGTTTTTTTCCGAAGTGCATACAATGCCAGTGGTAGACAGTGCACACATCCCTTTCTTAATGTGAGCTTCAACTTGGCTATCCTCTCCTTTAACAGGCCGTTGAACCACTCACATATCCCATTCCCCTCCGGGTGATACGCCGACGAGAACTTGTGCTTCATACCAAGCAAAAAGATGATCTGTTCGAACACTGCATTAACAAAGTGTGCCCCGTTATCTGATCTCATTACTTTGCACACCCCCCATCTAGGGAGCACTTCCCTCACTAGGAATTTGGAAGCACAGGTAGCTTCTGGGTGTGTACAGTGACCTGCTTCTATCCATCTAGAGAATGGATACACCACCAAAATTAAATACCTGTACCCGTTGCACACTTGAATCATGTCGACATAGTCGATATGCAAGTGCTGGAATGGCCCATACGGCCGGGGAATAAGTCTTCTCACTACTTTTAATGTTGGCAGATACTGCAGTTCACCATGAAAACATGCAACATGCTCTGTTAAATTCGGTGTGAACCAGTCTTCTGCGATCGTTGCAGCAAGATTTTCTTTTGACATATGGATGGGTAGTGTAGTTGTTCTAATACTACCTTTAGCAGGGCGACAGGCATCACTTGTTTACCAGTGCTGTCTTGCCTCCACAACGCGTCAGAGGGGTTTAAAGAACACCCTCGACATTTCCACACATTTTTCTCTTCCTGAGGTGCCTCCCCTTGGAGTTCCATTAGCTGAGTCTGCCCCATGTTACTATAGTCCTCAGGTGTGGCTCGCACTACCATCATCCTCATAGGTACGTGCCACCTCCACGTCCATGATTGTTTCAGTTTTGGATGCCATGCGCTTGGCTTCCGTGTCCGCTTCATGGTTTCCACGTGACACAAAATCAGTCCCCTTGGTGTGGGCGGCGCATTTCACGACTGCTATGCCCACTGGGAGCTGTAGTGCTTTTATCAGCCTGTCCAACAAGGCTGCATGCAGCACTGGCGTGCCATCTTCTGGGAGGTAGTCCCTCCTTTTCCAGCGTGCTAGACCTGCATGTACTGTGGACGTCACATAGGCTGAGTCACTGTACACAGTTACTTCCTGGTCTGCATGATTCTCAATGGCGAGTATCAGCACCAACAGTTCTGCAGCTTGCGCAGAATAGTGAGAGGGTATTCGCGCACTGACGGGTACTCAAAACACTCCATTCGCTAGGTGTTTTACCACGGCCACGCCTGTATACCTTTGTCCATCCTCTTGGTCGATTCTCGAAGACCCGTCAATAAAAACGATCTCTCCACTTGCCAGGGCATTTTCCTTTACCCTGGGGATTTCATCATAGAATTCCTCATAGTTCGCGCAGTCGTGTAAAGGTTCTCCCTCTGTGACTGGCTCAACTATGAACGTTGCAGGGTTTACAGTCTTACATCTCACTATTTTGATCAATGGATTAGAGATAATCACCTCATAGGCGGATGCTCTCTGAGATGTCAGTGTGCCCTTTGGCTTCTCTAGTATGGCGAACAGCGAATGTTCAACATACAATGTCATGGAGCACCCCATCACGATGGATGTCGCCTTTTCGATAGCAAATGCGGCAGCAGCTAGATTTTGTTCGCATGGGAAGTGGCCCCTCATGACTGGGTCCAGACTCCCGCTGTAATATGATAGGGGTTTGTACCCCAGCAAGGTTCGCTGCGCGAGCACTGCCATCATAAACTTACCATCAGAGTTTGAGAACAGGTAGAATTCCTCTGCATAATTGGGAATCCCGAGAACTGGGGCCTTACAAATTGCCCCCTTATGTTCTGCAAACCCCTTCTATATTGCTTCAGTACATTCAATTTCTCCTTTTGGTGCCTGGGCTTTCTTCAAAGCCTGAAGCAGGTACTTGGTATACGAGCTGTAGTCAAAACCCATGTTCTGACATAATTGCATAAGAAGCTTTGCATTTTTTTATCATGAGTGGTTTAGCTGTGTTCATGATAGCTTCAGCCCTTTCTGGGGTTACCTTTTTCCCTTCGTGTGAGATTAGCGGGCCTTTGTACAGCACCTCTCGCTGACAGTATTGTAACTTTTCCTTATCCACTTTGTATCCTTTCTCAGCCAGGATTGTCAGTAGCTGGACAGAGTCGCGCCTGCATTGTTCCTCAGTGGTGCTGCAGATCATAATGTCATCCAGATACTGCAAAACAACACTTTCTATGGCAATATTGTTTAGGTCCATCTGCAGGACTCTGTTGAAAATGGATGGAGACTCACAGTACCCCTGTGGCAACCTTGTGTTTTCAGGCGCATTTGTCTGAAAGTAAATGACGTCAGATCTTGTGAGTCATGGTGCAACGGGATTGAGAAAAACACATTTTTCAGGTCAATCGGCGTGAAATATTTTGCCTCATTTGTTATGTTGCACAGAATTGTGGATGGATTAGGGACTAGAGGGAATTCGGCTTCAACTATATCGTTTAATGCTTGTAAATCTTGGATTAAACGCCAAGACCCTCCCTTTGATTTCTTGACAGGGTAAATAACCGTTTTGCAAGGTGATTCTGACGTCACTAGGATGTCCTGCTCCATCATGGCGGAAATTGTCTTTGCGATCCCCTCATCTGCCTCTCTGGACATGGGATATTGTTGCGGTCGTGGTAAAACTGCTCCCGGTTTCAGTTTAATTTTTACTTCACCTGCCCCCTTCAGGACGCCTACGTCATAGGGCCCTGTAGTCCATACCGCAGCAGGCACTTGGGCCATGTCGTCATCAAAGTGTTCTGGACATATTAGCGCCAACATCATTCTCTGTGGCACCTCTCGTTTGATCATTTTTACCCAAAATGTCAGACTTACTTCTACTCTCGTCTCTTCCAGGTCAGGGTTTTCTTCGAACAGATCATCGTTGGTGACGTCATTCACTCGATACCCTTCTTCGATGGCGATAATAGCACACCATTGTCTGCCTTCGTCATCATATCCTTCTACCAATACCACTTTTCCTCGCACTGCGGCAGATTCTATCATTAAGGGAAATACTTGTCCCTCCTCTTCGTGCATAGGTATTCTGGGTCTGAATAAAAACTCATCAGGTGTCCTCGTAGTTCTATCTGCGAGGCCTGGAAATCCCACCATGAGCACCCACACCCCATATGCGAAGACTTCTGGCTCAAACGGTATAGCTCTCATGGCTATACGTCCGGAGTATGCTCTGATCATTTCGCACACGTTTGAATATTGCATTCCTGCAGTGGAGCACACTATACCATTCTCCGTAAACGAGATTGTCATATTCAACTTAGTCATTAAGTCCCGACCCAGGATGTTTACTGGGGTCTGACGTGAGTTTAATAAGTTTACATTCATTTTGCGCTCTCCCACAGAGACTGGGAGTGGGTCTGTAAAGGGAACTCTACTGTGAGCTCCCGTGAAACTCTGAGTATCTATGGCCTCGTCGGACAAGGAAAAATTGCCTTCTCGTATGCATGAGCGCGTCGCACCCGTGTCAACTAATAAGGAATATTCTTTACCCCCTATGACGACATTCACCCTAGGTTCCCTATTAGGGTCTGGTGTCACTGATAGGATAGAACACATCAGAGTCCCCCGTGAGCTGTCCTATTTCATATATAAGTTTGGCCCACTGTATAATTGTTGATTTCCCCCAGCCCCAGGGTTGACTCCCCCTCCGGGGCTAGTGCCCTGTGACATTAGCAGTGGTTTCTGCTAGGATTGTCCCTGCGGTACGTTCCCCATGTGCGGGGGTTGATCCACTTGCTGTGCACCTTGCTGCAGGCCTGGCACCTGCTGCTGCACTGTGTGATTTTGTGCAGTGCCCTGCTGCGTGACGGTAGGCTGATTCACCATGCCTGCCCCCATCCCTTGGCTATTTTGCCACATGCCTTTGCTTCTGCACACACGCGCCACATGTCCTGTCATTCCACACAGCCAACACACTGGCGGTGGTCGGGCCATCTGTCCATCTGGCATAGCTGGACCGCCCATCTGCGCATTCTGAAAGCCATTTTGATTATTCTGAAAGCCTCCTGGTTACCTCAAAACCCTCCCTGATTACTCTGCCATCCTCTTCCTCCAAAACCTATACCCCTTGGGTAAAATCCCACACTACCCTGGTTATTCTGCGATGGGTTATTCACTTGCAGCGTGTTTGGTTCAGCTGGGCTGGTCAGCTTGGCTCCCTCGAGAGCATACTTTGAGAGTTTCTTTTGCACCAGCTTGCACCTGCTTTGCCTCCTCACCCTTACGGGTTGCTTCCTTTTTCCGATTCTTTTCTTGCAGTAGTCTACAGTAATGTGCAATTGTCAACTGTATTTCAGCCCATGGTTTAGCCTCTATTCCTACTAATTTCTTGAGCTGTTTTTGCACAGGCTCACGCAAACCTTGGCATAATATATGGTAGAATACAGGGATAGCTTTCGTCCAAGACTCATGCATTTTGAGCACCCAGGTGTCTTGAAAATTCTGAATATAAATCAACGGATCCTCTGACTCTTTCATTTTCCGAGTCATTATAGCCCCCATATCAGACATGTCTGGATATAGCGTTCGCAGCGCTTTACACATTGCTGCTCTACAGTTATTAAATGGCGCTCCATCATGGGAGGTGTTAGTTAGGGTTACCCTAGGATAGCCTGCCCATTTCCATACATCATCTGACTTTCACCAAATATGGCAATTAGGAGGCATTTAATGTCCCCTATAGCTAAGGTAACACCCCCATCATTTTCTCTAACTCATGTATCCACTTTCCGGCTCCTGATGTCAGCATTGGAAGCTTATTATTTAAGTTCTCTCGGTCCATGTGTGGCCATGGAATATATTGTGGTCTTGCTCCCCCCTTTTCTAGCAACGGGAATTGGAACGTGCAGTCTTCCTTTTCATTCCCCATAGCTCCTCTTTCTACCACTGGGGTGGCATTCCCTCCTTGCCGTCTTCCTGGCAATGCCCTTAATCTGTCTGCATAGGTAGGTGCTGACAGCCCCCTCTGACCGTGGGGTGTTCCTTCTTGTCGGCCGGACTGCGAGGCAGACTTTGGTGTCCTACTTGAGGACCCTCTAGTGTCTGACCATCGTACCCCTCAGTCCTCTGGGAGCCGTTTTTCGCACCATCTCCCTTCCTCGAGTGCCACATCCTCTGTTTCTCCACCGGAGTCAGATCCTGAATACTCCCAGTTTACACAACTCCTTGCATCTTCTTCGTTCTGCCTGATCTCCAGCCTGTCTAGATGCAGTCCACTGCTCCCACTACTTTGGGTGATATCCTCAGTGTCATATAGCTGAGTGCTCTCTAAGCGCTCATCTTCCCTTCCCCCTTGGGAAATTAGTTCCAACCCCATCTCGTCATAGATTTTATCAATCGTTTGCCCAATGCTTCTGGTGTCAAAGTCATCTTCAATATTTGTCCCGCTTGTACCTGGTACCGCATCGCTTGCAGGAAATAATTCTTCTATGTCTTCCCATTCTACTGTAGGATTGGGTTTAATGACTTCAAATATTCAAGATCCTGAGCCCTCTGTCTGTGCTTACGTTCTACTTCCTCGTTTATTTCCTTGCGCTTCCTTGCTTCTTCTCTAGCCTTATCTACTAACCTCATTCATTCATTTCTACGTTCCTTTGCCTTTCTAATCTCCTCCTCTTCCCGCTTTTTTACTTTCCTTTCGTGCACTCTCCTATCTTCCTCTAACTTTCATTTACATACATTTAGTATCCAGTCTGTGGGTGATTCTTCCACCGTTGTTTCTTCAAACATCTTCCACAATTCTAGAACAGCAAGACGTTTCCCTAGATTCTTGCCGGTATATGTGGCATGCAGGAAAGTCGTCATATGCTGTAAAGCAGCTTTAGAAAGGGACCCGTTCTGGGGCCACAGCATAAACATCTTGTAGGCAGTACCCTTAACCCACTCTGTGCTATACTTCTTGAGTTTTGGTGCATGCCTAGGTAGTTGCATGCACAGATGCGCAAGTGGGGTGACCTCCTCCATTTTTGATTCCGCCACCAACAATGTTTATACAGTATTTTATCCTTCCAATAGTATGAGCAAGCACCAAATACGCAAGCTCCGATCCAAGCTTTTCCCGCCAAAATGTATACCAACAATTTACTCAAAACCCATCAATTCAATGGCGATTCCCTCTAAATTACAGAATCGCGTAAAGCCAAAATGCATTTCAAACAATCATTAATAAAATTATTTTACATTTGACATACAACAAGACACGTATTACAGACACTTGACAGACTAGACGAACACCAGCTGGTCATACATATACCTGCCTTCTAATCAATACCCCATCATGGGATTTAAACAAACTCCCTTGATGACGTCTTTAAAAGTTACCGTAGCCTAATTGTCCCCCCACTGTGGGCTCTGAGTTCACGTTTCTTCTGGCCACTGTATTAAAATCCAGGAATAAGGCAAATCCTTCCGTTTTTATCTCAGGTGCCCCCCTGGTAATCCTTATGTTTTTATCTCAGGTGCCCCCCTGGTAATCCTTACATTTTTATCTCGGGTGTCCCCCCCATTATCCCTTGTTTTTCTCTAGGGTGTCCCCCCGGTATCCACTCTTTATCCCTTATGCTCGAGTCATTACATATACAGTCTTCTCTACTTCTGACTATTTAAATTTTTTCTCCGCCACCCACCGTTACCTTTCCCTTACTGGCTTTAATGCCTACACGACATTTGCCAAAGTAACAAGTTTGTTTTTTCACTCACCGATCGCATCTTTTCCTCTCTGGAACTTCAGGATCACTGCCCCTTCCTCTTCCAGCCTTTTAACCTTTAAGGTTTTTTCGTCCGATTGGCTGCCTGTGAGAATGAGAAGGGTTTTGCTTGGAAAGGCAGGTTCCTTCAGACCCCTGCAGATTTATTATGGACTTACTCTATCATTGTCCACAGAGAGCTTCTCAGTCTACTCAGCCGGAATGGCGAAAGGACTTGTGATGTTGCCGAAGGCCTGGAGTTACTTTGTGCCGTCGGTCTAAGGTGTCTTAGTATTATATAATTAATATTTAATGGCCAAAACCATCCTCACATTACCAAGTGTTCAGGAGGAGAGGAATTCACTGACGGGCCCATAGGTCAGTGCTCACCCTCTAGAACTTGTAAAACAAGATAGCTGCACCATGTGAGGATAGGGGGTGAAGGATTTACTTACTCCAACACAACTCAATAATGAGGACTAAGTAAGTTGGCAAAGGGAAGTCCGATTAATGACAAGTACATCAAACAGAGAAACAAATGGAAATCAGCAGCATTGCGATCACCTGTCTCGCTCCGACTTCCTCGAACTTCAGTTGAACAGCAATTCTTATGGGCAATATTCGTCATCATTGACGTCTAACTCTACAAAAACTCGACATGCAATATAATTGGTTAGAAAAGGTAACTTAAGTATAGGAGCTATATCGATATGTGATAATAGGGCATGCGGATTCGATAACTCTTATCGGGTGGGCGTCAATGCCCATCCCACTATACCACACCTGATTGACGTCACTACAAGTACGACGTCTTATTGGTTCTACTATCTATAGGACTCCAGATAACTTGGTCCATTGTGATTGGGCAGGTTATACCCCTAGACATAAATCCCCGTTTTAATTAGCAGTATGCTGAATGGACACCCAGGTGCCTGGTGTCCCAAGTTTCACCCTGCCTCCTTTCCATCAATCAGCGTTTAAGGGAGATGTGTCAATTAGTTGGCTAAGGATGGCCTCGAAACTGTAGTCTCTTATCGGGAAAAGTTATGGCATTCTCGGGTCCTGGATGACAACAGGTGGTGGTACTTCTTCGCGCCTTGCTGGTCACGTGTTAGTTCACCATGAATCTGCTTCAGTTTCCAGCTTTTTGTGCATTTAATTCTGTTTCAGCCTTGCCACCTGGATGGGCCCCCCTTATCTTGACCTTCATGAGGCAGGCTGGTATGCTCTAAAGTTTGAGTCTTGTTAGCTAACGCTCTCCTCCCTTTCTCTGGTTGACTTCGATTTCCTAGGCATGAGCCGCTCTTTGTTGAGTTTCGATTCCACTCCTTCTCTTGCCTTTGGCTGGGTTACGAAACTTGGCCTGTCAGGCCTCTTGCAGCCTCGGTACGTTTCTGCTTTTACAAAATGGAGTTGCACTTGTATAATGTGCCTTATTGAGGTAGATATATGGTTGGCGCTTGACGCTGTATCTTCTACTAATCATTGCAAGCAGTATCGATATCTTTAGCTTCTTGCGTTCCAAGCCTATTTACACACGTTTAACAAGTCAGTTGCTTCCATCTTGTCTCGTAGTAACGTTTCTGCACGTTTTAACATTGTCTCTTCTCTGTGTCCATTACATTTATTTTCGTAGTTACTCGCACTGGCGTGCTATCTTCGATAGCTGCTTTTGTTAATTCACGAGTCTGTTCAGGCCCTTGAGTCATTTCCACTGGCCTTCCATTAGGGCTCTTTGGGTCTCTTCATGGGCCTTCTGTAGGTACTCTTTGTTTCATATCAGTGGCTGGTATGGCTGTCTAATAGGGTACCGTGCTTCCTAGGGTTGTCTGGTTATGGGCGCTTCAACAGGTATGGATCTTCCCAGTGCAGCACTTTGTTGGTTCATTTGCTCATCATACGTCACATACCTTGGCAAGTATGCTCCTTGTACCTCTAAATTAGGGGAAGGGGTGCAGGCCATGTCCGGGACCTCCTCTACACATGTCACTCATAGACATGTGAGCGTTTCCATGATTCACTGAAAAATTGAAACAACTATTCTTAAAAGATTTTTATATTTTATTTTGTTGCTGATGATGATGGCACAAATGTACTACACATTGTATATTTCGGGTTGTAGCACAGTGTGGGAAAATCCCCTGTACATTCCCTGTACACTCCGCTGTCACTGGGGAATTTAGCGCAAGTGGCTCCAATGACACAGGCCGGTATTACTCGTTGAACGCATCCCATGAAGCAACCATGTAAACGAACGATAGGCCACCAGCCTGTACCACCTGTGGCAAAGAAACATACAAACTGTATTTAAATGAAGCTGATAAGTGTTACTTCATGGATCAATCAACTTGGGCTTTAAAGTGTACACACATTACAAAAGTGAAGAACCATGCAATCCATAACTTTTGGGGCACAGAGAAATATTGTTTCTTATTTGAATTTGAAAGACAAATAAGATTACCACTATGATTTCCCCAAAGCTTGAGAGATGTTTTGAATTGCCATACAACATTCATTTGGCAGTGATAAATGAAAGTTACGACAATATAGGAGACACACAAGACATGTTAGTGGCATCAGTGGTCAAAGTGACAGCAAATCTAGAGTACACTTGCTTGTTACTTGGATTGCGAGGGTAAACTGTTGTGCAAAGTTCATGCATAAGCACCTTCATAATCCTCAACATGGACCTTGTGAGGCAGGCTGCGCTGAAGTCATGCAGCTCGGTATCGCAACGCGGCAGTGTCTTTTCTTCTGATGTGTAGGCCAAGCATCCAGAGTTTTCTCTGCAGCAGCAGTTCTCTTCATTGGTTGGCATGACCTTGCACCGATTGCAGGAACACCAGGTGGAAACGTCTTCCATGTGACTAAGCTCTGGCTCAGGATCCAGTGATTCGTCCTCCCAACTGTCGTCTGATGCCCCATTGTTTCCGCATCTTCTCTATCAACTAATTCTGCCTCAGAATACTCTGGCTCATACTGGTAGGTCTGTATTGTTGCCATTATACAACAAAATTAAAATCAATAGTAATGTTAATGCAAGTTTCTGTTTGCACGGGCTCCGAGCAACGAAGACAGCTGAACAGAGCAGAAACGAGTCACAGGCTGTACAAAAATAAAACAGTGAAACGATTGAAAAAGCAACTCTGATGTTGTCTGTTGAGAAGTGGTCTGTTTATAATTATTGACGAAAGAGGTGTCCTGCCATTTCCATGGAGACACATCATTAGCTGGGGCAGAGAGAACATTGACACGAGATGTGCATTCGCGTTGTGAATTGGGCCGTACATGTCTAGTCATGACAGCTTCAGGGGCGGGTAATATGATTTAGTGCTGCGAGGGTAGTCGAACTTAGGGTGATGCAGCAACAGATAAGATTAGCACAAAATGGCCACTCCCTGCTCGTTGATTTTGCATGTTTAAAAGTGAGGAATACTAAGATAAGGTGCATAGGAAATGTTTTTACAATAGATCACAGTTTGCATAAAACCACATGCCCAAATGCACAGGACAATAACATTTGTGAGTGCACTATTCCTTTAGGTTGCTTGGTATAGGGAACCCACAGGGTTCAGGCGCATGCTGCATGCGGGCACTTCGGGGCAATTTTAATGGCATTTTCTTTCATTCTCGGTTTTGAGTGTATCGGTACATGGTTCCACAACTGTGGTCCCAGAGTAGCTAAGTGGCCTATTTGAAATGTTTGACTTACCAGGCACCATCAGTGGTAGGTTGTTTGCAGAAGACTATTTGTCTGGCGTAATGGGCTAGGCATGTGGAGTTTCTGTTGAGGTACCCTATGCCTGATATAGCAAAGGTTCACATATAAGCGAGGTGCAACTATCCAACACGTACCATTTGCCAGTTAAAGACAATGGCCCTCATTCCGAGTAGGGTGGTAAGGGATACCGGGCACCGGTAACGAGACCGGTGCCGGTAATCCCTTACCGCCCTACTACAAGGTCCCTTAGCGGGTCCCTTCTTTAATGCCTGGTCTGACCAGGTGTTATGGACAGGACCCGTTAAGGGACCTGGGTGCAAATAACGGCCTTGGCATACGTCGGCCTGTTATTTGCGCCCTCCCCATGCCCATTGAGCCCTATGGGGGCTCAAATGGGAATGGTTTGGTAAATGGGGAATTACCGGTCCCTCCAAGGTCGGAATGGACCGGGAAGCCCCCATTGAACCAAACCGGTATGGGAGGCAGGTATGGAAGGCAGTTATGGCGCAAATAGCGCCATGACTACGACCATGCTCGCAATGACCCCCAATGAGATGAAATTGCTCAGTCGGAAATACCATATTCCTGTACATTTCTTTGTGTACAGAGTACAGGCGGCAAAGTTCACAATAACACATCTACGAGCACACGTCCACCACCATATAACTTCCCATCGCGCCTGGCAAGCCACGTTTCGGCCCTCAGAGCCACAAGTCCTGAAATTAAATGCTTCTCCCAACTCAGTGCTCTGCTCCCACAAGCGACATTCTTCCATAAAATTAACCGGTTTTGCACTAATTGCAGCCCTTATCTCCCTCGCCCCTGCCAAATGATATATGTAATGGGGTCACTTTATAATGTGAAGCACATGTCCACGCCCAAGTCAGGCTCCCATAAAATGCACCATTTCAACTTGTTATTCAAAGATTTTCTTTGTGAAGAACTGGGGGGGATGGGGATTAATTCGAGCTACGGGGCCAGAACAACAAAATCGGTGGTGACCACCAGCTGGGGTGAGGTAGAGGGGGAAAGTGGTGAAGCACGGGACATATGGGAGCTCTGGCCGCAGCCCTGTGCATGGAATATAGACTGCAACTCTGCACTTGGCATGCATGCCTTGGCACAATATGCCCCCAATGGATGGAGGCCAACACCACCCGACATAGAAATGTGTGCTGCACCCAGTATGCAGCCCCATGCATTGTATGGTCTCCCCAGCTTGTGTGAGAAGGAGACCCCAATCATATGCCCAGCAAGGAGGTCTCAGCCGTTTGGCCAAGAAGGCGTGTCCTGTGTCTGACTTGGAGCGACCCCAGTTCATGGTGCTGAGAAATGGACCAGAGCCACAGAGAATGCAGAGCCCAGATAAAAAAGGGGATCCTGGGGGTGCTGCCAACCTTCAGGTGCACAAAAGGAGGTAAACAGTGGTACACACAGGGTAAAGGAAGGGAAAACAGCACATGGAAGAAGCAGGAGGCTAGGCACACAGGGCTCGCCCACTGTGCATGCGGGACAAGGCAACGCCACATGGGAGTGGTGCTCCCCACCCACCTATCATGCTTACCCTGGCTGTCTTAACACAGTGGGAAGCAGTGGGAATAAGGGACGGACAGTTGTCCCTCTCAAGCTGTGCTAGGCTCCATCATGCAGGCGCTATCCAAAGCAGACGGCCGCGCTCGCTCTCTCCCCCAGGTGGGATCAGAATATACAGTGGGCTACCGCTGCAGTGTCCATGCTCTGCCAGGCAACAGCATGTCATGTGCACGTTGGGGATGCCGGCAGCAGCTCCAGGCTGCAAATGGCTGCAGCTTCGGCCCAGCATGAAAACAGATCACTCTGTGGTGGACTTTAAGCATAGTCCATCAGAAATTCATCTGACAAAAAACATTGGTACATAAAAACTAAATATTATGGGCATATAGCTAAGCGCACTCATTATACTCCTACTTTTGAGCATGCAAAGCTACCTGGTGACATAATCAGGCCGGCAGACGTGAGCAAGAGGATCAAGGTCCAAATGGTGCATCGGCCAATTCATCGCTAAGCACTGCAAGTTGCCATACACTGTTCCCAAACTCCCCTTTCTCTTGTTTTTGTATTACATTTACAGTACCAATGTTTGAGCAATCCGATTGCTTATGCCACCAGAGCACCAAAACCGAAAAGGTTGACTGGAGAGATTTCAGTAAGCGGACAGTACCGTTACATATGGCAAGGGTAGAACAAATTCTTTAAGAACTTCTCTTGTACTCTTGAGTCCACTTTTTTCCAGACGCAGTCACTCACTATGCAGTGAAAAAATATAACACAGAGATGCTGCGGCTGAACCATAACAACTCCAGATCACTGGTGCCCTAGCAGATCGCCACTTTAGAGAAGCTGCTTAAGGTAAAAACAGCATACCGCTGTATAACAACAACATTATATTACAACACAAAAGCATAGATTAAAGGACAGGAATTGTGAGCCACATTCCCTTTATTCTTCTTCCCTTTTCCTACAGCTGACTGAGCACAAGTGGATACAAAGAAGGAGAAGACACGAGACAAGAACACTCACAAATGAGCAGAGGTGATGTATTGATATTATGTATTTAACAAGAACCGTATATCAGGTGATGGAACAAAGTAAAGTTCTGGCAGAGAATCCCTGTGTACGCTTTCCTGCTTTGCCATGTGTATGTCACGCATATATGGAAGTGCAATACAGAACTAAAGTCAGGGGCTTTGTGCAAAGCAGCATGCCATGAGTAATTTCAAGTGCAGTGCCTGTAAGCAGGAAATCATATCCCCTAACTTATTTCTAAGTAGTGCTAAATGGGCACCCACAAACATTCACTTTGTTGTTGTAGGTGGCACAACCCTGCAGGAAATTCAGAACTAAGAAATGTTCAGGAGAGTTGTTTGCATGCTCCAGTAGATGAATTTGCAACTGAATGATTAACATTAACAACAGAACAACCTGAGTATTGTATGGCCCTTATAGGAAAAGTAATTATAAACACTTACATGTTAACAATCACATAGGGCAAGAGTTGGCTGACACCAGATGAATTTCCCTTAAAATGTGTTTAATAAGAGTGAGAAGAATGAAACATGTAGGGCCAGATATGTGTGAAGTATGGATGAGTGTAATACAGTTTCCGGACAATAAACAGGATCCGTGGTTTGATTAATTACAGGAATGTGTTAAATAGAAAAGTATTTATGAAAAATAAGAGCTGACTGCTGTAGATTGTACTGAGTATTTGCACTTCATAACACTTCTGTGTCCTTATAATTCATTGGAAAATAAGAAGATAAATATATTTTTGTATTTGTTTAATATATGTGTATTTGTTTAATGAAATTAACATATATCACCCCATATTAAATGTACATGGTGTTGCATTAAGGGAAGAAATTATAGGAAACACCCTGTAATTAAACGGGGTGACAATAGTTGAATTTTGACAGTTTGGTGCCATTTAGACAACGAAGACCCAAGCGCATGTTAAGTTGAATCCGGGTCAGTTGGAGATCATCATTGAATAGAGTGGGTGTGCTTCAGCTGTACTCCAACCAACTTTAATTAAGAAGACCATTACATGGAAGTGTTGGTGTTTTACTTTGTGATGTTGGTGACGAGCACCTGACCCCCTCAACACATGCAGCTGACTGGGAGCAGGGTGTACAGGATCCAGGACGGCGTTGGTGCATTGCAGATGGAGCCTCGCTGCCGGGCTGAGAGAGGACCTGAGCATATTGCGGCACGGACCTCAAAAGCCTTGGATTTCTCCGCAAAGTGACGAGGGCTGCTGTGCCCCAGAGCATGGCTGTGGCCGGTACTCTAACAATGAGGACACAACTGCTCTGCAACCGAGGGCAGAGACCACGGCCCCTGGTTACCTAGCGACGAGTACGCTGTCACTGTGTTATATAGTTTAGCCATGCTTGGGGAAGAGCAGGGACGTCATTTCACCAAAATGCCTGGAGTACAAAGCAGAAGATCTCACAACTTCCACACATTACATAATGAACACCCAAAAAATAGATGAGGTCAGAAACTACTTAAGAAAGTTTCCAGACAAACGATTGAGAACAACTTTTTTGAGAGCAAGGCTGAATTTACTGAAAACCAATGAGATTCTTTTTCGAAGAAAACAGTCGACTACTAAAAACTGTCGATATTGTGAGATGATGGAAAACGAAACATTACGCCATCTCCTCCTTCATTGTTCAGGAACAAAAAAGCTGCAAACTATCTATCTTAATCCACTCAGAGCTCGGCACCTAACGGCAAAAGAAGAAACTTGGTGGAACATGATAATGTGTGGCAATTCCACATCTTTGACTGTGGCAACAGCGAACTTTTTGGAAAAATTGAAGCTAGAGGGAAAAAAACAATAAAAGAAAGCTCCAAACTTTGTAACAAACAGAAAACTACACAACAATCACAACGAGAAACAACAAATAAAGACAGGAAAAATCTGGACAGAATTTGTAAAAATTGTAATACAATTAAACACAAAAAAAAAAAAAAATGCCTGGAGTAGTGGAAGTCATATCACATGACCCTTGAACTCTGATGACAGCACGGGAAGTGATGCCATTTGACCCCGCCCTCAAGCAACATCATGGGAAGTGATGGTAAGATGCATGTAGCACCTGTGTTTCCAGGCACACTCATTTCAGCCAGATATAAGAACTAAGACACAGTGGGAGGCGTGATTTGTCCACAATCACACATTTGGGGAATACAATATTCTAGATTGGATGTGGGGCCTATATGTAAAACATACACAATGCAGTACTTGTAACAGGGTAACCGAAATCTAGAAGCTTTCATTTAGCATTTAGATAATACATTTGTGTTTTTAAATAAAAATATTTAATCTGTTTTGTTGAATATAGGGGTCAGAAGGGAGACTGTAGAGGTCTGAGCTGTAACCACTAGTGACCCCCATATGGCATCCCTGATGGCAGGCAAAGCTTTGCATTTCTGCTTTAATGAAACCTATATTTAAAATCATCTGTCACCTTTTGGTAATTGCCCCTAACTGCCCACTGCAAAAGGTTTAACATGTGAGCGGTGGCATCAGAGAAGAGATAATTGTCCATCAATGCACTGCAACACTCACTGGACACATGCAGAATCATGAAGCTGATTCAGAGAAAATAATGCAAGCGCTGCACAGGAACCGGAAGGGCAGCATGTTATCAAACTCATTGGAAAACTGTAGAAAAGCACCTGGGAACAGAGCTGTGGCCTGACCCATCTGATTGATTGAGTGATTGATTGATTGATTGATTGATTGATTCTGATATTTCTAAAGTGCAACGTTTGCCCGAAAGCATCTTTGTGCTGGAGAGTGAAGGACCATTCAAATGAAAGCCAGAAGAAAGACAACAGCTAAAACAGAAGTGTCTTAATCGCCTTCCTGAAGGCCATATGATTCGAAAGTTTCTTTGTGGAAGTTGGTAGACCGTTCCATAGTCTGGCTGCGGCCACGGAAAAAGCTCTACTGCCAATCCTCATGCGGCGGTAAGCGGGTAGAATGAGCATGTCAGTAGAAACTGAGCGAAGTTGGTGATTAGGATGATAGTGCATGAATTTAGCCCGGAAATATCCAGCGGCTAGGTCATGAGTGGCTCTGTGCATTATGCATAAGGCCTTAAATCGTATTTGCTGGCTAACAGGTAGCCAGTGTAGTGAACGCAAGACTGGATATATGTGGGCTCCATAAGGAGTTCCAGTAGGCAGCTGGGCAGCCAGATTTTGCAGGCGTTGTAATCTTTGGATAAGGCCCTTTGGTTGGGATAAGTACAAGGAGTTACAGTAATCTAGCCAGGATAAAATCAGTGCCGCCACCACCTGGTGGCAGAGGGGTGCAGGAATCAGGGGAAGAACCCTTTTCAAAGTTCTCAGCTGAAAGTGCTTCAGAATGTTCCTAATGGTATCTTTGGTGTGCACAGCAAACCTCTATAAAGTGAACCGAAAGCAAGTACATACACACAGGTTAAGAGGTGCAGCCACTCTTTAATGCTTTGAGTCATACAGGGTAGCTAGCATTCAAGGAGTTCACATCAAGAGAGTGCAACGTTTGTCTTTTGTCATTCCAAGCAGCAAAACTTTGTATGTATCATGCGACTGGTGCAACACAATGGTGGATCTATCCTCAACATTTTGTTGGGGCTGAACACCATTTTAAAGGGGGGTATAGAGTGGGGGCATACTGATCTACTACTGATTACTGAAAATAGGTGATGGCTGGAAAGTTCAAAATTAATCATAACCACCTGCATTGCTCTGGACAACCCTCCAGACCATCATTCATTAGCCTGCCAAGCCATTCCAAAAAGTGGAAAGACCATGTGCAAATTAGGCTTGGTCCCACTCCAAAGGGGCAGGCCAGCCAAAACCGCTGATATATAAATCTACAGCGGTTACCTTATAGAAGAAAAAGTTATTGGAAAGAAACCGTTGAAAGTATAAAGATATAAATCACTTTAATAATTAATTGTAAAACTACCTTGTTTGTAAAAAACTATACATTAATAGGCTTTTTCATACATCACTCATACCTTTCATACCAATTCATTCATTCTGTAACATAAGGGTTCGGCAATTTCCATTTTCTTTAAGCATATTGGTTGTTGGTAATATGCATGACATTAGAAAAAACACAATTGGATTTTCTGTAGGTCGACATATGTTTCGGCCCCTTTCAATAGTCCCATCGTTGTCTACGGTGGTCTAAATAGTCATTATTGGGCCATCTTCAGGACAGTGATGATTTTGTGAAGGCTTACAGTCTTCCCCCTTTTTTTCATATGAAAAGCCAAATCTGTGGATATAAGGAGTGTGTCCTCTGCTGATTGTGTGGCGCACCAGCCCAGAAATATCATCCATCTTTCAATAATCCATCCATCTCGCTGCATCTGCCATCGAGGAGAATAAACTCCCTGTCCTCGAAATGGCATTAGATGTTTACTAGCATGCGTTTTGGTGTCCTCGGGTACCACCCCTAAGTGCTCACTGTACGTGTTATTTGCCCATGTGTTGCTGGCTACTGGATCTTGAATCAATCACGTGAAGACTTGCTCTCAAACCTTGATTCCAACTCTTTGACCATTCTACTTCTTCGGGATATTTCCCCAGCCTTCAACACAGGCAATCATGCCACCCTGCTAAATGGGCCCTGTAACAGCCTTTGCATCCCGGGCCTGGCACTTGACTGGCTGACCTCATTCCTCTCTGACCATCCTTCCCAGATTCAACTGGGCCATTTTTTCTCCCCTATCAAACTCTCAAAATGCCGCATCCCCAAGTCTCTACCCTCTCGCTGTGACTATTCAACAGCTAACTTGCCCCTCTGGCCCACTGGATCTCCTCCTCCTCTCCTCACTTCCAGTGTTATGCTGATGACACACAGCTCTCCTTCAAGCTTCTCACTACTGCCTCCTCTTCCTTCTCTCTCATCCCTGACTGTCTGACTGCTATTCAGGCATGGTGTGCTGCCAATGATCTCTGCCTTAATACCAATAACACTGAAATCCATCACATTTGGACCCCTGCACCCTCCTCCCCTCCTACCCTTTGGCTAACCTCTGTGGGTCCCTCCCCTCACCCTCTTGTGAGGCAAAAAACCTTGGTGTCATCTTTGACTGCTCTCTCTCCTTCTCTCCTCACATCTTGGACCTTGCCAAGAAGGCCCACTATCATTTGCACAACCTCAGAGGCATTCTCCCTTTCCTCACCTTCCCTCAGAAACCCAATGTCTCTAGAGCTCTGGTCGTCTCGAGTCTGGACTACTGCAACTGCCTCTTCCCCAATCCTTTATTCTCCCTTTGCCCCCTTCAGCAAATCCACAATATGACTGCAACACTTATCCCTGGCCTCAATCCTAGGGAGCACACTCTCCAGCCCTAAATCTCTCCACTGGCTCCCGATTTCTGCTAGGATCAATTTCAAGACCTTCTGCATCATCCACAGGACTTTCCGGGGCCTGGGATCCCGCTACAGCTAACCCTCTCTCCCTAAATACCCCACTGCTAAATCCCTTTGGTCTTCTAGCTCAAACGTTGTGCAGATCAGACACTCCTCTAAGCAGAGAGTGGGGGTAGATCTCTCTCCTCTGCAGGAGCCTCCATCCGGAATGATCTCCCTCCCCCTCTCAGACTTGAGCCGGATCTCCTTAAATTCCCTCATCCCCTTCACCCCATGCAATTCTCTGGCACTTGCCCTCCTTCCCTCCCCTTAGCTCTTCCTGTGTCCCTGTTACCCACTATTGCCACTCTTCCACCCCCTACTTGCACTCTCTCCTCTCTGCCCTGCATATCCCTTCCCACCCAAGCACTTCACATTCACACAGACTGCCACTTCTCTCCCCCGCACACCTCTCCCTCACACTTCTTGTTACCGCACTTGCATGATCCGAATGTCATAAGGCCTAGTAGGACCGTTATTGTTGTCTTTTTCCCTTGCCAACCCACACTTTTTGTCTGTAGGCACCTTGAAACACCATGTGTTGTACAGGCGCCTTACATATATCCAATAAATAAATAAATAATGTGTGAAATGTGGTATATTGCGATACTATATATGGTACATGCTTTGATAAGGATTTCGTTGTTAGAATGTTTGTGCAATGGACCCTCAATAAAATACATGGCATTAGTAAATCAGTCCTGTGTAGATGGGTGAGGGTGGCTGACCACTGCAGGGGTTTGTTGCCTGCTCTCTCTTCTGATGCACAGTGACAGGTATATGTTTTTCTTTACTTCTATTGCTGTTACAGCTCCTACTGGGGGGTCTAGTAATTCATCTACGGGTGGAGGAAAGGCTCTGTGAGGTAGAGGTGATAAGAATCAAACCATTCAAGATTCCAAGAACACGGCTTGGATGTGTGTAAAGACTGGAGGGGGGGTCTGTACTCCTGCTCTCTATATGGCAGAGGAGAGGCACAGAGGACCCCAGCCAAGATTCTCTATTATTGGTAGCAATGGACGAGCAATCAGGGCCTAGCTTCTCAGGAGGTGATGCAGGCTGGTTCTGTACAGTGTAGTCCCCAAGCAGCCACAACATAATGTCTGCATGCTGTATTAGTTAAAACACAGTCTTTAGATAATTAATGCTCAAGGTTATGTGCAATATCACAATAACTCACTTTGTACTCGGTTAATCTACAATGGCAAATTTATACAGTTCTACGTGGTACCACAATCACTACTCAATCTCTTTAAAGTGCATTAACTGTACGGTTAAATGTCACACAAATCAGTTTGTAAAGGAAACCAACAATAGATAGAAGAGGAAAGCAGTTGGTTAGACTAATTGGCAGAATACTGCCACTACCGTTAGACACAGCTCTGTGTGCAGATCCCAACTGGGCAACCTGTAGAATAAAGATATATCACAAGCCCAGTCCATATATTGCTCACAAGAGTCTTTCCAATAGTTCTGCAACCCCAAAGTACCTAGTGTTGTAGAGATCTTCATCGGGAAATCAACGGCCCTTTGTGGGATGTTTTAACCCACTAGTCCAGGCCCTGCAACATTACTGTGCACTGTGTGCATTAGGAACATCAGAATGACCTCCGGAAAGCATCATGCGTGCTAAAAATCACCCAGAAGTCCGCAGGAAAACCTGAAAAATAGGCCGCCAATCCACTTTTGCCTATGTCAGTGGTAACACAGGAGACCTCTGCCAAAACTGATCATTTGGCTGCCCACAGAGGAAAATGAAACTATTTAAGAAAAAGCAGTCCTGCATGGCAAGAGAAACACAGAGCTGCTTTAAAATCCGTTTTACTTGGCTGTTAAATTTGCAAAAATCATGGTTCCCAAACCTCACAAAAGATCCAACCTCCTTGTTGGGTGTTAAACATCACTTTACTTCAAGAATCCAACTAAGTGCAATGTCACCAGAAGTACAATTATCAGAAGAAAATCCACATTGAAGAATGCTTGCTTGGAAAAATATGTTAAAAATGGGCGCAATACCGCTGCTCGCCTGTTTCAGACGCTGGTGATTTACTTATACTGTCATTTAAACTTCTACATTAAGATCTAAGTATGGAAAAGTACTCCTATCAAAAGCAATAGAGGTGGATACAATGCATTCAAAACTATATTTTAAAAAGGCTGGAATTAAGAGATTTGTGGATATATTTGTAAAAATGTAATTTGTATTTTGGGACAAGATTATTTAAACACTATTGTAAAAGTGAGTAAAGTTAGCCAAACTGAGCTTCAAAGACATTTCACACCTTCTCCCAAACAAAGGAATCTTTTCCCCTGTGCTCTGCTGAGGATCTGACAGGCAGGTGTGAACGGAAAAGGAAGGAACACTTTGGCCTGTTGCTCTGAGTGGAGATAAAGCACTCCCTTGAACTGAAAGGAAATGCTAATTTGGGGCGTCAATAGAAACCAGCCCTGGCAGGAAGTAGCTCAAGTTACTCTCTGGCTCAGCCAAGCCTTGGAGGTTCAATCCCACTTCCCCCCAGCAAGCTTAGAGAACAGGAATGATTTTAAACAGGTCAAATGCTTTTGAATGTGATCTGAAATAAATGGGAAAAATACTAAAAATTGATTTTAATTTGCTAAATGGGATTCAAAACTAGTGGGAGCTGCTTTGGATAGGTTCAGTTAGACACTAGCAATGATGTTTGAATGAATGGCAGATAGGAAACTGAATTCAGAGGTTGGATGCAAGAAATAGCAATTTTATATGGAATTAAATTGATGAAATTCATATCAAGTTTTATTTCTGTGCTGCATTAATTTCATATCATTGCATTTCATTGAACCCACACAAAGTTTTATTCTCTGCTACATTATTCTTCTCACCCATACTCCTATTGAATAAAGAGACTGTTGATTGTTGTGATATCACCCATTGATGATCAGTGTATAAATATTAATATGTGTGATATCTAGATATTGTCCATATTCATAAAAGTGTGATATCTATATTGTTCAATTCATCAAATAAATCTTTTAACTTTGCAAAACGACCTACTTCTTGGTTCAGTGAGACCGGGGGGGATTCAAAGAGAGAGGCGTTATATAAGGGTACATTGTCCAGAAATAAAAGAACGTTTGACATAAAAATATATAAATTAAGTGTTCCAGCTGGGCATCTCATGCTAGGCATTTACTTAGTTAGAGTGCTGGGTTGAAACCACTTAGACCTTCTTGAGTGCACTCCCATTAAGGCAGGAGCCACAGGTCGTCGAAAGTCCAGCGACGAACAGGGTGACCTACGGCGGTGAAGTGGCAGCTTCATTCCTAGCAGTGCTCGTCGATGATGGAGCGTAGACGTCCTGCAAGGAAGAGGCATGTGGGGCACCTTGATGTTGATAGTCCAGGACCGCAAACAGTTTGAAGAACTGTGGCCCAGCAAGGGCGACGAGTCATCTTGCATCTAGGTGGTCTATAGGTGGAAGCAAACCCACTGGTGGATGCTCCTCGGCGCATCAACCGCCTCGACATTCTCCGGTGGGAAAACGTGGTCCACGGTGCAGACGAGAGCCTCATTGGATCAATTGTTCTTAGGCAACGGGAGCACGGCAGCTCCGGCCGGTGACGGCGGTCGCTGACGGTGATGGACACAGTCCGGTTTCTTCTCTTTGTGATTCCCCGGCAGTGTCCGTCCCCGGTCGGCAGCCTTTCATAGGTCTTTTTAGAAAGGGAGCTTTGGCAAAGATCAGCTGGTGCACGATGGTCCCTCGTAGCTCAGGTCCTCTCTTGGATCATTTCTTGGAGACAGGACCACTTTCAGATTGGCGAAGTAGAGCAATAGCAATTCTTCTCTTCCAGCAGGGCTTCAAGGTCAAGCCTCAGTTTCAACTCCAGTTTCTCTTCAGCTTCTGAACGATTTCTAGCAGTGAGAGGCCCCCAGATATACGAGTTGATCTCCCATTCATTCTGCTGGGTCACACTCAGGCAACCAATCACTCAGAAGGGCATTCAGCAGTCAGTCAGCCAATCAGGCGCACAGTGCATTCAGGTCATTCTTCTCCATCCAGACACTCATAACACAGAATGTAGATTCGGACAAGTACGACGGCATTCTACACTACACACTGCATTCGTACCGGTTTTGGGCAGGGCTGTCTCAGTCATTGTGTCACACACCAGATACCAGACATCCACCATAAGAAGTGTATATTCGTCACACACTCCATTCACCCAGGTCCTACCCACAGGCGTACCGACAACATACGGTCATTGGGAAGGCTAATGCCAGTCTAGTCAACACTTCCCCACACTACAATATATGGAAATTCCACCCAATGGCCATTCAGGGGGAAGGGACAGAGTCAGGGCTTCCCGGGACTTTGGGAATATCAACATAACAGGCGATGGAAGGCAAGAGGCCACGGGAGCCATGTTGTTTCCATCAGTAATCTACCGATTCCAATGACAGGGCCTGGACATCCCAAAAGGGAGGACGCTCAGGGCATCTGCCAATTCAGCACAGAGCTGCCACCAGCCCGTACCCTGCTCTGTGGGCCACCCACGGGTGCCCAAAAACATACAATAGGGGCACAGGGTTGTACCCCCATCCCTGGGTGCCATAAGGGTATCCCATGGGTCTGTACACCAAACCAAAAGAGAGAGCTGCACCGCCAGGAGTCCCACATGAACTCCTGCGTGGAAAACATGACGAAACACATGATAAAAAGCAGTAAAGGACAAGGATACGGAGGCCCTGTCCCTCTGATGCATTTCCAGCATCACTACGTGCCTTTGGTTGCCGTGGTTGCAACAATGATAACATAAGACTCTTTTGAAGTGCAGAGTGGGCGTAATTGTAATTGATTATTTATAACATGCTTAATACCCAGAGGTTTCTAAGCACGGACACGGGGATCGAACCTGTGTTGCTCTGCGTCATCTTGCTTCCTAGACAAGCGCATTGCCCCTGAGCTATCCTCCCGAGAAAATATGTGCAACGTGCGATCGGCTAAAACGCGTAATGTACGATTGAAGAGGACTGGCCCTTCAAGGAAAGAATGGGAGTGTCTGGGCATGGGAATCAGAGAACGCTGCCGCCACAATGCGTGTTTCTTTGTTATTTTGCCACATTTTAGATTTTGTTTCTCCTTATTCTGATGACAAATATTCCAGGTCTAGCATTATGTTTACCTCAGACAGGAGAACCAACTGTGAGGTGGAAGGACTGGAAAGAGGACTTCTTAAAATATGTACTTGCAGTTGATGTTTCCAGCTATGACATTAAGAGAAAAGATGCCGTCTCATATCATTGCTTGTGGCATGCTGGGCAGGACATATGTACAAGGTTGCCTGACCTCGTGCAGCCACCTGATGCATTGTTTTGGAATAGTTTTAAAAGTAGTATTTCTTTGCCAGACAATCATTTCAAGGTGAAGGAAAACAGCATTTTAGCCAGGCCTAATTTTGAAAAACGAGAACAAAAGCAGGGGCGGGGGGAGTGAGGGGTTTGTGGCTGTGTTGAAGGGTCTTGCTATTAAGTGTCAGTTTGGGTACAGTCAAGAGTAGCACCTTAGGGATCAGCTCATGATCAAGTGTGCCAATAACCCTGTACGTGAGGAGTTGTGGAAGGAGAAATAACACATTTTTTGATCGGGCTATAGAAATTGCTAAGCAAGTTGTGCATGTGGCTTTTTGTATAACATTTCTCAACAAGGAAGAGGTTAGAAGCTCAGCAGAGAGTAACTATGTGGTTAGTGGGAAGAGCTCGACCAATGTCGGTCAAGGGTTTGAAACAGACACTGATTGAAGAATTAAAGATAAAGGAAAGGCAGTGGTATGAGGAGAGATAGTTGGGACCAACGAGGACAGAAGTCTGATCGCAAACTCAAGAAATGTTTTAGGTGTGGGAGTCTAGAACATTTTGCCATTCATAAATACTGCACTGCTGAATGTGGAGAGTTCAGATTGTGCAGCAGGATTGGCCATCTGGCTAACTCTTACCGATTATGCTCCAGTCAAGCCGGGAATGTGAATGAGAATAATTACAAAAAACGGACTGATGCCTTAGCATTTCTCTTAGAGACACTTGACAAAGAACTCTCTAAAAATGGTGTCTAAGAACTCTGCTTCACTGAAAAATAGTTTCTCTTAGGAAACTGTGATTAATCACTTTTATTTTCTTTCTATTTCTTTTGTTTTGGTTTTGTTCCTTTTTGCTGTTTTATGTGTTTTTGATGATGTGATATAATCAACATTTAAAGGTTTGTGTAAACCAATAAATAAAATAAATAAAAAGAAATTTCAAAAAATGAGAATGATTATTATGAGGACGATGTCGAGGCTGGCACTCATGAAGGGATGGGACTCATACAAGGAGTCAACGCAGTCGTGGTTGGTAGGATAACACACAATATAAGAAGAGACCCCTCGATTGAGATTGACAGGGGTGAAATAGTTATGCTAATTGACCGTGCAGCAGACTATAGGCTTATTAGGAGGGATGCATGGGAGTCCAGGAAAGGGTGTTGTGTGCGGACGGATGTCATTATCAAGGCTAATGCATACAGAGCAATCCCTTTTGAAATAATAGGCGAGATGCATTTCAAGGTGGGGTTTCAAGGAAGAAGTACAATGAGCAGAGTGTGTGTGATGAATGTTGGTCGAAACTTGATATCTTGGGGTTGTCAGGCAGATTTGGGTGTGAGGTTTGATCCCAATGCTAAGGAGCATGTGCACACAGGAAATGTGTTAGTCACCTGGCACATATTGGAATTGCTTATGGCTTACACTTCAAAGCAGACATACATTGTATGAATTTTGAATGCAATTGTTCGAAAATCACTGGTAGAAGATACCCCATTTCCAACCATTATTGTAAAACAGATTCTAGGAGGAGAACTCTCGACGCCCACTGAGATAGGTGGAGCTCCAACCTGGAAACTATTGTGTCGCTCCAGTGAAAACGTACACTACCTGCCATTGCTCCACATGCCTCATTTATAACAAGAGAACACATCTTGCATAAAACCCCACAATGTCAGCGGTGAGCTCCATGTGCTCTGCGCTGGGTCTGGTTTCAATTTCCTGCAAGATTTGCTGAGAGAAATGCAAGAAAACAACCCTCTGCCTTGGAGGCGCCATGAGCCGGAGTCCCTGCCTCAATAATTCAGAGACCGTGCAATGGCAACTTTATTTTATAGTCTTCATAAACCATTTCATTAAAATATACTGCCTTTCATTTGGCGCTGGACTAATATTTGGAGAGAGTAGCTCGCTCAGCGATTTCGTGGCCCATTAGTGGTACTTTTGGCAGAGTGCGAGACCCTCGGTAGCTGCGGGCTCTGCCCTTCTGGTGAACTTGTTTCTCTGACTCGGAAGGGAACTTTTAATGGTGGCACCATTATTGAAATTAGGCGCCTTTGAACAATAGTCACTGCAGTCAATTGAGAGAGAAATCCCATAAAACGTGCTACTCAATAAATAAGAATCAATATCAACATTTTCAAATGGTTATTTATAACACACAGAGGTTTCTAAGTCCGGACTGGGGATCGAACCTGTGTTGCTCTGCGTCATCTTGCTTCCAGGGTGAGCGCACTGTCCACGAGTTAGCCTCCTGTATTGTAACTGTACAGCATAATATGTGGCAATGCATTTCCTCAAAGGAGAGTCTGCTGATACAAACAATCAGCAAATAATGAAAGAGTTTCAAAAACATCTTACAAGATGTCCCAATTCATGTGATCCTGTCTTCATGGAATATATACCTTTCAGTTATACCTGTGACATCACAAGCAAATGACGCCATACTGCTTCTGCAAAATCCCCACCAATGGTCTCTGCCAACTCGTTTGGAAACAGGAGGTCAGGACTCGAAAACACCCCGTCTGGGGAGCTGAAAAATGAAATGAGAGCCAAGCCCATTGTGCTCATAGCAATTCCCTTACATCTAACTATGTATGCTATTTTATGTTATGTTATTTTGCATTTATATAGCGCCTTATATACCATTGGGATGGTCTGAAGGCGCTGGGAGGTTGAACGCCCTTGGGTCCAGAAGTTCAGATCAGTAGAGAGAGTAGAGAGAGTCAAAGGTGCGTGTGAGCACCGGGTATGTGTGCAGCTGGTGCGATATTCGTGTAATAGCTGCTTCTTAGCGGTAGGTGTGGTGGTTGAGAGATCAGGAGTATGTGTTTGTTCTGGCAGGATTTATCCAGACCGAATGTGGCTGCGTTAGGCCTGAGAAGAACGCCTGGCTGGGGGGTGTGTAACCAGCAGTGTTTACTTTGAATGATGGGGAGTGTGCGGCGGATGTTGGTATGAGAACAGTTATAGCGAATGGTGTCATAGTATCTCTGTGTTCTAGTTGAGTGGTGGTGTAAAGAAGAGAGTAAGCGTGGTGGTGTGATATGATGGGTTATATGCTCTTTCAAACATTCCCTGCATTCCAAACCATACTATATACGTCACACAATTCTATGCGTTCCAGTCTGTTCCATGCATTCTTATCCACTCCATGCACCCCAGACTGCTGAACACACTCCGGTCCGCTCGATGTACTCATGCACTCCAGTCCACCCTGCATGCTCCAGTCTGCCCCACGTACTCCAATCTGCCCCACGCATGCACTCTTGTCTGCCCCACGCATGCACTCCTGTCTGCCCCGTGCATGTATTCCTGTCTGCCCCATGCATGCACTCCTGTCAGCCTGATGCATGCACTCCTGTCAGCCTCATGCATGCACTCCTGTCCACCACACGCACTCCTGTCCGCCACACGCACTCCTGTCTGTCACACGCACTCCTGTCTGCCACACGCACTTCTGTCCACTACTTGTACTTCTGTGCGCCACACGCACTCAAATCCACTCTCCCGATCCGTTTCATGTATTCCAAGTTGTTTTATGCACTCCATCTACATATTTCACCCATCCCATTCCGTGTATTCTAAGTTGTTTTATGCACTCTGTCCACATATTTCGCCCATAACATCTTCATACTTCATCCTTTCCATCCACCTATTTCACACGTTTCATCCACGTACGCCACCTATTTCATCCACATACGGCACCTGATCCATCCACCTACGGCACCCGATCAATCCACCTACAGCACCCGATCCATCCATATATGGCACCCGTTCTAACCACATATGTCAGCCGTTCCCTCAACGTACTTGACCTGTTCCATCCACGTCCGGCACCGTTCCATCCACGTACGGGACCCGTTCCATCCATGTACGGCACCCGTTCCATCCATATATGTGATCAACTCCATTCACATATATAATTTGTTCTATCCATGTAGAATCCATCTACATACTTCACTCGTTCCCTCCGCTCTATGCATTCAGCAGCTCTACGTACTCATCCATTCTACGCACTCATCTGTACTGCATGTAATCTGCACTCGTTTGTTCTACGTACTCATCTGCTCTACGCAACTTGTCGGCTCTACGCAACATGTCTGCTCCACTCTAGGCACTCGTTCGCTCCACTCTAGGCACTCGTTCGCTCTCAGCACTCGTTCGCTCTAGGCACTCGTTCGCTCTAGACACTCATCCGCTTTATGCCCTCACACGGACTATGCATTCACCTGTTTTGCTCATTCACCCACTCTATGCACTCATCCACTCTACGCACTCATCCCCTCTGCGCACTCATCCCCTCTACGCACTCATCCCCTCTGCACACTCATCTCCTCTGCACACTCAGCCCCTCTGCGCACCCAGCCCCTCTGCGCACTCAACCCCTCTGTGCACTCAACCCCTGTGCGCACTCAACCCCTCTGCGCATTCAACCCCTCTGTGCACTAAATCCCTCTGCGTACTCAACCCCTCTGCACACTCATCCCCTCTGCGCACTCATCCCCTCTACGCACTCATCACCTCTATGCACTCATCCCCTCTACGTAACCCTCTTTTCATATGCACTCATTCGCTCATATGCACTCATCTGCTCTATATACTTGCCGGCTCTATCCACTAGTCTGTTCTAAGCAGTCATCCACTCTACACATTCTTCCGCTCAGCTCATCCATCCCGCTCTGTTCATCCATCCCTCCCCGCACTCATCCGTTCTACGCACTGATCAGCTGTGCATACATTCCGCACTCATCCATTCTACATACTTATCCGTTCTACCCACTCATCTGGTCTATGTAACTCATCCGCAGTAGGCATTTGTCCGCTTTATGCCCTCATCTACACCTTCACCTGCTCTACGCATTCACCTACCCAATGCAGTCACCTGCTCCCTGCACTCACCCGCTCCCCGCACTCACCAGATCCTCGCGCTCACCAGCTCCCCGCACTCATCCGCTCTCCACATGCATCCGCTCTCGACACTCATCTGCTCTCCACACTCATCTGCTCTCGAAACTCATCCGCTCTCCACACTCATCCTCTCTCCACACTCATCCACACTCCACACTCATCCGCTCTCCACATCCATCCGCTCTCCACACTCATCCGCTCTCCACACTCATCCGCTCCCCACACTCATCCGCTCCCCACACTCATCCACTCCCCGCACTCATCCGCTCCCCGCACTCATCCGCTTCCCGCACTCATCTGCTCTATGCGCTCGTGCTTTCCACGCATTCAACAGCAATATGCACTCATCAGCCCTATAAATGTCATTCCCTAATAAGCAGTAATCCTGTTCTATTTATTCATTGCTCTCTACACTCATCTGTTCTATACACTCATCCGCTCTACCTCATACGCTCTATACCTTCATCCGCTCTATACCTTCATCCGCTCTGTACACTCATCCACTCTGTAAACTCATCCGTTCTGAACACTCATCTGCCCTGTACACTCATCCGCTCTATACACTCATCCGTTCTATACACTCAACCGCTCTACACACTCAACCGCTCTACACACTCAACCGCTCTATGCAGTCATCCGCTCTATACGCTCATCCACTCTATACACTCATCTGCTCTATATACTCGGCAGGTCTGCGCATTCATCTGCTCCAGCGATCTACACACTCTCCGCACTTCCGTACTCATCCGCTATCCTCACTCATCCGCTCTACATACTCATCCGCTCTACATACTCATCTATTCTACACACTCATCCGGTTTATGCTCATCCGTTATGCACATTCATCTATTCTATGCACTCCTGCGTTCTACTCCCTTCTCTGTATTTACACACTCATCCGCTCTACACACTTGTCTGCTCTACACACCCAACCGCTATACACACTCATCCGCTCAACATGTTCATCCATTCTATACACTCGTCCGATCTACATACTCATTCAATTTACATACTCATTCGATCTATATAGTCATCCGTTCTTCCACTCATGCATTCTTCCACTCAGCGCATTCATCCGTTCCACATGCTTTATCCATTCTAACTATTTCATCAACACCATTCACTTTGTTCACTCCTCTTGCATTATATCTATTTCAGGAGTTTAAATCTCATTACTGTTTTCGCATGATTTATTCTTATTATCCACTTCACTGCTTTGATCTACTTTATTTGTTTAATTCTGTTTGTCCTTATAATTTATATTAGGGGTTATTAGCTGTCAATTTCTCGCTTCAGGTGGTTTGATGGATTGGTGCCATTGAGTTGCTGTTAGTCTGTTTGGGTTAGTTTGGTACGGGTTGGTTTTAGGGGAAGAGCCAGGTTTTCAGCAGTTTTCAGAAAGACGTTAAATCCTCAGTTAGGCGGATGTGGGGTGGGAGTGAGTTCCACAGTGTGGGGGCCAAGGCTGAGAATGATGATCCGCCTAACCTGACTGAGTTTGTTTTAGGTATGACTAGTAGGCTGGCTGAGCTTGATCTTAGGGTGCGTGGGGGGTGATATGGTTTTAGCTTGTCTTGAAGATATCGAGGCCCGGTTTTATGCAGTGTTCGATGGGAGATGCATAAGGTTTTGAAAGTCACCCTTCGGGTTACTGGAAGCCAGTGCAGCATCTTAAGGGCTGGGGAGATGTGGTCTCTTGGGCCGGGCGCAAGTAGCATTTTGAGCCCAAACATATGTTTCCAATATGACAATCTAAGATCGCGGTTACTTTTAGGCAAAACTACTTAACTGAACAGAAAGAAGCACAAACCCTCCAAGTTCCAATTGTCTCCTTCCACTTTCTCGTAAGTTTATTTTGATATGACAGGTTATTTATAACACGCTTAATACCCAGAGTTTTCTGAGCACGGACCGGTATCGAACCTGTGTTGCTCCACGTCATCTTGTTTCCAAGGTGAGCATTTTGCCCCTGAACTATCGTCCTGAGACCAAAAAACACAACTGCACCAAATTGTCCACCTTGGAATTATAACCTTCTAAAGAAAATAATTTAAGTGGTTACTGTAGTTCTTATTAACATATTTTGCTCAGTAATACAAGTGCAAAACGTTTAATATGATTGAACTATTCACCGACAGGGATCTTTAAAAATGAATGGTGTAACGCTTTACAAATATCCTGTTGATGACCTTAGTTCTATTAAATCATGTCTGTAACAGAGCATGAGTCACTCAAAAGGCACGTCCGTGTGACAAAGGGTTGAACCCAGGTTAAACATAATGATATGTAGCTGCTTTGAGTGCCAAGACAAAGTTTAATTTAGAATACTAGCAACTCATTGGGTAACAATGCTGCTGGACCTATACATGTGTTAGAGTAAGCACAACAAGTCATCATTAACAAAAAGAAAAAAAGAAAATAATAAATGCAGTGGCCCTCTGGTCCCTTACAAGGGTACTCAGAATCCCAGGAGCCACACCCTTGCTAAGCCATTTCACATGCTCTCCTCCTACCCAGACAATGTGTCTGCAGTGCTCAGTGAATGTTATGTTATGTTAATAGGATTTTATAACCGCCAAATCACTAGCACAGTCATTTAAATAACATAGGGTTATCCGTGGACCGCCGTACTATGCTCCATCGGTGGTGTCCAGACCGATGTCTGCCGTAGTATAGAAAATTAGCGGGGAGAAGAAAAGGGGATGGGAAAGCAGGAAATAAATGCTAAAAGCAAAGGGTGGTATAGCCTCAGCAGGTGAGCAATGTTTTATGATAGCTTGGGTGCATGTCAGCCTTGCAAGGTCGACGATAGTTCTGCAAAAGAGGGGAGAATATCGAAGGGTTTTGTGAGAGTAAGGTTATGTTTCCAAAGCAGAATAGGAGAATTGCAATGTAGTGTACAGTGTAAAGTTGTGTCTGTGTGTAAGTGTGTCAAGGATGTGCTGGGGCAATTTGGATGATCAGTGACTTATTTCCTTGGCATCTCTATGTGTTGTACCCCAGCCTTAACTTCAGAATGTTATCTCTGGGACTACCAGGACTGGCCCAAGAGTGGCCCAGTCAAAACTAGACTGTGTATAAAGGTGAATGCTGTTGGTAACGGAAGGAATAAAGTGGTCAAACTATTTGATATAATTTAAAAAAGCCTGGCACCTTGTTGTCAAAATGTTTCCTATGTCTCGTTGTGCTATATTTTAATGTAGTCCACAGTGAGACGGCGTGGCACTTCTCTTGGGACTTTGCTATTAAAGATTAGAAATATGCCTTTACAGTGAGAAAATATACCATGAGGTTCATATTCAGATGGAATTCAGTAGAACATGTGAAAGGCATAGGTGGATGAGTGACGAACAGTGGCCAGATTATCTAAAACTAGCTGGGGTACCGGGCGTTGCCTGTGCCCTGATCGAGTGGTGTCTCATGTGCCCTAGAGGATGTTGCTCTTGTCCTCTGGTCAGCAAGTCGTGCTGCTGTTTGTTGTTGTGTTTCAGAAGCTCTTGATATTGATTTTGGCTTTGCGCCTAATGGAGCTTTTCCAAGTAATGTGTGTTTCTTGTGTGGCATGATTCAGTCACTCTATCACATGGAGAATATCATCATAGAATTCTTGCTGGATTAGAACTATGACTTCATATGAGGAAGGTCCTTGTGTCATCAATGTACCTTTGAGTTTCTCTAAAATGGCAAATAAGGCGTGTTCCACATATAACGTCATTGCACTTGTGGACTTCTCAGTCACAAATGCAACAGCAGCCAAATATTGTTTGCATGGAAAATGTCCTCTCATTACTGGATCTAATATCCCACTGTAATACACCAAAGGTTTATACCCTAGTATTTTACTTTTTGTGAGTACTGCTGTCATTACTGATCCACTGGTGTGTGAAAACAAATAACATTCTTCACTATATTTGGGAATTTCTAAAACTGGAGGTCTACAAATTGTTCTTTTTAATTCCTCAAATCCTTCCTCCATTCCTTCAGCCCATTCTATCTTTTCCTTCCCAACATGCGCTTTCTTAAGTGCTTGAACAATTAGTTTTGTGTACGTACTGTAGTTAAACACCCAGGCTCTGCAGTAATTGCATAAGCCTACAAATTGCTGCATTTGCTTCACTGCATTTGGCTTTGGTGTTTTCATGATAGTCTCAGATCTTTCAGATGTTACTTTCTTCCCTTCATGTGACATTAACTGGCCTACGTACAACACCTCTTCCTGACAATAATTAATCTATTTTGTTTCCCTTGTTTGCCAAAACAGTCATTAACTGAACAGAGCCGTGAGCCGTGCCTACATTTATCCTCTGTTTCACTACAGATTCATATTTCATCAACATACTGAATTACCGCACTTTTGAGTACAATATTGCATAAATCCATCTGTAAGACCCTATTCACAATTGATGGGGACTCACAGTACCACTGAGGCGAACGAGTATGTTTTAGTCTTTTTTTTGTCTGAACATAAAGGAAGTTAGATCTTGGGAGTATTTGTGCAATGGGATTGAGAAAAACGCAATTTTCAAATCGATCATTGTGAAGTACGTAGCTTCAACTGGGATGCTACACAATCTTGTAGCAGGATTTAGAACTAAGGTAAACTCTGCTTCTACAATCTGACTAAGATGGTGCAAATCCTGGAAAATCTCCACAACCCTCATTTTTTAATCGGACACACCGCAGTATTGCATGAGGATTCCAATGGCACTAGGATTCTCTGTTTCACCAATGTTGAAATAGTCTCAAGTATGCCTTCATCAGCTTCTCAAGACATGGGGCACTATTTTGCTTGGGGCAAAATTGTTACTGGCTTGAGTTATTTTATAACCTCCCATATTCCTTTTAAAAATCCAACATCATATGGGCCCGTAGTCCAAAGGATACATGCCACCTTTTCTATGTCTTCATGAAAGGAGGCTGGTCTTTGCCGCATCTGTGCCATTCGCTGTGGGATTTCCCATTTCTCAATCTTTATCCAGTATGTAATGCTTATAAAAACACTACCTCATCATCTAGTCATTCATCTCTGAACATATCTTCATCTGTGATTTCAGTTAATCTGCATCCCTCCTCAAAAGCTATAACTGTTTTCCATGCTCTGCCTTCGTCATCTACTCCATCAAGCATTGCCATTCCCCTCCTACTATAGCTGCTTCCAGTTCTATAGTAATAGTCTGCCCTTCTTCCTCATCCATAGGTACTTGTGGTCCAAATAAAAATGTGTCAGTTATCCTCACAAATTTCCCTACTAATCGAGGTAGTCATGTTAGTAAAATGTTCCCCCCATACATGAAGATTTCTGGATCTACCAGAACTTCTTGTAGGGCCACTTGTCCTGTAAACGCAAGTATAAACTTTCCTGTTTTCAAACAGTGTATTCCTTGATCAGTGAATGAAAAAGTCATGTATGTTTCTTCATCAAATCTCTATCCAGAATGTTAACTGGCGTCCAGAATGTCAACAGGCTTTTGTCGCAAAGATAACAAGGGGACAGACATGTCACATTCCACTATAAAAACAGCTAATTTAATAATAAAATGAACAAAATTAATAGCTCCAGAGAACCCTTCAGCATTCATGGCAATACCTGAGATTGGGTATTTTCCCTCCCTTATATCAGAGCGAGTTGCCCCAGTGTCAACAAGAAAATAAAATGATTTGCGTCTTATCGTCACATTGACCATCGGTGCCTCTTGGGGGTCTGGTGTTACTGATAGTACTGAACACATCAACTCACCCTGTGCGCTGTCCTATTGAAGGTCCAAATTCATCCCATATCCAATAAAAGGGTGTCCTCCTACCACAGTGGCACTCCCTATCCTAGTTGCTAGTGTTTGACCTATGTTCTCATTCTGTTGTGTCTGCATAGGTGCTTGTTGCGATTGCTGTTGCAGTGGGTGCATTTGTGCTGGCCCCTGCTGCTGTGCCTGCTGTTCTTGCGGCACCTGTGTCCGATAGGATGTGTGATCCTAGGCAATGCCATCTTGAGTTTGTGTGCTGTAAGGCGGTGGCTAACCTCTCCCCCTCGTGAATGTTGTCCATTCTGTTGCAAGTTTCCTCGGCTTCTACATACACGTGCAGAATGCCCCACTATCCCACAATTCTAACACACTGGGTGGATCTTTGGTAAATCTACCATTATATGCTCCCTTTTATGTCCCCTATGGCCAACCTATTTCCCCCTGTTATTTTCTCTAATTTGTCTATCCATTTTCCAGCCCCCGAAGTCATACTAGGTAACTTGCATTTTTTTATTATTCTTAGCCATCAGATGCCATGGAATATATTGCGGTCTTTCTCCCCCCTTCTCTAGCAATGGGAACTGTGTGAACCCCATCCCATAACTGGACCCCATTTTCTGTTTATTTAATGCAGGGGTAATTGTCTCTATTTGTCTTCATGCTGGTAACAACCTTAACCTACCCACAAAAGGTAGAAATTCTCCTCTCATACTACACAATCATCTTTGTGGAAGTTTGGGATATGGTATTGGATCTGGTGTCCTTTCCTTAGGAGTATCCAGATCTGACCATCTTACCTCTTTATCCAGACTTTGACTTCCCAAGGGGACAAATTCACCTTCATCTTCTATCTGATGACCTGACTCAATTTCTACATCTGACATTGCTAGACCCCAACTGTTGTGACTATCATCCTCTTCCCTATCTAAATGCAATCTACTTAAAGACAATGCTCTGTGTTCATGACTGAACATGTTTTGCTACTCATCCCGTGGTTTTGGTATCAGGGATTATCTGACGCTCCCATACTCGCTGATCTGCCTTATTTGCTGATGTATTTTATCGATCCTCTCTCCAATACTCTCTGCATCATATCTTTCTTCTTCTTGTGCTACTTTAGGTATTTTGTTAGCCACTTCTCTCATTGGGAACATTTCTCTTATTGTTTCCAATTGCCCCTGTATTTCGGCGCTCTGTTTTATTCATTCTTTACCAACGAGTCTGGCATCAAAATCTCGATGCCTTCTATTTTGTTGTATTCCTTTTTTCACTTCCCTTCGCTCTCTCACCTCCCTTCTTACCATTTCATCTCTTCATTCTTCTTCTCTTATTCTCCGTAATATTTGTTTTGTCACTCGTTATGCCTCTTCTTCCTCTCTCTTCCTTTCTTTCCTACCTCTTTCTTCTATTTCTTTCTTCTGACTTGCATCTTCATTTGTTCCTCTGGCCACTTTTCATCTTTTTCTTGTTCTTCTCTATATATCTTTTCTTCTCATTCCATGTTTTTCCTACCTTGCTCATCCTCCCTTAATCCCTTTTTTCATTCCCTATTATTCTGTTTTTGCTCAATTTTTGTCTTCCTTTTTCATCTAACTTGAGTAATATCTGTCCTGCTTTTCATTCGTTTTGTACAAGCGTTACCTCAACGGCCCTATCCTTCTTTCCTCTATATCTCTCAATTTCCTTGTCTATATATGTTGATATATTCGATTTCTCACCTTGTTCATCTTTATTTCATATGAACTTACCCGCTTCTTCCTTATTGTTGCTCTCTTCCGGACTGTCATCATTACTATAAGCCGGGTGTGCATATCGGATTACTGCAACCCGCAAGTGCATTTAATTCTTTTAAAGGATAAAATCCTGTTTCTTCTGCACATACATTCTTAGTTTCAGGCAGAGTAAGAGGAGCAGAGGGCTCAATGCCCTCCCCTTTATGCTGAGTAAGCATCCATTCTTCCTGTAGCGCCTCTCTTTCTCCTCTTGATACATTTTCCAGAGTTCTAAAGCTGCCAGTCTTTTCTCTAATTTATTACCAATGCACGCAGCATTCACATATGTGGTCATGTCTAAGTAATACAACCTTTGACAATGATCCCCCTTATCAGCTGTGCCCTTTACCTATTTTGCACTGTACTGTTTGAGCTTGGGCGCATGTCGTGGTAATGTTTTACAAAGGTGCATAAGAGGAGTGTCCTCAATAATGATGAGTCACAATGAACTATTGCTACTTACCTATATTGTTATCTTGCCATATTTAAAAATCTCTACTGATGTCAAAGTTTATTGCTCAAATCCTTTAATCTGAACACAATAAACATGAGCAAGCACCATCAATCGCCACTCAATCCTCTTTTTTCTCAACATCCCATCTGTCTTCTGACTGGCGCCAATTGTTTACTACACTTAACACAAACAACTTAAATTCCAAATTTCACAATTCATCACTTTTCAGAACTCAAATAATAAACACAATAATAACACAGTGTCCATTTAAAACAAATGCTGTGATCACCTTCCCATTTCCTTTTTAATATTTTCAGTAAGAGGTATTCTCTCTACACCTTCAATTATATTACCCCATAGAGAGTTTAAGAAATCACCTTCCTTGGTCCTGACTGTGTGTATTATCGCTCTTATTAACGCTCTTATTATCCCGACTGGAATTTGAGACGTCTTCTTCTATCTCCCTTCAAATAGGATTACCTAGGAGTTCCTTTATCCACACAAAATTCCTGTCACCCAACTTATTTTCTTAAAATATCACAATCCCTCCCCTTTTTATTATCATTTCTCTTAGTCTAATTACATCTGTTTAATCAACTGAAGGCCTCTGGTATTGACTCCTCCTCCAATCCGACCACTTTGCCTTCTGCCCTGGGAATGACGGTGGAAACGAAGCAGGGATTACTGCAAAGAGGGACCTGCCCCCCGTCTCGGTTTTTCATGCAAGTTTATTTCTATTGGCCACAGGAAACACGTAATTCCAACTAATGGCAGAGGATGTCTGATCATCTGAAACTCTGAAGTCAAAGTAGTTTAGATTGAAAATATCTGCACTGCTACAACATGAGCATATGGCCCTTGGAACATGCATGTGTTACTGGATGGGATTACAGCAGAATCATTCTGACTCCAAATAACCGGACAAACTCAAGAAGATGGCAAGTTGCTGTATTAGTAATTATCTAAAACAGGGAATTTACAACGAACTTCAACTGACGTATGCGTATTCTCAGCGATTTCCATATGAAATAAAATGATTTACTTCTTTATGCGACAGAATGACGTCATGCTATGTGGCAATAGTTGGGAACCTGTCTATGGTTGGGATGGGTTAAGGGACACATCTAGATATACAAACATATATGAGCTAGGTTTGTTATTGATTGTCCGATATCGGGTGGACAATTTATGCCTACCTCTTCATACATAATCTGTTTGACCTCCACTTCTCAGTTCTTGACTTCAGGCCAGGCAGCCTCCCGACACAAGTCCAAAAACCTGCTATTTTACCGCAACACAACATTTTATTTTATTTTCATGATTCTTTGGCTTATTTATTTCATGATACCAATGTCCAGTTGCTGTACAATGGTGACTCTGCCTGCATTCTATTCACTACTTGTAGCTAGCCTATACGCTGACTTGTTCTATCCTGCATTTTAGCACCTGTACATTCATTAAATGTCTGATTTCTGCAGCAATTTCTACTGTGTAATTTTCTTCTTTTACACGTTTAAAGTTCACTTGATTCTTTACTTTGTCATTTCTCCTCTAGGATTCATACATTGTCTTCATTCAGTATTTCAGACTTTGTGCACACTTCCTTATGACGTCATCGGTCCATTTTCTTAGCTCTTTCTCTTATTCCTCCAGGAATCTCTTCTTGCAGGCTGTCATAAACTCGAGGGTACATTCGATATGGTTGTCCCAATGGATACCGTCTTCCAAATACTCACGGCGGTATTGGTACAATTGCTGGTGTTAGACAGGGCATGGTCTCATGTCTCCAATTCAGGGGAGGTAGGGCTGTAGGATCTCCTGCGGATGTGTACGTCTGCTCCTCTACAGCCGCATTATGAGTTTGGTGATATCCATGCAGTAAATCTGCCCAGATACCACCAAATGGTATTACTGTTACCGCCATTTACCTCGTCCGTTGGTATTACCACTGGATTACAAGTGGTGGTAGGCGGTATTAGTCCCCATTTATTTCAGTCCATTCGACTCAATGGGGGATATCCACAGAATTGGGCAGAAAGTTGGCAGATTTACCTCCAGCTCGTAGCTGGAGGTGAATCCTCAAACCTTTCACCAAACTTATAGTTGGGCAGTTCAATAATGGGGCAATATAGAGTAATACCATATTGTATTACAAACATGTTTTTGTAATAGAACACTACTATATACAAACTAAAATATAATATTTACAAGCAGAATTCCTCCAAAAGTACAACAAAAAATTACACAGACATTTTAAAAATAATAAAATAAAATTAACCTTTAATTCAAAATTAATTAATACACAAACATGTCAACAACATATATTACATTAAAGTATCAATGTATAAATGACACATAATAATTGCAAATATATAATTTAGTAAACAATAAACATAACATAAAAACACGACTCAATGTATTAAACAATACAAAATGTACACACTAACAAAAGCACCACAAATGCAATACACATTTAAAACATACATGAAAACAGTTTAACATTTTTGTTAAACACAACAATTAATGCAGCACATTACATTACTTTCACCATAAACATTTAATAGAAAAAGCAAAACATTGCAAATCCATATCAGTGCAAGTTAAGGTTACCATGATATTTGATTTATATATATTTTGTAATTCATTAATAACGTGTATTATGTTGCAACTTTAATGTAATCACTTATAATATTTGTAGACATTAAGCTTCAAGTGTGTGCAGGTTTAACCTTAACTATTTAGTATTTGTTTTCAAATTGCACATGTATATAATATAGTGTGGTGGTCACCTTACTATAATTAGGTTGCATTTCAAAAACCTGAAAAATGAATTGCTAATAACATTTGACTCGTATTATGGATTTGGCTGATATTTTGAAAACGAAAATGGAAATGATCTGTTAAAAATAAAGAAGGTAATAAGAAAACAAAAAAAACACAGTATGTGCCTAGTCCATTCATTTTCCCAGAGGAAAAAGCCAAATTTTTGCTTGAGTGCACAGCAGAAAATGCTGGATGGAATTGGATCAGTTATGAAACAACTTGGGCATGAAGCATTGAATATATTTCCTGAGGTGTCTGGGGTAATTGTGTCCCATAGTTTTTAAAATATTTGCCTGAGAAGGGGGTGTCCTTTTTTTCCCAAAATTATAGTGATATCTCCCAAGGTGCTTTGAAGCAGAAAGGCTGAAAGTCATTTCAGAAATGAAAAAGCAGCCATTTCCCCCAAAATGCAATTGCTAATAACTCTTGACATGCTGCATGGATTTTGATGACATTTTCGAAAAAGAAGTTTGTCAGCTCCCCTGCCCCCAACTGAAAATTTTGGGAACAGAATGTTATAAAACGAAAACGTTATTAAGCAAACAAAACACCACAGTTTCACAGTTTTCACCTCGTTCATTTTCTCATAGAGATAAAGTGTTGTTTTTATTGTTTAACAGCCGTCACGTGAATATATCGCTGTGCAGCTTTGGACTAAATAAGAAACAAAGGGGCACAAATTAGTGACTTACATCTTAACTGGAACATATTTGACATTGAATAGGATGCCCATGCTCCTTTAAACCTCCTTTAAACCTTTGTATCACCCTTGGTGCTTTTTACATCAAAGAGGCTGAGAGAGGCTAATAAAACTTGACTTGTTGGATGGATTTGCATGACATTCTCCAAACAAAGGTTGGGTCAAGAGCCCCACTAGGCTGGATATGTTGGGAACAATTTGTTAGAAAATCAAAAAGTTATTAAAAAAGTAATTAACACGCTGGTTTCAGCATACTTGCGTTCATTTTCCCATAGAGAAAAAACACATTGTTTTAACAGTCGATAGCATGAAAACCGCTTGGCAGATTTGTACCAAATAAAAAACTATTTGGACATAACGCATTGACTTAATTTCCTTGACTGGTTTGGGGTAAATCCATCAACTAATTATTAAAATATTCAAAAGAAATAGGAGTGCCACCTGCTCCTTAAAACCGTTATATCGGTTGTAGTGATTTGCAGCAGAGAGGCTACTAACTTTCGACGCAACGGATGGATTTTGATGACATTTTTTAAATCAAAGGTTTGTCAAGGACCCACCAAACTGGACATTTTGGGAACAATTTGTTAAAAAATGAAAAAGGTATTAGGAAAAGTTAAAAACACTGTTTTCAGCTTAGGCACATTCATTTTCCCATAGAGAAATAGTGACATTTTTGATCAGCCATGGCGCAAACAAATACTCGGCATATTTAGACCAAATAAGAAACTATTTGGGCCCAAAGCATTGTCTCCATTTCCGCAATTGGTTTGGGGTAAATCGATCCAGTAGTTTTTATAGTATTCGACAGAGACATGAAGGTGACCCATGCTCCTTATATATATCAATTTTAGTGCTTTACAGCAGGCAGGCTGTGTGGCTTTTCAGAAATGAAAAACTGCCTTTTTGTTTTTTGCTTAATGCAAGTGATACCGCGAGAAGCCACAAATGAAAGAACTCAAAATGCTGTTTGGCCTAAGTAAAAGGATGACACAACCTTACAGAGTATAATAACATTCTCAAGTTCAGAAAGAGATGCAAAACTCTTCTGTTTATGTAGTCGCTCCTATGGGAACACTGATTGTTTTAAACCCCAGTGCTTAGATAGCCTAGTTTTAGGCACTATATAAATAACAATAGAAACAGCAACAAGAATCACACCAGGCTAGAGGTTGGGAGTGGGAAAGAAGACACCATGGGAAATTGAGGATTTGGGGTATGTTCAGAAGCCAGCAATGCATAGAAAATGTTTGCTTTATCAGCGGAAGACTGTGTGAATCTCCCAAGATTACAGCAGCAATGCCGCAAGATGCGCTCAGAAGAAAATGTGCGTCACACAAACGATGAGTGATAAGGGTTAATGGGAAAGGGTTAGGCAGGGGAAAAGTAAATGAGTGAACTGAGGCAAACTGGAAAAATGAAGGGGGACACATGTTGAGTGCCTGTGAGTATGTGAAAGACCTTTTTATTCCGAGCAATTTTTCCCGTTATCACAGGAATCGTCAAACCGCAACTCTACCACCAGAATTGATGTTATTGGAAATTATTATTGTGAAATTATCATGGATATAAGGTGTTAGCCAAAAAAAAAGGTTTAACATCTGTAGTGCCTACATCTACTGGGCAGGGGGCAATGGGTATTTGGTAATAAAGTAATGGTTTGACAAGCCAGAGGCCATGGCTAGAGGGCCCAAAGATGGATATTGGTGCAGCACGCACATAACTAGTGAGACCTCAAGAAAGTGTGCAATATGAAATTCAGTGATAAACCATTTCTCAACCATTTGTTAAGCGGGCGTTAAGGTAATCAAATATAATGCAACAAAGCCCCAGAAATTCAGCACTCACATTTCGATGAAGTCCACCTCGTAGAACAAAAATGCACCACACAAATCAAAAAGTGATAGGGGGCAATGGCCATGAAAGGCCATGGAGGAAAAAAGCAATTAAGGGGATTGGCGGACCATGGAAAGAGGAGGGGTATACTTGGCGAGTGCCAGTAAAGAGAGTGAAGATTTGGGGATTTTCGAGCGTAATGGGGGGAATACCAGGGGAATCCCACTGGTATGAGTAGTTTAATGCTGCTGTATGAGTAGTTCATGCTCTGAATTTGGTCTCTAGACCTGCGTCAACTCCCCAATTTCACATGGTGCCCCCCCACCTCTAGCCTAATGCCTTTGCATAGTTCTTCCAATTTCAATTGGCTTATTTTTTTACTTTTTGTTTTCGGCTAGCCTCGGTTATTCCTGTAATAAGACCAGATTAGGAAGGAAAGTGTGTCACACGAAACAGCAAGTGTTGGAAGGGCCCTGGAGAGGGCTACGGAGGGAAAGATGAGTTCAGGACAGTGTGGGGAGCATGCGAAGAGGGGGAGTCACTTGGTTAGTGCCTGTGAGGGGCAGGAAACGTTGTTGTTTTTGCGCTATTTTTATAGGTAACTGCGGTTATCTGTATTACATCGCAACCCTAACTGTGGGTAAGGAGCAAACTGTTTTTAAGTGAGTAAAAAAAAATGAATTAATAACAAAAAGTTTGTTTGGTTGTGGAAAGAGGCTCCACCCAAAGGCCATGGTGAGTGGGCAGGAAGCATTTTAAAATATAAAGGCTAGCTCGTGACCCTGGCTTGTGGGCCCAAAAGGGATTTAATAGCCATAGGGGAATGAAAAAGAAACATATTGGGGGAAGATGTACGTGGTCATGGCCGAAGGCCGAACCCTGGTAGTTGTAAAATATACAGTGGGCAAGGCTGAAGGCCGTGCTCACTGGACAGGGCTGATGACCCTGGATAGAGGCCTAAAAAACAGGTATCCCTAGTGGGATGACAAAAGAAAATGCCAGAAAATGTACAGGGACAGGGCTGAAAGCCATGGCTAGTCGCCCGGTAGTGTTTTAAAATATAGAGTGTGCATGGCCAGTCACGACTCCACACATCTGCTGAATTTCAAGAGTTGTGTTGCGATAAATCTAGTCAATTTAACTACACTTCTACAAAAAAATGTCAGTGAATTTTAAGGTTTGTTTTTTAACAGAGCTTATATAATTATGTTAAGTGAAAAAACTTCAGTTGAGGGACAGATAAGGTGATCATACTTTACGCAACAAAACACTTGAAATTCAGTAGTTGTGGGAAGTGATGATCATCTTAACTCGCCGGCCCCCCAGTGATGAACCCTAAGATCTATTGCCATGTTATTCATATAGTGCTTACACCTAAGTGCGTTACATAGAAAACCTATTAATACAATATCGCCCAACCAGAGTTGTTACTCATTTATCAACCTCGAATAGATTGAAATGTTGAGTTGTCCTTCTCTGTATTCAAACCTGCGACCTGCAGATCACTCGCAGAATGCCCCAGCAAGCGCTCACCCCACTGAGCTATCTTGCCGGCCTCTAATTGTGTTTGCCATTGTGAATGCCATCTGTGATGTATGCGCTCAGGGGCTTTGTGATTGGGTGGGTAGCCGAGTTAAGATGATCAATACTTCCAACATCCTCTGAATTTCAAAGGTTTTCTTGCATTAAATATGATCACCTTAACTGTCCCTTAACTAAAGTGTTTTCAATGAATTTCAAGGGTTTTGTTATAGTATAGTTTATTCAAGAGCCAATAGCCATGGCCTTTGGCCCAGTGCATGTACATGTTCAACCTATAGGTTTCCTTGGGGTCCACTAGCCATGGTCTTCGGCATTGGCCATGCCCACTTTATATTTGAATACGCTAGTTTTCTTTCAAGCCCCCTCACCAAGGCCTTCGGCCATGCCCGCTGCACGTGTTGCACCCATAGGTTTCTTTGTGGCACACTGGCCAGGGCCCCTGGCACAAAGACCCATTACCCCCTGCCTGTTAGATGTGATTACAACATATGTCCTCCCATTATTTACTTTTCTCAGTTTCCATTTTCCCCGATAATCCCTGCATGTAGCTCCATTTTGAAGAGTGTATATAAAGACATTATAGTGACCTTATTAATTCAGTGTATTGTCAGCTATAAATATGTCACTATAACAAAACATCTGATGGTGTTAATTTTTGCTGTATAAAAATAGATGTAGTTGAATGCAAGGCTACATTGTTAAGCCATTATTTACTTGCATCTTCATGCAGTCTGATGCTATAAACATTTCCAGCATTAAATATCATCACACATTAGCAGTGGGGGTGGGGGACTAGGAACTCAGGCTTGCACTGGCGGAATAAGTCCACATTCCTTACCAGCTTTCTGCACCACTCTGCTGCCTCTCCCCTCCCTGTCTCCATCACCCTCACATCTCTATTACCTCTGACTCCATTCCCCCCAACCCTTTTCTGACTCTTTCGCATACTTACCCACCACACGCCACCCCGTTCTCCACCCGCACTGACAGGCGTCCATTAATCACTGTCATCAACATAGAAACGAAATGTGCATCTCTTTCTTTGTTGCATGGCGGCCATCTTGTATTTTTTTTTTTTGTTTTTTTTTTTAAAGGAATCAGGCACTGTGGGAAATTGCCGAATTGTTTTTCAAGTATGTTTCTATTAGCACTTGGTGGTTATAGCGTTAATCAAAACTGTGGAGGCCAGGCGTGGCTCTAACCCCGCGCACCGGCACTTGCTTTGCCATGGCTCGGGTAGCATGATGTTACTGAGTAAGCCTGCCCACCACAGCAGTAATTAACGCCACAATCGCACAGGATTCTGTGCGCCGATCTCTGGCATGATTGAGGGCATGTGGAGTCCATTGTTGGCAGAGAGGCGGGGGAAGGGAGAGGATCAAGTGCCCAATATAGGGGGAGACAGGTCTCCTTTGTGCACTGTGTTAAGTCCCCGTCCCAGGGGATCTCAAATGCACAATTTCAAAAGATCACTGTCAAGTGGCCCTGCACTGTGGTACATGCTGGTTCTGTTACCATGGTAACACTGACATTGTACCCACTCCTCTTCTCTAAGTGTGATTGAGCAATTGCTCGTGGTAGGTGAACATGTGACTTGTTGATCACTGCGTGACTATGGTAGGTTATTGTGCATCGTTGGTGTTGTCGGTTTCACTAATTCCCTTGTACCTAGGCCTCTCTGGCCACCCTCCACCACCACTGGGGATTGAGTCCCTCTTCTCCTGGTGGGGCTGATTTATGAAGAGCATGCATCATTCCTTGAGGGCACTCAGATACAGCTGGGAAAATCCCAGTGACACTTGGGATAAGCTGCCACCTCCAGTGGGTTTATTTAGGCAGTGGGAACACCACACCTGGTGCTGTGACTGCGTGAGTGTGAAAGGTATCAGGCCCTTCAGTGCTGTATTGCCACAGCACATTCTCGCCTGGCCCACGTTTTTGTCTTAGCATATTTACAAATAAAGAGGTGTTTGTTGCAATTAGAATATTTTTTTCACGAAGCCTTAAAAACAATCATTCTGTACAGAAATAAGGAAGACCTTCAACCACAGTCTTTTTTTTTTTTTTTTAAATTAAGTTAACCCTTATTTCTCCATGTAATTTGCCATCGGGTTTACAAAGTTTATAAGATGGAGACCTCTTTGTGTTTTTACTCATGGTCTAAGAAGGGAAGGTGGTTGTATGTGTGTCCTTACCGAACAACTGAGAGTGTGTGTCATTACTAAGGGTCTCAATGTGATGAGTGTGTGTAGTTCTTTTTTCAATATCTGATACAACTTGAGGGTGTTCTTCCTTAGTGAAGGCCAGAGAGAGTGGCAAGGGTGTGTCCTTACTAGTGGTGCCAGAGTGATGAGTGTGTCGAACCTTTATCAATATCTCATAGATTTTGAGTGCCCAACCTTAATGAAGGCCTGAGAAAGTGGTGAGAGTGTGCCCTTACCCTGGTTTTGGGAGTGAAAAAACGTGTGTATCCTTCACACATTGCTGATAGAACTTGCGTGTGTGTGTGTGTGTGTGGTCCTTACTCAAGGTTTGTGTGTGATGAGCGTGTATGTGCTTCATCACCAGCTGATAGAAGCCAAGCGTGTGTGTCCCCTTACTCAAGATCTGAGCGTGATATGTATGTGATAGATACTAAGTGTGTGCATCTCTGCACAAGATGAGATTGATGCATGTGTGTCCTTACTCGAGGTCTGAAAGTGACGATTGTCATCATATATCCATCCTTTGATGTGTGCATCCTTACTCAAAGACAGAGAGTGGTGTGTGTGTGTACTTATAACAGGTCTAAGATGAAGGAGTGTGTCAATCCTTTGTCAATATTTGCTAGAACTTCAGTGTGTGTGTCCTTTCTCAAGGTCAGAGAGTGATACGCATGTTTATCCTTCATCAATAGTTGTCAGAACTTGAGTGCTTGTGTACTTACTCAAGGTTTAAGAGTGATAAGTGTGTGTGTATGCTTCATCAGTGTGTGATATATCTTGAGTGTGTGCTCCCTACTAAAGGTGAGATTGAAGAGTGTGTGTCCTTTCTCCAGGTCTGAGATTGATGAGTGTCTACATCATGTATCCATCTCTGATACAACTTGGGTTTGTGCATCCTTTCTCAAAGACAGAGAGTGGAATGTGTGTGTATGTGTATCTGTGTACTTAGAGCAGGTCTAAGTGTAATTAGTGTGTTCATTCTTTTTGGATAGCTTACAGAACTTGTGTGAGTGTGTCCTTACTCAACAGCTGGTAGATCTTGAGATTGTGTGCATCCCTACTCAAAGTGAGTATGAAGAGTGTGTGTCCTTACTAAAAGTCTAAGTGATGAGTGTCTAATTCAGTTATCCATAACTGAAAGAACTTAAATGCAAAGAGTGTTGAGTCTGGTACTTACTACAGGTCTCAGAGTGATGAAAGTGTCCGATCTTCAACATCTCATAGAACCTGAATGTGTGTGCCCTTACTCATGTTCTGAAATTGTGGTGAGTGTATGTGTCCTTTTTCACAACTGATAGACCTTGAGTGTGTTAATCCTTACTCCACATCTGAGAGGGATGGGTGTGCATGTGTCTTTACATGAGTGAAGTGACTTAGCTTCGGGAAGCAACAGCACACTTTACAATCATAGGGGGAAGAACACAAAGAGGAAAGCAGAGAACAAAGGAGTGAGGGGGTAACAGGGAAGTGTGGACAACTGATAGCATGGGGAGAAACAGGAGGGAGCAGATGACCAAGTCTCAGGTAAGGTGTTGCGTGCATGGTGTGTGGACCTATGTGTTAAGGAAGAGACATTCCTTGAATAGGTGATGTGATGTGCTGTCTAAGCTCCAGTGAAGGGTTGCCATGCAATCCCAACGCATGACTGTTAGTCCATTGGGATAGAGAAACATTCTGTCATCACCCTTGCTAAAAGAAACAGTGCTTCAACCACTGTACCCTTAGAGAAATTCTCAGCCTCTCACACCCATACAACTCACTGCCTGTACCACTCATTTTGGACACTAGTCTTAAATCCCATCAAACACTATTTTATTATTATTATTAGAGTGCAGATACATAGTCAACCTTGGCGATGCCTTCGGGAGCCATATACACAGGTATGGTATATGCCACACATGTATTGTGCCTAACGCTTACTCCATCGCCCACCTCGAATGTCACATTCTTTGGACGCCTGTTTTCATTGCGTTATATCTCTCATACAAAAAGTACATACCTTTGTCGTCAACTGAAACAAAGACTACACGTCTCAGGCACCTACTTGGTCTTTGTCATTTCAACTTTATCTATCTTGATTCTCTTTAAGTAGTCGTCACTGACACCAACACAATTTAAATGCTCAGAATTACCGCACCATTATAACAAATTGCAATTCATATCGAGAGCGTCCTTTTCAGTTAGGATGAGCATTGCAGAAAGATTGACAATTGTCAGGCTCTCATATCTGAATGCTGCTAATGAGGAAATAATATAGAAAATTACAGCAAGACTTTTCATACTAACTTACTGTGATGAATGAACTTCCTGGGCACCAGTGGTCCAGGGATGAATATCAGCATCTAAACCATAAATCAGCCCCCCACCTGTAGTACACCAGAAGGGATCTGAACAGTTTGGAATACAAGTGAATCATAAGACCTCCTTGTCCAATTTTGGTAAAGAGGACGGAGCAGCAGGCTTATCACTGCAAGGTCGTTGATCGTTGGTTAGTTGCAACACAGCGAAAATACAATTATTACCCAATGGTAAAAGGGACTTGGTTGTATAAAAATATCTACTTTATTATTACTACAACAGACAGTTCTAACACACTACAATAAGAACTGAACCGTGGGGCACTTTTAAATGAGGTTGTGTGTCGTTAGATGGATGGGGATGCAGAATAACTCTTACACCAGCACTAAGACTGACTCAGGAAGTTGGCAAAGGTAATCTGTTTCATTATCAATTGTCTAAAACAGAGAGTGCAACACACATCAATGGATGTCTCACAGCATAATCTCAACGCATCAAATAAAAAATATCAATTTTATAGTAAAAACTTGTCATACGTAACGTCAAACTATGTGGCAATCTAAGAAAACTTATTTAGGATTGTGGTTGGCCTTGCAAAGTATCACTGCTCCTGAGAATAGAAGGAATTGCTAGCACGTTCTCATCTTCAAGTATTGGGGCTGCTTGCCCGTGTTTTATTTCCATCTACCACATGTAACAGGAGACAGTGTTGTAAATCCTTCTTGTAATTTAATGATATTAAATGAATACAACGTGGCACTCATAGTGTCTTTCGATCGCACGGTAATAAGAATTTGCCTCGCTCGTCACGTTCTTTAAATCTCGTTGAATAGATAACCTGTTCTTAGCTGCTCCAACCCTTGATACTGGGCCAGACAGCCTTCTCGATCCTTCCTCGATTTTCTGCCATTTTTTTTCGGCTGCACCATATTTACAGCCCTTCTCTTTCACGGGTCCTGGCCTACTAAAGTTGTAATATCAAATATCCAGATTCTATACATGTATATATATATTGGCGGTACCGCCTGCAGTCTATTCACTGCGTATAGCCAGCCTTCATGATTACTTAGTCCAATTGCGTTGCAGCATCTGTACAGTTATAAAAAGAACTTACATTTTCTACAGTGCTCTACACATGTGCAATATTTATTCCGCACATGAAAGGTTATAATAAATTCTTTATTTCGTCATCAGATTCCATAAGGTCTATACATTCTCTTCTTTGGCCATTCTTCTTAGTGCGTCGTCTTCACCTCATGTGATGCCACCCATCTTCTCTTTTATTCTTTTTACACATCTTCAGGGATCTCTCTTAAGGGACTGTCATCTCTCCCAGGGTACATTTTATAGGGCTTTCTCATTGGATACCTTGTTTCCAAGATCTTTCGCAGTCTAGGTATCATTACTGGTGTTGTGCATGTCGCAATTTCTGACTTCCAACACACAGGCAGATTAGGGGCGGGACTACTGGTAGAGGATGTGGCTCCTACTCTACAGAACCCACACTGTAAAGGAGCAGAGGGCAGACAATTTCACAAAGGACAGGGATCCACTCTGGATACTGACATGAGGGTAGTTGATAAAGCAATGATATGATATGATATGATATGGCATTTATAACGCGCCTATACACCAGTGTTTCAAGGCGCACCGAGGCAAGGGAGGGGGAAGAGACAGAAGACAGAAAATGATCTTACTAGGCCAGGTGTCATTCAGATGGAGCAAGTGCAGGTGAAGTGTGGAAAGGAAAGTGCGGGGGGCAGGGGGGAGGGAAAGTGGAGTACATAGGATAATAAATAACAAGATAAATAAATGTACGGTCAGCTAGTGGCAACTGCAGGGTGAGTGCAGACAAAGTGCAGGTGGGGGGACTGTAGGGATACAGAAAACAGTCCTCAGGTGCAGGGGTTGCCAGGGAGGCAGTGCAGGCATGCAACTGACAGGGCAAGGGCCCAAGATCAGACGGGTGGCCAGGTAAGCCTACAGTAACAGTATCAGCAGGACTTCAGCAGGGGCGAGGGGGACAGGGGGAGAGAAATCAGAATCAAAGTGGAGGGGTTTAAGGTGCTTCCGGAACCGGAGATGGTTCCCCTCATGTTTCAGGGAGGTGGGGAGGCTGTTCCAGAGGGAGGCCCCAGCTGAAGAAAGATATCTACCACCAACTTGTTGCTTGGTGAAGCGATGGACCCTGAGGGAGTTGGAGGCGGATGAGCGAATAGCTTGAGAAGGGAGATATTTAGGAAGAGAGAGAGGAGATGGTATTGGGGCCCAAAAAGGCCTTGCAGACAATGAAAAGGGTCCTCACAGCCACTGGGAGCCAGTGCAGAGATTTCAGTCCTGGAGAGATACGATCCCTGGGCTTGAGGCCAAGGACAAGTCTTGCAATCCTGTTTTGGATGAGTTGCAGAGGGCGGAAAGTAGAGGCAGGCAGATTTAGAAAATAGGCTGTTGCAGTAGTCTAGCCTAGAGAGAACCAGAGCTCTGGAGACAGTCAGCTTCCGGGGGAAGGAGAGGAAAGGAAGAATACCTCTGAGGAGGGAGAGTTGGTAGTGTGACTTATTGGAGACGTCAGAGATGTGAGGAAAGAAGGAGAGTGTGGCGGTGAAGATATATGTATTTTTACATTTTAAAGCGCTCACACAGCCCACGGGCATAGAGGTGCTGTTACAAGAATTGTTTGTTTTTTAGTTACGTAATTGTTTTTTTGTCTTAGTTGCGTATTTATAAAGCACTTGAAAAGCCTCGGTTTCTAAGCGCGGACCGGGGATCGAACCTGTGTTGCTTTGTGTCGTCTTGCTTCCAAGGCGCGCATGTTGCCGCTGATCTATCTTCCCGGGTAAGACCTGAGGTTTTTAGCCTCACAGGTGGGAGCAGGAAGAGGGCCAAGGGAGGCTGGCCAGAGTGTGACAGGAAAGGAGGGAGTGGGTGTGCCGATGAGGATAGTCTTACTGGCATTAAGGCAGAGGTTATTGGCGGCACACCACTCCTGGATAGCAGACAGACAGTCAGAGATGAGGGAAGGAGAAGAGGAGGCTGAAGGTAGCCTGAAAATGAGCTGAGTGTCATCCGCATAGCACTGAAAGTTGGGGCAGAGAGTGGCAATGCGGTGGGCAAGAAGTACAAGGTAGAGGTTGAAGAGCCAGGGAGATGGGTTAGACCCCTGGGGGACACCACAGGTAGAGAAAAGATAGCTGAGAGGAAGGACCCAAGTTGGACCTGGGAGGGTCAGTCAGAGAGGAAGGAAGTCAGCCACGTCAGGGCCTGACCGGTGATACCACGGTTATCACAGAGACAATTAAGCAGGATGGCATGGTTGACAGTGTCAAAGGCAGAAGAGAGATCAAGCAAGATGAGGACAAAGGTGGTGTTAGAGTCAAGGTTGGAGAGCAGGTCTTCACGGATGTAGAGGAGAGCAGTTTCTGTGCTTCTGGCAGCTCTGAAGCCAGACTGATGGTCAAGAAGGCAACCAACAGATTCGGTGTGGAGAGGGCCTATTTATCCAGGAGCTTGACCGGGAAGGAAGTGATGGAAATTGGGCAATCGTTAGCCGGGCAGGAGGGGTCAGCAGAGGGTTTCTTAAGAAGAAGGTGCACAAGGGAGTGCTTCAGGGGGATGGGAAGACTCCAGTAGTGAAAGAGTGGTTGCAGAAGTCAGCCAGGGCAGGAGCCAGGGTGTCTATGTGGTCCTTGATGGTTTTGGAGGAACAGGGGTGAACCTGTTTTGACGAGACTTTCATAGATCAGATATGTCTAGAAATCTCGTTGGCGGAGAACAGTGGAAAGGCAGAGAAGGTAGGAGGCGTGATGGCCACAGAAGGGCCAGAGGAAGTGCAGGGAGTAGCAGGACGGGGGGAGAGGAGGAGAGTGAGGACAGCATGCCCTGAGTTTTTGAAATTAAGTGAGAAGCCAGTGCCCTGCAGAGGGCCTGTGAAGGGACAGGAGAGGTAGAGACTGCAGCAGGATTGACCAGTTCTTTGCAGATTTTAAATAGTTCAGCTGAGTTGTTAGATGCTGCAGAGATGCGGGCTTGGATATGAGCTCTCTTCTTGGTGAGGACAGAGAGCCGATATTACCTTTGGAGCAGGCGGCAGGCCAGTTTGTCAGAGGATGTACAAGAAGCACTCCATTTCCTCTCGGCCACCCTACACTTGCGTTTTAGGGTGGCGAGGTCTGAGTCATGCCAGGAGTTTCACTTGGCTTTGGGCTTCAGGCGGATCCTCATGGCAGGGGCAAGGATATCAAGGGTTTCAGATATAACAGAGTGGAGCGTGGAGAGGGCTGTGTCAGGGTGAGAGTCAGCCAAAGGCAGAGGGGGGGAGAAAGTGGTGGCAAAAGTCTCAACTGAATCACGCTTCATGGGTCGGATGAACAAGAAGGTGGGTGGCAGTGATGGAAGAGGCTTGGCCTGAGGGGTAGAGAGAGTGAGCTGGGAGGAAAGGAGAAAGTGATCACTCCAGGAGAGACGAGTGGTGAGAGGGACAGAAAGGGGAAGGTCTGAGGAGATCAGAACATCCAGAGTGTGCCCTGCAGAGTGAGTGGGGCCAGAGGGGAGAATAGTGAGTGAGAGAGAGTCACACAGGTCATGAAAGAGTACAGAGGGAGGACAGGAGACATCCAGGTGGATGTTGAAGTCAACAAGAAGGATAAGTTGAGTGGTCGAGGCCAGGAGTGAGGAGGAGAGGTCCGCACACTCAGAGAGAAAGGGGGAAATCTGACCTGGTGGCCGATAGATAGTAGCCACAGTAAGAGAATGGCTAGGAGAGAGAGAGGATCTACAGACGAGGCATTCAAAGGAGAAGTAGACCTGCATAGGAATGACAGAGGCAGGAATCCACTTGGGGAATCAGTCTTACTGTTCAAGGTTATTTGATTTCAACACCAAAGGGAAAAAAGGGTTGTAACTCTCTCTAGGGGCCTTTGGGGAAGGATCAGAGGGGCAGAACCACAATGTATCTGGTGCTGGAGAAGTGTTTGGTGCGCGACAGCTTTGAGGTGGTTCCATGGCACTTTGCAGCCCATGAGACAGAGTTAGTGGTGGGAGACAGTTGTGTGTACCAGGCGGCAGGCAGTTTGGCAAGCGAGGCTGTACGGATGTTTGCAGCGGCGCAGCATCTCAGGGACAAGAATCATTGTCTCTCTGGTGAATGGCGGACCTGAAATGCTGGTCGAGACAATCCGGATGTCTCTGGTGACTGTGGCTTGACAACAACCAGCAGTGCAGCTGGATGTTTATTGAGGACTTGACTGTCTCAAAATTGTACTTAAAAAGATGGATGTTGGATGATGCTTGTGTGGCACTCCTCCTAGCTTCTTTGTAAGGCTTGTGTCCTTTCAAGGTGGACAGCCCAAACCTCAGGAGGGTGTTAGCAGGCAACAGCCTTGTCCTTTGTCCAGAAACTGCCCGGCACTTCCCACCTAGGAAGCTTGCTGTTAGATCCTAGCAGGGCACACTCAGTGCTGGCTGGATAACCGGTTCTGGAGCTGCTAGAAGGGTCCTCTGAGTCTGGTATCTGCCTCTGTTCACTGGGAGATGATTAGGGTAGGGATCTTGCCTCCCTCTTGGAACTCCTCAACTTCCTTCAGTGGCAGAAGATGTAAGGTAGACTGTACCTTCAGCTCTGGTCCAGATGAGTCCTTCGTCTTACCCTTTGCAGAGTTTTCAGATGATCTGCTAAGTGAGAGGGTTAGCCCTCTTTTAATGCCAAAATGGCACCTGTGATTGGTGTAAGCTAAGCCCACCTTAATGAACCAATCCTGGGTCCCCACCAACAATCTTCTTTTATGCATGAGGCCAGGAGCAGAGTACTCTGCAATAGGACAGAGAAGGGGTTGACAACATATACCTAAGTCCCACCCACCTTCCTGTCTGTTGTAGATCAAAGTGTTTCTCTGGTTAACTGAGCCCTCTGTGACTCTTGATGAAAGTGCAGGTTTTGAAGTGTGTTCTGGGAGCAGACTTCCTGTCTCCCCCAAACCACATACATCTCCTATCTGAAAGGGGTCAGCTCTGCATGGGTTTGCCTACGGTAAATAGTGGAGCCAGGCATGAATTTCACTGCCTTTCATACAGAGGGGTAGGAACTAGTTTCAAGTTGACTCATTGCGTACCAAAGGAGTGTTAGTCCCACCTTCCTGTGGTCTCTTCGGCAACCAATCCCACTGGGCTGGCTTGCTTCAATTATCTCTCATTAGTATGCACTTTCACCTTCGGAGAACGAAGGAATGCAGATCCATGGAGCCTTTGATATTTTAATTAGGCTGCTCATGGCTGGAGGAAGTTGTGCCTTCCCTCTTCTTGGAATGCTTTGATGTACCCATGGCTGTCACATTTCATATGAATATGACAGGAAAGACGGTGCCTGTAGGCTGTGTCTTCCCAGAGTACAGGCAACTATAAGTTTGGTGCGGGAAGCAGAAGAAATGGCTGTGGAATGGCCACACTCATTTCTCTGAGGTTAGTCTCCCATCATTAATTTCTCATTTACCAAAAAAGCCAAGACCAGCTCACTCTCCCTGTGTGGATGGTCGAATTCCTCACACTGATGGTTTGTGAACAACAAGCCACTCGGCTGAACAGATTCTGTTCAGGATTGTCCCCCTATGCTCCAGTTGATACTCTAACTAACCTATTACTGCCGGATTCTTCAGCTGTTGACCGGCCACACAATCTTGACATCAGTTGCACATCAGCTTTAAGAATTGTGCCATTTGCACATTCTTACCACGATTTCTGGTATCTTTCTGGGAATTAGCCATGCTTTAAGGAACCAACTGATGTACGAAGACTGTCTATCTATTTTCACCGCTCCGTCCGGTTTTCTGTTTCCGGCACTTTCTACTCACAGAGAGTCCAAGTGTGGCCTTATGAAGAAGAGGAGAACTTCCTCGAAACGCGTCGCTAATCAATTTGGACTCCATTTTTCTTCAATTTGAGCTTCATCTATTGATAACATTTTTGTTTCTATGCACTGTAAATAATCTCTTTCTGAACTATAATTCTTGCTGAAAATAATACAGCTTGACTATAAAGATATATATATTTTTTTATCTTACACTCCTGTGTCTGACCATATGTGTTAGAAACAAATGTATGTACAATGCATTTAACGCAGTTTAAACAACTGTATTGGATTAATCCAAACATTTGAAAGTGTGCAGGGGACGGGAGGGTTCCCAAGTTGAATCCTCTTTCTGTTTACGAATTCCTCACACTTACACAGACACTCTCAATAAGGGCTGCTGTTTTTGATTCCACTGAAAGAGATTTGAACACATTATATGAAGAAAGGAATGACAAATCGGTAGTCACAGCTTTAGAGGGAGAAATGAAGGACTAACTACAAATGAACACACTGACATTTGTTGAGATACTGCTCATTTGATTGGATAATTAAATGCTAAATTAAATTGCCTTGAAGGAGTCCCTCAAGAGTGGAACATGTCAGCCTAACATTACACGTGTACCAACTATAACATGATATCCAATTAAGCAAGCACTGACTTTCTCCTATGCAAGCCTGGATGTCAAGCACCTACAAGAAGGCTAGCCCTACAATGACCAGTTGAAATCTCATAGGAAACCAGTCCATGTACACCAAAGTCTAGAATTGACTGACTGACTGACATGAAGCTCGACAAATGCCTGCCTCTCACTTAGTGCACAATCTCGCTGCTTTACCATTGATTGTGATCTAATTCAGAACACTCTGACGATCCAAACAGCATAATACCTGCAGGTACGTATCCACAAAGTCAAGCCATAAACCAACTGGAGTGTCAGAACAGTAGTATAAGCGTTATTCATTTCCCATCTGGACGTAAGCAAAACACCACTCCCATGACTCCCAGAATCCTCTTGGCTCCTCTGAAACCTTATCGGCTTGCTGCAGCATGACTCATCACAGGTGTAAACAAATTGAACCATATTGCCCCCATCTCCAAGGGGATGTAATGCCCACGCCTTCATGCTTGCATCATGTTCAAGAAAGCCTGCATCACACACAAGTCAGTCACATCCAAAACACAACATTCCCTGCTTGAGAAATCAGCCATCTTTGTGACCAACACACTAAAAGACATGTCATTGCCGGGCTGGAAACAAACCACTACAAGAGGGAAAAACGAGGCAACATACTAGGAAACAGACATGTTCCTTCTAAGCATCAGGCAATCTGACCACGATCAGGTAATTCCTGACTCACACTGCTTACTCTGACCCATATTCACCCCTTAGTGAGGTAGCAAACAAGGAACTGTCCTGAAGTGACTAATGCGTCTGGTGACATGCTAATCACTATTAGCACATGGAGACAGTTATTGACTTCCTCGCAGCCAACAGAATGTTCAGAGCACAGTCAATAAATGCTGGTATGGATTGCAACAATGCAATTTGAAGACAACGTTTCTTTCTACAAGACACTTCCATTCTGGCAAGTAAATACATTCACTTATGAAGACAACCTTGCTATTTTAACACTAAAAAACAAACTAGATCCAATTTACTGAGATTGTGTATTTTACTTTACTGACTGTAAAAGTTAGATTTTTACTTCACCAACAAAACTGCAAAGTCTCTATCGCTACTGCTCCTATATGACAATATCCTTATAGACCTTGGGAGGGGCCAATATTCACATGAGATAATGGCCCTCATTACGAGTCAGGCAGTGGACCATGGTGCTATTAGCACCATGGTCCATGCCGGACTCCGGCATGGTGGATGGCGGAATTACCGCCCCATTCCAAGGTGAGTGGGGCGGTAATTCCCCATTCACCATTTGCCCTTCCCCATTCCCATTTTTGCACCATAGGGGATAATGGGAATGGGGAAAGGCGCTAAGTACGGTGCCGCAAATTGCGGCACCGTACTTAGCACCAAGGTCACTTTGCGGCATGGGTTTTAACGCCTGCAAAAAGCAGGCGTTAAAACCCAGGACCTCTTAATCAGGCGTTAAGGGTTAACGGCGCCGACGGCGCCGTTAAACCCTTAACGCCTGACTTGTAATGAGGGCCAATGACCCTTCCCCAACGTATGGCCCTCAGCTTTGCTTTAGCCATAGCTTGGTGGCCGGCCCATATACCACGATAAAGACCCTCCCTCTGTCTATAAGGTTATGTTAATCACCCTTCCTCTCTCTGCCTCTTGCCATCATGGCAGCGGCCTCCAGACAATGCAGCTGTACAGTTGCACATATTGCTCAAAAATGTGCACATGCCGTTTGCCACCATTGCAGTGTGCCCATGTGAGGGTAGGCGCAAAGCAGCCCACAGTGGAATGCAGCACTTGGCGTGTTTGAGCGTGCTCGTGTGTGCTGCACGTGCCACCCATTTTACCTCAAAGTATTCCTGATGCAATCACACTTGCAAAGGACAAACGGATTCCACCACCGTGTGGCTACCAACCTTAACCAGGGGGCAGGCCCTCACCTGCATCCTCACATGCAGGGTCATCCAACTCTGGGCCTCGAGAGCTGGAATCCTGATGGGTTCTCAGGATATCCCTCATTAATATTCATGAGGACAAACATGCATACATTTAGAATGCAAAAGTTCTCATGCATATTAATGAGGTGTATCCTGAAAACCCAGCAAGGATCCGGCCCTCAGGGTCTGGAGTTGGACAGCCCCTTAGCTGATGCCAGAATACAGTCTCTAACGGTTCGGACTCTGTGTCAAATCCACAACAGAAGGGAACCCCAGTGTTCTGTCTGCTTTGAGCCACGATTTATATTTTATTTCATCGAATATATTTTATAATGCACGAGCACCGTGCGAGGACATCAGAGTGCAGCACAAAAGAACTGGGTGAACATCCTGAAGTCAGCACAGCAAACGATTCAAAAGAATCTTAAGGAAACAAAACAGTTTTTAAAATAAATATATGTAACCCTATTTTTAGCCCTTTGAGATATTTCTGCAAAAACTATTTAAGTAAAAAAAAAAAACATGTTTATTCTGTGGCATCCTTCCCCCAGGGAGCAAACATGATAATTATCCGCCAGGTCCCCCCGCCCCACCCTTTGTCTCTGAGGACTTGGTGAGAAATACAGAAGTGTTGAGGGTATACATGAAATGCAATATCGAGGTTTTAGAGTGACACAAGTGTTTGCCCTTACTCAAAGTCTGAGAACATAGGGTTTACGTCTCACAAAGGTTCTGATATTGGGGAGCCTGGAAAGGCTTGATAACAGTGAGTCTGGTGGTCTGTACTCAAGGTCTGAGAGGAATGACTTGTCTCACCCTCGCTCATGGTCTGGCTGATGGCTATTGTGCCTTCACTCGCAGGCTGGCAGTGCTATTCTAAAGACTTCAATCCAGGGCCTTTGTTGAAGGTCTGGAAAAGAGAGTAAGTATGTGCTTATTCAAGGTTTAACAGAGACATCTTAGTAGGCATGTCTCTGATCTGGGACGGATTCCTCTGTGTGTCCTTACACAAGGATAAACATAGGCATCTTAGTAGGCATGTCTCTGAGCTGCGGCAGCTTCCTCTGTGTGTCCTTACTCAAGGATTAACATAGGCATCTTAGTAGGCATGTCTCTGAGCTTGGGCAGATTCCTCTGTGTGTCCTGTAGGGTATTTTGTGGATATTTGGGGCTTTGCGGTATTTTCTTACCGCCAGAATACCTTTAGCAATAATCACTCTCTATATTCATATTGGATCACACATAACAATAATACAGTGCGTTATTTCAGAGCTCAGACATATTTAGGTGGTTAACGTGGTTGATTTGCGTGGTTATAGTGGCGAGCATAATTCCTTTGTTCTATTTGTGGCCCCAACATCCAGAATCCCTTGTTTTTGTTTAGATTGTTCTTGTGATTACTAGAGAAACCTCAGGCCTACATTTCAGGAATACCACATTTTCAGTGTTAGTGTTAGTGTTCCACCATGGGCGATCTCACTGACTTATTTACGACAGAGAGCTATATGTGGTAATTTTGTGGTAATTTCCACTACCTTATATACGGTAGGGAACTATGTCCAGAGAGTCTCTCTTCCCGTTGGCTCATGTACCTCCAACGAGCTATGCTACAAACAGTCACTCACAACTGTCCATACTGAATATGATCATGCACACATCTGTCTTAAAATGACAATTGCACTGTTTAAAAAACTCCCCACATCATCAGCACTGTATTGGTAAATATAAAACACACCACCCGTCTGCTTTCAAATATTTTTCTGCATTATAAAAGTTGCATTTAAACACGATCTCACTCTTTACAGAAATAAATAAAATAGCACAGTAACAGCATTATCTGTGATACACTGAGAATAGAGTGGCGGAGGCAAGAACTCAATTTGCAACATTAAACACGTGAGAAAAGTACAGGAATCTCCTTTCCTACACTGACTGAATATTCTCGTACACACTCAGCCCCCACACTTCTGTAATTACCTTATCTGTTCAGCATAAGTTTTCTTCAGCTGTTCTCTTTCTGAATTCGGCTCCCTTGAAGTTTAACCCCAGTGAAAACGAGCGTCTTTCGTTCTCAAACCGGGGTTATTATCTGGAATTTTCAGCTTTTGCAGCAGGAATGCTTCAGCCAGGAAACAGGTCCTTCTCCCAGCTCTGCCAAATCTCGATTGCTCCCCCTCTCCTCAAGCTTCCCCAGCAAAACTCTAATCACTGCCTCTAGCATGATACTTGCTATGACGCTGCTCCAATCAGAATCAATCATGCCATCTCCTCCCTCTCTACACAATGGCTCATTTTTATAGTAATACTTTGTAACCAACTGATTTCCTGTTCTTTCGAGCCCTTTTGCTTCCTGTAGTTATGTGGACAGAGCAGCAGAGAAAACGAAAAAAAAAATGAATGTGCGTTTAAAAGTTCACTTTCAGAATAGGCCTAATTCTGCAGTGGAGACACATTTTTATTAGTGGGTTATGTTAAGTGCATTTTTATTAGTCAGGTTAGTTATTAATGATGTTAGTTATTAATTTTCAAATGTGTCTCTTGCACCATAGGCATTTCAGGTGAAAAACGGTGTGCATTTTTAAATGTGCACGTGTGCTTTTAACTGTAAAATAGACTCTGGCGACACATATAGCAATGCACCACACCCATGTGGTGGTGCTGCAAAAAAATTGCTACCTGTTCAGTAGTGCTGTACTCTGTGCTGTAACACGCCAAATATCCTTACAGTCCTTACTCAAGGATTAACAGAGACATCGTATTAGACATGTTTCTGAGCTGGGGCAGATTCCTCTGTGTGTCCTTACTCAAGGATTAACAGAGACATCTTAGTAGGCATGTCTCTGAGCTGTGGCAGCTTGCACTGTGTGTCCTTACTCAAGGATTAACAGAGACATTTTAGCAGGCATGTCTCTGATCTGGGACAGATTCCTCTGTGTGTCCTTACTCAAGGATTAACATAGGCATCTTAGCAGGCATGTCTCTGAGCTGGGGCAGATTCCTCTGTGTGTCCTTACTCAAGGATTAACAGAGACATCTTAGCAGGCATGTCTCTGAGCTGGGGCAGATTCCTCTGTGTGTCCTTACTCAAGGATTAACAGAGACATTTTATTAGACATGTTTCTGAGCTGGGGCAGATTCCTCTGTGTGTCTTTACTCAAGCATTTACAGAAACATCTTAGTAGGCATGTCTCAGAGACATCTTAGTAGGCATGTCTCTGAGCTGGGGCAGCTTCCTCTGTGTGTCCTTACTCAAGGATTAACAGAGACATCTTATTAGACATGTCTCTGAGCTGGGGCAGATTCCTCTGTGTGTCCTTACTCAAGGATTAACAGAGACATCATTTTAGTAGGCATGTCTCTGAGCTGGGGCAGATTCCTCTGTGTGTCCTTACTCAAGGATTAACAGAGACATCTTAGTAGGCATGTCTCTGAGCTGGGGCAGATTCCTCTGTGTGTCCTCACTCAAGGATTAATATAGGCATGTTAGTAGGCATGCCTCTGAGCTGGTGCAGCTTCCTCTGTGTGTCCTTACTCAAGGATTAACAGACACATTTTAGTAGGCATGTCTCTGAGCTGGGGCAGATTCCTCTGTGTGTCCTTACTCAAGGATTAACAGAGACATCTTAGTAGGCATGTCTCTGAGCTGTGGCAGCTTGCACTGTGTGTCCTTACTCAAGGATTAACAGAGACATTTTAGCAGGCATGTCTCTGATCTGGGACAGATTCCTCTGTGTGTCCTTACTCAAGGATTAACATAGGCATCTTAGCAGGCATGTCTCTGAGCTGGGGCAGATTCCTCTGTGTGTCCTTACTCAAGGATTAACAGAGACATCTTAGCAGGCATGTCTCTGAGCTGGGGCAGATTCCTCTGTGTGTCCTTACTCAAGGATTAACAGAGACATCTTAGCAGGCATCTCTCTGAGCTGGGGAAGCTTCCTCTGTGTGTCCTTACTCAAGGATTAACAGAGACATTTTATTAGACATGTTTCTGAGCTGGGGCAGATTCCTCTGTGTGTCTTTACTCAAGCATTTACAGAAACATCTTAGTAGGCATGTCTCAGAGACATCTTAGTAGGCATGTCTCTGAGCTGGGGCAGCTTCCTCTGTGTGTCCTTACTCAAGGATTAACAGAGACATCTTATTAGACATGTCTCTGAGCTGGGGCAGATTCCTCTGTGTGTCCTTACTCAAGGATTAACAGAGACATCATTTTAGTAGGCATGTCTCTGAGCTGGGGCAGATTCCTCTGTGTGTCCTTACTCAAGGATTAACAGAGACATCTTAGTAGGCATGTCTCTGAGCTGGGGCAGATTCCTCTGTGTGTCCTCACTCAAGGATTAATATAGGCATGTTAGTAGGCATGCCTCTGAGCTGGTGCAGCTTCCTCTGTGTGTCCTTACTCAAGGATTAACAGACACATCTTAGTAGGCATGTCTCTGAGCTGGGGCAGATTCCTCTGTGTGTCCTTACTCAAGGATTAACAGAGACATCTTATTGGTGAAGTCTCTGAGCCGGGGCTGCTTCCTCTGTGTGTCCTTACTCAAGGATTAATATAGGCATGTTAGTAGGCATGCCTCTGAGCTGGGGCAGCTTCCTCTGTGTGTCCTTACTCAAGGATTAACAGACACATCTTAGTAGGCATGTCTCTGAGCTGGGGCAGATTCCTCTGTGTGTCCTTACTCAAGGATTAACAGAGACATCTTATTGGTGAAGTCTCTGAGCCAGGGCTGCTTCCTCTGTGTGTCCTTGCTCAAGGATTAACTGAGACATTTTAGTAGGCATGTCTCTGAGCTGGAGCAGCTTCCTCTGTGTGTCCTTACTCAAGGATTAACATAGGCATCTTAGTAGGCATGTCTCTGAGCTGGGGCAGCTTCCTCTGTGTGTCCTTACTCGAGGATTAACAGAGACATCTTAGTAGGGATGTCTCTGAGCTGGGGCAGCTTCCTCTGTGTGTCCTTACTCAATTATTAACTGAGACATCATAGTAGGCATGCCTCTGAGCTGGGGCAGCTTCCTCTGTGTGTCCTTACTCAAGGATTAACATAGGCATCTTTGTAGACATGTCTCTTCCTCGTTGTGTGTCTTTACTCGTGGTCAAGATGGATGGCTTTGCATATCCCTCGCTATGATACTATGGAGCTAGGTCTGTGAGTCCCTCCTCCTGCTCTGAAAGCCATGAGAGTGCCTGGGCATATTCTAGGTCTGCCATCAATTGGTTTGGCTGTCCTAACTCAAGGCATGAAAAAAGGAAATGCTTCATGCCATTGTCTAGTCTTGGGTGACAGAAGTCCCAGAAGTCATTGTGTCGCCTCTGAATGCCCTCCCACATGCTGCAGCCGGACTCATCATTGGACTCACAAAAATACGCCGACATCACTCACATTCTCGTGGAGCTGCACTGGCGACCTCTTTAAGCACACATCATGGTTAAGAGAGCCTGCATCACCTACCAAGCAGTCACAACCAAATCACCACTCTAACGTGCCCAGAAACCCACCATCTCCAGAAGACAACTCACCACCAAAGCAAGGAGATCACCAGACTGGAAACTAAGAACTAGGAAACAGTCCTTTTCCTGTAATGGACCCTATTGCTGGAGCTGGGTTTCAAGATAGAGGGGCCAGTTGCCTCTGTTTTGAAACCTCACTCCATCCCACACTTCCTCAATGCCCCAAATCCCTTACTCTAGAAAGAACATCACAGCAAAGGTTGATCGCTCCTGTCAATGCACCCACATCCTTTAAGGGTCCCCGTGACACATTCCAGCTAGGTCAGGTTCCCCAAATCCACTCCCTGTGTAGCCCCCTCCATTATATCCCATCGGCACGTCATGCGTACATACATACATACAACAAACTCGCATGTTCTTACTAAACGTCACATGCAGAGCTGTTAGTCTCATGATTATTCACAGTTGTACAACGAAGGATTTCCAGGTACTCGCTCAAAAGGTAACCGATGCTTTGATGGTTATTTCTCATGCACTGTGAAGGTCCTGATGGTCGATGAGTCTTTTGCCTTTAGCCTATACATTGAATTGAGAGAAGAATCATGGAAAACATAGATTGTGCAGCAGGAGTTCATACATTGGATTAAGCACAATCGCGGAGAGCACACTATAGACAGCGAACACATATATGAGATTATGGAAGTAAATTGCTGTGTTAAAATAGCCTTGTCTACTTTGCTGTGGCTCTGCCTGACAGTTGAGTACTTTAATTGCAAATGACTTAAACCAGATTGCGTTTTTAGTGCAGTGATAGTACAATGTTTGGTGAGGGTGGCTGTGTGGAGGGTTTGCAGTAGGACTTTTTCACTCTGAGCGCAAAATTGCCTCGAACGCCCTCTCGTCGATTGTGTTGTAGATTGGCAATAGGCAAAGCTGTTTTTTTTCTAAAGCCTGATGCTCTCGCTTACACGCACGAGCTTCAGACTTCACAAAGAAGGTTTGCCTATGTCCAACCTGTTGGGCTGGGCATCAGGTGTCCAAGCAGGGCTACGTCTCAAACACAGTTTTTGGAGCCTTCCAGGGTTCTGTCCCAGCTAGCCCCAGCCCACTTAAAGCCCTGGGTGATGTATGCAGTGTTCATGCCATACTCCTGCAACCTCTAAGTGCTGGAACAGGATTAAACCCATGTTGCACTGTATCCTCCAGTTCTCAGTCTGAGAAGGTTCCCCCTGAGCGACCCTCCTGGCTGCGCAGTGCAGTAACTGCAACTGTTCCTGATTGCACAAGAACATCACACATAGGACTAAATGTGCGTTTTTCCGACGTCCTGCCAAGCTATAGTGTATGCACGTGACATAAATGTGTCTATCTGTAAACATGTCATGTTTGTCCTGAAACCCAAAACATGCTCTATGTCACCCCAACACTAGGTTTGTGCTCAAACACTGCCAACAATAACATTAAACCGCAGAGTGCCGTTTTTCCAATATCTGTGTCGCAGGTACCTTAAAAGAAATATGACATTGTGTGTGCTTGTAATAGATGCATTGACATACATAGTGCAGTAGTGCACCCCACCTTTATGTCTGTCAACACAAAGTGTGTGTGTGTGTGTGTGTGTGTGTGTGTGTGTGTGTGTACTCGCCTGTGTGTTTACTTCTAAGCATGTGATGGGGCAGTGCAGGCTTTACATTATCTGTGTGGTTCGGCCCTCATTAATAATACACAGCAGAAATAGTACAGTGTTGGCAGTGTGCATGTCTGGCTACACTAAACATTGTTTTGCAAATACGTTTAATGAGGAGGGGGTGGGGGTCACGCTTCCACAACCAATACAGCAGGGCCCCACTCTCCAACTGAACAGCAAAGGTAGTTGCAAGGAACCACATCACACAAGGTTTCCGGAATGTTATTGTGAGTGACTGAATTCAATAGACTGGCCTCCTGGGAGAACCTTGGGAAACTAGACCATCCCATTGTGATGAGGCGGATGTACTGCAGTCCTCAGTGTGAGACAGTTCACTGAGAAGCAGGCGCGTTTCATCTCTCCAGATCTTTTAATGAGGTGGTATACTAAACATTGTTTGAATCATTGCTACCTGGCAGTTTTCTAGACAATAATACTATGTTTTACATTGTATTATTTATTTATTTATTTATTTATTAATGTATTTATTTATTTACTTGTATTTATTTATGTACATGGAGGAACAACAGAACGTACAATAGATAAGACATCAGATTTGATGGGAAGCGGGGAGCTTCTTATACAGGGGTGAGTTTGAGTGATATTCAGACAAGGTTGTGGAGGGGAGTAAATAGAACAGTCACCGGGGACCAACGATGGGTGGACTTACATAGATTAAGGGCAACCAACATTAGACATTTTGAAGTGTAGGTAGGCGGTACGGCCAGCTGTGTTATGGATAATCACCATGATGGATGAAGTGCTAGAGCGGAGGTAGAGCAAGTGACGGGCAGAGGTAGGTCAGAGGTGAGGGAAACTGTAAGCTTGCAGGAAGATGAGGGGTAGTTTAAGAGGGTAATTCAGAGGAGAGGAGGGAGGCTTTTAGTTGGGTTATGAACACATCTGTGTGGACTGTTTCTCGGAAGTCCAGTTTGACAAAGGAGGGTAGATTTGCTGGTTCCTTACCGTGGATACATTTGTGAACAAGGAAAAGACATTTAAATCTGGCCCTGTTTTGCATTGTCAGCTATCCAGCCTGGCGACGGTACGAGGAAGTAGGTGTGAAGTGAGGGAGTTCAAAGAGAGTCCTGGTAGAGAAGTTAGTGATCTTGTAGATAGGACAGAAAGCAAAGTCGAGGATACCAAAAAGGATGCTGGCACAGTAATCCAGTTTAGGGAGATGATTGGTGATGTTGAAAGGAAGGAGGTGCCGGATTTGCCTAATATTTAGGAGGCTCAGGCGAGCCACAATTACATTTTTGGTGACGAAAGTACACAAGCAGTAAAATGGTCATAGATAATGCTGAGGTTTCTAGCTGCAGAATAGTAGGGGATGGTGTCTGCTAGGAACTGAATTGGCAGGGGAAGAGTTAAGAGAGGGTATTTGCAGGGAAGAAGAGCACCTCTGTTTTTGTAGAGTGTAACATCTGAGAGTGCAAATCCATCACATATTTAATGCACGGGAGACAGTTTGAAATTTTGGTAGAGATATCATGGGAGAGTTTAGGAAATGAGAAGATTTGGATGTCTTCCACAAAGAGTTGGCACGACGAGTATTCAAAGTTGGAGATCAGTGCCCCAAGAGCTGAGTTTTAGAATGTAAAGAGGAGAGGACAAAAGATAGCGTCTTGTGAAACAACAACAGTTAGATAAGTGAGTTGAGATGTGTTGTTGCTAGAGAAGACGGGGAATTGGCGAGGTGCCAGGTAGGATTCAATCCAGGTAAGTGCTTGATCACAAATTGCTAGAAGAGAGAGAATATCAAGGCGATCGATTGGAGTGATCAACAGTGTCAAAGGTACTGGATAGTTAAAGGATAATTAGGATAGAGGATATCTAGTTGAAGTTGGAGACATTCATGAGAGAAATTTTCGTGAAGTGGCAGGAGTGGAGACCTGCTTGTAGGTGGTCTTGAAGGTTGTGGATAGCTAAGAAATCAGTAAGGCAGTTGAACACAACCATTTTGAACACTTTAGAGTAGTGTGGAAGGAGATATTCAAAGCAAAAGTCAGCCAGTAGTTTTCGGCCAGCCCCTTGCTTTTTTAGGAGAGGGATGACCATGTCTATTTTGAAAATAGAGGGAAAGCAAAAAGAGTCATGGACAGGTTGAAGGGTCCAGCGAGGTGAGAGACGACTGAAGGGGCAATAGGCTTTACCAGCAGAGGAGCAAGAGGGTCTGATGGGGCACAAGAGAAGTTAGGTTTCACCAGTAGAGATATAACTTCTTCAGTGTTAGTGTGATTTAAGTAGCAGATAGAAGCAGAGAATGATGGTAGAGCAGACAAAGTGTAGAATGCAGGAGAGAGTGTGAGGAATGTCAGAGGAGAGTCTTTAATTTTGGAAATGTTTGCAGTGAAGTTTTATTCTCAGTCATTAGCTTTGAGGGTGGAGTTGATAGCCATAGGTTTAGAAGAAATGAGTTTAGGCTGCCCTCTTCCCAGCGAGGATGGTATATGTGAGATTAAATGAGGGTCAGGTAGAATTCCCTTTTTGCTCTATCAAGGGAGGATTTGAGAGAGGTAAGTCAGAGAAGTTGAGTTGCGGGTACTTATGAGAGTGAGTATGGCTCCATTTGCACAGCAGCCGAAGCATGTCTGTGCAGAGACAGCATATGCATGGGGTGACCCATGGCTGAGGATGCTGAGACCTAGGGGTGAAAGTAAGCAGTGGGAAGTGAGAGGAGCATGAGTCATATAGCAGGGATTGGAAGCTGGAGAAGGCAGTGTTGGTGGAAAAGGCATTGGGTGTGAAGCAGAAGAGTGAGAACTTTGGGTCAGAAAAAAAGGGGAGAATCGCAGAAGGTTTACATTTCCTTTGAGTAATAAGTGAAGCAAATTGTGAGAAAAGGTCAGGGTGGAAAAGAAATGATGTGGAAACAATTGGGTGATCGGAAAGGAATAGTGTAACAGTAGTCTTAGTGGCTGAGAGAGAGGTGGAGATGAATAAGAGATCCAAAGAGATACCCCCTGTGTGAGTAGATAGGTTATGTATAGAGTGGAAAGCGAGGTTACTAAGGCAAAACTGACGTTCATATTTCTGAAAAGTGGCTGGAGAGGGAATGTTCAAGTCACTTAATAGAATGAGATGATGTTTAGTGGAAGGAGAATCATGTAGTAGCTCAAGATCATCGAAGAATGGTCCAGTGGGACCAGGAAGGTGACAGATGGAGATGATGTGAACCAAGTGAGCCGGAGCAGTACTAGAGGCAGTGAATTCAAAAGCGTTAGGAGAGATTGTGTCATTGGAGATTTGAGAGGCATTTAGGGAGGGAGAGGTTTGGTGTCAGAAGCCTCCACCTCTGCCAGTCCGACGAGGAGAGTGAATGAAGAATAGTTTGGGGCGTGTATGCCCACAGTGTCGCAGTGTCAGTTGACAAAATTCAGGTTTCAGTAATAGTAAGACTATATAGGGGAGGGGACCTGGAGTGAAAGTAGTCAGTGATAAAGGAAGTTCTGTTGCATAGAGACTGAGCTTTCCAAAGTGTAATGTTCAGTTGTTGTGGTAAGGAAGAGTAGAGAAGCTGAGTCTCAGAGGAAGAGAGGTGAGGTAGTTTGGTGACAGAGGAGGTATAGTTTGCTCATCGGCTTTGATTCCTGGAAGTAGGTGAACAAGATGGAATAGTGAGAGTTTCGAGATGTGAGTTTCATGATAGAAAAGGAGGAAGCTGTAGTGTGATTGGAGAATGTGTTGGGAGAGGTGAGTAACAGCAGCAGTAGGAGTAGCAGAATCAAATGCACTATAGGCAAACAGGGCAGTCTGGAGAGACAGAGCAGTAAGTAGCAAGCTAAGGATACTCACAGGTGCAGCAGATAGGAAAGCAAAAGCAAAGGCTCATAGGCGAAGAAGCAAATAGGCTGGTCAGTGGCTGGTCTTCACCCATAATTGTACCACCCTTCACTGGGACGCCCCTCCCTGGATGCCCCAAGGGCGTTCAGAAGTGAATGCCTAGCCCATCGTGGGTGGCCTCTCTGATTTTGTCCTTGGTGTCCCATGACCTCTGCAAGCAGTCTCTGGAAAATGGAAAGAGTGCCTTTGGTGGTGTTGGGATGAGCTCTGTGTTGCTATAAGCCATGTTGAAGTCCTTTTTGGTGGGGGGGAAATACCTCACATAGCTGGCCGTTCTGGGGCCAGAGGTCATGTGGGTAGTCCCAAGATCAAAACTGAACGATTCTTGTAGGCCCCAGACCCCAGTTGCAAGCCTCAGGTAGATTGAAATAGTGCTGTTAATGCTTTTGCAGTGAGCTGTGTGTTGCCTCAGCCCAGTTGAAGACACTTTTGCAGGTGGAAGGACCTCAAAGATGGCAGTGTTGGGGTCAGAGGTCACGTGGGCAGTACCTACATCATTCCTGGATGCTTCTTGTAGGTCACCAGACTAGTTCAGGCAGCCTCAGGCTGATAGATAAAGTGTATGTTATGGTGTTGGCTCCGTTAAGCTCTCAGACAAGTGTAAGCCCCTTCCCTACCCATCCTGCTCTTTCTCATCAGACAAAGGAAATAGGATGTGCCATGTATCTACATGTGTACAATGGAGCAGGGCATATACCCGCCCCTCACACACTGAAAATGGCTGACTTGAATTTTATGTTTGTTTTTTATACCGTGCCAAGTCAACACCAAATTAGTCTCAGTGCGCCTTAAGTTGTCTGAGAGAGAGCATTTAATTTCAAATTCATTTGTCAACATTTCTTTCTTTGTGTGCATGTTATACAAAAGAAGCACCAGGTCCACATGCCAGCAGGCCAATCATTGAAATACATCACTTTACACCTCTCTTTTGTATTTTAAAGTTTTAATCTGCCATGACATTTTTAGGTTTCAGTTGGGAGTCACCAAAAAGCACTATTTAGCCATTCAACAAATGGCCCGATTACTTTCTGCAATTCTTCATTACTCCAAATACAGGTCTTCCTCTTCACAGTGCCTCAGATCCCTTTCTGGTGGGATCCACTGTAGGTTTAAACCACTTGGTAATCAAAAAGGATGTCTCAGTGAGTCAGAGATGATTTTATACTCAGATCAGGGGAGCAATTAAACAAGTGTTATAACAAAAACAGTGTAGGGGACTTGTGAAGCACATGTCTCCCAAATTATTGCTAAGGCAAGATATGTGTTAAGGAAGATGAACAAAGAGTAAATACTTGTTTGGTTAAACAAGGTATTCGATTCCTTAATGAAAGACACATTCAAAGTGTCGAAAGACACACACTCCTGTTTCATGACTCTTTAGGGGTTGAAACCTAGGATAACAGGGTGGGTCCAAAATGTACATATTAGCTCTTAGTGCCATGTCCATAGTACCAGACAGATAGATGGTCTAAACATACTTAGATCTCATTCTGGAATTATCCTTGTGAGATTAAATACCTCAGGCGCTAGAAGCAGCCATCTCACCAGGGTTCCTGTTATCTTCTCCTGGCTTCTTCCATCAGACTCTCCATTAGCTCTGACTAAGACAGGCTTGGGGAGATAACGAGGGCACCATGTGGACTAATACAGCAAAACACTGATGCTGCCAGATACACCAGCCATTTACAGGGCTATCGCGCAATCCCAATTAGATCCATTTGGGACAGCACATTAGCCTTGAAAAATGCTTTGTGACACACCAGATTTTAGCTTCAGATGCAAATTCTCGGCTGGGAATGCATATGCTGTGTGGCGGTGCACTGCCAGCCATGGTACCAGGGGCCCGGGGAAATATTATATATCTGGAGTCCTGGAGACCACCAGAGGAATTCGCAAATCCAGCAAATAGAGAATGCAATTGGTATTGTGGGATGGGGTATGTTGCAATTCAATGCAAACATAATGTACTTGTGCTATAAATGACATCATATCATATCATACTCTTTCTGTTGGTATAAACAACAGGATGAAGAGAAGAAGATGCGCATTGAAACTCTCACTCTATCCCTTGCTACAGATGCATAGTATTGAATGAATGTTCCAATGTTTACATCTGAAGCTAGCTACACACACTGGCAACTGGAGAATTACTAGCTTGGAGGTTTGCAAATGTTGCCCAGACATAGGCTGGAGTGAACAAATGTAGCCAAGGAGCCCGGAAAAAACTAAGAGAGGGTTAGTAGTGGGATTCCCCTATTGGCAAAGTTGTTTTTAAATAATGTGTTAACATTGTGCATTTTGCAGCACATTTTCATTGAAAAACTGGATAAATGCCACACAGGTTGCAATCGGTGTCATAGGGTAACATGTGAAAACATAGAATAGATGCAAGTCACCATCGGTGCACCGGAACATGTTCACGATGATGTTGCCCACACTATATGCCAATATTAAAATAAACATAAAAAACATTTGTCGTGCTGGTTTGACCATACATGTCCATGTAGGCTGCAACACAATATGCCACTATTCCGATTTACGGACATACTCATATTTGTCTTTCCCAAATGTATATACAAAAACTGTTCCTGCTGTACAAGAATCAATGTTGCAATAGCACCATTTCATTGACAATAAATGTCAATTGAAATGTGATGTCTATTAAATGGTATAATTGCATAATTGATTTTTGTTCAACCGGAATTGTTTTTCTGTTCATGTATGGTGTCCCAAAATGGAAACACAATTACATTATACACCTCCTTGTCCAATTTTGGTAACGTAGACGGAACAGCAGGCTTATCTCTCACAAGGTTGTAGATCGTTGGTTAGTGTCAAGCTTTGATTCAAGACAATTAAACAAAATGAACACCAAAGAGTAACTCAAGGTTTGTAAAGGATACAGGCTGGTAGTAACAAAGGATACACTCGAAGGCTTCTTCCAACGGAACGTCGGAGGTAGAACGTAGTGTATCAAAGAGAACCTTCTAACTAATGTCACTCTCTGACTAGTACAGCCTACAGTCAGATAGAGCTATTAGTGGGAAGGGCATGAGTGGACCAAGATTCACCAAGCTGTAGAAAAAGAGAAGCTATTTAGAATGCTGTTTGCAAAGTAGGACAATATGAACCTATGTTGTAAGCACTGACCTGGATATGCAGCCAAGGAGGTCCTAGGAAGTCCAAAGAGTCCAAGGAAACAACGGCAAGGGAAGGGTAGTGAGGGTTCTAACCCGAGCGAAACGAGGGCCGCTCTAGAGACGGGTTGGTACACACGCAGGAGAGCGTCCAGAGTCCCGTGCACATATGGAAGATGTGAGGAAAGTCTTGATCCAGGAAAGTACTCCCAAGCAGTTAAAGTTCGGTAAGTAAGGTAGAGCTGAGTCTTGGTAGTCTGGAGCGGAATTGAATGCTGAGTTGGCCTCTGCAAGGTCTGAAACAGAGCAGTAGGCAGAGCGGGTTGAAGGTGTAGCCTGGAAATAGGGCTGAACGGCGGCTCTGTCGGGGAAGGGCAGAGGAGTGCCGTCTAAAGCACGGAAGTCCGAGCTCGAGGAGGGACTGGAGTAGCGGGAAAACTGCGTCGAAACGCAGGAAGGCAACCGTGCCCTGGTAAGTAAGGAAACTGCAAGGTGCAGCAGCAGAAATATCCAAAAGAAGTGCCTTGGAAGGCAGGCGTCTGCGAGAAACAGCAGACAAGCTCCGGAACGCGAGGATCACAAAACAACGATCAGAAGCGCATGTGTGAGGCTTCCGCTTCCTTAAATGGGGTCAGCTGACATGCGTACGTACGTAGACGACACTGCGCTGGTCATGTGATGAGTATTTTAGTGATAGCGTTTCCCCGACAGCTTCCACTGAGTATAGAACGGTCTAGCCTTTCTCAAAGCTGATGACACCGGAAAACCGGAACGTGGAGGTGTAGTAATGGAGCCGGATGGGGAGGCAGGTATGACAGTGCCATCCCCCAAAGAACGCCCCACCCCTCTCGCCGCATGGAAGCGACGTAACAAAACGGGGGCATGGATATTCGACAAAGGCTCCCAGGACCGATCTTCCGGACCGTAGCCTTTCCAATCAATGAGATAGTGAGGAATTCCGGATCGCATTCTCATCCCTAGAATAGCACGAACCTCTTATTCATCGGTGCCTTTCACAGAAACCGCCAAAGGTCGGACAGGCAACCGGGTCCTCGATGCACACGGTTTGACCACTGACACATGAAACACCGGGTGTACCCGCCAGCGTGCGGGCAGATCCAACCGAACAGCAACAGGGTTGATAACCTGTGTGATCCTGTATGGCCCAATAAAACGAGGCAGCAGTTTTCTTTTCCCTGGGATCCTTAGATTTCTGGTAGACAACCAGACAGACATACCAGCTGTGTATCGTGGGGCAGCCGTACGGTGCTGGTCAGCATAGTATTTTGCCCTGGTTTGGGCCTTCAATAGATGTCCCCTCAGACTGATATGAAGGGAGGCCAGGGATTTCAATTTGTCAGTCGCCTCAGGCACTGTGTCGATCAGTTCCAAATCCATCGGAATGGATCGCTGGTGTTGTCCGTAGAGAGCATAGAATGGGGACATACCCGTGGAGGAATGGCAAGAGTTATTGTAGGCAAACTCAGCTGCTGGCAACATTGAAAACCAAGAAGACTGGTATTGAAGACAAAGACAGTGCAAGTATTGTTCCATGGTACCGTTAGCTCGTTCTGTCTGTCCATCAGTTTGAGGATGATAGGAGCTGGACATGCGATCCTCCATGAGCAGGGCAGACGTTAGTGCTTTCCAAAATCGGGATGCAAATTGTGAGCCCCTGTCTGTGATAATAACCGAGGGCAAACCAAAAAACCGGAAGACGTGCTTTAGGAACATATCGGCCAGATCCTTAGCAGTAGGAATACCTTGAGTAGGTATGAACAAGGCCATTTTAGTGAAGTAATCGACTACTACCCAGACCGTGTCGTAACCTTGGACAGCAGGCAGTTCGACTACAAAGTCCATGGAAACCATAAACCAGGGTCTGTGAGGAACCAGTAACGGGTGTAGTAATCCCATAGGTTTAATCGGTGTGTTTTTACATTGGGCACATAGGGCACACGAAGAGACGTAATCCACAACATCTCTAGTCATCTTGGGCCACCAGCACCATCTTCGTAGAAGTTCCAATGTTTTCCTTTGACCCGGATGAGCTGCGACCAGAGAGTCGTGACCCCAATGCAAAGCCTTGGTGCGCATTTCCTCTGTCGGTAAGTACAGGAGTCCGTTCATGAACGGAAGACCTTTTTTGACATCGAGATGAAGGTCATGTATCTCCCGGGGATTAATATTAACCCACTCTAGTATATCCTTCTTTAATGTAGGTTGAACAGAACAACCACAGACTACATGGTCTGCCAAGAGAAGCGGTTTAGTGCTGTCTGAGTCGTCCTCCCCAGAGTGCAGACGGGATAAGGCGTCGGCCTTGGTATGGTCTCTTGCGGGTCTGTAGGAGATGCGGAAGTCAAACTGGGCAAAAAATGAGTGCCAACGGGCCTGGCGGGCCGTAAGGCATTTCATGGTTTTGATGGCCTGTAGATTGCAGTGATCGGAGTAGACAGTCACCGGTTGTTTTGCACCAAGAAGATGGTGATGCCATGCGAGCAACGCGTCTTTGATGGCCAGCAATTCTTTCTCGGTCACCGTGTAGTTCTTTTCGTATGAGGCTAGCTTGCGGTAAAAAAACGCCACTGGGTGTTCCACCCCGGAATCTTTGCATACCTGAGAAAGGATTGCACCAATAGCCAAATTAGAAGCATCCGCCTCGATGAGGTATGGCAGATCAGGATCCGGGTGCTGCAGGATCGGAGCCGTGGTAAAAGCTTCTTTGAGTAGATCGAATGCCCTCTGAGCTTCTGTTGTCCAGCGAAATGGAGCCTTAGGACTGGTTAGCGCGGTAAGTGGTGCCACCACTCTTGAGAAGGAATGGATAAAGCGTCTATAAAAGTTCGCAAATCCAAGAAAAGACTGCAAGGATTTGATAGAAACAGGTACCGGCCAGTCCAAGATGGCTTTTACCTTGGATCGACTCATTCTGACGCCATGACTGGTGATATCATACCCCAGGAATTCCACGTCCTGTGAGTGGAAGACACATTTCTCTGCTTTGACAAAGAGATGGTTCTCTCTTAGTCTTCGTAGTACATTGGATACATGCTGTATGTGTTCCTGTAAGGATGTTGAGTATATCAGGATGTCATCCAGGTAAATGACCACAAATTGATCCATGTAATCACTGAATATATCGTTCATAAAAAACTGAAAGGTTGCGGGGGCGTTGCACAGGCCGAAGGGCATGACAAGGTTCTCATATAAACCATGTCGGGTTTTGAAGGAGGTCTTCCACTCATCTCCTGCCCTAATTCTTACAAGGTTGTAAGCACCCCTTAAGTTTAGTTTAGAAAAAACCACTGAAGAGCCCAACTGATCCAACAGGACGTCAATCAAAGGTAGGGGATACTGGTTTTTTACCGTTATGGCATTAAGAGCCCTGTAGTCAATGCAGGGTGTTAAGTCCCCTTCTTTTTTAGGGACAAAAAACAAAGGAGAAGCGGCCGGGGACTGAGAAGGGCGAATAAACCCAGTCTGAAGTGCTTTGTTGATGTAGTCCTTCAGGACAGCGTCTTCCTGTTTGGTAAGGGAATAAACCCGACCGCTATGAGTTTTGGCTCCAGGAATCAATTTGATAGGACAATCGTACTGACGATGTGGCGGCAACACCTCAGCCTTGCCTTTGTCGAACACATCGGCAAACTGTCGATATACCGGAGGTATCAGTGATTTAGGTGATGCCATAGCATTTATTCTGGACAACCCTTCGAGAAAAGCCAAGACAGGGGTATTATGAACCCCACCGGAATCCAGAAAGCAGTGTTCGTTACAATGGTCCGAAGGGTACTGGATATGACCGGTGACCCAATCGATCACAGGGTTGTGAAGCTTCAGCCAAGATAGACCCAGAATCACTGGATATTGGGGTGCCGTAATTATGTCAAAAACCATCTTTTCAGTATGACCATCAGGTAAGGAGACCGTTATAGGCATTGTTTCCTCCGTTACCAGACCAGAAGATAGAGCAGAACCATCGACCGTTTTAACTGACTCGGGTACTGGTTTAGTGGACATAGGAATGGATGACTGTCTGGCGAAAGCAATATCCATGTAGCTGTTTGTTGCACCAGAATCTATCATGGCTTGGGTCTGAACAGTGATGTCGTTGAAGTATAAAGATATCACTACGGTAATGGAAGCATTAAGTGACAAAGCAGAGTCCATCTTGGTACCCGGCATAGGGACTCCCACTATTACCGAGCTCTGGCGTTTCCCGGCTTTTTTGTTGGCTTTTTAGGGCAAGCAACCAGTAAATGCTCCGCTGAACCGCAGTACATGCATAGGTTATTCTTGCGACGGTTTTCTCGCTCAGCGGTGGATAAACGACCCCGAATGGCGCCTATTTGCATGGGTTCAGGTTTGCCAGAAGAGGGCTGAGAAACTCCTGGAAGATTTGGTGCGGACAGGAAGGGTTTCTTTTCACCTTTTCTGGCGGTTCTCCGAGCATCGATTTGTAGAACAAGATCGATCAACTCCATGTATCCTGAGGGTACCACAGGGACTGTTGATAAAGCGTCTTTCAATTCCTCAGACAGTCATTTATAGAAGAGTGCAGTCCTCTTATCGTCTGGCCATTGTGTTTCTGCTGTCAACTGGTTGAATCGTGCAAGATAGGCCACTAAAGTTTGGCTACCCTGTTGTAGATTCAACAGTTCTAAATCGGTGGCCTGAGTAGAATACCTCATGTCGAAAACCCTGCTCATGGCTGACAACAGTTCATCGCAGTCATATAGCAGAGGGCTGTTGGTCTCCAACAATGGATTCGCCCATGCAGCAGCAGTGCCCCCCAAATGCGACAATACAAAAGCCGTTTGGTTGTCAAATCCGGAAACGAATTGGGTCTACACAAAAAGTGGAGACGACACTGATTAACGAACGTGCGATAGTTCTTTGGGTCACCAGTAAATCTTTTAGGCGGAGCCAGAGGAAATTGGGTGGGCATCAACACCTGGACGGTTTCCCTTTGCGGTACAGATGCGCCTGAAGTAGAGGCAACGGGAACTGGGGCAACCCTTCCTAGTGAGGAAGCATGTATGGCGTCTTGCATTACGTCCATACGATGGCGCATGGTGTCCTGAGCAGTGATCATTTCTTGCCTTAAATCAGACACCAATTGGGTGAGAACAGACAGAGGATCAGACTCCTCCAACATGGCTTCTGATTCTGTCAAGCTTTGATTCAAGACAATTAAACAAAATGAACACCAAAGAGTAACTCAAGGTTTGTAAAGGATACAGGCTGGTAGTAACAAAGGATACACTCGAAGGCTTCTTCCAACGGAACGTCGGAGGTAGAACGTAGTGTATCAAAGAGAACCTTCTAACTAATGTCACTCTCTGACTAGTACAGCCTACAGTCAGATAGAGCTATTAGTGGGAAGGGCATGAGTGGACCAAGATTCACCAAGCTGTAGAAAAAGAGAAGCTATTTAGAATGCTGTTTGCAAAGTAGGACAATATGAACCTATGTTGTAAGCACTGACCTGGATATGCAGCCAAGGTAGTCCTAGGAAGTCCAAAGAGTCCAAGGAAACAACGGCAAGGGAAGGGTAGTGAGGGTTCTAACCCGAGCGAAACGAGGGCCGCACTAGAGACGGGTTGGTACACACGCAGGAGAGCGTCCAGAGTCCCGTGCACATATGGAAGATGAGGAAAGTCTTGATACAGGAAAGTACTCCCAAGCAGTTAAAGTTCGGTAAGTAAGGTAGAGCTGAGTCTTGGTAGTCTGGAGCGGAATTGAATGCTGAGTTGGCCTCTGCAAGGTCTGAAACAGAGCAGTAGGCAGAGCGGGTTGAAGGTGTAGCCTGGAAATAGGGCTGAACGGCGGCTCCGTCGGGGAAGGGCAGAGGAGTGCCGTCTAGAGCACGGAAGTCCGAGCTCGAGGAGGGACTGGAGTAGCGGGAAAACTGCGTCGGAACGCAGGAAGGCAACCGTGCCCTGGTAAGTAAGGAAACTGCAAGGTGCAGCAGCAGAAATATCCAAAAGAAGTGCCTTGGAAGGCAGGCGTCTGCGAGAAACAGCAGATAAGCTCCGGAACGCGAGGATCACAAAACAACGATCATAAGCGCATGTGTGAGGCTTCCGCTTCCTTAAGTGGGGTCAGCTGACATGCGTACGTACGTAGACGACACTGCGCTGGTCATGTGATGAGTATTTTAGCGATAGCGTTTCCCCGACAGCTTCCACTGAGTATAGAACGGTCTAGCCTTTCTCAAAGCTGATGACACCGGAAAACCGGAACGTGGAGGTGTAGTAATGGAGCCGGATGGGGAGGCAGGTATGACAGTTAGTTGTAACACCGCGAAAAATACAATTATTACCCAATGATACAAGGGACTGTCCAGTCAAGGTTGTTTATGTATACAAATATCTTTTTATTATTAACGCAACAAACAGTTCTAGCACATTACAAAATACAACCCACATTGTATTGTAAAGAAATGCAGAGGACAGACAGTTTCAAAGAAGGAAAAGGGATGCACTCTGGATACTGACAGGAGGGTAGTCGATCAAGCAATCAGTCTTACCTGTTCAAGGTTATTTGGTATCAGCACAAAAGGAGCAAGGGGTTGTACATGTAACTAGGGCCTTCAGAGAAGGACCAGTGGGACAGAACCACAATGTGCTTCAGATGATCTTGATGCTCGACAGCGTTGAGCCGGTTCCACAGCGCTTTGTATCTCCTGTGACAGAGTTCAAGATGGGAGACAGCTGGGCAGTTTGCGAAGTCGAGGCTGGAGGGTCGACTGCAGGCTGGCCTAAATGGTGGCCTGGGGTCACAAATCGTACTCTCTGTGCTAGTTGGTGGTTCTGGAACATTAGTCGAGGTGTTCTCAGATGGCTTTAGTGACTGTAGCGTGACAACAGTCAGTGATGCAGCCGGTCGCGGTTTGAGGGCTTCACTGCCTTGAAAATATCCTTAAAAGGTGGACGCTGATTGATGCTTGCTGTGGAACTCCTTCTAGCTTATTCTTTGGGCATGTGTTTTCCTTTAAGGTGGACAGCCCAAAGCTGAGAAGAGTGCTTGCAGACAACAGCCTTTTCCTGTGGTCAGAGACGCTCTGGCACTTCCCACCTACGAAGCTTGCTGTCAGAACTGAGCAGGGCACTCTGTGAGCTGGCTCGGTAGCAGTTCTGGAGCTGCTGGACAGGTCTTGAGGTCGGTATCTACTTCTGTTCCCTGGGGGATGTTTAGGGGAGGGATCTTGCTTCCCTCATGGAAATACTGGCCTTCCTTCACTGGCAAAAGCTGTAAGGCATACTGTACCTTCAGCCAGGGTCCAAATGAGTCCTTCTTCTTACTCTTTACGAAGATCTGCTATAAAGAGTGGCTCAACCCTCTTTTAAAGCCAAATTGGCCCCAGTGATTGGTGCAGGATAAGCCTACCTTAATGAACCAAACATGGGACCCCACTAACAATCTTCTGTTATGCGTGAGGTCATAACCAGAGTGCTTTGCAACAGGAAAGGTAAGGGGTCACAACATGTACTATGAAGTCTCAACCATCTTACTGTCTGTTCTGGATCAATGTGTCTCTCTGGTTAATTGAGCTCTCTGTTGCTCCTGATCAAAGCACGGGTCTTCCTTGATGTTTTTGGTGAGCACAGACTTTTTTCGCCATCAAATTGCATACTTTGTCCCTCTGAAAGGGGGTTCCCTTACAGGGGTTGCCTACTGTAAACAATTTGCCCAGAAATGACATGCACAGTCCTTCATACAGAGGGGTGGCAGCTAGCTTCAAGCTCTCACATTGCATATCAAAGAGGTGTTGGGGTTTACTGCCCTTTGTTAGTTCTGTGACCAGGCCTCTTCGCAGGCCTGCTTTAATTAACTCTTAACAGTTTGTGCTGCCACCACACAGAACTACAATGGGCAGGACGGATCCATGGAGTCTTTGATATTTAATTAGGCTGGCCATGGCAGGAGGAAGGTGTTGCCTTCCCCATTCCTGAGATTTTTATCAAGTACTCCTGGCTGTTACATTCCTACTAAATGTGACAGGGAGGACTGCGCCTGTAGGCTGTGTACCCCCAGAGTACACTTGACTATGTGTTTGTTGTGCGTCGAGCAATGGAAAATGTGTGCGGATTAGCCCCAAACATTTTCTGAGGTTAACATCCCATCATTCTATTTCTTTCATAGCGGTCAAAAAAGCCCAGAGGAGGGATTGGTTGTTGTCATAATCACGTTTTGACTCTATGTGTAAATGTAAGGCATAATGTGTGAAAGAAGAAGATTACGGATTGAGCTTCAGATTCCAGACTGAGGGACGTATCCATGTGCATTCCAAGTTTCTAAGCTAGGAATCTGGGGGGTCGGTTGTTATGTAACGGAACATCATGCGTTTTATTTTTAAGTTGGATTGAATTTCAGTCAGTTGGGTGTCATCTATTCAACGATTTGGGGGTGGCAGTTGCTGAGATGCAGATGGTTTTTGAGTTGAGGTTTGCATATGTTGGTGGAGAATGTGACTGTAGTCCAGGTAAGTGTATGAGGTGTAAGGCCTGATGGAATTCAAGATCTGGATCATGTTGATGTAGAGGAGTTTGTCTCCACCCTGTACAAGTGGAACATCGTCATCCATGTGAAGAAGTCCTTTAGGAGAACATTCCATCTGATGATGATGGAGCCACAAAGATATCCAGAAGGATAAGCACACTTGGCGTATCAGCGTCAGCATTGTTTTTAGGGGTGTCCAAGTGAATATCTCAATTCATTCCCCTAACTAGTATGAATCCATATTGTGACCCATGCACAGTGTTGTCGGTCTCCGCATAATCCCTAAATTGTTAGTTCATAACCATTTTAGGAGTATTGTCATAAAGACAGTGTCAGATTTCGGGCCGCAGCTCATGGCATCAGCACATTACCCTACAACGTCTTTTAAAAGAGGCAGATTTGAAGGCTTGCAATTGTGCCTTGTTGTATGGACTAGCTGAGATGTGATTGGAGGACGAGGACGGCCACTGGTTGGTGTGTTCCGGCTTTGTAGATCTTAGATAGTGTTTGATAATTGGGTGATCAGATCAGATGCTAGATTTGTTGTTGGGATCCGGCAGGTGGTGAAGACTGCTCTGTTTTTTTTTTTTTAACTCTTTGATGTGATTGTGTACATTTTCTTGTGAAGGCATTGTGTGGATTCTATACCTTCAGACACAATTCCCAATGGTTGTTGAATCGTGTGGATTTTATCTAATGCGATTAACGGGATATTTCAGCCTTAACGATGCTCCCTTTTGTGTTGATGTGTAGATTTTGGGGGTAAGCAGTTGTGTCCGTTTTATGATATTTGTTGCTTCTACATTTGCTCCCTGCTTTTTTCTTGAGGTTGTTGAAGATGATGATGCATCATCAACGTGTCGATTTTATAAACACATTCCATTGCATCTTCAGGGTCAGCTCCACCCATTGCTTGGAGTATCCAATCATGAAGCATTTGGAGTCCCTCGCCCGGTGTTCCTGGTACATTCTGCAATGTGGGGTTATGTGGGGTTATGTGGGGTTAGGATTGGAGGCTCCAACGGCTGGGAGGTGTTCTGGGTGAGGCCTTGTCTTTTTGAGGTAAAACAGCATTAGGGTGATTGAGGTGAACGGAATAGCGAAGTGGGGGTCCCAGGGTAGACGAAAGAAAGCACCACTTTGTGAGAGTCTTCTAACATAGAAATCCATCCCATGTGTGTTCTGCTGAGTGCGTGGGACCACAGATCTGCTTCTTGAGGTGGAGGACATTAATGTTTGCCGAGAAGGTTTGGGTTCCAGCATTCCACCCTCTCCAACCACGGATTGACAGATTGACAAAGTGTTCTGTAAATAAAGTGCTGTCTGAGGAAGGTCGGAAGGTTATTCGAAACATCAGCATATCTGCGCAATGCATATTCCTATGTGATACCTCAAGCTTCAAAATCAGCATCATTTCATAAACAGTTTCCATAAAACACCATTCATATTCACAATGCAGTATTTTATGCATCTGTGAGCCTATGCTAAGAGTGGCACTCGGTTATCTCATAAAAGAAAAGATACAGCATAACATGTATATCATAATCATACAACATACATTACTTCCTGAATCTGAATTCAAGACATCAACATGGGGCGATCTTCAAACAGCGGAGAAGGGAGTCATCAGGTCTGGATGAAAGAGAAGAATACCATGTTCTTTCTGTGCATGGATTATGTACTGTGCACGTTTGTTAGAGATGTATTGCCGGCTCATTTCTATACAATTCCTTACAGATGTGTGTGCATGATGGATCTACATTTCGGCAATAGTATTTTTCAAAGTCCATCCTAAAGACAGTGCATGTTAATCCAGTGGCACATGCTTGCTAACTCATCCTGCACGAGTTTCTCTGCTACAAACCTACAGAGGGCACTTCACCAGGGCAGAAAATCAAGGCTCGGTGATGCAGTCGCCACGGCCTAGATGAGCGGAACCTTATGTGGGGTACAGCATGCTGGGGGTCAATGTTAGTGCCAAATTCTAGATTTGCCAATGGTGGCCTCCAGAACTGCCACATGTTGCTAAGAGTTTGAAATCAATTACTCTAGGGAGGTAATTATATTCATTCATGCAAATGCACTTGAGGTTATTAAGAACACATAGTTTTGAAATGCAGTGTCTTTGAAATATAAAATATGGTCCAAACGATGCATTTTCTCGTGAAGTGAGAATTGCTAAGTATTTGCTAAGATTCACAATTTGGGAGGGGTTTGAGGGTGATACTTTTGCATTAATGAAGTGTGCACGTGAGTGCAGACCCGCCAACATTTGATCATGTAGTAACTACTACGAGGTTGCCCCGTGTAATATTGCAGTGCCATTGTACGCTTGCCCGGTCTCAGCGATAAAGCGTCATTCTGTGTTGTGCTCGATTTGTATATATTTATTTATTTTGACATTTATAGAGCGCGCCATACCCAGAGGCAACTGGGCGGTAAATATAACCTGTACCTGTTTGATGAACAGGTACATTTCTGTGCTATGTTTTGATGAAAGGCAGTGGGCATTGGTGAGGAGATACCTAATGATGTGGTTGCTTTCTGTCCAGTTGGTCTATCTGGGGATATGTGGCGGTCACCAGCATTGCTTGGATACTGGCGAGATGCGGATGGATGCCTCGTTTGTGTTGTATTCTTCTTCAAAGTAGGTTCCCCCTAGGGTTGATACTGGCTCCAATATAGATTGGTATGAGGGGTTAGTATGAGGGAAATGTTAGTGATGGACAGAGTTAGGCAAGAATTGATGTAGTAACCCTGTGGAAGACTACACAACCCTTCTCCTCTTGGTATTAGGTAACCCACCTATTGGTATAGTTCTGTACTACACAATTTGGCAGTGTGACTGAGCAGCCAAATTTATCTCAAGAGGGGTAATATAACACTTACACTCAAGGATTTCTAGTACAATAAATATGTATTTATTTAACAGGCAATTTTAAATAAGTATTCTTTAAAACGTGCAATGTGCAACAATAAAAATGCACTTCAAATTACGTTCTCATAATCAAGGCAAAACAAGTAGATACTCTTTAGAGATGCTTCATACACACTTCCTACACCCTGAGGTGACTTCACTAACTAGGACAGTATTGGCATTTATATATCACTTTTGTACTTGGTAATTTCTGAGGTTGGTAGAAAGGAAAGGTTAACGGAAGGCAAAAGGTTAAACAGGTTATCAGAGCACGGGAGCACTTTTAAATATGTGTGCCCCAACGTCAGAACAGTACCTGTGGTTAGAAGAAGAGGATCCAGCTGGCTTCTGCCTGGTTGCAGGGATGCCGATCCGGTGTTCCTGGGCCTCAGTCGTGGGGACAAGAGGGAGGACGTCTGGAGGACTCTTGCACAGCAATTCAAAGGTTGGCAGCAGCTATGGGCATTCTTCGCATCAGCTGCACTTTGCGGTCTCAGTGCTCGGTAAACATCACAGGTCCGATAGCACAGCGAGTAGAGTGCTCACTTTGACATCCGTGCAGAGCTTGCTGACGCAGGTTCGAATCCCAGCACGGCCCAACTCATCCTTTCATTCATCCTTCCGAGGTTGATAAATGAGCACCACGCACTGTGGGTAATAATAAGCAGCACTCAGATACCTGAGGGTTCGTAGTGCTATATAAGTGCTAAATTGGGATTATTATCACCACCATGGAACTTGGACATGGTTTGGTCTTCCTTCACTCCTTGAGTCCAGCACTCTGGTGAGGTGGCTCAGGCTTGGGTCATCCTGCTTCGGGAGGGTCCCCAGGCTTCCAGATGTTGAACTCGACTGTGCATATCTTGATCCCTGGCACTCGGTTCCAGCAGCAGTAAAGAAGTACAGCCAGTTGGGGAAGGTCTTCCAGCCATGTTCATCTCAGGGTTAGTTGGTACCACTAAACCAAGCGAAGATGTCGCCCTTTCCGGAGCTTCTCTTGTCGATCAGAAAAAGGAGTTTCAGCACAGCAGCAGGGCTTCACCGGGCAGTTCAACGGTCCTGGAGGATGCAGCAAGCTTTGTTCACAGTTTCTTCATCGGGGTGTTCTTCCCAGCAGTTGACTTGTCTTCAGTCCAAGAAGCTTTTCCTTTTAAGCAGGTTTCCCCCATTCATGAACAGCCAGGCTGTCACTCACACAGCAGGGTGGCTGCCCTGCAAGGATAGCCAACCAGCCAATCAGAGCTGGGTGCATTCAGTTTGTCCTGGAGACTAAGGACAAGGGAGGGCATAGAAAATGTTACATGAGTAAGTAGGGAAAGGGGCTACTAAGTAACCCCCCAGTACTCCACACAAGATGGGATGTGCTGGACCTACATAGTGCAAAGGTAAGTACAGTCAATTTCACTTTACTATTCTTGGGAACTGTAGTTCACCCAAGAAAAGGTATTTAAACTGTATGAGAAATCTAAAGGATTTCTCTGTGACACTGCACTGATGGTGTTGTGTGTCACCATAAAAAAGTAGATGCCTATGGAGTTTGTCAGATTCCAAAAACAAATATAGCACATAATCCAAATCAGATCAAAATACATGAGAGAGTGAAAAAAAGGGCTCACTCTCTCCAGGGTTAAAATAAAAATTTAAAAATTTAAAAACTAAAGTCCAGCAAAAGACTGGGGGTCTCTACGGTTAAAGGGAATTAGCACAGAAATGAGAATTCTCCGTAGCAGAAAGTGTGACCCAAGGTAGGCAAAGGAAGGTATATTGCTTGCAGTGTCTGGGGATCCTGGGGTGCCAGTCGGCCAGTAGCTGGTGGTTGTCTTCTATGGTAAAGTTTGAAATCATGTCTCTCTCTTTTCGCAGCTCTCTTATTTGGACGGTTGCTTCGACGTGTTGCGTGTGTTTCCTCTTTTGAGCTGCACAAGGTCATTCGCCTAGCCGGGTATCATGGTTTGTTGATTTTTTTGTTGGTTCCTTATTGGAGAGGTTTGAAATCTTGAACCTCTGTGTTTATCAGATCCTGCAGTCTTTGTGATGCTTCATCAGGGTGTTGAAGGCTGTTTGTCAGGTTGGCTGGGAGGGTGTGCAAAGGTGTCATGAAAATCAAAGCTTAGAGACAATACAAAAACTGGGGCAAAGCTACAGGACATAGTTGAATCTAGCGAAGGCCCCCTGGATCTAAGTGGCATTGTTTGGTCAGAATTTGGGAAGCTACAACTAATCCAGAGATCCTGCAGTCAAGGAGTTGTGCATGGGGGTTCACCACTGGGTATATCAGTATTGGGTCTAAGGATGCACCAATCAAAGACTGTTATATGGGTGCAACCAGAAATGTGTTGTTTTCTGCACTTACGCAACGGTGTAGGCAATGCACAATTTAAGCTGAGAGGCAGAAAGTAGGATACTACAGTCTCTATAATTGTCATCAGTTGGGATGCGTAGCCAATAAAACATGGAAGGTAGCATTAAGGGGCAGTAGATTGTGTTGTTATACTCTATGTGCTAGTGCTCAGCAAATGGGTTCTGTGGGAGACAGGACACAATGTGCAGTCTTTTGGATGCCATAATTAAGCTAGTGGGTGCACCAATCAGTGCAAATCAGCAATCAGCAATCAGACTATCAGATGCATCTCTGGGGGAACAGAACACAGCGATGCAGCAATCTATAGATTATAATTGAGACACATATGGTATTTAATGTATGGGAGGAAGGAGACTATGAGTGCCTGTGAAGCACAGTACAATTTGATGGGTTTAAGAACTGTTGATCAATGTTGAGGGAACCTATGCATCCAAACCTCAGGAGAAGTGGAAACACAGTGAATTGGCAGCATATGGAATTTATCTCAAGGAAGACCCATCTCCACAAAAGCTCAGAACTCTCTTTCCTGTTTAACAAATAATTTTTGTAAGGATTTAACCGAAGGTTGGGGCACTTGAAACTCAAACTGGGTTTCAGAGTGGCACCACCTAGGTTCAGGTCTGTCTTTTCGAACTAATGGAAATGCTTCTCCCGAGGCTCTCAAGGTCTCTCAGCATGACTTCTGATTGGTTTATTTCTTGTCTAATGATCATCTGATGATCAGAAATAGGCAGTTGTATGTCTTCACTTCAACATACAATCACTTCACTTTTACCTCTTTATGCCTTTACTTCTGTCTTTCACTTCTTTTAGCATTCACTTTGCCATTGCAGGGGGAGTCCCCGGATACCCCCACCTTCCTTTCTCACCTATATACACTAACCTCTCCTCTGCTTGCCAATGCTAGTCGATTTGCAGAGCGTTGCGGCATATCAGAGCAGTACAAGGGTCAACTGAGAAACAAGCCAACATGTGTCACCCTCTGCCTTTGCCAGCTATCCGGGCAAGGCTACCCTGATGGAATGTGGTTTTATGTAGAGACTGTGACAATGGGAACAAAGCCTGAGCAATCTGGCCACAGAGCTTCCTGGGATTTTGGGATGGGGTATGAGGTGGTGGGTGGGATGAGTAGGGCAAATGGTTTCTGAGCTGAGCTCCTCTCCTCATTTCCATTGTGGTAAATACGCAACTACCACTGGCGAGCTGTGTTCCATGTGCTCCATACCTCAGATATTGATAAAATAGAGGTAGACTCTTGCAGTACGAGAAGACAACTCGGGATAAAGAATCCCTTGTGATGTTGGGACATGACCAGACAATAACAGGTATGCTTGAGCATCGACCAAGGTAGAATGTATGTGTACTACGGGCAATCAAATGTAGTCTGCCGTTGAGATCAAAGGGCCACTATTGAGAGAATCTGTTCACTTCCCAAATCTTGTACAGATCATCGGAGGAAATGATGGCCACTGACAAATATGTATTTAATCTTTGTTTATTTATTAGCATTTATAAAGCACGCAACGGCCCTAAGGCATCGAGGCACCAAAGGATATGCTTGAATGATGAGTTTATAGATGGGTTTCCAACCTTTGGTGAATATGAGCCTTTTTTATGAGACTATTTGAAGGACTAGGGATGTCTTTGCATATGGAAACCTAGTCCACTGTGGGTCCTAATCACGAATCCTTGTTTGACCTATGGTAAAGGGCTTGTTCAATGGATTTGAAGCACCAATGGTATTATGGATAGCAAAACTACACGTACTGGGGTTGATTAGGTAATAAACACACAATGATAACACATTGGTTAACGTGGGGATATAAGGTGTAGAAGACAAGGAATTATCTACACAAACACTCATGCATAAGCTCATTTGAATGATGATAAGGAAGGTGTTGGGCTCCTTTGGCTCTATGGAACTATTAATAATAATGCTATAGGCTAAGTTGGATATTTGAAGAACTTTCAAATGTATTCTAATAAGGTTGTGTGTTTCTTTTTTGTTTCCTCTCCTCCAGTTTCCTTCCTTTGCAACTTTCTCTCTCCACTGACCACACTTATTCATTTTCTGTCATTCTGATTTTGTGATTGAATTCTGTGATTATGGTAATGTGTGTGTTGTAACATTTATTGATATACAATTAAGCCCAAAAAAAATGATTTACATAGGAACTTTTCAATGTGGTGATTGCCCATCTTGTGAAATAACATTTGTGTATAATTACTAAAGTAAGATAGACTATATGTTAAGGCCTGATGAAGACCTTGTGGAGGTTCGAAACACGTGTCGGCTTTGTGTGTTAAACAAACGTTAAAATACTTAAGACTTTTTGGAGATTTTATGCGATGAACATGAATCTAATTTTCGGGAACTGTAGACCAAACATACTTAAGTAGTAACTACACTTCTGCAACATTGTTTCTGATAATTGTAAATGAGAGATAAGGAGCGCATGGAACACAGCTCACTAATGGTTTCTTTTTATGTGTTGCTCTGGACTTAGGTCATTGCTTTAATCCTTGCTTGCACCCTCCGATCAGTCTAATAAATTGAATCCAATTTGACCAGATCAAATAGAAATAATAGGGTGGTTGCACAACGCGCTAGCAGCCGTCTCAATCTGTAAATATGGAACTATGCAACTTAAATGATTTTACATGGCAAGCGATCTGCATGTACAGGGTTGGACTGGGACATAAACATGGCATGGATATCAATGAAAAGGTGTCCCACAGTCACAAATGGCAAATTGGTCCTTTCATGAAAGACAGTTGGCGTAGAACCCAAAGGAGTTTTGGGAAAACTAAGTTACAAACATGGCATTTAAGAAATATCTTTTTACCTATACTGGCCTAAACTACCAGTTGCACAGTTAAGTAACCCCTCAAACTGGCACATTTTCCGTCCAAAAACTGTCTCAAGTTGAACAGAAGAATGAACAACGCTAGCATATGTATATTGCACCACAACAGCAAAACAAAGCACAAATAATCTTGCACAACAGAAAATGGCAGACAACTTCCTAAAATCACATTTATGCTCAGTGGACGGTTTTCCGAACTGAAGCTCTCTTGCTCTTCTCCCGCTCAACTCTATTAACCATCCACCCTCCCTCCTTGCATTACAAACCTGCCTGAGCGTCTGGAGACCACACAAGTGGCATCGCTGCACGGTATAACAACCTCTAACATTAACACATTCAATCTGTACTTTGTGCATTGCCCTGTTGCCCTGCAGGCCAATCCGAGCAAGTGTCTGCACTAGCCGTCCACGGATAAGAAATAACTTTATTTACAGTCTGTGTTAGCAAGGTTGAAGATGATAAAACAATAAAGTAGACAAAAAACTATATTTTATTTATCGTTTTGTGAATTTATGTTTTTATGTGTATTTTTCTAATCACACTCAAAGTTAAGGGCACCATGGCGCTGATTGGCAATGTTATAAATAAAAAAGGAAATACCCAAACCAATTCAAAAATGTAAGTACACTTTAAAGCCACACCGAAGTATAGAGCACAACTGCAAATCATAACAAAACCCCATCAAATATCAGGCAGAGAGAACTGTGTGAAGGTACATCCAGTGTGTGAGATAGCTCCACGGGTTGCGCTCCTGCCATAGATGTATATGTGTGTTCTCAAGCTTGAACAGCCCCACCAAATAGCACCCCTGAAATTAGCAACAATAGAACCTGTAGTTTGACTAATAAATGACAATTCAAGTTTTAGTGTGAGTAAAATAAGTAAGATGTGTTTGGCTAGCAATGGTTGCTGGCAGAAATTTCGGAAAAGGGCTTTGCCCAGGGAATGAGTCTGCAGCCTTTGGCTCTCTAGATATTTTGGTCTACAACTGCAATCAACCCAAGCCAGCATAGTCAAAGTGAGGGATCATGGGAGTCGTAGTGCAAAACATATGGATAGCTGTGGGTTGCAGATTCCTGACTAAGGACTTACTCACACCTCTGCACCTTGGAGGGTGCCTGACCTATGATACAGCTTCCTTACACGCTTTTCCTCAGTAACAACGCAGGCATCAGGGCATCATTGCCTTCAACTCTGCAAATTAAAATAGTTAGCGGAGTGGAACATGCTCAATAATGCCCACAGAATTGTCTTCTGTTTTTTTCTGGACCACTCTCTGGCTCGTCACTGGAGCACATCTTCTTAGACATTTAGCCATTCATTTATTTATGCCACCAATCAGTTATTTCTATTTGGGACCAAGAAATGAGTTCTGCACAGATGAAGGGTAATATATTAATGAGTTCCGTGCTGATGAAGGGTGATATATTCGAATTATAAAAGGTTGGAGATGTACTTACTCTAGAAAGGGTAGTTGATCAGAGCAGTTCCTCAGTACTCACTAGTTTTGCTGGCCACCCCAAGAGGATGAGCCAGAAAACTGTAGCTACTTTGAGACCAGAGATGGTCAGTTGTATAACTTTGGGATATGATATGATATGATATTTTATTTATAGCGCACCCATACTCAACTGTTTCAGGGCGTGACCTCTTGACCAATCGTGATCAGTTGGTTTAGTGTTTTTGGGGTAGTTATGAAATTATGCTATGTTTCTGTGATCTGTTGCTGCACAGACAAGATTCAAATGAAATGTGCAAAGCTTTTAGACTTGGAAGGTTTTGCCGAACAGACACAAGGATTTCTGAATGATGGATTCCATGTTTGCTTGGCATGTTTGGGCGTGGGCAGAGGGAGATCATTACATCCAAGTTTGTCTGAAGGACTTAAGTGGACATTATCCTGCTGGAACACCACACTTCGCTGTGTCATTTGAAATGTATTCTTTTTACATATTTGCATAGATACCGTAAGGGAAGCAAGCTCCCTTGGTCACAAAGGAGACTGCACAAGGTAATATAGGAGATACACAGGAGACAGTGAGCCTCTTATAATGGGGACAGTTTGTTTGGCTTGATGACCAGGTTTGAGAAGGGGTATATTTAACCAGCTAAACATGAGCTGGGATCTCAAACTATTAAGTGCCATTGTGGTGGGGGAAAGTAAGGGAAGAGTCTGGTTAGCGGTGTGGGATGGCGTAAGCAGTAAGCCTGAAGAGGTGAGTCAGCTCAGAAACGATGAGGTGGGCTTTCAATTTTCATTTGAATACATCAATGTGGGCTGTATTTCGAATTGCAGAGGGAAGGGAGCTCCACATAAGAGGTGCAAGAAGAGTGAAAGAGCAGAATTAAGAGGAAGCACAGGGTGGGTGAAGTGCCACAGGGCTGGTGGAGGAGTCAGATTGAAGTGTGCAATAAAGCTTGTAATGATTGATAGAAGAGCATACATACAGCGTCGCCTTAACATGGATGATTTGTGCAATAGTAGAAGCCATTTGAATATGGATCTGTTCTGCATAGTTAGCCAGCCAGCCTGATGGTGATAGAAGCAAGTAGCAGTGATGCAAAGGAGTTCAAAAAGAGACCTGGTAGAAAAGTGAATAACCTTGTTAAGGGGACAAAATGCACAGTATAGAAGACCAAAAGGGATGCAGGGACAGTTGTCCAGTTTAGAGAAGACAAGAGTGGTTAGGGGATGTTTGCCAGTTTTAAAGGGAAGGTGGTGCATGATTTTCAAGTTATTTAGGAGGTTGGGGTGAGCCACCATGGCGGTTTTAGTGATGTAGGTGGAGAATGTGTGTGATGGATTGTAGATGATGCCAAACTTTCTAGCTGAAGTGGAGGAGGGAAGAGTGTCCGGTGGAAATGAATAAGCAGGAGAGGAGAAGAGAGAAAGGATATGGCAGAAAAGAAAAGTGCCTCTGCTTTAACATAAGAGAGTTTGAGGCCATCCATTATGTAATAGCAAGGAGACAGTTGGAAATGTTGGTAGATAGGTCAGTGGAAAGTTCGTTAAAGGAGAACGAGATGTGGATGTCATCTGCAAAAAGTTAGTACGAGAACCCAAAGGAGGAGATACATGCCTCAAGAGCAGAAGTGTACCGTGCCAAAACGAGACAGAGCCTTGCAGAACACTAACCGTACAAGGAGTACGTTGAGAAGTGTTATTCCAGGAAAATGAGAGTTTACAAGGTGTCAGGTAGGACTCAATCCAGGCAAGTGCTTGATCAGGTATCCAGAGAATTGAGGAGATCAACAGAATCAAAGGCATCAGAAATGTCAAGGAGGATTAGGATAGAGGATAGTTTGGAATGTTTAGCAGAGGCAGTAAAGCATTAAGGCATTGGAGATATTCATGCAATACTTTTTAGTGGAGTGGCAGGAGTTGAAACCAACTTTGAAGGGGCCTTAAAGGTTGTGTGTCTCAAGAAAACTGGCAAGATTGTAGAATACAACTCTTTACAACACCTTATAGTAGTGAGGAAGAAGTGACACAGGTTGAAAGGTGGTTGGGAATTTTGGATCAGCACCTGGCTTTTTCAGGAGGGGGATGACCTTGGCCATTTTGAAGCAGGCGGTGTCAAAGGACAGGTTAAAGAGATCAGGGAGGTGAGAGGCCATTAGAGGACCTACAGGTTTGACAAGCTGAGGCAAAAGAGGATATGATAGGGCATAAGAGGGGTTAGCCTTTATCAGCAGTGCAAGGACTTCCACAATGTTGCTATGACTGAAGTGTGAGAGAGAGGCTGCAGGGATTGCTATGGGTTGCAAATGCGACCCCTGACAACCCTTGTGCGACCTCTGACACTACTTGTGCAACACCTGAGGGAGGGCTCAGATTTAAAAATGAAATAATTTATGTTTTAAGTCACTTTGACTTCAAACATAGTTCTTATTTTTTTTTTCTGTTTCTTTTTTTCCAAAACGGAAATAATTCATTTTTGAAGTCAAAGTGACTTGTAAAGTAATGTAATGTAATAGACTTTTCTATATCACCATTTACAATTTGTATGGTCTCAACACACGGCAGGTTGAGAACCCTATGAGACCGTAGTACAAGTATGGGAAATTAGTCAAGAGTTATAGAATGTGTGTGTGCATTTTAGCCAATACATAAGTAGGGAGGGTGGCCAAGTCCATGTTATTTATTTAATGTATTCATCTATTGGGCATTTGTAAGGCACTTATACATCAAGAAATTGTGTTTGAACGCACCCAGTCACCCATGTTTAGCAGGCAACCGATGTTGAGTAGGCAGAAAGTATTGTGTGCATGCTGGTATTACCCTATTACATTGAATGCCCAGATCATCACATGTTAGCACATTTCATTGAAACTATAGATGCAGGGTTGGGTTGAGGTATTAATTAAGGTGGAGGATTGCAGAGGGTGTTAATTTTTGATGGGATTGTAAACATTTGCAGTGATTTTTCCAATGTAATCATGTGGATCGGCATCTGCTAAGGCGTGGATGCCAGAGTCATGCCTGCAGAGAAGAAACAATGGATTCTGGAAGCTAAGGACATTTATATATTTTTAAATTTAAAAGTGTATGTGTGTGTGTGAACGTGTGTGTGTTTGTGTTTATTATGTAATGTTGATGTGTTTATATATTATGCAATGTGTCTGAATGAGTGCATGCTGTTTGTGTGGCTGGGTGTGCTTGTGTGCGTGAATGAGTGCATGTATACATGAACAAGTGGTATGTGATTATGTGTGCTTGTGTTTAATGCCTGGATTACTTACTGGTAATCTTTATTACTCCAAGTCACACTCTTCCCCATCCTATCACTTTTCTTTGAAGCAACCTACCTCAAACATAAGTACTGGGACAAGGAAGAGAGAAATTGAGGGACTACTGGGCTGAGGAGTTGATTTTGGGGGGTGTAGGAGGAGAGGGTGAGGGAGAGGGGATGTTTGGGAAGGGTGTGGCAGGAGAGGGGTGTTCTAATGCATAAAGTTCATCAATGGTAAAGCAGGCATGATATGCATTAGTGGGCAGACTGGCATTGTGGTGGCACCAGTCTAGTTATTTCTTACGCTGGCATGATCATTTTACTAGTCATCTATAATGAAAAAAGCATGACAATTGTTACTAACTGTTGGCCAGTATAGCCTGTTCTTACTGTGTCATGGCACATGCTCTGTGCATATATAATGAAGCATCACAATTGTTATTACGCGGCTAGACTAGCATCTTGGTGCAGCTAGTCTAGCAATTTGAGGTCAGAGAAGAAAGAAGCAATATCAACAGGTTTCAATTTGTTCTTGGAAATGGGAGTGTTAAGTTGGGAGGAAAGCTTAAAGGGAGGAACAGTTATGGTGGTTGATACAATAAAAGTGTCTGAAAGAGATGGTGTGGCAGTAGTGTTATTTGCTGAGAGAGAGTAAGACAAGAAGAGGAGGTCAAGAGAGTTGCCTATAGAGTGCGTGAGTGGGTTATGAATTAAGTGCATAGAGTGTTCATTAAGAAAGGACTGAAGGTCAGATGTATGCAGACTTTAAGGAGAAGGAAGCTTAAAGTCATCTAAAAGTATGTGGTTATGTAACGAGGAGATAAAATCAAGGAGCTGTCCGAGATCAACAAAGAATGGCTCAGTGTTGCCAGGAGGGCGATACATCAAAATGAAGTGAGTAGTGTGAGGAAGAGCAAAAGGTGAGAGTGTAATTCAAATGAGGTACGAAGGGATGTGGCATTGGAGGGCTGTGAGATGTTAGGCGGGAAGAAAATAGGTTCCCAACACCACCAACTTTGCCTGTCACACAAGAAGAGCGAGAGAAGGACTGTTTGGAGTTATTCAGGGTTGCCAGAGTAGCAGCGCCAGAGGGAGAGATCCAGGTTTCAGTGATAGGAAGGAAATCAAGTGGAGGAGAGCTAGAGTGAAAGTAGTCAGTGATGAAGGCAGTCTTTTTGCAAAGAGACTGAGAGTTCCTGCGTGCACTGTCCAGTTGATGCAGCAGGGAGGAGAAGAGGAGTTTAATTTCCGAGTAGGAGAGGCGAGTGTGATAAATTCCCATCTGGCAAGGGGTAAACACCCTGGATTTTGTTATTCATTAAATAATAAAATGATGATGGAAACTCCATCTCTGAAAGGGAAATCTGGTATAAAATGATGATGGAAACTCCATCTCTGAAAGGGATATCTGGTAATTGGATTGTCCTGCTGCATCAGAATCCTGATTTGCAGTGCCTCCACTATCAGTGGCACAGAGCAAGTTCAGAGGCCACAGGTGCCCTCTTACCAGCTGCAGTGATACGCACATCTCTGTGACATAGGGATTGAATTTAAAATCTCTGTTCCAAAAACAACATAACCCTTAAAATGTAGTCCTGGTGGCACATAAAACTGTAGATATAGGCCTTAACTGAGTTAGGGTATGGTGGCCAGCATCTTTCAGATTTATCCTGGCCACATTAAATTAATTTTGGATGTGTCTGCCCTTTGAGCCCAGTTCTGCTGTGGGAGGATTATAGCCTCATTACACATTTGGTGGTATTTCGGCAGTAATTCTGCTGAAATACCACCAAAAGGATTTATTGTTACCACCACTTGGTCCAGTGGAATTACCCCCTGGATTAAAAGTGTGTCATCTATACGCCAGTCACCCTCAAGTCATGCAGTTACCTCACACTGAAACTCAGCATCTCTGGCGGACAGAGCACCAGGAGAAGCCAGGACACGTGCAGACTTGAAATCCACTGCTGCAAAAAGGAAAGGACCTGAAAACAAGCCTTCTCTGCCTATGCCCCAAAATTATGGAACCTCCTCCCCATCGGCATCAGACTCGCCCAACGCTCCTACAATTCAGAAGAGATCTCAAGACCCACCTCTTCATGGAGTCTGCTCCTCAACATCTCAGCTATCACAACGCCCCTCGCACCACCTGACTCGATAGACGCCACCTACCCCTCTGCTCCCCGCCACCCGGCATAACTTTACCCCTCTTCTGTGCCCCGCTGTGTCCTACCCCCGCTATATATCTGTTTTGTTGTTACCTCTGAAAAGCGCTCCGATATGCAGCTGTACTGTTGTGTACCTCAGTAAAATGCTCCTTTAATAATAATAATTCACATTTATATAGAGCTATGAACCCTCAGGCATCTGAGCGCTGTTTATTAGTACCCACGGTGTGTGGTGCTCATTTATTGACCTCGGAAGGATGAAAGGCTGAGTTTGGCCCCGCTGGGATTTGAACTCAGTCTATCAGCAGGTGCTGTGTGGATGTTAAAATGAGCGCTCTACTCGCTGTGCCATCTGACCAGCAATCTCTACTGTGCTGCATATATGCACCTGTACTGTTATATACCTCTGTAATCCGCTCTGTTATGTATCTGTATTGTTGTACACCTCTGTAAAGCACTATGTTGATGCTCGGAGCTAGGTCCGTGCTTAATAATAATAATAATAATAATAATAATAATAATAATAATAATAATAATAACAATAATAATAAAAAAGTGGTGGCATGTAGTATTTGTCCCCATTCATAGGAGTCCATAGGACTCCATGGGAATTCTGCTGCAGGTTTGTCCTCCACCTTACGAATCCATAGTTCAGCAGCGCAGTAATGCAGCAGTAATTATATTTTATTTAATTTTATTATATTTGTAAAGCGCTTTTGCCCAAAGCGCTAAAGACAATTTATCAAAAAAGTGGTACAATCACATGATAATGCAACAAGAATAAAAAACAGTTGTGTATGGTGTGTTGCATGCCTTTGAGGCTTTGAGGTTCTGAGACAATGGGTGAGAGTAGTAGCCCATTGTTGCTGTGTAAGGGATGTTGGGAGAGAGTTACAGTGTTCAAGAGCTAGAAGAGCAAAGAAACAGAAAAGAGAAGAGGCACAAGGGGAGTTTTAGGAACAGTAAGAAGAAACAAGTTCTCTGATCTGAGAGAGTGAGAGAGCGAGACAGAACATAAAATGAAACTAGTGAGGAAAGACACGAAGGAGCCAGACCATCGTACATTTCGAAGACATTTGAGAGAAACTGATAAAGGAGACCGGATTGAAACGGGAGCAATGGAATGGAGCGTAAGGACAATGTAGAAGAACGAGAAGATAAAGAAAAAAGAAGACAAATCAAAGAGTTATAAACAGACCAAAGGGGAAGACAATGTAATTCAGGGAGACCAAAAAGGGGAACAATAACCAATGCAGGAAAACACCAGAGAGAAAAGGAGACATTTAGTGACATAAAAGGAGAGATACAGGCAAGCACGACAGACATTGAATAGTGCATAACAGCAGGAATGTGCAGTAGCAGAGATGGGGAGTGAAAAAGCAAGCAAATGGTCAAACATAATGCCCAAGTTATGTTCCGTAGAGGAAAAAGCCAGATAAGACGGAAGGGGGAAGGTAAGAGGAATAGTTGAAGCAGAGAAAACAGAACATAACAGAACAGATTCAGGTGGAAAAATTGGGAACACATCCAGTTTTCAACATCGGAAAGACAGTTTGATACAGTGGATTGCAAAGCAGAATCAAAAGAAGAAAAGGAGAAAAAAGATCTGAGTGTCATCTGCGTACAGATGAAAGGAAAGATTGAATGAAGAAATAAGAGCAGACAGAGCAGCAATAGAAAGAGAAATGAGGAGAGGACCAAGTACAGAGCCTTGAGGGACACCAAATGGAGGATGCGGTTGAGGAGGGTCTGGTCCTGGTTACAGTGAAAGACCATTAAGAAAGATAGAAACTTAACCAGTCAAAAACAGACCCAGAAATACCCAAGGTAGAAAGAGCAGATATAGCAAGAGAGTGATCAGCAGTGTTGTAAGTGTAATGCAGTGGTAAAACCATTACCACATCATTACCACTGTTTTTGGCCGTACCGCCAAACTTGCAATGAGGCCATATGTGTATTCCTGCCAGACAAGGCACATCCAGGTCCACTGAACAGACCAGCTTTGTGGAGTTGCTTCACATTTTTCCTTTGTAAGGGTAGGTAACACCCATTACCTCCTGTACAGCCACTACGCAGGGTGCTGTCCTAGGAGCCGAATCCAAGAGGCACACCCATTCACGCCACTGACAGGGTGCTGCATTTCTAAAGACATGTTGATCCTACTGAACAAGGGATGGAGTGAGCTAGCATAGCCAAAGGTGGCTCTGTGCAGTTTTTGGAAGATTAAGCTGTCTAGATTCTGTCTATCTCTATTTCTCTTTCCTGTCCCGTCCACTTACTATAGAGCAAAGCAGGTTGGATGTGACATCATAAGGACAATGTCCACTTGGAGTGGATCCCTAAAGCAATCTAGCTTTATTGCAATAACCTTGGAACTTTTTTTACTATAAAAGAAGGAGTCTCCCACCACTTATTTGAATCATCATGTGGACTCATTTTGGTCCCTGCTGAGAGAGCACTCATTTCTACATTACTCTAGTTGTCGGGTGAAAGCAGATGTTCCAAAGGCAAAAGGAAGATCTATTCCCCAACCATACCCTGAGAACATTGGGCGTGGAACCTGCTGCTGGACCGGATGGCTGTCTCTCTGTCAGCCACACTGTACCTAGGACCTCATCTTGCTGTAGGTCTAGGTGTGTGCCAGCCTCCCCCATGTTTGGGAGCCTGAGAATGGACTGCCATTGACCCTTGAGAACCTGGAGTGGTGCTCACAGCACCTGGAAGCCAGAACAGCTGAGACGGATTTTGTCGATGACAACCCGCTCCGAACCATGATTTGAGGCCACCTTGCTGCCGAGTGATCCAGTAGGACCCCTTGATGCTGCCCTTTGGCATCCATTGTTTGACCTCGTTTACCACCTCAACACGCCAGCAAAAGTGTGTCATTTGCCTTGTCTCGCACTAAAAAGTACAGCTGCCTTGCCTTGCTGGAGTCACTAGTCAAAACACCAGCTTCTTCATCAATTCTCCTATGAGACGACTGACCAGACGCTGGTGTTCCCCGAACTTCAACCTCCAAGTCTTTGCATTGAACCTACTCACCTGCGCATCTTGGTACCAGCCCGGCGGTTGTCAACCGCTGAACCAGACCTGGGATCCATTTGATCCGTACAGCTAAAGTAGACCCTTTGAGACTGCAGTTCACCTCACAATCGACCCTGCTTCAATGTCCGATTGCTACTGGACCATCATGACTGCTGTGTATGTGACACAAGCCGACATTTTGGTCGATGTCGAGAAACCTGGATCGGCGATGTTGAAACCCCAAGACATTTTCAGAAAGTGTTTGACTGATATCTGCCCTCTTGGTCAATCTTTTGTATAGGTCATCCTGATCCCTTATCAGAATATGAAGAAATATCCTTTTTAGTATTGTGTTCTTTTGAACATCTTTTCTCCCTTTGTCTCATCAGGCAGAGTTCTGCATTTATACTATGTTTGCTTTTTCTGTGTTTCTTCTACAGGGGTGGGTTTGTACAGTGTTTTCAAGTTAGTTAATATTATACATGGTTTGCCTAATTACAGCATATATTTTCATAGAACCTTGATTGGACATTCCTTTATTTTAGACTGTTATACTTTGCTGTTTGGGTTGATACTGAATGACATTCACACCCCTCTTAAGAGTATCGCCTTACCTCGGCCCATGTTACCACAAAAGCTGAAGGAGTATCTCTTGACTGTGTCCATTTTACCTTTATGATTGCGTTGGCTCTTGGTTTTTATACGTGTGAGGTTGGAGTAGGCGTTTTAGTCTCTACTCATCCTTGTCCTCCTGCAGGGCAGAAGTCAATTTGTCACTGCAAGGAGGGTAGAAGGTAAGGGCAGAGCGGTCTGTTAGCTGGTGATATGTGTTAGAAGGGGAGGTGGAATGGAGATGGTGCAGGGAGAGTGGCAAGTTGTGGGTTTTATGATATGGATAGGAAAGGTAGAGGATGTAACGCGATAGAAGAGACCATAAGAAAAGAATAACAGGATGAGGATGACGAGGATGAAGAGAGAATTCATTTTAGTTCAGTAGTTGTATGGGGCAGCCAACAATGTACTAAGTGAACTTTAGGTAGTACCAAGTAGAGTAGGAGAGGAGGTTGTATAAAGCCTCACAGGCAAAGAGGCAAAGAGGCTGGCTTTAATTGTTGGGTGATTGCCCAAAGAAGTTTGCCCTTTGCTTGGGTCACCTGGGACTATGTTGCCCCTGTAACGAGGACCAAAGTAGGTGTGGTGGCAAGAAGCGTCCATTGGTGGGAGGAGGGAGGTGGGAACAGCAGATGGAACACCCGGAACAGGGCTGAGCTCAATGTTTCCCTCAGCCCAGTTGAACCCCCTTCTGAGGATAAAAAGACCATTCAAAGATAGTGGTTTTGGGGTCTGAGGTCACCTGATAAGCCTGTGGATTGACACTCAATGGTTCTTGTATGTCCCTTGACCTCTGCAGGCAGCATCAGTTAGCTGGACAAGTGCCCCTGGTGGTGTTGCGCTGAGCTTGATGTTTCTCTCAGCACAGTTAAAACTCTTCTGAGGATGGATATACCAGTGGTTTTATGGTTCAAAGGGCGCCTGCCTGTAGATCGATACTGGGTTATTTTTGTAAGTCCTGTGACCTCTGAGTGCAGCCTCAGACAGATTAAGTGTGCCTCTGGTGCTATTGTGCTGATCTTGCTTTGGCTGTCAGCTCAGTTTAAGACCATTCAAAGATGGCTGTTTTAGGGTCATAGGTCAGGTAATTAGCCCATATATTGCCACTGGATGGTTCTTGTACGTCCCCTGACCTCTTCAGCCAACCTCAGGATGCTGGAAGGGGTATCCAATTAATTTGTAGAGCCTTTAGACGTCACCACATTTCTTTAGGGTGCACCATAAAAACAAATAATGTAAATTGAAGTGCTAGAGTAATGAACAGTGCAGTATTAGCAATATGTACCTACCAGCCATTTACACAATCCTACTGAGGATAACTCTCCACCTACTCCAACTTACTAGCCTTACTGGCCCCGCTTGCACGCCTACCATAATGTCTCTCAAAGGACTACTCAATACCTTGACACCTCCGCATAACATAGTGCTAAACCATCCCACCACGACCAACCACTGCTACCCCACCATCAGAAATCTCAGACTATGTGCCAGACTCCCTAAGATATACAAACCACTCACTCGCTCCCTGAGAGAACCTAACTCCAGAACTAGCAAACTCCCCACGTCTGCCATGAGACACACTAAGACTCCTGACCACGCTTGCATGAACAACCTGCACACAACACCCCCCAATCGTTCGCAAATACACCCTCCCACCACCACAGCCCCTAAAGCCGCCACAACTCATATCAGAGGCGCCCTTATCAATGCCCGATCTGTTGTAGCCCATGCCACCAAGATAGCAGACCTCATCCACTCCAAAAAACTGGACTTCCTGGCCATTACGGAATCCTAGATCCACACAGCCGCAGGCCCCACCACCACATTGTGAAATCATAAAAATACAATATTAAGGCTTTTACACCATGCAAAGGAAAATACACTGACACAGGCTTGTAAAGATTCCCAGAATCTTTATTACAAAACTGAACAGTATCGAACAAAGTACACAAATAGCTATTTGGCCGTCAATACATCACAGAGACCACCAGCAGGGTTCAATGTGAGCAGTGAGCAGGATTTGCTAGCTGGACATCAGCGTATTTATACAGTTTGTTATAATGATGTCCAGCCTCTTACAAGTTAATTATATACTGGGCTAGGGTCGCGCCAGGTTCGTTTCCTAATTTACATATCTCGTGCATGCGGTTTACTTTTCAACATATTTACTACACACACTATTATTCTTTAGTTTTAACCTTACACTCTTTACACATTGCTTTAATACAGATTGAACAAATGTTTCGCATGTCGTATTTGGATAGCGTTATTGTTCTTGGATACTTGTAGGTTAACATCGCCGATTCAAGTAATCCCCTGATCCCGAGTTCAACGAAGGACAAGGTCTACATGATCCTAACATGTAGCCTGAAGGCAGGTTGGACATTAACTCCCCTACAGAGGTTGGAGAGGTTAAAGCAAGAACAAGAGCACACGAGACGGCCATTTAGACTACAGGGTGACTTTGTACGATAAACTAAAATGGCGTCTCTAACCTAAAATAGAGACTTGATTCACTTGAGGTTGCGACTTTGTAATACGGATTTTCCTCGCAAAGCGACTGGGCATAGGCCAACATATATAATGAGGACGAAACAATATTGTATCAGTCTGACAAACCCTCCTTTTGGCCTATGCCAAGCGCTAAACTACCTTCAATCATGTTGTTGTTAACTCCACATTTCAATGTCTATACATCCCGAATCATTGTCGGACATATCTACTGCCATTAGATCAGACACTAGAGTTTCTTTCAATACATACTCTTTGGAAACCTTATCTGGGGTGTATATTTTATGCCCTAATATACTTGTTGCTTGCGCGCAACACCCCCCTAATACTGAGCATATACCAGGGAGAAACTGTATACAACAACAAAGAAACAGAAAACTTCCCAAGATAATCAGCAGGGCCGAAAACAACTTCCATCCCCATGACCGGTGGACGTCCCAAAACCATGCACTAAGTTCCCAGTTTCCCTCAGGAACATGTACTTCTGAACTAAGAACATGTAAATTTTGGATAGCCCTAAAGATCGTTGGAGAGGAGTCTGGTGCGTAACCGCAGAAAGCGGACCCCACTAATTTACATACTCCTCCACGCTCGGCCAGAATGACATCTAATGCCATCCGGTTCTGAAGAGCCACTAATCTTATCGCTTTTTGTTCTAATGTCATATTATAGAGTATGTCAGTGGTCCGATTGATGGTTCTCTCCAATACTCTTGCTAGTCCCCTGATATCTTCTGAATTCGTAATTTGGCCAAAACATGGCACAAAGGATTTCATGATATCTCCTAGAGTTTGTGTTGGAGTATCCCCTTTCACACTTCGTCGTGGACGAGTTTTCAAAATTTCTGCAGTGCTGGCAATAAATACCCCAGGTAGTAGAATCCCTAAATAGCAGGATCCTTGCCAATCCCAGGGCAACCATGGAAATGCCACATCACCGCAAACAAAATAGACAGGTTTGCCTATGTACAGAGGTCTGTTCTCACTAGTCAAATTTGCAACGTTGGCGCACTTTCTAAAATTACCCATTGACCGTGTTCCATTCCTCTGTATGCAGAATGATACTGAATCGGGGCTATGGTTAACAGAATAAGATGGAGGCGTGGCATCCTTATTGTCTATAGGAGCTATTTTAAAAGAGATTAAAGACTGAAAAGGACGAGACAATCTATCAGAGGGCCTAACAGAAGCAACGTTTGGCTTACTTCTATTTGCAAAAAGCAAGCATCCCAGGGGCATCAAACCATGCTTTTCAAAACTATTCAAATTTGTACCATCAAAGTTCCCTGAGATGCTGTCATTCCATCGGCCAAAGAATAGTGCTCTAAGGGAAGCATAGAAAGCAGTCGTTAAAGGTAATGGATGAATATACCAACCTAGCCCCTTATCCCGATGTTGCGGTAGATGTGAACAAATCCAGCAATTGGTTCTATTTAAAATTGCATGAGTGGCATTCATAATTAACAAAAGAGTATTATTCTGATAGTTCCGTCTATGCGAAGAATCTCTAGCCGATAAAGTATGCATTTGCACGGAAGGAGTGGGGATAACAGATACGTTTCAATAGGTAAAAAGTCCTCTAACGGATATGCTTCCTCCAGATACCATAACCCAAAACCAACAGTTACTAAAAATCCAGTTATTATTACAAAAAGGCAACAATACACTTTGGGGTTCCCTTTACATGCTTGATCATTGTCTCTGATAGCCATATGTTTATCTAAAAGCTCGGTACGAGCGGTAGCGGGTGCAGGCATTGTAGTCTTCAATCGAAAAACACCAATTGTTCGTTTGCTGGTGACTCCAGTCGCACGTCTTCTTAATGTCTTTCCCACAACCCTTAGCCAACAGAATCCTTCCGTACAGTCGGGCCAAAAGACAAGCCCTCAAATGATTTTCTCAATCGCACAGTCAGACCATGCTGTACGTATATTTCCTTGGACGCAAATTATATTTCACAGTTTCTGGTGAGAACAAAGTGTCGTCACTTCCTCCTGGAGGTGGCGAGTGAGCGGAAATGGGATCAGAAAAGGATTGATCCAGAGGTTTCACTGTTGGGGAGTGCAGAGACAAAATGGCCGTTTTGTCTGGCCTTGCGGATTCTGAAGCGGTCTCCGATTCTCCCTTGTTGGTTGTTTCTGTTTCAGGCACGCTAGTTACAGCAGTGGGAAGGGATTCTGTGTCTTCTGTATCGTATGGCACGGGCTGTGGGATCCGTTTGGTGTGTGTCGCATGGATTCAGTTCTTACGACCCGCTACCCGCACAGCAGTCTTACGATCGGTAAGGCGTCCTGCCATTTTAGCTTGGTGCCAGCGCACGTCTTAGCGAGCTTGTTCTTTATAATGCCCTTATGCCTTTCCACTAATCCGGCACTTTGGGCATGTCTGGCCGAATGGAATCATTTATCAATCTGCAATCCTTTGCAAATTTTAAGGATTACAGTAGCGATAAAGTGTGGCCCATTATCCGACCAGATGACTCTCGGCAGCCCGAACCTAGGAAAAAATTCTTTCAACAGAATTTTTGCCGTGGTTATGGCCGTTGCATCTCTAACCGGGAAGGCCTCAACCCGCTTACTAAAGGCACAAATGACAACCAATACATATTTAAGATTGTTGCAACGTTCCATTTCAATAAAATCAAAGTGAATAACCTCAAACAGAACAGAAGGTGGAGCGAAACTTCCTCTAGGAGTCGAGGTACCTTTTCCTACATTGTGCTGTAAGCAGACCATGCACCCTTGGACAAAGCGCTCCGCAGTTTTGAAAATCTTATCATTGGCCCATACACTGTGTAGCATTTTAGTCAATTTACACGCACAAACATGTGTCGGACCATGAGCCATAATAACCATCATTGTAATGTAGGTGTCAGGGAGTAACCATTTTCCTTCAATATTGTCCACCCAACACCCATCATCATCCAGTCTACCTGCACCCTCGATCCATCTCTTAGTGTCCTCTATGGTAGCATCTGCTTGAATGTCTTTTACAGAATCGATACTTTCACCCAAAGTGCAAATATTTACAGTTTCTCTTACAGCATACATTTCTGAACTGAAATCAGTGGCAGTTTGTTTAGCTATCTAATCAGCTAAATCATTCCCTTTTCCTACATCATCTGTAACCTTTTGATGTGCTGAACGTTTTATAATAGCTAACTGAACAGGGAGTGCGAGTGCTGAAAGTAATCGCACTATTAAAGTGCCATGCTGAATTTTCGTTCCGTGCGCGGTCAAGAAACCTCGTTCTTTCCAAAGTCTACCGAAGTTGTGGACCACAGCAAAAGCATACTGACTATCGGTATATATATTTACTGTAAGCCCTTCAGAAAGTTCACAAGCTCGAGTTAATGCTATAATTTCTGCGGCCTGTGCGGAATTATGCATAATTCTTTTGGTTTCCACAATCGTGTTTAAAGTAGTGATGGGATAAGCAGCCGTGGATGTACCGTTCGGAAGTTTAAAACAAGAGCCATCACAAAATAGCTCTCCTTGTGGGCTATTCAAAGGCATGTCTTTCAGATCGATTCTGCCTTTAGTCTCTTGTTCTGTCACATAAAGGTAATCGTGTGACGTTTCGTCACCATCAACAGTATCTTGCGGGACAGCTAAAAGTTCAGCTGGATTTAATACACAACACCTCTGAATTTGAATGTGGGGGGCAAACAAGATTAGTTCATATCTTGTCAATCGTGCGGAAGTGAGGTGTTGCGTTTGAGTTCTATTCAATAAAATATCTACAGAATTAGGTACCATTAGGGCTAACGCATGACCCAGGACCATTCCCTCACTCTGTTTTACAGATGCAGCAGCAGCAGCAACAGCTCTCAAACATCTCAGCAAAGCGCATGCAATAGGATCAAGGGGGGATGAGAAATAGCCGCATGGCCTATTCTTCCCTCCATGTTCCTGCGTTAACACAGCCAAAGCACATCCATCACGTTCATGCACATACAACACAAAGGCATTGTCATTATTCGGAGTTCCTAAAACCGGCGCTGAACACAGCGCGGATTTGAGCAAATCAAATGCTGTCTGGTGTTCCAAAGTCCATGGCAATGGCAAAGAAATGCCCTTCTTTGTCAAAGCCAGCATTGGTTTAATCGTTAACGAAAAGTTAGGGATCCATAATCTACAGTAAGAAGCCATACCTATCAGGGCTCTAACCTCCTTCTGCGTATTTGGGACAGACATGCCAGAAATAGTCTTTATTCGTTCAGGTGTCAACCGTCTTCCCTCCTTTAACAGGGGATAGCCTAAACAGGCAACCTCCTGACAACAATATTGGAATTATTTAAGTGAAGCTTCGTGGCCATGTTTCGCTAGATGACAAAGCAACAACACGGTGCCTTCTTTACAGGCGCTCTCGGAATCAGCAGCCAAGAGGAGATCATCTACATACTGTAGTAATGTGCAAGTAGTAGGCAACTCGAGAGTATCGGGCTGCTCTTTCAATGCCCTACTATAAATACTTGGACTCTCAGTGTACCCTTGTGGTGCACAAGTGAATGTGAACGAGCGTCCACCTAGGGTAAACGGAAACAAATACCTGCTATCCTTGTGTATGGGAATCCTGAAAAACACATTTTTAAGATCAACAACGCTAAAATGAGTGGCAGAAGCCGGAATCATGGTTAGTATCGTTGTAACATCAGGTACAATAGAAAATTGAGGAGCCACAATTTTGTTAATTGCACGTAAATCAATTATAAAACGAAAGCGAATTGCATTATCACCTTTTTTGTATACTGGAAAAATGGGGCTGTTACATAGGCTACCCGTAAACTCCTCAATTACTCCACGATGTACAAAATCAGAAACTATACATTTCAAAGCCTGTTCGCCTTCAACTGAGATCTTATATTGCGCGATGTGAGGCAATTTTACTTCATGTTTCAGAATAATTTTAACAGGTTCAATTTGAAGAATGCCCACATCATTCTCATCAATTGCCCATAAGCATTCTGGAACATTACTGAATTCTGGCGGTTTTGGTCGAGTCAAAAACTGAGAGGCGAGCGATTGCTGAGGTGAAATTGTTAACTGAAATCCGTCCGGAGAACAATGTATTACTGCATGCAATGCCTTCAACAAATTTAGCCCCAGCAAGTTCTCCACATAGTTTATGGTAAGTAGAAATGGACACTGTTCCGTGAAGGGACCCAGTGTTATCGGTACCGGCAAAGAGACCGGACAAACTACAGGTGTGCCTGAAAACCCTACAGAAACGTTGGACTGCCCTGAAAGGGGAATATTTGGAACACGTGAATGATCAATGGAACATTTCTGTGCTGCCGTATCTACTAAAAATAGATGCTTCTATTTCCCACCGCCATCTCAACGTAGGGGCTTTTCTGATGAACGGGAATAAGCGTTGGTTCCAAATCCTGCTTTGGGCAATCCTAGCTAAACAGAATATTATCAAAAGGAAGCTCTTAAGAGAGGTACGCGGCAGAAGGATGATCAAAAATGTTTCTATTATCCACATTCGAAGCTTGCTAATCTTGTGAAGGAGGTTGCTGTGATTTTGGTGCAAACTGACCTCTGCCAGGGCCCCCTGCACCTGGGCGACCTCTCGATCGTCTACCCATGTTCCCAAATGACCTTTGTTGCAAGGTCGGACATTGTGCGCGCCAGTGGCCTTTCTGCCAAAAATATACACACTGGTTAATGGTTACCAGAGCCAAGGGCGCACTTCTCTGTGGAATGTACTGACCTCTAAATTGATTACCCCCTATAGGGCTTCTAACAATCTGTTGTAATAAGACTTTTGTTTTCAGGTCACCCTTTTTTTTCTCAAGTTTTTCATTTTCAGTATTTACACGATTTTCATAGTACTGAGCCATATGCAGTACTTCTGATTGAGACTTCGCCTGCCAAGCGCTTTCGGAAGACATAATCTGTAACTGGATGTCAGGCAGCAATCCACGTACAAATTTGTCTACAAAAAGCCTTTTCCCTGACTCTGTGCCTAAGTCTTGTCCACTGAAATCTGAAAATACCTGCTCGAACCGATTGAAGAAATCGGTAGCACCCTCAGATTTTCCTTGGACACAGGCTGTAAGCTTGTCCCAAATGATTCTTTTTTCAAGAACTATAGTTTTCAATTTTACAATTATTCTATCAGGCAAGGTTAATATCACTTGAGGCGGTCGTTCGCCAGCTGGTCTTTCTCTATCTAGCCTAACCATGTTATCCCATGTATCTCCCAACCCAGGTATGTCATCTATAGTCCTAATCTGTTTCCACAAAACGACTGGCAGGAATACGGGAAATAATAAATCAATATCACTTAAGGTGAATACCGACGACTGTAAGACCGACTCTATTTCTTTATAGAACCCGGTCGGATTCTTTCTTACATCGGGAATAGATTGCTTTATGGTGTTCACTTCCTGTCTTAAAAACGGGATGTGAACAAACTGTGATATGTAATGTGCAGGAATTTCTCCCGCAAGTATTCCACGTCCAGCATCGGCCGCAATCTCAACTTTCGGGACAAATGTCGGAGGGACCTCTCTCATAGGCAACTGAGAAGTAGGCAGCTCCGAACGCTTACTAAGCAACAGAGCCAAATCAAGCGCTATGGCAGTCGAAGAAGTATCAATCGAAAAAGCTCTCTTATAAACACTCAACAATTCTGCGGGACAACAAATCTTTCGTTTTACACACTCATTCTGCAGGTACTCTACCATCACCTGAATCACCTTCTTTTGCATTTCTAACATATACTGACTATATGTGTCATATACTTCATCTGGAGTTATCGACATATTCGAAATCCATCTTATCGCATCCTTTATACAAATTCGCGCTTCCTCACCTTTTAATTCACGGCGAGGAGAAAACCGTTTCTGTAAGTACATAATACCTAAACTACCACCATCTGCTTCCTCATTCTGTAACCCTTCCAACTCCTTCCTATACTCAAAAATCCTCTCAACATGCTCATATACCTTCTCCGCAGTATCTCTGGACAACGCTAAGGTGTTCAAATCCCATAACCCCTGTGGGAAATCTTCATCGTTTAATCTATTCCACATTATACTCAAATGAGTCCCTAATCCTTCAATAAAAACATTTTTCTCAGGAATACTTTTAATTTTTCGAGTGTGGAAAAAACATCAGCTTGTTCACCCTTCTCCATACAATGTTTAGCCCAAGCAATCAATTCACTCTTTTTGTCTGGGGACACAGTATTACAAGTCACAACCCTTGGTCTCGCTCCTTGGTCTACTACAAGCGATGCAGAATCACTTGGAAGAGGAAGAGTAGGCACATTCTGAATATCAATAGGTGGAGGCAAGGGGGCAGGTAAAGGAGCGACGGCTGGAAGAACAGGAAGAACAGCAGGGAGGACCGGAGGAACTATAGGAGGGGGAATAACAACGGGAAGGGGCAAAGCACCAGGAGGAGGGACGTATGGGGGTGGCGTGGAGGCATCGGGCCTTCGTTCATGCAAAAGTTTATTAATCAATTCATCTGACGTATGAAAATCTTTCGAAGGGTAGATTTTCTGAATGCCTAATTGAAATGCCCCCTCCGTGTTCCTAACTGACTCCATTTGTTTATTTTGATCATATAACCGTGCCTTTTCAACACTTGTCATATGTCTACGCATATGTTTTTCTCTACTCTTTTGTTGCTGCAAAGCTTCTGTTTTCCAACTATGCAATGCGTCAAATGCTGCTGGTCTAGCATTTTTCTTTACTAATACAGGCTCTAGATATTCTATATGAGGGATTTCAAAACTACCATTGGTTGGCCACCGAAGATTATAATTATGTGTGGTCTGTCTATGCCAAATGTCATTAAATGCTATACTACCAAAGCCTTTCTTACAGTACATAGTACATGCCGGCGACCCCTCCTGTGGTGCGGGACGGCTATCTTCCAAAGATTGTCTGTCGCTGCGGAATAATGCCCTAAAGCAGGCAGACAATTTCCCAGGCATATCAAAGTTCTGGTGTTACCTGGTCAAGTAATTGTGCTCGCGAGTACAATGCGCCAAATTCAAATTGTCAGGGTTAAATTAAGAATTGGGACACGATTCATCTGACCGAAGGACTGGGAGGCCCTATCGGGTTACTAAGGACAATGCTAAGGACCCACGTGTCTGGTGATTTTCGGCAAATTTACCCTTAATATATGGACCCTCGTCAAGACGTCGTCTCAGGCTACAGCTCACCGTTCAGGGATCGGATTGTGCAGTTTTGTCGAGGAATTCGCTTCTCGTCTAGAGTGGCCGTTTCTGTTGGTACTGTCCGATCCCGGTCCGATAGCCGAGCCAACCTTCAACGAGACGAAGTCGATCTTGAGGGTCCCTATTCGGGCGCCATCTGTGAAATCATAAAAATACAATATTAAGACTTTTACACCATGCAAAGGAAAATACACCGACACAGGCTTGTAAAGATTCCCAGAATCTTTATTACAAAACTGAACAGTATCGAACAAAGTACACAAATAGCTATTTGGCCGTCAGTACATCACAGAGACCACCAGCAGGGTTCAATGTGAGCAGTGAGTAGGATTTGCTAGCTGGACATCAGCGTATTTATACAGTTTGTTATAATGATGTCCAGCCTCTTACAAATTAATTATATACTGGGCTAGGGTCGCGCCAGGTTCGTTTCCTAATTTACATATCTCGTGCATGCGGTTTACTTTTCAACATATTTACTACACACACTATTATTATTTAGTTTTAACGTTACACTCTTTACACATTGCTTTAATACAGATAGAACAAATGTTTCGCATGTCGTATTTGGATAGCGTTATTGTTCTTGTATACTTGTAGGTTAACATCGCCGATTCAAGTAATCCCCTGATCCCGAGGTCAACTAAGGACAAGGTCTACATGATCCTAACATGTAGCCTGAAGGCAGGTTGGACATTAACTCCCCTACAGAGGTTGGAGAGGTTAAAGCAAGAACAAGAGCACACGAGACGGCCATTTTAGACTACAGGGTGACTTTGTACGATAAACTAAAATGGCAGCTCTAACCTAAAATGGATGCTTGATTCACTTGAGGTTGCGACCTTGTAATACGGATTTTCCTCGCAAAGCGACTGGGCATAGGCCAACATATATAATGACTACAAAACAATATTGTATCAGTTCTGACATCATTAGCTGTCCCAGATGACTTTACCATCCTCAGAGCGGATAGGATGGAGTCTCGTGGTGGTGGCCATGCCATCAGTGCCAAAACCCATATTCTCCTGAGACTCATTCCATCCAAGAATCAAAACTCCTGTGAATCTCTTACAGCTAAAATGCCCATTGCGAATGACCAAACCCTCACCATCCACCTACTCTATAGACCTAAAGGCCCCCTAGGATCCTTCGAAGAAGACCTCACAACTATCCACACCGATACGCTAAAAAACACTACCCAAAGTATCCTCTTAGGTGACCTTAACCTGGGGTTCAAAGACCCTAAAGATCAACATGCCGCAATCATAGCTGACACCTTGGCTGAACTAGGGTTCAACCAAAAAATCACCCTCACAACACATAATAAAGGCAGGACCCTCGACTGGGTGGCAGACCACAACTGCCCTGTTACCAACACCGGCAATTAACCTCAAACTTGGTCAGACGATCACCTCATCACCTTCGTCATGGATGCCCATACACCCACCTCCCACAACAACCCACAAGCACCCGTCATACCCACAAGAAACAAACACAATGTCACAGCTGAAAAGCTAGTACCACTCATCCTCCCAACCCTCAACTCTCTTGCTCACCCTGGGGACCCTGGTGACCCCTTCACCCTAGTCAACAAATACAACAAAATAATGACCTCAGCACTTGACACTATTGCAGCCCTGAAACTTAGGAAAAGTAAACCTAAAAAACACCTGAAGACTTGGTTTGCGCCACACCTCAAATCCCTCTGACTCGAGAAACGCGAGAGTGAACAAATTTGGAAACACTCACCCACAGAGTCCAACAAAATAAACCTCACTAAAATATCCTCCATTTATAAGAAAGAAATAATTCAGGCCAAACAAGACTCATACAACCAAAGAATAGCCAATTCGAACTCCAACATAAAATAACTATTCACTATTCTTAAAGAATTGGATACATCCCTCCCTATCCCCGACACCTGCGTCAAAAGACAAACCCTGGTGTACCAGTGTACAACATGCATTCTCTAACAAGGTGGCCACCCTACAAGTCAAGATTGCTAACAAAAAAGAAAATGTACCCACCATTACCAACTCCACCGTCATACTTAAGGCCACTCCCAAACCTCCCCACCGCTTCAACTTCTCTAAAGTTACCATACTTGAGGTCAAAAAAGTTATTCTCACCCTGAAACCGTCCAACTGCCAGGGAGATCCCTGTCCCTCACAAATTATAAAAGACGCAGCCAGAGAGATCTCACCCTTCATTACCAAACTCATTAACTCCTCCTTCTCCAAAAGCCTCATTCCCAGCAACCTCAAAGAGTCCAGGGTTCTCCCACTACTGAAAAAACAAACCCTAGACCACTCCATACCCACTAATTACAGAGCCATCACCACCGTCCCATCCCTGCTAAAAAAATTAGACAAGGTAGCCTACCTTCAAATACAGCAATACCTGGAACAAAACCACCTCCTGGGAGTCCGTCAGTCCGGCTTCAGACCCCAACATGGAACCGAGACAGCCCTGATCGATCTGAAGGCACAAATTGATACCCTCAGAGAAAACAGCCAGACAGCCCTACTCCTACTTCTGGACTTATCAGCAGTGTTTGATTTAGTCGATCATACCATCCTCTGTACTCACCTTAACACTGCAGCCCACTTTTCCCAGGAAGCTATAGGCTGGATTCAATCATTCCTCAGTAACAGGACTATGCACATTTTTTCCACATCCGCAGCGGCCGGTCCCATCTCAATCACCTGCAGAGTGCCCCAAGGATCCTGTGTCTCACCCACCCTTAACAATATTTTCATGAAGCCCCTTTTCGATGATCTCGATGATCTGGGTGTCACCTACACTAATTATGCAGACGACACCTAGATCCTCATACCGCTGACGGGAGATTATAAGGATTTGGCCTTGGTGAATAGGGTGTACCTCATCATTCAGGCATGGATGGCCTCACATGGCCTATGCCTGAATGATGACAAGAGTGAGCTCATCATCCTGTGCACAACCCCCAACATCAACAAATCAGGTCACAACTACTCAAGTTTCACCATCGATGGAAACACTAGCAAAGTAGCCAAGGAAGTAAAAACGCCAGGTTTTTACCTAGATTCCACCCTGTCCTTTAAAAAAACAGATCAGCTCTATGGCCACCTCCACAGCCTACACATCAGAGCAGCCAAACCCTTCCTCTCCCCTCATGATCCTGGCCAGAGCCCTTATTCTATTAAAGTTAGATTACTGCCACGCCCTCTACATAGGAGCCAATAAATACATCACAAATAGAATCTTAATCCTTCAAAACAATGCTCTCAGAGCGGCATTGAGCATCCCAAAAAAAGAGCACATCTCACTTACTCACAAATGACTTAATAACGCCGCTCCACAATACCTCACCATCAGATTCACCAGATACTCTTCCAACCGCCCCCCCCCCCCAGAACATCCAATTCCAAAACCCTCATTGTGCCTTGATACGAACGCTCCAAAACCGGAGGCACCTGCTTTCAGGTTAAAGCAGCACAACATTGGAACTCCCTCCCTCCGGCCCTAAGAGTTACCCAAACTTATCCACGCTTCAGGCCCAACTACATCCTGCGGATCAAAGAAAATGACCTCTAACTCACTCATTACACTGCACTGATCCCCACATGCACCTCACCCACCTGATTACACCCCACTATCGATGACACACAAGACACCCACTCCATGAGTATATATGTATATATTACCCGCAGCAGCCATAAATATAATTTGCTTTATTTGTAGATATAATGTGTATCCTTTATATAGTTGTCCCTCTATTTCGTATATTCTTTTGTTTATTACTGTACAGCAATGTAACCAAGCTGAAAATATCTTTATTTCCCTTCTGTGTCCTGATACCCTTGGGTTCAGCGTGCAATACAAATATTAAAACAAACAAACAGTTGTAAAAGTAACATCTAACAAATATAGGTAGGTGTCCAGCAAAATAGTTGAATACCATGCACTGGACTGTTCTTACTCAAATAGAAAAAAAAAAAAAAATATATATATATATATATATATATATATATATATATATATATATATATATCTCATTAGCAATTTAAAAGCAATCAAAATAAACAAAATAGTTATACATGTTTCGACTCACTCTGATTTAATGAGTCATCATCAGGATATGTGTATCCGAGTACAAGGGCCATTATCGGTTTGTATTTCAGATTTCCCATTGGACGGGTATAGAACAGCCATTCTTTCATGTGGTCTTGTTTACATTCCCTGCCTTATGTTTTCATAACTGACCAGCGTTACAGAATTACATGTCTTGTGAGGATAGCTCAGGGGCAACATGCTCGCCTGGGAAGTAAGTCGACAAAGAGCAACACAGGTTCAATCCCTGGGTCTGCACACAAATAACCTATCATATCATACCTTACTGCCAGACAGTATAATACTACATTGAGCCTCAGGGAAGTCCTTGGATCCTCCCTAGTTGCTTAAATTACCTTACACTGATGTTCAGTTATGTTGGCATGTATCATGTCCTACTGTAACATCCGTTTATTGACATTGGTAACAGTTGTTAAGCTTCATGCGGTTCAGTTGCCCATTTGTTGGCTTGTTGTCAAGGTTTTTGTAGTTGTGGAAGATCTTTCCCATAAACTAATATCAGGGAAGTGACCCCGAAACTTGAATCCTGCCTTCCCCTGCTTTGTTCCCGCCTTCGTTAGGGCAGCCCATCAGCTGTGCACGCTGAATCCCCTTTTGTGTTGCGAGTAGCTGTAGATTACTGCAGCAGACCCCGAAGGCAAAGGGGTCCGGGAGTGGTGGACATTATTGCAACGTGAAATAGGATTACTACTTACCTCAGCCAAATGAAGTGCACAATGCACAGAAGCTAGCGCACAGGCTATAATGTAAATTAAGTGGGTCATGAGGATGAGTGGTCTTCCCAGCCCACGCTGCCATTAATTACAATTCTAAGAGAGGAAGCCAACGCCTCAGTCACCCCATCAGGCTGTAGCCCCGGCTGAGGGTGTCTGGCTCACAACTCACTAGCGTGGTCTGTGTAGAAGAGCTTTCCTCCCGGTTCTGCTGCATATTTGTAGTTGAGGAATCGGTGCACCAACTCCTAACACTGTCCACATGTCTCCTAGTCACTAAACAAGATGTGCAATATTCCCAATACCACTCACTGCAGATGGTAATACGCTGTGATAGTGCAGTAAGGGCCGCCCCAATGGGGCTACAGTATAGCACAGACAATTCTAAGCACTAGGAATGAACGGCTGCAGCAAGGGATGACCCCATTCTAAGACCTCACATAATGCCTTTCTCCCTAATGTGGGAAAAAAAGTCTATTTCAATCTACGTGCATTTGTTCTATCCTTTAAGTTGACTTCTGACCTTGTCAATTTCGGTTTTGGCAATCAACCATGTCCCTTTTGCTCTTGAATAACAATAAGGTCCATCTCTCTCTCTCCTGAGGTCAGTGACAGCCAGCCGGCTATCAAAAATGAACCTCTCCCACCCCCCCTAGGTGCTTAAGAGTGAGGCGAATCCCATGGATATACTTGTGATGTACCAGGGGGCAAGGTGGTGTTCTAAAAATCCTTGCACAAACACAGCATTATATGTAAACGCATAGAGTTAGTGCGCACATATATAAGCACCATGTATTGTAGTGAAGGTAGAAACATTTGGCCTGCATGGCCGAGCGGTAAGCAGAGACCGGACAAACAAACCAGGCCCAAGCACTGATGGTAGAAAGAACCACACTGCTAATTCCCAGAGAAACTTCCCTTTGTTCCTTAACTGTTGCAAATACTTGTTCTTCCAAGAAGGAATGCGCCCTGCAAGGCCACGAGACAGCACCAGGCACCTCCCTGTGCACATTCATCACAGACAGGCCAAAAGCAGACCCCCAACCAGCCCACCAGGAGTTATGACACCCACAACTGCCCCAGACCAAGACCCTTGAATTCTGCAATAGTAGGCAACCCCAGACCACCAACCATAAACCCAGTGGTCATAAAAGATGTAAAAGAATGAGGTACAGGGAGGAATACATTCCAGTCCAAAGTGAGGACAGAAACTTGGGTGCGGAGAGTGTCATATGGAATGAGAGGAGAATGTGTTGGTCGGCAGGATCATAAGCCTCCCCTTGTGGCATTTCCAGAGCTTTCCAGGTGCACGCCTTGATGATAAAGTAGCATTGTCTTACAATAGTAATTAATGAGGAAGTAACATTCATTCCCTGGAGAAATCAGCCCAGCTGACCCCACATGATGGAAGACGGGAGGCGGGGCTGAGACCAATAGTAGCGTGGTAGCCCCTAGGGAGCAGGCCGCCGTTGTACAGGGTCTCACCAACCAGCCACGCAATCTTTTACTGTACACGTGACGCTATTAGTGACAATGTGTTTCTTTATAACCTTCTGCTTGTACCAGTTATCGGCAGAACGTTCTCGAGCAGCAGAGTTCTTTGCTGGCCTACCTATTGTTTGTGTGATTAAACCTTGTTATCCTTGAAAGAATCTCTTGGCCTTTTTTCCCTAGCGTGTTGTACTTTTTCTGGCTTGAGCGTTCAGGGGCAGGCTTTTACTGTGTCATACTTTTTCTGGCTTGAGCGTTCAGGGGCAGGCTTTTACTGTGTCAGTTTCTGACGAGTCACAATGTATTGTTACAGAGGCACACACAACTATACCACAGTCTGCCAAGGATTTCTTCTGTGAAATGTCTTTATTTTGCAGAGAAACATGAATTTTATGAAAATGCAGTGCTCAGTCCTTTCCAGGGCCGGTTGACGAATTTCCAAAGGCCATGTGCAGCAAAAGATGGGCACTTCCCCCTATTGTATTTGCATGTGTATTGGCATTACCGTGACGTCACAGAAAAAGTTGCCACGTCGAGTCACACGCGGCTGTGATACTAGAGAGGATTATGGGAAGTTCCTTTACAAGAAGTAAGCCGACAGACACATAAGCTTTGCATCGTGCTGTGCATGAATGGTCACGTGTGGTATTATGTATGGAACCATGAGTGAGTTTTGCTTTTGACATGAATCACTTCTGGGGATGTATAATGCTGCCAGGCGAAGCCCAGTGAGATAACATGGTTTTCCCATAATCACACATGCGAGTTAAATGGTGAAGCTTCGTTGGAGAGCAGCCTGCAAACTAGGCACTTGACCACGTGCCTTCACAGCTCTAATTGGTAGAAATGTGCAGTTTGCATCAATTCAAGAATACTTTGTTCTAGAGGTTACGTGAACTTGTAGCATTATGCCGCCATGTTGTGCATGAGCCTACATGTACCAGAATGCAAAGCAGCGCTGGGCTAAACAGAGCCCTCTGAGTTTTGTAAATGCACTTTAAAGACGTAGATACACAACAAAAAATACTATCAGATACGGTTACCTAGTTGTAGTCATTGCTTGACAAGTCATGCTGCATTTATCATGTGACGAAAAGACACAATTCCATAACAAAGCGTTATTTGGTGTATCATTGAAGCACATATTAAAAGCAGGGAGACAGACTAAAAGGGATTTGTGTATAACACGTGTGTCGTGCAAGAAGACTCACACGGTGCCTCATGTTGTGGACCTCCATGCGTACCACCCACCTTACTCCAACTCCACACGAATATGAAGAACGTGTTATGGGGCGTGGAGGGCAGATGCATTTTGAACGCCCGCCGCGTGTGCCAGGCAGCAGGGTGAGTTTCTGGGGGCTGGAGTGTAGGAAGCTCAAAGGGCCGGGGAGAGCGCGCGCTGGATACGGCGATTCGTTACAGCGCGGCCTTGTGATCCGAGGAGGCAGACTGCAGCGATCTGCGAGCCTCATTAAACGCAGGTGCAGGCCCAGGCTGGGTAATGAGTGAGATATGAGGCCCCCTCCTCGGGCCTTGGCAGGAGGCTGTGATGCGGGGTCTGTGTTAAGCCCTGTGACTCAGGGGGAGATGTCGCCTGCCTCCGCCCTCCACCCTTAATAAAAACCTAGCCATGTGCCAGGCTGACCCGGGAGGGGATCCACCCGGGTGCGGTGAAGTCCCGCACGCTGAACCATTAGAAACCCCGCACAGAGGAAGATACGCACGCGCGCATTGAGGTGCTCGATGTCAGTGAGGGGTGCGCTAGTGGAGGGGGTGCATTGGGTGGAGGGCGGGGCACACCCTGCTGTGAGACTGCATATAAATGGCTGCAACGAAGTAGGCCTCAGTTTATCATAGGAGAGGAGGATCCATGGGGGAACACGCGAATGTTGTGCCCCCCCCCCCCCCCCCCCCGTGGTCCAGGGCTGACGTTTAACCTAAACTCTCTGCAGTATTCCAGCCTCCTTCCTTGTTGTGTGATATTTGTCACATCACTGCCTCTCCAAGTGACTCTTCTCTCTTACCCGGCAACTCTAGGGGCATTTAGAGGCAAACTAAACATACGTGCTGCATGCTGCGTGTGACGGCGATAATGGATACAATTCCAAATTAAAATGTACATTAATCCGCTGAGAACACAATGAATCGCTTAGTCTCAAAGCCATACTGGAATATCCTGGTTTTAGTCAGTGCTGGAATGTTCAGGTGTCAATCTCGTTTATTAGTTTTACATAGCGCCTCAGTGTCCTCTTGAACAACCTTCAGGGCACCCATTTAACAGAGAAAGAAAATGATGGCACTAGCCACACCAGGTAACAGTGCGGCCGAAATGCTGAAACCGGGTGAGGATTTTATCTTGAGTTTTTTAAACTGCCCCAGTCAGCACTGCGGTGGTCGAACACCTCTGAGGCTCGCCCAGAGAGGGGCTTATTGTACCCCAGAGGGGTATTCAGAACTCGGTCTCCCATGAAATGGAAACGGGCAACAGAGGAGCGTGACGGGATGGGTGTCCAGCCAGGCGCAGCTTTTATGTTCACCCCCATAAAGCACTCTCCATCATTCAAAGTCCTCTCTGAACAGTTCTGTTTTCGACAACCTGCGAAATGGGAGTAGTTTGGCTGGGTTCTCAGTTTGGGATCGAGGACATTTGTATGTGTATTTATTAGTTTTATATAGCGCGTTATGCCAAAGCGCGTTACATTACAACAGCAAGAATACAGTAGAAGAATGAGTATCAATGAGTATCAAACTTGAGTCAAACAATCGAAAACAGTACACAGGACAATTTGCTGAGGACTAAGAGCAAGACAAATAATGTTATGTTGAATTTTACCACACACCACTACCACCCAGCGGCAGTCTCCAGGCGCCACAGTTTGGGCACAGACATCTGGACTTCTGCCCACAAATGTTTGCAATTTGGATTTGTAATTGCAGATTTATTATTTATTAATTGCATATATATATATATTTTTTTTTCTTTTTTTTCTTTTTAAAGCTCAAACAAGGCACAATATATCACAGCGCTGTGCAAGCAAAATATACCACATGGGTGGCTACCAGGGACTTAGCCGCCCCTACCTAGCCTCGTGCTGGCTAAAATGCACACACACGCATGCTAAAACCCTCTTACCAATTTCTCACATCTCGGACTTCAGTTCACCAAGGACGTTCACCTACAGCGTTTTGAGGCCATACCAATGGCACTTGGCGCTTTACCAATGCCATATAATATAACAAAACATGCAGAAAATGCAACACATAAGAGAGTACCTTATTTATAAAGTTAAAGATTTGACAACAGAGGTTAATAACCAAGTCTTCAAACGTTTCTGAAATTGGAGGAGATCAGTCAACACACAGGATGGAAAGGGATAGCCTGGTCGAAATCCTTACATCCATGACCGAGTAGGAAGATTTCAGAGAGGGAGAACGACTACACTTACAAACCTACAATCTGAGAATGTCCTGGCTATGCAGACACCTCAATCCTTCAAAAACATCCAGTTTATCAGATAAGTAGCTGATGGCATGTAAAGACACAGCTTTAAAGGCCAGGCAATCCCTTTTAAACCCTAACCTAGCATTTATTTGAAGCCAGTGAAGTTCTTTCAAAATAGGGAACATGTGATCACATGTTCCCTCCTGTGATGCCAGGCAGGCAGCAGCAGCGGATCGAGGGCGACCAACCTAAGCAGAGCTTCCATAATCTATTCAGAAAGGGCAAGAGCCTGAACTAAAAGTCACAAATGCAGAGAATAATCAAAATACCTGGGTGCTTTCAAAGAAAAGAAATGGACATTAGCCCACTTCAGAAGAAGATTGATATGTGGATTACAAGAAATAAAATAGTCTAATATAATGCACACAAATTAAAAAGTGCAAGCAAATTGGCTGCTTCCACCAACAAAGACAGAATTGTGGCTCTAGGGTCCTCATTGGAGAACAACAAAAACTCAGGGGGTCATTCAACTGCAAAACACTGGCTGCCATACAAGACTCAAACCCATGTTGGCAGCACCAGTGACGGTGTACATCTCCTGCACAGGAAATCCTTGGGTATATGAGTGTCGCCCACGCCCTGGCAGTTCTTTCAACTTGGCAGGGCGCATGCTCCTAGGCACGGGTGTATTGGGGGTCAGTTGCTGCAGCTAACCTGGGCCATAGCTGCAACAAAAAAAACTTGTGCATGGTGCACAGGGTTTTAAATGTCAACCTCAAATTAACATGCAGCCAGTAAAGTGTTATAAAGACAGGTTTGATATGATCCCATCTCTTCAGGTGCAGGTCGAGCCTGGCTGCCGAAATCTTCACTCCTTATAGTCTCTCTGTTAGCTTTTCCCAAGGGCTCCGGTAATTCAACTTTAAAATAGTCAAGGCTAGTCATTTCCTGGGACCTAGTCAACTGCACCCAGTGGTGTGTCTCTAGCTGGACAGGGATCTGTTGAGAGAGTGCATTGAGATTGGGACATGCATTCCTTTGACAATTGTATTTATTTGGCCCCCGAAGCTGAGCAAAGAATTAGAAATAACCCCATGTTTGACGTTGCTGCACAATTTTGTCTATTAGGGCGATTCTTCCCCTCCTCTTACTGATGAGGGTGACTACATTAATCAGGGAGAACAGCGAGTAAACATGCGCTGCCTTAAAAGAGTAGTAAATAGATGTTGTTGTCATGTGGGCGAGGAATGGGAGTCAATGAGAAGGCATCTCGCCCTGCGGTTGCTTTCTGTCTGATCTGGAGGATGGTGCTGTCGGGTATCTAGCGTGTGCTGGGGCTCACCCTGCAAGAGGCTTTAAAGGATCTGCTTAGGACTGTGATTGTCTTCCTAGCTTTTAATAGCTGGTTGCCTGAGCTATTTTCCATAATATTATACCTAGCTCATAGCTTACAGAACCTAATATAATAGTCTTCTCCTCCCCTCTCCTTCCACTTACCCCATGTCCCCCCAAAGCATACTTCTATAAACATTCATCTCTTGCTGCCAACACACCCGTCTGCTGGCTTGGAAAACCCAATGCTCCCGCTTGATACGGGGATTGTTTCTTCCAAACTAATTTGGTGAAAGCCTCCACGCTACTATGCCTGCTTGAGCACATCTCAAGTCCATCACAAACTCACCATCTAACCACATCTCGTACCATGCTTTGTCAGGTCTAGCCATTGCCATCACAATACTATTGGGTTGGATTTAGGCAAGGTAGCGGAGACATTGATGCTGGTTTGTATTTTCATTTGCTCAGACTTACATGTGCACGGCTCCCATTTGCATGGTCTCCACCCACACTGGAGAAACGGAGTGAGAGGGTTTAGATTAGACTGCAGAGGTCTACAACCATTGGCTCTCCAGATGTGTTAGACTACACATCCCATGATCCCTGACCATAGATTAGGCTGGCTAGGGCTTCTGGGAGTGATAGTTCAAAACATCTCGAGAGCCAAAGGTTGCAGATCCCTGGCTTAGAGGGTGTGCTAGGGTCACTGCATATCCAGGGTGCTGCTGTAATGCAATCAGGCACCAGGGAAAGGGGCAGGAACTGGGGTTCTCTGCAACACCCCACCTCGGTGGAAGCACTAGAATCTGGCATTAACCCCTTTAGGCCCCCCACCCCAGACTGAGAAGGGGTTTGTACTCCAGCTGGAAGAGACGTATGTTTGGACTGTCACATCCTCTATCCTAACCCTTATCCCTCTGTTTCAGATCCACCATAGCATCCATGCACATGGCAGCTGTGCACATTTAAGTCAAAGTAATATACAACAACAAACAGCATCATTGTTTCCCCTAACTTGTCAATTGGTGGGAAGTCACTGTGACACATAAACCTCCAGGGCACCATAGTCCAGGGATGAATATCGGTTTCTAATCCATCAATCATCCCCACACCTCTAGTACACCAGAAGGGATCTGAACAGACTGGACACACAAGAAAATGATAAACCTCTTTGTCCAATTTTAGTGACATGGACAGAACGGCAGGCTTATCTCTACAAGGTTGTGGACCGTTAGTCGCAACCTAGTGAAAATAAAATTATTAACCAATGATAAAAAGGACTGACCAGTCAAGGTTGTAAAACAATATATAAATTTATCATTAAAGTCCCCAGGTCTCTGCCCGCCCAGTTGCACACCTGCACTGCCTCCAGGCAACCTTTGCAATTTGGGTCTGTATCTGTAACCCTATAGTCCCCCTACCTGCACTTTGGACACCTGCTGTCTGCACTTACCCTTGCACCTGCCACCCGTTGGCCACACTTCTTGTTATTGTTTTGATCCCATGTTCAGCACTGGCCTCTCCGCTTTTCCCTGGTGCTTTTCCCCTCCCTCTCCCCTGCACTTCCCCAATATCAATGCACCTGGCCTAGTAAGATTGTTGTCTCTGTCCTCCCTCTGTTGCCCCCTCCCTTGCTACGTCACACCTTGAAACACTTGTGTTAGGCGCATTAAAAAGGCCATATCACATCATATCACATCACAACAGACAGTTCTAACAAACTACAAAATACAACCCACCATGTAAAGTAATTCAGAGAACACACAGTTGCAAAAAGGAAAATAGATGCACTCTAGATACTTACAGGAGGGTAGTCGGTAAAGTATTTAATCGCAATAGTTAAAAAAATACTTGGTTTCAGCACAAAGAGAGCAATGGGTTGTACAATATCACTAGGGGCCTATGGAGAATGACCAGGGTGACACAACCGCAATGTACCTTGTGCTTGTAGACGTTCTTGGTGCTCAACAGGGTTGAGTAAGTTTCAGGGTGCTTTGAAGCTCCTGCAACAGAGTTCAAGACAGGAGACAGCTGCCAGTATAAGGTGACAGACAGTTCGGTGAGCAAAGCTGGGTGGATGGCTGCAGGCTGCCCTACATGGCGGCTCGGTGCCAGGAATCATTGTCTCAGTGCTGGTTGGTGGGTCTGAAGTACTGGTTCAGGCGTCTTGGACAACGTTAGCAACTGTGTTGTGACAACAGTCAGTGGTCCACTCGGTTGCAGTTCGAGGGCCTCGACTGGCTCAAAAATGTCTTTTAAGGTGGATGCTGGTTGATGCTTGTTGATGCACGCCTAGCTTCTTCACTGGGCTTGTGTGGTCCTTTAGCTTCTTCACTGGTCTTGTGTCGTCCTTTATAAGGCAGACGGCCCAAAGCTGAGGAGAGTGTTGCTGGAAACGGCCTTGTCCTCTGGTTCAGAGACTCTTTGGCTCCTCCCACCTAGAAAGCTTGCTTGCAGAGCCTAGCAGGGAATTATATGTTCTGGCTGGGTACTGGTTCTGGAGCTGCTGGAGGTCTTCTGGTTTCAGTGTCTTCCTCTGATGCCTGGGAGATGTTTAGGGGTTGGGATCTTGCTTCCTGTTTAGAAATCCCGGCCTTCCTTCAGTGGCGGAAGATATAAGGCAGACTGTACCTTCAACCAGGGTCCAGATGAGTTATTCGTGTCACTCTGCAAAGTTTTCAGATGATCTGCCCAAAAGAGGGGCTCAACCACTTTTAAAGCCACATGATTTACCGTGATTGGTGTAGGCTAAGACTACCTTAATGTACCAATCCTGGGTCCCCACCAACACTCTCCTGTATGCATGAGGTTGTAACCAGAGTGCTTTCCAACAGAAAAGGTAAAGGGGTGAAAACATGCAATACTAAGTCCCACCCATCTTCCTGTGTCTTGTGGATCAAAAGGTCTCTCTGGTTAATTGAGCTCTCTGTGGTTTCTGATTAAAGCTAAAGGTCTTCCTTGAAGCTGTGGCAAGACCAGACTTTCGGTCGCTGCCAAACCACCTACACGTATCTTCGGAATGAGTTGCCCTGATGACTATTGTAAACAGCTGTCCCTTCCATGACAGGTCATGGCCCTTGATACTGAGAGGTGAGAGTTGGATTTAGGTTGACACAGTGATATATCAAAGGATGTTGGTGTTTTCCTGTGTGCTTTGTTCATCCAGCGACCAGGCCTCCTGTGGGCCTGTTTGAAATAACTCTGATTAGTATGCGTGGCTGACACCAGTGGCTAGCAAAGGGCAGGGCAGATCCATGGAGCCTTTGTCAGTTAATTAGGCTGGGCATGGCAAGAGGAGGAATGTGTTGCCTCCCCATCCTGAGATGCCTTGATGTACTCGTGGCTGTCATATTCCAACTAAATATGACAGGGGGGATGGTGCCTGTAGGCTGTGCCTACCAAGAGTATACAGGTCTCTGTGCATGCCTTGCGGTGAGCATAGGAAAATCTGTGTGGTTTAGCCCCACACATTTCCCCAAGATTGATCTACCATTGTTCAATTTAATTTAAAATGTCTCAAAAAGCCAAGGCGAGCATACACACAACATGTGGAGGCTCGAGTTCCTCACAGTTACCCCTACCAAAGAGCAGGAATTAAATGTGCATTTGAATCCCAGAGCTGACAGGTTTTCATACATATCCAACTGTGTCTTGTCTGGAACAGTTACAGAAGAGCGAAACCTTTGGCCTTGAAGTTACTTCCTGACCACTGTAATATGCTCGGCCCTTCAAGATTGAGATCACAGCCTCACAACCTTGATTCTTACTGCATTCACAGCTAGTGGCATTTTCCGGTGCCCTTCGTGCTGGGCAAGTTCTCTGACCTGTCTCTGATCTGCCATCCCCTCGTTAGACAGCGAACCTTTCCAACACTACCACGAGAATGAGGCCAAGAGTGGCTGCCCCCAGCTGCCTCCAGGCTATAAATGCACCGAGGTCGATTGTTCAGTCAGCAGATCATAATAGGCAGAGCTCTTGTGCAAGAGGACACATTTAATACACACGTGGCATTTGAAGTCGGCATGGCCTTTCAAAGTGGATGGAATTTCAACAAAAATAGAGACCTGCAAAGAAGAAAATAAGACAGTGAAGAAAAAGAGAAACCAAAAAGGAGGTGGAGGAGCCATGGCGAGACTGTTTGAGGAGGAGAAGGACAGATGCAGACAGGATGAGAGAGGGAGCAATGATCATCCTATCTTGATGTCGGGCCAGATTCACTGGTTGGCTGTGGGTGCACAAGCTTGGCTTGCACCCTAAAACCGGACTCGGACTGGCCTGTAGGGAAATAGGGCAATGCTTGAATCAAACACGCAACATTCTAGTGTGGGCACCTTTTTGGGGTCAAAATGAAGCACTTTATTGGCCAATGTCAGCCAGTTTGATAAGTAACTTCACCATGTGGTTAGTAGTTTTGACCAGTGTTGCTGAATATTCCTTAAAATTCACAATTTCCATCACATTTGATCAAAAACATCCCTCTTTTCGGATAATAGCGCAAATATATCTGCGAGAATGTCCCATGACCTCTAGGCACCACTGGGTGCAATTAAAAATTCTTCACAGGGTGTGTTACCCAGGGGTCGCACTATACCGCTGGAGCCGGGCCCTTGATCCAAACTGCCTCCGATGTCGGGGGGCAGAAGGTGCTTTTATACATATCCTTTGGGAATGTCCCCGGATCAAAGACTTCTGGCGCAAGTGTTGTGACAAACTCCCGAAAGCTTTGGGGAGACCGATACCATTGGACCCTAAAATACTCTTGCTGGGTTTACCTGATGAAAACGTGACCAATCGATGGGAAAAACAGTTTTTGTCCACTGCAGTCAGACTGATCAAACGTAATATTGCTCAGCGATGGGGATCTCCTGAGTCCCCAGTGACGGCCCAATGGGTTGCGGACGTAGAAATGTTTGTGATGATGGAACATCGAATATACACCGCACTGGGCTGTCCGGCAAAAGCCGCGAAAACCTTGGGAAGATGGGAGGAAGGTGGTGGATAACGGGGTACAAAGAAGTAATAATGAGGAGGTGTGCAGAGGGATATAATGCAACACAACCCGTTTACTCGGTTACTCTACGAAAGCCTAGACATGTAAAAGTAGGGAACTGAAAGTTTGAAAGTTTGAAAGTTTGTATGTTTGTATGGTTTTGTTACAAACAAAATAAAAAACAAAATAAAATAAAGCAACACCCCTCATCTACTCAAATATTCTGTCACAAAAGGAATGCATTGCCATTTTCAACCGTGGAATACTATTTCATTGTTGCCCGAAACAATTTTGTGTGGGAAGTTACGCACCCCTACGTGAAACATAGTGGATCAGTGAAAATCACCTGTTAACAGGAAGTGGGAGCGCATGAAATGAAACCAAATCTCCCCAATGTCCCAGAGCGCAAATGATGGGAAGGGGCACAAAGCTCAAACGTACTTCCTTGCAACTGGCTTCAAAGTGTTCATCACAAAACAGAGCTTAAGACCCTACAGCTCGACCCCGTCCTTCAGGGTTGCTCAGTCATTCTAAAGCACACAGCCCACTTCGTGAAAATATTTCCCTACAGTACATCCAAAGGAAGCCCCCTGTTTTTGCTAAATAGCGATGCTACTAACAACCCTTTTCCCTGCCAGAGTGCATCTACACTTAAATGTTGCATTCTTTTTAAATTACATTTTATTTTCGCACCAGCTGCTTATTTTCTAAGACAGATTGAGGGATCAATTATCGCAGCAGTAGAGGAATATAATTTTTCAATATAATTTGTGGTAATTCTATATTTCATGAAAAAGATGAAAATAGCGTTGGTTCTTATCCAATACTTAAAAGGCAAAGCTCTCCGGGTGGCTGGCATCCCCTCCTGAAGCTCCCTGGATGCGGCGCAGAATGATTTGCACAATCTCTGGCGCGTTCAAGGGAGACATGTTGGAGCTATGCGGTGCCAGTGTCGGGGAAAACGCGACTGAATCCGGAAAGCCTTACTGTTTTGGCATATTTTGGCATCCGGAATGTAAGGGAAGTTGGACACCATGAAACGCAGACCCCTACTAGTGAGTCTGACTGACCATTGACCAAGGTCTCGAAGTCGTCCGCTGTGAACCACAGACGACAGTTGTCAGTATTTGTCTCTGAGATGGGTAGATGGAATACCCTATTGTTTAGGGAAAGACAGCTGCCCAAACTGGACTTGGTTCAGTTGATCTGGTGTTGCAGGTCAACCATAAGGGCATTGCCCAAAGAAAACCTTCTGGGATACCTAGGCACAGAACTAGATAATGAAGTAAACTAGGATGTAATGGGAAAGACCAAGATTATGGAAGTGTGTGGTAAACTAAGCCTCCTTCACATAACAGGAACACCAGAAGGTAAGTAGTTTACATGTAGGTTTATTTCTCTTGTTCATAAGTAGAGAAAGCACTGGGACATCCATCCAGCCCAGCACTGACAAAGTAGAACCCAGCACTCCAAACATACATCATCATTCCACCCAGAGTCCCAGTGACATCACCACACCAACACTCCACCTAGAATGTCAGTGACATCACCAGACCATCCTAACCATAATAGCCATAATCAGGCCCCAGCACAGATTATGAAAAAGGGCCACCACTTTGCAAGATAACTGGAATAATTGTCCAGGAAGTAGATAGCAACTGTTGACCACTGGAGGCAATTTATGATGGAAAAATGGGTGCCAATGAGTGGCCGGAAATCAACCAAACCTTTGCCTATGCTACCACACCCGAGCTTTGTAAGATTACAGTATGATGGGCATCCTGGGTCATGAGCACGTGCATCCTCCTGCAATGGAATTCTTGGGCCACCCACTGCCCTGGGACTTTGAAACCGATTTGTGCAGTTGCACGCGTCAAGACATGAAGGCGACCTGCTAAAAAAGGGACATTTTGTTAGAAGAATGACGAGAAAGAGGATCTGGCCCAACTCACTGTGGAGGCCATTTTACCACATTTCCTGTGGCATTGGGAAGCCCCCATACCCATCCTTCTACACCCCCACACATCCTCCCCCAGACCCCAACCCCCTAAGTTAAATTTGAAACGTTATACTTAGTTTGCCTCCTCTCAAAAAATGCCATGCAAAAATGTATTAAAACAAATGCTCATCAGATTAGGTGAAATGGCCGCTGTGGGCTGCACAGGTACCATACAAGGAGAGCGCCAACAAACTTTATTGCGACAAAAGTCGACTTTAAATCTAATTAGTAATTGAATCCCACTTCTATTATACTAGTAACATTTTTGGGGGATTATACCATAAGAACGTATTTGTATTAATAACAGTTGTAAGCATTACAAATCCTAAATAAAACAAATACATATGAAAGACCATCAATGAGATGAGGAGAACATTACTGCAAAAGCAAACATTGATTTTCTTGTTTCAAAATGCATTCATGTATTCTTGTGTCTTGGTATTAAACGCTTTTTAATCAATTATGAGGTCACATGCAAATATTTCATTAATGATTGCAGGCCTAGAAAAAGAAAGTTGCCCTCTAAACATGGTCAAAACCTTAATTACAATTAATAAAATTAAATTGTAAAATCCTTCAAATTGTTAAATCATTTTAGAAAATGGTAAAATAGAATAGCATACAGTAACAATCAATACTTTTAGAAAATGGTAAAATAGAACAAAATGTGCAAAACAATCAAAAGGCTTTGGATACATCTGGTCAGGCCACAGAGAAGGGGAAATGGAAGCCAGGCATTGGGGATAATGTAGAAATGGAGGAGAGGAACAACGAAGTGCAATGCATTCATTGGGGGCCAGGCTGAGTGAGTCAGAACAAAGAGAGGAGGCAATATAGGGGGCAACAGTTGACAACATCCCACTCATTTAAAATAAGTATGTACGATGGACCATGTGATAAACTGATTAGGTTAAGAGGGGCATGGTAGAGAAGGATTGGGGCCAAAGCAGTGATAGAAGGGGATATTGGAAGGGGTAAAAAGAGAGGCATACACAAGATATTAAGATCAAGTAGGAAAGGAGAAGACTTTAAAGGGAATTAAGGACAAGGCAGAGACAGGATGAAGTGCAAAGAGGTTGGCTTATTGGAGTCGACTTGTATAGAACGAAGATGTACAGGCAGTTGTATTTTACCAGATTCTCCATAGGATGGCAACTTGTTTTATCTGGAATTGTGGACATGATACACCCCTTTGATCCTTTCAAGGAAAGGTTCTAAATGTTTGGGGTTGGCCCCTGATGCCTACAACTCCCATCAGTCTTAGACCGTGTTAATGTTGATGACCCCCGGGGCCGGGGAGATATCATTTGTGCTGTGATGACGCCATGAAGGCAAGAAGATGACTATGATTAGAATGTAGACCGGAGGTGTTATTCTGTATGGTATATGCGCCTGAGAGTTTGTTATTTTTCTTTTTATTATAGTCGACAATGAATAGGGGAATATCCCAATTTGGCTTTAGGTAACACATGCCCCAGAGCTCCCTAAAATGGACTTGTTGTTAAAGACAGCTGAAACAGCGCTTTTTACATGACTCCCAGGTACACTGTGTGAAGGCCACTTCGGCCTCCACCTTGGATCATGCTGGCTTAAACCAGCGTAGACAATGGGAACTTATTCTCACCAGATGTGCATCGGCCCCACATCCCTCACTGCAGGATGGCTACACTGGATATTATCAGACTAGAGTGACTGACCCATAAACGAGGGACCACGTGATGACAAGAGACAATGGGGAAATGGAAGGTGAACTGCTGATGTACTCATTGCACTCTTGTGTACTACCTTGAGGGGCAGGGGAAGCCAAACAGATATGAGGTATATGGGACAAGACAATGAGGGAATATAAGGAGAAGGCGATGTGAAGGTGGGTTGGGTTAGTTTGGGCGGTGGGCTATAGGGTGTTGCCTGTTTGAAGGGTTTGTAAACCAATAAAAACATTGACTCTTAAGTCATTTTTGTCTGGTTACATTGATACCAGCAGAGTTAAATGTTGAGGGGTCATGGGAGCCACAGTCCAGAACAAGTAACGATCTGCAGGTTGCAGACCTCTTCAGGGAGGAATGCAAAGGCTTCAGATTTTGGTGCAAGTACATACGAGTTTAGCAAGGGCCAATAGTAAAGCACATTGTGCCCTATGCTCACCACTCTGCTAATCTGAGATGCAATAGTGAACTTCAGCATAAGTTTGTGCCATCAGATCCTGTGGGTGAATGGCGTGCATCCCTAGAGCCACATTCGAGAATGGCAAGGATCTGACTCCCGCAATCCCTCAGCATTGATCATGCTTAGCTGGGCCATTTGGAGTTGTAGTCCTAAACATCTGGTTTGCCAAAGGTTGCAGTCTTTTGGAGTAGAGTGTCTTGAAATGTATGTACTGCCAATTGAACCAATGCCATGCCACTGCTTTAGGACTGTACCTCTGTACCATTCCGCCCTGGCCTTCCTATTCTGAAGGAGAATGTCTCTGTGCCCCTGAGCCATAAGCATTCCAATAACAAATGCTCTATCTTTATGCCAGCCTCCTGATCCCCTCTCACTCAAATACACACATGGGACCTCGTTACGAGTCTGGCGATAACCGTGCCAGAAAAACCGGCAGGTTACCGCTGGACTCGTATTACCATTCCGCCTCCGTGATTCCCAGAATCACCAGGGCATTACGACCCCGGTGACCTGGGAATTCCAGAGGCGGAATTATGTAAATCCCCATTCCCATGGAGCCTATTAGGACTCCATGGAGATGGGGACAATGGAAACACCGGCTCTGTCTATGACAGACCTGGTGTTTCCATGTCCGCCTCCAGGCGGGTGGTGTTAAACCCGCCAGGTCAGACCTGGCAGAAATGACACCTCCCGCCTGCAGGACTCTCAATCAGCCGGTCCGGAAAGAACAGTGGCATCGGTTTTACCGCCTCCATTCTTTCGGGACCGGCAGGGTCGTGATGAGGCCCATGGTACGATTCTTTGCCTCTCCTATTCTATTTGGCCATCTCAGTGCACACCAAGCTCTTCATCCAGCACACTCCTTTCCTAAAGGTCAAACATCTATGTGTGCCGCCTGATCCCATCAGTCCTGAATTGCAATGGGTTGATATCCTTCTGTACATCTGCATTGTGAAGTGTTAACAATGCCAGTCCTGTCTGCCAATCCCTGAGCCACTGGAAACCCTGAGAGAAATGCTCAGTGTGCGTCCTCAGTGCATAGGCACCTGGCACAGGCTAGGAAAGGGGCAACTGCTCCATCACTTCTGTAGCAATGGAGGCAGGAACCACACTTTGCCCCTTGTGTAAAAGCAAAAGAAAATATCGAGGCTGAGTACCCCAAAAGGAAATACACCAAACACGGGTTTATACAGATTCTCAGATCTTTATTCAAACAACTGTACAGTTTACGAAGAAACAAAGTATCAGATAGCTATCTGGCCCTCAGTACATCACAGCGAATACCAGCCCTTTCGGTGTGAGCAGTGAGAGGTACTGGACGTCTAAACATTTGCATCTTTTATACAGTTTCCACTCGTAATGTCCAACCCCTCTGCAGGTTAATAATTTCAGTCTAGGGTTCGTGCCGAGTTCACATTTAATTTATCCAACTATATGCATGTGGATTATGTCCAGTTTGTACCATAACAAATCACAATGGCAACAGTGTATCTTCGATTTTAATATTTAAGCCTTAATACACGTCCTATACAATGTAGTTCAACAAATGTTCACGTTTAATATTTAAATAACATTGTGTTTGATATATGTCCGCGGATCGGGCTTATTGCCGTAGGTAATCCTCGATCTACAGGTCAAACGTAGGACAAGGTCCTAACATTTGACCTATGGGCAGTTTGGACATTAATTCTGAGCGAAGGTTAGGTCGGCTAGGTTACAAGCGGGAAAACACTGTCCAACATTTTAGAACACAGAATGACTTTGAAACAGGAATCAAAATGGAGGGTGTAGCCAAAATGGCGGCTAAGTCGATCTAAGGTCGGAACCTTGCGATGCGTATTTCATTGCAGAGAGACTGGGCTTAGGCCAATATAAAGGAGGTGCAATATGATATCCCGTTTAACAAAGCCTCCCTTTGGCCTAAGCCAAGCGCTAAACTATCAGAGATATCAATTGCCATGAGGTCAGAAACAAAAATTTCCTTCAGCACGAATTTGTTAGATATTTTCTCCGGGGCGTATACCTTGTGCCCTAATGCACCTATCGCTAGTGCACAACATCCTCCTACCATCGAACACATAGAAAACATTGTATACAACAGCAGAGAAACCACAAAATACCTAAAATAATCAGCACGACCGAGAGCAGCTTCCAACCCCAAGATCACAAGAAGTCCCAAAACCAAACGCTAAGATCCCAATAACCCTCGGGAACATGCACTTCTGAACTAAGGACGTGCAGTTTTGAATTGTTCTGAAAATCGTTGGGGAGGAATCTGGCATGAAAATGCAGAAAGCGGACCCCACTAGTTTACATACCTCCCCATGTTCAGCCCATGTTCAGCCAGAATGACATCTAATGCCATCCGGTTCTGAAGTGCCACTAACCTTATTGCTTTCTGTTCTAACAACTATATTATATATAGTATGTCATTGTTCCAGTTGATGGTCCTCTCCAGTACTCTCCCTAATCCCCTTATATCTTCTGAGTTCAATATTTGTCCCCAAAATGGCACAACAGATTTTGCTACATTGCCCAGAATTTGTGCTGAAGTATCCAGAATCCCTAAATAACAAGTTCCCTGCCAATCCCTGGATAAGCATGGAAATGCTACATTACCGCAAACAAAGTAGACAGGTTTGCCTACATACAAAGGTCCGACCTCACTAGTCAAATTTGCAATGTTGGCGCAACCCTTAAAATCACCCATTGACTGAGTACCATTCCTCTGTATGCAGAAAGAAACTGAATCGGGGCTGTTGTTAATAGTATAAGAAGGAGGTGTGGCATCCCTATTGCCTATAGGAGCCATCTTAAAAGAGATCAAGGATTGAAAAGGACGGGGCAGTCTGTCAGAAGACCTAATAGAAGCAACATTGGCTTGCTCCTAATCGCAAAGAGTGAGCATCCTAGGGGGGTTAGAATGCGTTTCTCAAAATCATTTAAGTTAGTTCCATCAAAACTCCCTGAGATGCTATCATTCCATTGGGCAAAGAATAGTGCTCTTAGAGAAGCATAACAAGCATTTGTCAAATGTAAAGGATGAATATACCAACCCAGCCCTTTATCCCTGTGTCGCGGTAAATGTGAACAAACCCAACAGCTGGACCTATTAAATGTGTAACATTCATAATAAGTAGCAGAGTGTTGTTCTGGTAACTCCGTCTGTGGTGAGAGTCTCTAGGAGATAGAATGTGCAGATGCACGAATGGAGTAGAAACAGTGGGTACATTTTCAGTGGGTAACACATTTTGAAACAGCTGTATTTCTTCCAGATACCAGAATCCTAAGGCAATGACTATTGTAAAACAAGTTAACATTATCACTAAACAACAATACGTTTTTGGGGCCCACACATTTAAACGTTCTTTTCCGTGGCTGGTCACACTGTCTCTCATCGGTTCCGTTTGAGCGGGGGTGGTTGCAGGCATTGTACTCTTCAAAAGGTATGCACCAAAGTTAATTTGCTGGCGACCTCCAGGCCGAGCGTCTTCTTAGTCCTTTCACAAACCCTAGCCAACAGAATCCCCTTGTGTACAAATGATCGGGCCAAAAAGACAAGCCCTTTGCTGATTTTCTCGGTGGCACAGCCGAAACGTGCAGTAGGTCTATTTCCTCTGACGCAGATCGTACCTTGTGACACCTGGTACTGAGTGATCTGTGAACTACAAGTTGTCACTTCCCGTTGGAATCGACAAATCCAAAACAGGATCTGATACAAGATCCGGAACAAATTCAAAAGATGGAACTGTTGGAGAGTGTGGAGATGAAATGGCTGTTTCCCCAGGCCCCACAGGCTCAGGGAGAGTCTCTGACGCACTCTCGATGCTGTTTACTGCTTCATAATCGTTGGTTGCAGTACTGATAAGGGGTTCTGTATCTTCTATAGTGAGTGGCACAGAATTCTCTTGGCTCCAGTTCTTCTTGCCTGCTACCCGAACCGCCGTCTGTGTGACCAGAAGGACCTGGTGGGGGCTCCTCCAATGATGTACGAGGCAGGAAGATCACTCAAATGCTTTTGTGAGGACTCAGTCTCCGGGCCGTATGCTGTGACCGGGGCCCTCGTATCTAATGTGTAAAGCCTCTCGCACCTGTTGATAAATAAAATACAGATTTTTAGTTAACTGGCCACAGTAGTCAGAAAGAAGTGCATTTTCGACATCTCGTAAAGAGCAGGGCTTTGGGAGATTCCAAATGTTAGCTGGCCTACACATGACCACCTCAAAGGGAGAGAGCCCAGTCTTAGTTTGAGGGGTCGACATCATGGACACTAATACGATCGGTAAGGCATCCGGCCATTTTAGTTTGCTGCCGGCACACGTCTTAGCAAGTTTGTTCTTGATGCCGTTGTGTCTCTCTACTAGTCCAGCACTCTGTGCGTGTCTGGCCAAATGGAACCGTTTATCGATCTGTAATCCCTCCCATATCTGCAGAATTACAGCAGCAATAAAATGTGGACCATTGTCTGACCAGATGACTCTTGGCAAACCAAATCTTGGAAAATATTCCTTCAGCATGGTCTTTGCCGTGGTCATAACGGTGGCATCTTTGACGGGAAAAGCTTAAACCCATTTGCTAAAAGCACAAATGACGACCAATACATATTTAAAATTATGACAACGCTCCATTTTAATAAAGTCAAAATGAATAACTTCGAAGGGGACAGAGGTGGACCAAAACTACCCCTAGGAGTTGATGTGCCCTTTCCCACATTGTGCTGTAAACAAATCATACCCCCCTCAGCTACTTTAAGGATTTTGTCTTTTACCCACACTTTTTGCAACATTTTGGTGACCTTACGAGCACAAATATGGGTGGGACTGTGAGCCATAACAACCATCATCATAATGTACGCGTCGGGCAATAACCATTACCCTTCAACTTTGTCCACCCAACACCCGTCATCATCCAATTTCACCAAACCCTCAGCCCGCTTCTTAGATTCCTCTAACGTGGCATTGGCTTGAATGTTCTTTATGGATTCGATACACTCATCCAAAGTACAGGCATTTGTGGCTTCCCTTGAAGTATACATTCTGAAGAGAAATCAGTGGCAGTCTGTTTGTCTATCTGGTCAGCGAAAGCGTTCCCCTTTCCTACATTATCTTCAATCCTCTGATGTGCTCCGCATTATATAATCGCTAGCTGAGTAGGGCGTGCAAGCGCTGAAAGTAACCGTACTATCAAGGAGCCGTGTTGAATTTTTGTGCCATGTGAGGTCAAGAAACCTGTTTCTGCCGAAAGTCTGCCAAACTTGTGAACCACCCGAAAGGCATACTGACTGTCAGTATATATGTTTCCGATAAGCCCTTCGGAAAGTTCACAAGCTCGGGTCAATGCTATAATCTCTGCGACCTGCACGGAGTTATGTGTGATTCTTTTAGTCTCCACGACCGTGCTCAATGTGGTGATTGCATAAGCAGCTGTGGATGCACCATCCGGGAGTTTGAAACAGGAGCCATCACAAAACAGCTCCCCTTGCGGTTTGTTCAAAGGAATGTCTCTTAGATCGATTCTGCCTTTGGTCTCTTGTTCTGTAGTGTAAAAGCAGTCATGTGACTCTTCGTCACTGCACCTTTACCTTGCGAAAAAGGTAATATTTCCGACGGATTAAGAACACAACACCTCTTGATTTGGATGTGCGGTGCAAACAAGATTAATTTGTATCTCGTTAATCGTGCGGAGGTAAGGTGTTGCGTTTGTGTTCTGTTTAATGGAACATCTACAGAGTGAGGTACCATCAGGGTTAAAGCATGGCCATGGACCATTCCCTCGCTCTGTTTTATAGATGCAGCAGCAGCAGCAGTGACAGCTCTCAAACATCTTGGCAAAGTGCATGCAACAGGATCAAGGGCAAAGAAAAGTAGCTGCACGGCCTATTTTTCCCTCCATGCTCCTGCGTTAATACAGCCAAAGCACATCCATCACATTCATCCACATACAACACGAAGGCCTTTTCATAGTTTGGTGTTCCCAAAACTGGTGCCAAGCACAATACAGTCTTGAGCAGATCAAATGATTGCTGGTGTTCCAAGTTCCACGGCAATGGCGAAGAAATGCCCTTCTTCGTCAAAGCCAACATTGGTTTAATCACTAAGGAGAAATTCGGGATCCACTGCCTACAGTAAGAAGCCATTCCTATAAAGGCTCTGCCTTCCTTCTGTGTATTTGGGACAGACATGCTCGAAATGATTTGTATCCATACAGGCGTCAACCTTCTTCCCTCCTTTGACAGGAGATAGCCTAAATGTGCGAGCTCCTGTCGACAATATTGACATTTTTTTTGTGACGCTTTATATCCATGTTGTGCTAAGTGAATAAGCAACAACACGGTGCCCTCCTTACAAGCGCTCTCTGAGTCAGCAGCTAAGAGAAGATTGTCTAAATACTGAAGCAATGTACAAGCAATGTACAAATTGAGGGCAACTCAAGTGTGACTATAGATGCTAGGACTTTCCGTTTTACACGGGTAAAGGAAAACAAGCATCCCCCTAAGGTGAACGCGAACAAGTATCTACTATCCTTATGTATAGGGATACTAAAGAAAGTGTTCTTTAGATCCACAACACTAAAGTGAGTAGCTGAAGCCGGAATCATGGTCAATATTGTTGTCACATCAGGCACAATGGGAAATTGTGGATCAACAATCTTATTAATGACAACGTAGATCAATAAGAAAACGGAAGGGAATCACATTATCGCCTTTTTTATACACAGGCAAAATCGGACTATTGCACAAGCTACCTGCAATTTCCTCAATCAACCCTCGATGCACAAAATCAGAGACGATGCATTTCAAAGCTTGCTCACCATCGACCGAGATCTTATACTGGGGAATACATGGCAACTTTACTCCATGTTTCAGAATAATCTTAACAGGTTCAATTTGCAAAACACAGGCATCATTGTCATCGATTGCCCACAAACACTCCGGAACATTACTAAATTCCGGTGGCAAAGGTCTGGTTAAGAATTGGGAGACAGAAAGTTGCTGTGGTGAAATCATCAAACACACTCCATCAGAAGAACAATGAATTACTGCATTTAAATCTTTCAACAGATTCAACCCCAATAAAATCTCTCCACAATTCATGGTAAAAAGGAACGGACAGTGGTCCGTCAATGGACCCAAAGTAATAGGTACCGGCGAAGAAACCGGACAGAAAACTGGTGTGCCAGAAAACCCTACAGAAACATTGGTTTGCCCTGACAGTGAAATGTTTGGAACCCGTGAATGATCAATGGAACACTTCTGTGCCTCTGTATCTATCAAGAATTGATGTTTCCTATTTCCCACTATCATTTCAACGTAGGGACCTTTCTGATTAACGGGAATAGGCGTTGGTTCCAAACCTTGCTTCGGGCAATCCTAGCAAAACACAATGTCATTGAAAGGAAGTTGTTCAGAGAGGTAAGCGGGAGAAGGATGATCAAAAATGTGTCTATTGTCCACACTTGGTGTCTGATTGTCTTGCAAAAAAGGTTGCTGTTGTGGGATGTTTTTACCCATGCATCCGAGCCCTACCTAAAAAAACTGCAGTACTGGCATTGAAAACATCATGATGGCCAGAGCTTCCCAGAAAATGCCCAGGGAAGTGCATGAAGAATAGGCTGCCACCCATTTTTGCCGATGTTATGGGCACAGAAGGGCACTGCCTAAAACCCCATTGGACTACCCACACAGTAGCCTGAAACCATTGGGAATGGCAATGCTGATTGCCAAAAGCAACCTAGAATTGTGGGGAATTAATTTCTTAAATCCCAAAAATGGGTGCATTACCAGTACTCACCACTATCAGAAAGCCGGCAGTTTAAAACAACACCAGATTTTACTTTTTGTATAAAACTGAATAAATGAACCCAAAACAGGCCAAAGAAAGACTTACTGAGAGGAAGATACAATGTAAAGTTATATTCTGAAGTGACTTGAAGGTTTATAACAAGACTGGCTGAGCTGTGGATTTCAGCAGTTTAAGTAAATGTGGACTGAAAGAGGAACAAAAAGTGACATTTTATCTGAAACCTGGCTTGAGAAACTGAATCCTGCCTGACAACTACCCCCCATCAGGAGTGAAACTTGAGTCACAGCTGTGTTCCCAGGCCTATCTGACTTCTGCTGCTCCCACCAAAAGGGATATGACACTTCTCTGATTGAATTACCTGGGCTCTGCAGGAAATTGAACAAAGCCCTGTCCTGACTCAGGCAAATGTTTTATTATGCGGGTCGTAAAAGTGGCTTCCTCCTGGAGGAAAGGGGAGGAGCACTGCCTGTGAGAGCAAGCTGGCTTGGCAGAACTGGAAAAAACAGAAATTCAACCTTGTGCTGGGGGAAACCACATAACATAAGAACATAACTCTAAAAAGATGGATCATTCATAGAGCGGACATGTGAAAATTTTATAAATGATACCATAATTCTTGCGATTTTTCTGCCCACATTTTAAGAGGTGTTAGGACCCGGTGGTATGTTCAGGAGGGTTTTGGCGGAAAAGAGGATATTACTCTAAATGTATGCATGTTAAAAATCTGACACTTCACCAATTAATGTCCATACTCCTTGCGCACATGTGTGTAAATTTGGGTCAATGTCCGAAATTGCAAAATCAGTTAAAAAGTGAAATATGTGCCATTTCTGAATGCAAGCCCTCAGGAAGAGCAAAGTTTGAACCGGGGATACCTCCTGTGATATGTGAGGGGTGCAAGTAATTTTAAACAAATGTTTACCTGTGCAAATATGTCTTTTTTTATCAAATATAGATTGTGTGCAATTTGACAGGGGAGTGTCCTCTCTGCAAGCCATAAAATGACATCGCTCTGACTCACAGTTCCTTCCGTAATCAAGTGAGAAATGGAAATTTGACCAATGGCAAGTGGAGAGGGGTAGGGTCTAGTGATGCTGCACACACACCCACTTTCAAAACACATAAAAGCAGACAGTCAGGACAGATAGGGACATTCATTTCCATCTGCTGCGGGACGCTCTGCTGGAAAAATCCATACTTTACCTCCATCAACCTCCAGAAAGCCAACATAGAGACTTCAATCTATCCACCTTCAGAGACCCAGACCAGACCAGCAGAGTAGAGCTGACCCAGACTGCTGTTAGCAGAACCAGAGAGCTGAACCGGAGTCCAGTCCAAAACCTGACCAGATCCGTGGCGAGGCATATTTCTAAATATATTATGAGTACATAGTAGAACTGTGCAGAACCAATCTCTTAGTTAAAATAATATAATTCAATCTATTTTAATCTAACCAGAACTGCCTCCTAACTGTCACCTGTCATTTGCAAAGCTGACACATGTCATTTTCAAAGCTGCTCTTGTCAAATTGAGTAACTTTTAAAGTTGCAAATCCGAAAAACAACCTTCACAAAATCGCTCATATCTCCGCTACCGTTTGTCTTAGAGACTTGCAGTAACTTTCATCTGGAAGCTGAGATGCTAGGCTGTTCTAGGACCCCAAAACGATATTGATAGCCCTTGTAGTTCCTCTGTAATCGCGCCCGGCGCTTCCGCGAATTTTGCCGCGATTTGCAAATTTCTCCACGTGTAAAAACAGCCGCTTCAGTGCTTCCATTTGCCAGAAATTTGTTTAACCTGCCAATCATTCCTGAATCATTGCAAGAGTGAGCCTGGACTAATATTAAGTATATTTCACTTACCCTGAACCTCTAGAGGGAATTAAAAGCATTTAGCATATTTTTCACTTCATTGCCAGCACATATAAAAGCATTTTGGGCCTGTGTTGTAAACTTCTGTAGTCTAAGCTTGCTGGGGTGAACTGAATCACATTTGATTGCATTTCTGAGAACTGTGTGCTTTTCTTCCATTTCCTTGCATTGCATCAAGGGGGGGAGGGGATTGCCAGAGAAAAGTGATTACCTTGTTTTGTTGAAATCATATTGAGTATTTTCTATACTGCATTTCATTCATTCAACCTTGCATTTCCTGGAACCCTATAAAGCATTCTCTACCACATTCTACTTCTGTCCCTATTTACCAGTGTGCTACCTTTAACATTTCATCTCAACTCCATAGTGATTATAAAGAAGTGTGCTAGTGCCAGATTCTCCGTTGTTAATCTTTATCATATCAGATTAAGTGTGATATTCAATTATTAAATTATAAAGTGTGATATATATATCTATTGTTTAAATTATCAAATAAACCTTTTAACTTGCAAAACAGAACTACTTCTTGGCTCAGTGGGGTCAGGAGGATTCCAAGAGAGGGGTGTTATATAGGGGTAGTCATCCAGAACGCATGAACTGGACATAAAGATATATCAATAAGGGTTTTCATTCAGTATTCTAGACTAGGCGTTGACTTAGCTGTAGTGCTGAATTGAATCCTCTTACAAATTGGGGGCTCGGGCCGGACGTTTGGGTTAGATTTACCATTTGTGCAGATTAATACAGTGTGCCAAATGACCAGATACACATATCCGGTCGGATCACCACGCTGTGTTACGCTGTAAAGCACTCCTCAAAGGAACGCTCCAAGGAAACGGTCTGTTTTGCAAGAATAAAATACTAACTCTTGTAAGTCAGGAAGGAAATCAAATTTCCAGAATGACGACACTCGTGGACATGAAAATAGCCAGAGAGCACCTCTTACATAAGCTATTTGTGAGAGGTGAGTGGACTCACCAGGACCAAACAGTCTGGTTGCAGGCCATCACGCAACAGGCCACGGAAACAGGGTCAGATATATGGAGAGATCAGGGTCCCTTACATGTGGCCCTGAGTGAACTATATATGTCCTCTAAGGCCAAGGATGAGCACAACAAGATTGCCAGGGTAGCGGCATATTTATATTTACATATGGGAGCCATGCAGGACAAATGTGCTGAAGGCCAAGATCTGGCGAATAGGCACTGCTGGCATTACAGAAGGCCCAATCTGACCTGGTCTCTTCTGAGCAGAGGCTGCAGGGGAGCCAGGAGTCAGAAAATGAGAGTAGACAGCACATCATTAAAATAAAGAAGGATATGGACATCCTGCAACAGGAAAAGGCTGACCAGGATACTAGATTTCTGGCCCTGCAGAAGGAGCACCGAGACAGTTTGGACTCCTTACTGCAGAGCCAGAAAAAGCTGGAGCAACAATTAGACTTTAACAGGGCATGCACGGAGCAGGTAGCCACCCTGCAAAGTCATCTAGATAGCGTGAAGGTAGAGAGCAACAAGCGGATTTTGAAAGACCTGGATACCCAGGCAGAGTTTGATGAAGAACGTCAGAAAGCTGGTGCCTTTCAAAGGCAGAGGGACGACCTGGCGGCACAAATGCAGGCTCTTAGTCAGGAAAGAGACGCCTTAGGCCAGGAAGTCTGCCATTTAAAAAGAAAAATGGAAGAAAATCAACTGGCCCACCAGGGACTGGGTGACCTCCAAAAAGAACACCAGAACTTGTTAGAGCACACCAGGAGGGTGGAGGATGCTCTAGCAAGAAAGGAGCAGGCCAATAGGGACACAGCTCAGGAGGTAACCCTCCTGCAGCAAAGACTGGCCCAGTGCTCCAGGACCAATCAGGAAACACAGAGAGAGAATGAGGCTCTCTGCCAGCACAATGATAGACTCCAACAACAGGTAGCGATGCAGGAGAGACTGATAGAGTCCAGTAAGGCCTTAACTGAGGAACTGAAGGCGCAGGCTCTTGCATTGCAACAGGGAGCAGGGGCGGATAGAGATGAGGTTCGCTGGGAAAGAGAAACTCCTGAGCATAACCCCAGGAGCCCTAGTACCAGAGGCCTTTATCTCTCTCGGTCCCTGGACTCTGCCACCCCCATGTCCCCTGGCGCACATGAGCACAGGGCCACAGGGATGGCAGATTACTATCCAGCCAGAAGCATGGGGCTCATAGGCCATTACCACCCAGGAATGGAGGGGCGGGCATCCGGGTATGGGCACCCAAGCACAGTGCAATTTGGTGGGGAACCCCAGGAGAATAGGCCCATTAAGGGCATCCTGAAAACCTCTGCCCAGTTAGGTCAGTGGGGGGGTACCCATCAAATCCTGGCAGCAAGGAGGAATCTGAAGACTCCTCTGAACTGCGCAGGACACAGGAGACCAGGTCCCCACATTCTGCCAGCCATTACCAGGCTCGCAGAATCCGGGAAAACCTGGAAGATCTGACGGGAACCTCTGGGAGCAGTGCCTCTGAGTCCGAGGATGAATGGACAAGGGTTACCCGAACCAAAAAGGCCAATAAGGCAAAAAGGGCCTTGCTTACGGACCCCTTAAAGCAGATTAAGGCAATCAGGAGCGTCATCACGCCTTACCATAAGAATGCTAAGTATTCTGTTTGGGAGCACTTAGAGTTGTTTGAGCAAATGATGGAGACTTTGCATTTGAAGGACAGCCAAAGCTGTATTCAATATGTAAAGTGGACCTTCTCCCCGGAATACTCCAGTTTCTTTGCGGGGCTGGAGGACCAAAATCATTTAAGATGGTCCACCTATAAGGCAGCCATCTTCAAACATTTTTCTGTTCACAGAAATCCTCACGAGGCTCGCAAGGCAGCCTACAATTTACAATGTGGGGAGGATCAGGCCCCACAAGAATTTGTGCAGGAGTTAAAGCGTGCTTTTGCGCAGACCACCAGAAGGGTGCGCACAGACAGTAGAGAATTCATTAACCCTTTAAGTGCCATGGGTATTTCTCCCCAGTGCCAGAGCCTTTTTTGGTGATTTTGGTATGTGGCCATTCAATGGCTTGTAACTTTTTTGTTACATGAGATATCTCGGCCAAATTTGGCTCCTTTTTTTCCCACATGTAGGCGGTCGTAACGCCACCCAGGAATCCCAGGTTGCTGTAGGGGGGGGGGAAATAAGGAAAAGGTGCGAAAATTTTGTTTTTTTTCAAAAAATGCCAATAAAATGATGTACAAAGAAGCCTGTGTTTTTTTTCCTTGTAAGAGCTAGAAACAAATGGTTTGCTGTGCTGAGTTCCCCAATGTGTTGGCTTTCAGGAACAGGTTGAGTGGAAATGGAAAAAAATTATTTTGATGGGGTTATCAACCGTTTTGTGAGAGGTAGGCGATTTTTGCCATTTTTGCCAATTGGACATGCATGGACGGAATGGAAGAAAAGGGCAGGAAAGCCAAATTGGAGGACAGAAAGGCATATATTTCTGAAAAGTAGACAAAATTCCAAGTTTAGGAAGGGGTGATTTGTATAGGTCAGGCAACAACTAGGTAGGGGAAACTGCCATCGAATGGGGGAAAAGTGGGAAAATGACTGAAAAAAAAGGTATGTGTTGGACATGGTTGGCTTGGTACGGCAATGGCTTCTATGAATTCTGAGAAAAGCAATGCTCCGCTACATTCCCCCGACTCTTGCAGTTAGGAGAGCATACCATTTTTGTAGTGTTTGTACAAAACAAGCAATACCACAAGCCAAACACTGAGCCATAGTACACAGGAGTTTTACGCTCACGGCCTGACCAGACGCACTTAGCATGTGTAAATTGGGAAAACCAATGTGGTGAGGAACGGCAGCCATACATTTTTTGAAAGAGCACAGGCAGACCTTTTCAAGGGTAGGTGACTTGTGCAGGTTACAAAAGTGTATGGTGGCTAAAGCAGCGACTAAATGTAGGTCACATTTGGGAAAAGAAAGGGTTGTGAGACAAAGGGCTCCAGCAAATGGGTCAAAACGTTATGAAAACCACACAAACACAACACATGGCCTACCGTCCCGCGTTCCCACAGGTGTCCCGATGAAAACGGTACCTCACATGTGTGGGTGCACCTACCTGGCCGCCAAGGGGAAAGCCTAAAACACAAGTAACCCCAAGTCTGTTGGCAGAGGGAAATCTCAGACATTCTGCCGAGCGGCGCAACTTACAGATATGGGCCTCGGGTGTCCAAGCCACCGAGGAAAATAGGGAACCCCAGGCATTTTCGAAAAGAGGACACCCGTGGGAATCCGCAGAGGTGTGATTTGCGCCCATCGCCCCAGATTTTTTTACCCAGACAGCCCTGCAAAGTCGGAAATGTGGGGAAAAAAACCCTTTTTCCGCACATTTCGCTCGCCGCACCCATCGAAACACGCCCCCCACAACACATGGCCTACCGTCCCGCGTTCCCACAGGTGTCCCGATGAAAACAGTACCTCACATGTGTGGGTGCACCTACCTGGCCGCCAAGGGGAAAGCCTAAAACACAAGTAACCCCAAGTCTGTTGGCAGAGGGAAATCTCAGACATTCTGCCGAGCGGCGCAACTTACAGATATGGGCCTCGGGTGTCCAAGCCACCGAGGAAAACAGGGAACCCCAGGCATTTTCGAAAAGAGGACACCCGTGGGAATCCGCAGAGGTGTGATTTGCGCCCATCGCCCCAGATTTTTTTACCCAGACAGCCCTGCAAAGTCGGAAATGTGGGGAAAAAAACGCTTTTTCCGCACATTTCGCTCGCCGCACCCATCGAAACACGCCCCCCACAACACATGGCCTACCGTCCCGCGTTCCCACAGGTGTCCCGATGAAAACGGTACCTCACATGTGTGGGTGCACCTACCTGGCCGCCAAGGGGAAAGCCTAAAACACAAGTAACCCCAAGTCTGTTGGCAGAGGGAAATCTCAGACATTCTGCCGAGCGGCGCAACTTACAGATATGGGCCTCGGGTGTCCAAGCCACCGAGGAAAACAGGGAACCCCAGGCATTTTCGAAAAGAGGACACCCGTGGGAATCCGCAGAGGTGTGATTTGCGCCCATCGCCCCAGATTTTTTTACCCAGACAGCCCTGCAAAGTCGGAAATGTGGGGAAAAAAACGCTTTTTCCGCACATTTCGCTCGCCGCACCCATCGAAACACGCCCCCCACAACACATGGCCTACCGTCCCGCGTTCCCACAGGTGTCCCGATGAAAACGGTACCTCACATGTGTGGGTGCACCTACCTGGCCGCCAAGGGGAAAGCCTAAAACACAAGTAACCCCAAGTCTGTTGGCAGAGGGAAATCTCAGACATTCTGCCGAGCGGCGCAACTTACAGATATGGGCCTCGGGTGTCCAAGCCACCGAGGAAAACAGGGAACCCCAGGCATTTTCGAAAAGAGGACACCCGTGGGAATCCGCAGAGGTGTGATTTGCGCCCATCGCCCCAGATTTTTTTACCCAGACAGCCCTGCAAAGTCGGAAATGTGGGGAAAAAAACGCTTTTTCCGCACATTTCGCTCGCCGCACCCATCGAAACACGCCCCCCACAACACATGGCCTACCGTCCCGCGTTCCCACAGGTGTCCCGATGAAAACGGTACCTCACATGTGTGGGTGCACCTACCTGGCCGCCAAGGGGAAAGCCTAAAACACAAGTAACCCCAAGTCTGTTGGCAGAGGGAAATCTCAGACATTCTGCCGAGCGGCGCAACTTACAGATATGGGCCTCGGGTGTCCAAGCCACCGAGGAAAACAGGGAACCCCAGGCATTTTCGAAAAGAGGACACCCGTGGGAATCCGCAGAGGTGTGATTTGCGCCCATCGCCCCAGATTTTTTTACCCAGACAGCCCTGCAAAGTCGGAAATGTGGGGAAAAAAACGCTTTTTCCGCACATTTCGCTCGCCGCACCCATCGAAACACGCCCCCCACAACACATGGCCTACCGTCCCGCGTTCCCACAGGTGTCCCGATGAAAACAGTACCTCACATGTGTGGGTGCACCTACCTGGCCGCCAAGGGGAAAGCCTAAAACACAAGTAACCCCAAGTCTGTTGGCAGAGGGAAATCTCAGACATTCTGCCGAGCGGCGCAACTTACAGATATGGGCCTCGGGTGTCCAAGCCACCGAGGAAAACAGGGAACCCCAGGCATTTTCGAAAAGAGGACACCCGTGGGAATCCGCAGAGGTGTGATTTGCGCCCATCGCCCCAGATTTTTTTACCCAGACAGCCCTGCAAAGTCGGAAATGTGGGGAAAAAAACGCTTTTTCCGCACATTTCGCTCGCCGCACCCATCGAAACACGCCCCCCACAACACATGGCCTACCGTCCCGCGTTCCCACAGGTGTCCCGATGAAAACGGTACCTCACATGTGTGGGTGCACCTACCTGGCCGCCAAGGGGAAAGCCTAAAACACAAGTAACCCCAAGTCTGTTGGCAGAGGGAAATCTCAGACATTCTGCCGAGCGGCGCAACTTACAGATATGGGCCTCGGGTGTCCAAGCCACCGAGGAAAACAGGGAACCCCAGGCATTTTCGAAAAGAGGACACCCGTGGGAATCCGCAGAGGTGTGATTTGCGCCCATCGCCCCAGATTTTTTTACCCAGACAGCCCTGCAAAGTCGGAAATGTGGGGAAAAAAACGCTTTTTCCGCACATTTCGCTCGCCGCACCCATCGAAACACGCCCCCCACAACACATGGCCTACCGTCCCGCGTTCCCACAGGTGTCCCGATGAAAACGGTACCTCACATGTGTGGGTGCACCTACCTGGCCGCCAAGGGGAAAGCCTAAAACACAAGTAACCCCAAGTCTGTTGGCAGAGGGAAATCTCAGACATTCTGCCGAGCGGCGCAACTTACAGATATGGGCCTCGGGTGTCCAAGCCACCGAGGAAAACAGGGAACCCCAGGCATTTTCGAAAAGAGGACACCCGTGGGAATCCGCAGAGGTGTGATTTGCGCCCATCGCCCCAGATTTTTTTACCCAGACAGCCCTGCAAAGTCGGAAATGTGGGGAAAAAAATGCTTTTTCCGCACATTTCGCTCGCCGCACCCATCGAAACACGCCCCCCACAACACATGGCCTACCGTCCCGCGTTCCCACAGGTGTCCCGATGAAAACGGTACCTCACATGTGTGGGTGCACCTACCTGGCCGCCAAGGGGAAAGCCTAAAACACAAGTAACCCCAAGTCTGTTGGCAGAGGGAAATCTCAGACATTCTGCCGAGCGGCGCAACTTACAGATATGGGCCTCGGGTGTCCAAGCCACCGAGGAAAACAGGGAACCCCAGGCATTTTCGAAAAGAGGACACCCGTGGGAATCCGCAGAGGTGTGATTTGCGCCCATCGCCCCAGATTTTTTTACCCAGACAGCCCTGCAAAGTCGGAAATGTGGGGAAAAAAACGCTTTTTCCGCACATTTCTCTCGCCGCACCCATCGAAACACGCCCCCCACAACACATGGCCTACCGTCCCGCGTTCCCACAGGTGTCCCGATGAAAACGGTACCTCACATGTGTGGGTGCACCTACCTGGCCGCCAAGGGGAAAGCCTAAAACACAAGTAACCCCAAGTCTGTTGGCAGAGGGAAATCTCAGACATTCTGCCGAGCGGCGCAACTTACAGATATGGGCCTCGGGTGTCCAAGCCACCGAGGAAAACAGGGAACCCCAGGCATTTTCGAAAAGAGGACACCCGTGGGAATCCGCAGAGGTGTGATTTGCGCCCATCGCCATAGATTTTTTTACCCAGACAGCCCTGCAAAGTCGGAAATGTGGGGAAAAAAACGCTTTTTCCGCACATTTCGCTCGCCGCACCCATCGAAACACGCCCCCCACAACACATGGCCTACCGTCCCGCGTTCCCACAGGTGTCCCGATGAAAACGGTACCTCACATGTGTGGGTGCACCTACCTGGCGCCAAGGGGAAAGCCTAAAACACAAGTAACCCCAAGTCTGTTGGCAGAGGGAAATCTCAGACATTCTGCCGAGCGGCGCAACTTACAGATATGGGCCTCGGGTGTCCAAGCCACCGAGGAAAACAGGGAACCCCAGACATTTTCGAAAAGAGGACACCCGTGGGCATCCGCAGAGGTGTGATTTGCGCCCATCGCCCCAGATTTTTTTACCCAGACAGCCCTGCAAAGTCGGAAATGTGGGGAAAAAAACGCTTTTTCCGCACATTTCGCTCGCCGCACCCATCGAAACACGACCCCCACAACACATGGCCTACCGTCCCGCGTTCCCACAGGTGTCCCGATGAAAACGGTACCTCACATGTGTGGGTGCACCTACCTGGCCGCCAAGGGGAAAGCCTAAAACACAAGTAACCCCAAGTCTGTTGGCAGAGGGAAATCTCAGACATTCTGCCGAGCGGCGCAACTTACAGATATGGGCCTCGGGTGTCCAAGCCACCGAGGAAAACAGGGAACCCCAGGCATTTTCGAAAAGAGGACACCCGTGGGAATCCGCAGAGGTGTGATTTGCGCCCATCGCCCCAGATTTTTTTACCCAGACAGCCCTGCAAAGTCGGAAATGTGGGGAAAAAAACGCTTTTTCCGCACATTTCGCTCGCCGCACCCATCGAAACACGCCCCCCACAACACATGGCCTACCGTCCCGCGTTCCCACAGGTGTCCCGATGAAAACGGTACCTCACATGTGTGGGTGCACCTACCTGGCCGCCAAGGGGAAAGCCTAAAACACAAGTAACCCCAAGTCTGTTGGCAGAGGGAAATCTCAGACATTCTGCCGAGCGGCGCAACTTACAGATATGGGCCTCGGGTGTCCAAGCCACCGAGGAAAACAGGGAACCCCAGGCATTTTCGAAAAGAGGACACCCGTGGGAATCCGCAGAGGTGTGATTTGCGCCCATCGCCCCAGATTTTTTTACCCAGACAGCCCTGCAAAGTCGGAAATGTGGGGAAAAAAAACGCTTTTTCCGCACATTTCGCTCGCCGCACCCATCGAAACACGATGGCTGGGGGACACACCTCATGCAGGCCTCCCTGGGCCTCCTCCAAACGGCTGCGTGAGGTACACCCCACCTCCATTTGGGGTGAGGGGGGAGAGGGCCACCCCAAAAGGTGGGGCAGGACCCCCAATAGATGGGCCAGTAGGGTTTGGGCACCCTGGGGGCAGATAGCCACACTAATGTGGCCATCTGCACCAAGCCAAGTTGGGTAAACAAAAAACAAAATGCAAAATCACAGGCTGCTTTTTAGGGGGGGCTGAGGGCCACCCTAAATTGCCAGCGCCTGATGTACCGCAACGGGGGGTGACCCTCAACCCCCCCCACCCCAAATGGAGGGCCCCACCTCATGCAACCCTCCCTGGGGGCAGATAGGGGGGGCCCCACCTCATGCATCCCTCCCTGGGGTCAGATGCCCCTTCCTAGGAGCAGATATCTGCCCCCAGGGAGGGTTACAAGGGGTGCCCCCTTTCTACTTCGGTTGGGGGGGTACCCTCCCATGGGGGGACACCCCCCTTTCATTCAGTAAAAAAATCCATGGTGGCTAGTGGCCCCCACCCCTTCCCCCACCCGTTTCCCATCATTTCAAATTTTTTTTTTTTCATTTTACATTCCCTTGGGGCAGATGGTCAGCCATCTGCCCCAGGGTTCACATGCACGTGCCCCCATGCTTTGGGGTCGGGAGGGGGGAGAGGGCTGCTTACTTGAAGCAGCCCACTCCCCCCCCCACCTCACAAAGAGATCCATGGTAGTCTAGTGGGTTGCTGGTCACGGATCGAGCGCTCTGCGCCGATCCGTGACCAGCAATGCCTCATATGTGGTGTCCTTGGAAAGGGGAGAAAGTCCCCTTTCCAGGGACACCACTTTCTGTTCAATCCCTGGTGGCCTAGTGGGCCCCAGGACTCCAAACCCCCTCCCACCTCCCCCCATCCCTCAGATTATTTTTCTTTTTTTTTTATACATTTCCCTGGGGGCAGATGGCCAGCCATCTGCCCCCAGGGTACATTTTCATGTGTCCCCATGCTTTGGGGGCCGGGGGGGGGAGAGGGCTGCTTACCTGAAGCAGCCCCCCTCCCCCCCCACTCACAAACAGATCCATGGTGGTTCAGTGGGTTGCTGGTCACGGATCAGCGCTCTGCGCTGATCCGTAACCAGCAATGCAGCATATGAGTGGTGTCCCTGGAAAGGGGAGAAAGTCCCCTTTCCAGGGACACCACTTTTAGCTCAATCCCTGGTGGCCCAGTGGGCCCCAGGGCCCAAAACCCACTCCCACCTCCCTCCTTCCCTCGATTTTTTTTTTTTTTTTGTTTTCCCCCCCACCCCTGGGGGCAGTGATCATCTGCCCCCAGGGGTCCCTGGCGCTGTGGCCCCATGCTTTGGGGCCACGGGGGAAGGGGGCCGCTTACCTAGTAAGCAGCCCCCCCTCCCCCACGCGTCACAAAAGGATCTGCTTTGATCTGTGACGTTGCTGCCCGCGGATCGAGGCGCCCTGCGCCCGATCCGCGGGCAGCAAAGCCACACAATGGGTACCGTTGGAAAGGGGAGAATCTCCCCTTTCCAACGGTACCCGCCTCGATCTCCGGCTTGAAATACAGCCGGAGATCGAGGCGGAACAAGAAGGGCACTCACCTTCTTTCTTCCCCGCAGCAGCCGAAAATGGCTGCTGCGGGGAATTTACTTTCAGTTTCACGCCGACGTGCTTTACGCACGTCGGCGTGAAACTGAAGGAAATCCAACCCCCGGGCAGTGAGGGGGGACCTCCCCCTCACATAGCCCGGGGGTTGGATTACTGTTTTGAACGATCCCTGCTTGGCAGGGATCGCTCAAAACAAGGTGCCAAAAAGGACGAGCTATCTCGTCCTTGCCACTGCGTGTGCACTTCCAAGGACGAGATACCTCGCCCTTGGCACTTAAAGGGTTAATACATTTTTTCATGCCTTTCCCAAATACATAATGACCCAGCTCGTGAGGGATTTTCACGAGAAAAGATCTTTAGACTGGGTCATTGAACAGGCTACCCGGATCTATGAGGTGCAGAAACCGGTAGATAGCAAAAGTAATGCCCAGAAAAACCCCAAAGCCAACAGCACCCCGGCTGCTGCCAAGGTGGCAGAGGTAAAGGTCACCCCCGTTTTGGATTTGGAGATGGGGGGGCCTAAAAACCTACCTGCACCTAATAATGCTAGGCCCAGGAGGTCCTCGGGCCAGTCACAGCCAGGGAGTGAAAGAGGTGGTCCCCCCAATGGGGTCCCTCGCTCTCCTGACTATGTAAGTCCTCGCTACAAAGGTAACAGTCCAATCCTGGGTTATGTGTGGACTCCCCCAGCCCAAGGGGGGGGATCCAACCGAGCATCGAACCCAGGGAACTTCCCTCCAAACTTCCCACAGGAGGGCAGAAATTTACCAAACCCTGGGCAGAACTTTTTCCCCAGATATCCACCCGACTTTCAGCCCCAAAACCATCCATCCTTCTTTCCCCAATTCCCTGAGCCCAGACCACTGAATCCGGGAGATGGGAGGCCAAGGGTGGAGGGGTATCAAAATCTTCCCAACCAGGGGTACTACCAGAGAAGGGATAGCTACCCTTCCCGGGATCAGCCCAGGGGAGAAAACAGGGCCCCGTATCAGCCTGAGCGGGTTTCCCAGTTAGAGCGCCAGGTTCAAAACATGGCGCGGGATCTGGGTCACATACTGAGGGCTCAGCAGAACCCTCAGATGGGCGTGCCGGCGCAGAACGCACCCAACTCTGGACCTGGTGCTCCAGAACAATGACGGGGGCAGCACCCCGATAACACACCGGTTCCCAGGGAGGAGGCACAAGGGGAAGGGGGGTGTAAAGCCTTGGAGGAAGCTTCCTTCCTCACTTGTAAACAGCCCCTGGAAACCCAGGAACCGGAAACAAAATCTCCTACCCCTGAAAGTCTGCCTCCTAAGGAGCAGAGGGGTCGTAGGAGAAACAAAAGACCCAAACAGACTCAGTTTGAGAAGGAGGTACAGATCTTCCAATTTGAGAGAGAGGGATCCTCAGAGGATCCTGGGAAAAGGATCTTCTCCTTCAGAGAGGGGGGAACTCCTCCCAAAGAAAAATGGGTTCCTAGGGAGGAAAATCCAGACTGGGGAGATGGGGAGACTGAGCTACCGCTGCCCACCATCTCATCCCAGAACCAACAGCAAGAGAATCCCCTGGTTCAAACCCATCCTGGGGACTGCCTCCAAAAAGGGGGGGGCGGCCCAGAACCGGAGCCAGGGGAACCCACAATGGCTCTGATCTCCAGTTGCCAACTTTTTCTTTCAGATTCCCAAGGCTCTCCACAGAATTCTGCCCAAATTTCTTCTCTTGCAATGTCCAAAACCAGAAAATTAGCCCACCAGTTGTCCAAAAATGTGCATTATCTGTGCCCCCTTGAGGAGAAGGAGGGAAGATATTATGCCCCGGTACAAGTACAGGGGCAGGGTACAATCTCAGCGCTGGTGGACACTGGATCTCAAGCTACCCTTCTGTCCAGAAGGGCCTTTGATGAACTGAATGCAGGAATGGGAGAGAATTACCAAATTCCTCTCACCTCTCTTCCTGGACAACTGCAGAACTTTGACGGGAAGGAAATTCCCATTGAGGGGACTGCAGACTTGGACATCAAAATTGGGCGACACAAGTTGAAACACCCGGTCATAGTTGTGACCCCAGAGGGCACCCCTTGTTTACTAGGGAATGACCTCCTGAGAAGGTTGTCACCCCTAATAGATTGCGTAAACAAGGTCCTCTGGACCCAGACTAGCCGACCAATAAAATTAAAACAGAGTGTTAACCATGTTAGTTTAAACGGCACCTGCCACATGGTTGAGCAAAAATCTGACCAAGTAGAATTTCACTTCCAGAACAACCAGATTCCAGACATGACAGTAATAGCAGTAGGACAACAGACTGGTGATGGGGGGTCCTCTCTATTTCTGAAAATCAATCTTCCTTCCAGTTTAAGGTGGTATTCCACACTGGAAGGAAACACTCTGAAATTCTATACTAATCCACAATCAGAAACTCCCACTCCTATAGTCCAGAAAGATGTGAAATCAGCTCAGAGCCTGGCTGATATTCAGCAAATTGGAGAGCAGTTGTTCATCCCTGTTCAGTTAAATGATGGGAAGGACTCTGTTCTCGCTCGAGTGTGCGTGAACAATGGTAAGAGCTTCATCAGCGAAGCCATGTTTCGCCAACTCCCAAAAGATCCAGCCATTCCCACCTTCAAACTGATAGACAAATGGGAAATGGATCTGGAAGCACCTAATTCCAAACTTCTCCTGCCAAGCAGGTGTATGCTCAAAATCTCCATTGGGAACAAGAGCATAGTCCACAATTGTTGGGTCGTGCGAGACGTCCCTGCCGCCTTTTACTTAGGCAGTGACATTCTCAATCGCTTTGCCATTAGTTTGGACCTAATAAACTTCAAAGCTTGGTCCCGATTAGCGGATAATCCCATGGGCTTTGATGATCTAGAAAAAACATTTAGGTCAGCTCAGTTGCTACCTTATGCAGTTGAAATTCAGGTTAAAGAGGAAGTCACCATCCCAGAAAGGACCCGACAATTCTCCCTGGAAGTGAAAGTTAAAAGGGGACAAGAGTTGAAAAACCCTGATGCTTACATACATCTAAACGCTTCACTCCAACAGCAAGGGTTGGGGGTAAACCCAACACCATTAGTCAACATAGAACATGACACCATTCTAATAGAGGTGGATAACAGCGACTTAAAGAGTATTACTCTAGCCGCAGGCACCATTATTGGAATGGCGGTTGATGACCGACATTTTTCCATCGATTTAGGAAATGAACTGTTAGGGCCAATCCCCAAGGACTGTTTTGACAGTGACAGTGAGGACAATACAACACCAGACAGGATTTTTACCCGGCATGGGGGGAACTTCCTGGTGTACACTTCCTGCCCCTATGGTAAGGAAGATGTGACCTGTGACTTCAGGAGGAATGAGGTGATTTTCAAGGTCCATGAGGGCTGCCTTTCCCGCCTGAAGCCTCAGGCCCAAATCAGCACTCTGACCAGGGACTTCTCCACCCAGCTGGATGAGGCAGCGGAGATAGCCAAACCAGAAGTCTTTCCAGGCTTCAGGCAGATGGTGGAAGAGAGAGTCAACCTAGCTGATGCCTGTGTGACTCTGGAACAAAAGCAAAAGTTGAAACAAGTTTTCTTGGATTTCCAAGATCTCTTTGCGGTAGACTCATATGACTGTGGTCGCACTGACATCCACACAACAACAATCCCCACGGACCCTGGCATGACTCCTGTGTTTGTGAAGCAATATCGCTTGCCTCTCGCATCAATGGAGTCCCTTACTGAAATAATTAAGAACCTTGAGTCCCGGGGAATAATCCGTCCAGTCCACAGCACCTTCAATAATCCGGTGCTGGGAATATTGAAGCCAAATGGCCAGTGGAGACTCTGTGCCGACCTCAGGGAGCTCAACAAACGGGTCCATACTTCCCGATGGCCTCTGCCCTACATTGACCAAGGGCTGGCCCAGATTCAGGGGTCACAGGTATTCACTGCAATAGACCTGACCAATGGATACTGGACTGTGCCTGTCAGCAGGGAGGACCAATACAAACTGGCTTTTACCTTTGGGGGCCAGCAGTACACATGGACCCGGACTCCCTTCGGATACCTTAACTCCGGTAATGAGTTCAATATTTTCCTACATAAGGCCATGCCTGACCTGGGTGCGAGGGGTAACCTGGCTTATGTAGATGATGTCCTCATCAAAAGCTCAACTGTTGAGGAACACATAGCGGAGATCCGTTATGTTCTGACACAGTTGAGGGCCGCCGGAGCAAAACTTTCCTTTCAGAAAGCACAGTGGTGTAGAACCCGTGTTAATTTCTTGGGGCATGAGATTACTCCTCAGGGTCTCTGTCCCCAGGAAAAGAAAGTGGAAGCACTTCAGAAACTGAAAGACCCCACCACTCTGCGGGAACTAAGGAGCCTCCTTGGACTGACTAATTACAGCAGATAGTTCATTGAGGGCTACGCAGAGATCACCAGACCCCTGATTCATCTCCTGAAGGGGGGGGTCAAGTGGGAATGGGGTCCAGAACAAGCCAAGGCGGTAAAACAACTCAAAAGAAGCCTCTCACAAGCGCCTTGCCTAGCTTACCCTGTCAGAAACAAGGAGTTCTTCCTGGAGACGGGGTTCTCTAATACGTGCTTGACGGCAGTATTATACCAAAAGCATGACAAGGTCAATAAAGTAATCTCCTATGCGAGCAAAACTTTATCCTCTGTGGAGGAAAAATTCAACGATTGTGAGAAGGCACTCCTGGCAACGGTGTGGGCATTGAAGAATTACCGCCCGTTTATCCAGGGGGAACACATCATAGTGGAGACTCCACACCAGCCTCTGCAATATCTCCAAAGTGACAGAATCCGGGCCGGAAATGTGAGTAATTCCCGAATTACTTACTGGATTCTGTCAATGCAAGGCTTTCCTGTGGAGGTCAGATATGGCCAAAACAAGAAGAGTCCCCTCGCGCAAGGTCTGGCTGACTTGCATGATTGTGCCAGAGAAAACTGTCTCGAGGACGAAATTCTGAAAATCAAGGACAACATGGAGGCATACCTTAATTCCCCACACAAAGTCTTTGAAGAAGACAAGTGTGAGGGAATGCCCACTGTGTATGTGGATGGATGCTCTTACCATGTTGACAACAACGGGGAGAAAGAACTGGTGGCCGGCGTAGGGAATGCATGGGTGAATGAGTCCCCAGAACCCTCCGCTGGATACAAAATTGGTCCCCGAAGTAGTCAGGTGGCAGAATTGATGGCTGTGCATCAGGCCATCCTCACTGCTGTCCAGCATCAACTCCACGAACTGGTCATAATCACAGATTCGGATTATGTACGGAACGGGTTCGTGGAGCACCTGGTTAATTGGAAAACCAGAGGCATGTTATGTGCTAACAACAAACCCTTGAAACATGGGAAGTTGATCCAAAACATTGACGATCTGGTCACATCGAATGGGATGACCATCAACTGGAAAAAGATCAAGGGTCATTCCAAAGTAGAGGGACCAGACAAAACTGGAAATGACTTAGCTGATCAGCTGGCCAAAACCGGGGCCATCCAAGGGGATCTAATTGAGATTGAGTCCCTGTTGGGGGAAATCCAGGTCACTGCTATCACTAGGTCCCAGACAAATGCTCACAACGACCTTTCAATCGCACAATGGAGTAAGGAGACCCCTGATGCTGATTTGATTACTGCTCAGAAGGGGGATCCAATAATTGGTAAATTTTACCAGCACCTTGAGGACCCTGAGAACTTTCCCCTGACGGATACCGATTACATTGGGAAAGAGGACCTAAGAGTGTTGATGAAATGTCCAAAAATGTTCCGGATCCAAGACGGTTTGTTGGTAAGGAAATCCAAAGCTGGCCACGATCAGTGGGTGGTTCCTACCTCATTCCGAAGCCTGATGTTAAGTCACGCCCATGATGCGGCCACTGCCGGTCACAGGGGGTTTCACACAACATTGGAAATCTTAAGAGAGGTTGCATACTGGCCACACATGGGGCAGGACCTAGACCAATACTTGAAGGGGTGTCTTGTGTGTGCACAATTTCAGCCATCATCCCTCACGCACCGTGCGCCTCTCCAAAAGCGGGGGATGACCCTGCCTTGGTCAGATTTACAAATCGACTTTGTAGGCCCTGTGATTCGCTCGGCTAGGGGGAATAAGTACATGTTGACTGTGACATGCTTGTTTACCAAGTGGGTGGAATGTCTCCCAGCCCCAAACTGCAAGGCAGAAACGGCAGCTGCCTTGATGATTAACCACATCTTTTCCCGTTTTGGTCTACCTCAAAGGATTGAGTCAGACAGAGGTAGCCACTTCACCAGTGAAGTAATGACAAAGATGTGGGAGATACTGGGGGTCAAAAGGAAGTTGCATATTGCTTACCGGCCAGCTTCTTCTGGGGCAGTAGAGAGATATAACCGAACCATTGTGAGCATATTAAAGAAGTTTGTGGCAGATTCTGGGCCAAGTTGGATTATCCGATTACCTCTGGTCCTAATGGCCATCAGATCTACCCCTTCATCTGCAACCAAAATGTCACCATTTGAGTTGATGACTGGGCGCAAGATGGTGCTTCCTCAGCATTTGCTCTACAGGACCCAAGAGCAGACACTAATAAATGCCTCCACAACTCATGAGTATGTGGAGAATTTAAGGAAACACCTTCAACATGCTTTTGCTTATGCTCAGCGGAATCTAGAAAGATCGGCTGATAGCATGAAGACCCATTATGACCTGAAAACTTCCAGGAAGGAATATCAGGTGGGAGACCGGGTCTATCTATACAACTTCCAAAGGAACCAGGCCAAGCAGCGCAAATTTTTGACTACATGGAAGGGACCCTTTGAGATCATCGACAAGATCTCCCCTGTGGCCTACAAAATCCACATCCCCAAAGGTCCTTTGGCAGCGGGGGAAGACAAGTGGGTCCACATAAACCAGTTGAAATGTTGCCATCCCAGGCACACTCTGCAACAACTGGAGGAATCCTCTGGAATCCTAGCGGGTACTGTCTCAGACTAATTCAGTTCCAACCATAAAACATACCACATCTAGTCTCTAAAATATTGTGATTTGCATGAAACTGTCTATTAGATATACTGTTTTTTCAAAAGAAGAATGTAATGTTTCGTTATGATGAAATGCATATGCTGCCCCACTATCTCAACAGTGGTGGAAAAACGTCTATGAGTAGGTATTGCCGCTCTTCCTTTGTCGTCCTAGGAGAAAGAAAACCTGGAGACGGGCCAAGGAGGACGATCCGGAGACCGGGAGCATGGACGCAAGGGGCCCGGTGTACCGCCCAATACTCCCATCAGGACCGGCGAGGAGAACCGATCGATCAGTACCGGATGGAGGAAAAGATGCTGAACTGTGCCATCTATTGGAAGAAGATGAGGAAACATCCCAGGTCTTGCGAGTCCCATCAGTGAAATAGAATGGCCATCGCAAGAGGGGGGCTTGTGGGATGTTTTTACCCATGCATCCGAGCCCTACCTAAATAACTGTGCAGTACTGGCATTGAAAACATCCTGATGGCCAGAGCTTCCCAGAAAATGCCCAGGGAAGTGCATGAAGAATAGGCTGCCACCCATTTTTGCCGATGTTATGGGCACAGAAGGGCACTGCCTAAAACCCCATTGGACTACCCACACAGTAGCCTGAAACCATTGGGAATGGCAATGCTGATTGCCAAAAGCAAACTAGAATTGTGGGGAATTCATTTCTTAAATCCCAAAAATGGGTGCATTACCAGTACTCACCACTATCAGAAAGCCGGCAGATTAAAACAACACCAGATTTTACTTTTTGTATAAAACTGAATAAATGAACCCAAAACAGGCCAAAGAAAGACTTACTGAGAGGAAGATACAATGTAAAGTTATATTCTGAAGTGACTTGAAGGTTTATAACAAGACTGGCTGAGCTGTGGATTTCAGCAGTTTAAGTAAATGTGGACTGAAAGAGGAACAAAAAGTGACATTTTATCTGAAACCTGGCTTGAGAAACTGAATCCTGCCTGACAACTTCCCCCCATCAGGAGTGAAATTTGAGTCACAGCTGTGTTCCCAGGCCTATCTGCCTTCTGCTGCTCCCACCAAAAGGGATATGACACTTCTCTGATTGAATTACCTGGGCTCTGCAGGAAATTGAACAAAGCCCTGTCCTGACTCAGGCAAATGTTTTATTATGCGGGTCGTAAAAGTGGCTTCCTCCTGGATGAAAGGGGAGGAGTACTGCCTGTGAGAGCAAGCTGGCTTGGCAGAACTGGAAAAACCAGAAATTCAACCTTGTGCTGGGTGGAAACCACACCCCTTTGGGGCCAGAACATAACTATAAAAAGATGGATCATTCATAGAGCGGACATGTGAAAATTTTATAAATGATACCATAATTCTTGTGATTTTTCTGCCCACATTTTAAGACGTGTTAGGACCCGGTGGTATGTTCAGGGGGGTTTTGGCGGAAAAGAGGATATTACTCTAAATGTATGCATGTTAAAAATCTGACACTTCATCAATTAATGTCCATACTCCTTGCGCACATGTGTGTAAATTTGGGTCAATGTCCGAAATTGCAAAATCAATTAAAAAGTGAAATATGTGCCATTTCTGAATGCAAGCCCCCAGGAAGAGCAAAGTTTGAACAGAGGATACCTCCTGTGATATGTGAGGGGTGCAAGTAATTTTAAACAAATGTTTACCTGTGCAAATATGTCTTTTTTTTATCAAATATAGATTGTGTTCAATTTGACAGGGGAGGGTCCTCTCTGCAAGCCATAAAATGACATCGCTCTGACTCACAGTTCCTTCCCCAATCAAGTGAGAAATGGAAATTTGACCAATGGCAAGTGGAGAGGGGTAGGGTCTAGTGATGCTGCACACACACCCACTTTCAAAACACATAAAAGCAGACAGTCAGGACAGATAGGGACATCCATTTCCATCTGCTGCGGGACGCTCTGCTGGAAAAATCCATACGTTACCTCCATCAACCTCCAGAAAGCCAACATAGAGACTTCAATCTATCCACCTTCAGAGACCCAGACCAGACCAGCAGAGTAGAGCTGACCCAGACTGCTGTTAGCAGAACCAGAGAGCTGAACCGGAGTCCAGTCCAAAACCTGACCAGATCCGTGGCGAGGCATATTTCTAAATATATTGTGAGTACATAGTAGAACTGTGCAGAACCAATCTCTTAGTTAAAATAATATAATTCAATCTATTTTAATCTAACCAGAACTGCCTCCTAACTGTCACCTGTCATTTGCAAAGCTGACACATGTCATTTTCAAAGCTGCACTTGTCAAATTGAGTAACTTTTAAAGTTGCAAATCCGAAAAACAACCTTCACAAAATCGCTCATATCTCCGCTACCGTTTGTCTTAGAGACTTGCAGTAACTTTCATCTGGAAGCTGAGATCCTAGGCTGTTCTAGGACCCCAAAACGATATTGATAGCCCTTGTAGTTCCTCTGTAATCGCGCCCGGCGCTTCCACGAATTTTGCAGCGATTTGCAAATTTCTCCACGTGTAAAAACAGCCGCTTCAGTGCTTCCATTTGCCAGAAATTTGTTTAACCTGCCAATCATTCCTGAATCATTGCAAGAGTGAGCCTGGACTAATATTAAGTATATTTCACTTACCCTGAACCTCTAGAGGGAATTAAAAGCATTTAGCATATTTTTCACTTCATTGCCAGCACATATAAAAGCATTTTGGGCCTGTGTTGTAAACTTCTGTAGTCTAAGCTTGCTGGGGTGAACTGAATCACATTTGATTGCATTTCTGAGAACTGTGTGCTTTCCTTCCATTTCCTTGCATTGCATCAAGGGGGGGAGGGGATTGCCAGAGAAAAGTGAATACATTGTTTTGTTGAAATCATATTGAGTATTTTCTATACTGCATTTCATTCATTCAACCTTGCATTTCCTGGAACCCTATAAAGCATTCTCTACCACATTCTACTTCTGTCCCTATTTACCAGTGTGCTACCTTAAACATTTCATCTCAACTCCATAGTGATTATAAAGAAGTGTGCTAGTGCCAGATTCTCCGTTGTTAATCTTTATCATATCAGATTAAGTGTGATATTCAATTATTAAATTATAAAGTGTGATATATATATCTATTGTTTAAATTATCAAATAAACCTTTTAACTTGCAAAACAGAACTACTTCTTGGCTCAGTGGGGTCAGGAGGGGTGTTATATAGAGGTAGTCATCCAGAACGCATGAACTGGACATAAAGATATATCAATAAGGGTTTTCATTCAGTATTCTAGACTAGGCGTTGACTTAGCTGTAGTGCTGAATTGAATCCTCTTACACTGTGAATCCTGTGAAAACGGACTTTTACCAGGACCCCCTGACCCTGGGTGACCTCTGTATCGTCTACCCATATTCCCAAATGCAGTATTCAACCTCTGCTGGAGGATCAGGCATTGTGCATGCCAATGACCCTCTTGTCTGCAATAAGCGCACTGGTTTATGTTTACAGGACCCAATGGCGCATTTCCCACTGACCTCTAAATTGAAAAGTACCCCCTCTAGGGTCTCTAACAATTTGTTGCAATAGTACTTTTGTCTTTAAGTCACCTTTTCTTTTTTCAGCTCTTTCTTTTTCATTATTGACACGATTCTCAGAGTACTGAGCCATGTGCAGTACTTCTGATTGAGACTTTGCTCCCAAGCGCTCTCGGAAGACATAATTTGTGACTGGATGTCAGGCAGCAATCCATGCACAAATGTATCCACGAATAGTCGTTTCCCAGATTCTGTGCTTAAGTCTTGCCCATTGTAATCCAAAAATACTTGTTCAAACCAGTTAAAGACCTCGGTAGCACCCTCGGATTTTCCTTGGACACATGCCGTAAGCTTGTCCCAAATAATAATTCTTTCAGGAATTATAGTTTTCAACTTTGTAACTATTCTATCAGGCAAAGTTAGTATTACCTGTGGAGGTCTCTCACCAGCTGGCCTTTCTCTATCAAGTCCAGCCATATTCCCTGAAACTCCTAATCTTGGTACATCATCTATAGTCCTAATCTGCATCCATAAATCAACAGGCAGCAGTACAGGAAATAACAAATCAATATCACTTAAGGTGAATACTGATGACTGTAAGACAGACTCGATTTCTTGATAGAACCCTGTCGGATTCTTCCTACTATCAGGAATAGATTGTTTAATGGTGTTCACTTCCTGTCTCGAGAACGGGATGTGAACGAACTGCGACACATAATGTGCAGGAATTTCTTGAGCAGCAGTACCTGTTGCAGCATTAGCTGGAATCTCTTCTTTTGGGACAAAAGTCAGAGGCACCTCTCTCATAGGCAAATGAGAAGTAAACAACTCTGAACGCTTACTCAGCAACAGAGCTAAATCGAGCGCTAAAGCAGCCATAGAAGTGTCAAACGAAAAAGCCCTCTAATAAATACCCAATAACTCTGCGGGACAATACATCTTTCTTTTTACACACTCATCCTGCAGGTACTCTACCATCACCTGCATCACTTTCCTCTGCATGTCTGGCGCATACTGACTAGACGTGTCATATACTTCAATGGGAGTTATCGACATATCTGAGACCCACCTAATTGCATCTTTTATACAAATTCGTATTTCCTCGTTTATCGATTTTCGACAAGGAAAAAACTGTTTCTGCACAAACATAACGTCCAAACTATCACCATCTTCATTATCATTCTTCACCCTTTCCAACTCCTTTCTATACACAAAAACCCTTTTTACACGTTCTTGTACTTTCTCCGCAATATCTCTAGAGTCTGCTAAAGTATTCAGATCCCTTAACCCTTGTGGGAGATCTTTATCATTTAGCCTATTCCACATTACACATAAATGAATTCCTAATCCTTCCATAAAAAAGTTTTTCTCAGGAAAATTGGCCAAATTACAGAGTGTGGCAAAAGCATCTTTTTGTTCGTCCCTCTCCATGCACTGTTTAGCCCCCACAATTAATTCACGCTTTTTATCTGAAGACACAGTATTAAGAGTTACAACTCTTGATCCCGCTCCCTGGTCTACTACAAGCGGTGTAGAACCACTTGGAAGAGAGTGAGTAGGCAATTTTTGAACATCTGGAAACAAAGGTACTATCACTGGTGCAGCAGGCGAGCCCACCGGACCTGTAACAGTAGGCAAAGGTGGAGGAAAAGGTGGAGGAGAGACGACAAGAGGAGGAACAACGGGAGGAATAAGAGGAACATTAAGAGGAGCAATAGGAGGAGCAGGAGGGGCTACGAGAGGAAGAATAACAGCAGGAAGAGGAACATACAGAGGTGGCGCAGTGGCACCAGGCCTACGTTCATTCAGAAGTTTGTCAATAAGTTCATCAGATGCATGAAAGTCTTTGGAAGGATACATTTTCTGGATACCAAGCGAGAAAGCCCTATCCATATTCCTAACTAACTCAGACTGTTTATTCTGGTCATATAACAACAATTTTTCGGCGTTCGTCACATGACGGCGCACATGCTTTTCTCTACTCTTAAGCTGCTGCATAGCTTCTTTCTTCCAATTCTGTAATATATCAAATGCTGCAGGTCTAGCCTTTTTCTTCAATAATATGGATTCTAAGTATTCAATACAAGGAATTTCAAAACTGCCATTGATTGGCTACTGAAGTTCAGGAGCATGTCTAGTTTGTCTGTGCCAAATCTCTTTAAATACTATACTACCAATGCTGTGCTTACAGTACATAGTACATGCCGGCGACCCCTCCATTGGCACCGGACAGCCAAATTCCAAAGATTGTCTGTCACTGCGTAATAATGCCCTGAAGCAGGCAGACAATTTCCCAGGCATATCAGAATACTGGTGTTACCTGGTCAGTAATTGTACTCACGAGTACAATACACCAAAACAAATTATCAGGATACTTTAAGAATCGGGTCACAACTCACCTGATCAAATCCTAAGGAGGTCCGATTGGATTGCAAAAAAGTTCTAACCAAGGTTCCACGTGGTTGGTGATTTTGGCAAATCTGCCCGCCTCGATATATGGACCCTTGTCAAGATGCCGACTCGGACCGCATGCTCACCGTTCAGGGATCGGGCCATGCAGCACTGCTGAGGAGTCACGTCTCATCCAAGAAAGGGGCCTCCTTTTACACCGTCCGATCCCGGTCCGATAGCCGCATCAACCTTCAACGAGCTGGCATCAATCTTGAGGGTCCCTATTTGGGCGCCATCTGTAAAAGCAAAAGAAAATATCGAGGCTGAGTACCCCAAAAGGAAATACACCAAACACGGGTTTATGAAAATTCTCAGATCTTTATTCAAACAATTGTACAGTTTACAAAGAAACAAAGTATCAGATAGCTATCTGGCCCTCAGTACATCACAGCGAATACCAGCCCTTCGGTGTGAGCAGTGAGAGGTACTGGACGTCTAAACATTTCCATCTTTTATACACTTTCCAATCATAATGTCCAACCCCTCTGCAGGTTAATAATTTCAGTCTAGGGTTCGTGCCGAGTTCACCTCTAATTTATCCAACTATATGCAAGTGGATTATTTCCAGTTTGTACCACAACAAATCACAATGGCAACAGTGTATTTTCGATTTTAACATTTAAGCCTTAATACACGTCCTATACAATGTAGTTCAACAAGTGTTCACGTTTAAAATTTAAACAACATTGTGTTTGATATATGTCCGCGGATCGGGTTTGTTGCCATAGGTAATCCTCAATCTACAGGTCAAATGTAGGACAAGGTCTCATTACATGGTCCTAACATTTGGCCTACGGGCAGTTTGGACATTCACTCTGCGCGAAGGTCAGGACGGCTAGGTTACAAGTGGTAAAACACTGTCCACCATTTTAGAACACAGAGTGACTTTGAAACAGGAATAAAAATGGCGGGTGTACCCAAAATGGCGGCTAGGTCGATCTAAGGTCGGAACCTTGCGACGCGGATTTCTTCGCAGAGCGACTGGGCTTAGGCCAATATTTACAATAAAGGAGGTACAATATGATATCCCGTTTAACACTTGGAGATGCTTACATTTTTCAGGTGTGTCTATCCTTCCCAAATGAGACTGCGCACATTGTCAATGTTGCTGGAGACACAATACGACTGGCTTTGGAGCCATGCACTGGAACTGCACTGCTGTGAATGCAGTGACTGTGAGCCTTATCAGGGATCCGCCTGCAGTGTTGAAGTTTAGTGGCAGTGAAAAAAAACAGAATGTTACCAAGTAGCCCAGCAGGTTAGGTGACTGTTGCTAAGACATTATATGTTGAGCTCAACCTACAAAGCCTTTAGGATTTTGAAATTGCTTCTGTAAAATGTGCTGCTTCCACCCAGGAAGCCGTCACACGTGGTTGATTAATTATATTAAGGGCTTTTGGCGCGCTACAAACACATAAATAAAAAATAAATCTAAATAAATAAATAAGATATTCAGTGGGGGTACGGCAGGGGATTTTTTGCGCCAGTAATGAAATGAAACGTAGGCTCTTATGCCCACCCATGGCCCATCCCTTAATGAAAGGGAATGAGTTAGTTGTTGGGTCCACCCCTTCCAATACAGGAAAGGTTGCAACTCTATGGTCTCAGCCTGCCACCGACCCTGAAAATTTACAAGGTTCTAGACATGTGCAGCTCGGTGCCCATTGCAAGTTGGGCATGCAAGAACTCGTCATCTTTACTCTGCGACTATTGAAAACCCAGATGAAGGTCCATTGCGCTGAAATATTGAGAAAAGTGCAATTATTTGCCAACACATGGATTTGTTGGACGTCATTGGTCTCTGCCATTTTAATTACGTTAATGACAGCACAACTCAGTAGAGCTGAGTTGCCCTGGAGCACATATCTGGGCATGAGCAGATTTTAAATTAGTGGGGCCCTTCTGGGCCTAATGCCATACGATTTGGAGATGTAAAATGTTCCATCTAATTTGCCGTGCTCTGACGAGTCACCAACCAAAGGATAAACCTTACGCCGTGTGTGGATTCTGCCCGTCCATTTATCTTTCCCTGGGCTTTCCCCTGCCAATACGCTTAGTAATTAAAAGGACTCATACTCTAATTAATAGAGACTAACAAACTATCCCTCAGATTAACCAAGTCAATGTCGGTGCCCCCCTTCTCCACCTCGGGATTTAATTACATTCCTGCACCTCAGATCGGAAACACGTGTTGGATGGAGAGTGCCGGACTCTGCTTGAGATCCTCAACGTAAATGTGAACGAGCTGGACGCCTGCACACGGAGAACTGGGCGAAGGGCTCGTGGACTAGTTCATCCGCTACCTTGATTTCTGTTTGACCCCATAGCTGCAGGTTAAAGTCCTAGCAGGCCCACCCAGACTTTCTGAGGTTGGTCAAATGAGTACCATTGAGTTGGATGGCAATACACATCTGTAGCACCAGGATGCCCCTGTGGCGGGTGAATATGCCTTCTACAAATCCACCTGCGATATTAGCAGCACCGAGTCAAACGGCCCATTTCCGCCAAGGCTAATAGGGCCAACAACTTGCTGAGACTAATGAATTGTGCCAGCCACTGCTTCAGTGTAAACCTGAGGGAGCCCTGAAGAACATGTATAGGAGCCACTTACACTTCGCGCTTGGCCTTAGTTCCCACAAACAATATTACTCTTGCACAAAGTTGCCTCCTTCACATATAAACTCAGTTGCATAAGGTAAGAGAAAGTCCTTCAAAAGAATAACCCAAGAATTTGAAGAGGTATGTACGAGATTGTAATCTATGGTAGCATCTTTTGCATAGAAAAGCCAAGACGTGTTTCGACAATACGTCTTCCTCAAGGCTGTATTTACGTTAATTACAGACACATTACGCATCAGAAAGCGTATTGCTAATGTCTGATTTATATTAATTAATTCGTACACACATTTCCCCCCCCCCCATGTTCTTTCAAGCAAGTACCTACAGTTAATTACTGCATACCAAAGAGCCAGTCCAGGGAGAGAGAGAAGTAGGTGCATAGGAACATGTCCTTAACAGTCATTGGGTAGCTGCTCCTGTTATGATTATAAACAACATGAGGTGTGCAGTGCACATGGTGTTCTCCATGCCTCACATGCATCTTTTCACTACTTCTCCGTTGTCTCGCACGCTGTTTTTTGACGGTAAAGCTCTAGGGCTCATGCACAGTGAGTTGTTACTGTGAATGTTCACTTAAAGGTGTTGCTCGTTGTGCCCAGGAAGTGAGCACTGAAGGCCAGGGTGAGTTGTGCGTCCACCAGCCATGTATAGCCTGTGTCATTGTAACCATATAGTCTATCCCATTCTAGACGGTGCTCTTAGTGAATGGGTGATCAGATGAGTGCTTATGTGATGTATGCATTCCAAGCTCACATAATGTGTTCCGTTTCTTGTCCTGCAATGTGATCAAAGGAAATAGATGTATTTGTATATGTGTTTGACATAATTTATTTTAAAATATCTTTTTTGGCATGTATGGTGTACATTCAACAAATTGCAATATAATGTCACATGTCTCGTACGTACATTAAAATAAAATTAACAAAACGAGTAAGAGTAGCAGTGTGATAACAGCAAACTGTCGCCACATTCAGGCTTATAATCCAATAAAGCATAGCGAAATCGGCTGTGTTTGCCATATAGTGTTGACCATGTTCATTTTTAAAATTGAACACATTTAAGAGTCGCTCATCCCTTGATAGCTTGACTCGAAATGTTCTTGTGAAGTCTCAGGTGTGTGTTACTCTCTTTAGAGTCCGTTGCAGTCACCCTGGGTGGATTCTGCTACTGAAAGGCGATTCAAATGAGTGTGGACTCTGTATCTGACCTCCCCATGAGGTCAATACTAGGTGTTCCCATCTCTATACTTACATTATGGATCGAGATGTCCGGTTCGGAATCACCTCAATTGAGGGCTGCATGCAGATTGCACGCGGCTGCCATGCTCATTGTTATTTTATGATTGCTGGGCATCGCGCGCGTTCATGATGACATCACCAAACGCCACACGCCGAGCCTATAGGGAACTGTAGTGCCGGCGTGGGTTATGGTAATGGCACTCTGGCCTCGTTAAAGGACCCTTGCTGTGCTCATGCCCTTAACTTGAGCAGTGGTCCGTTACCGACAGGGTCAGCCCGCCGCCTTGGGGCATATCCCCTAACACTGCATGTTGAGTCACTGTTATGATGGCTTTTCAGAACCAGCTCTGAGGGAGAGTTCTCAGAGGACAGTCTAGCAGGCCAACACAGTAATTGTCATTTCATCTAGCCCAATTCACTCTAGGTAATGTGAACTGAGCGGTAACATGGAATTCAGGATCTAAGAGGGTGCGGTGTATGTACAGTTAACGACACATAGACACGGCCACATTTTGGAGTCCACAAAGAAGTACAAAGGTTGACCAGCTTATTAAACCTTAATACACTAAGCATGTCAAACTTAATTGAAAACTATATAACACAACGCACTTATATACACATATATTGGGTAATCTCACAGTGGTATCGTCTATACTTCACACGAGAACACAGTAAACATAGTTCAGTAAAGCAGAGCAATGAAACTAAAGCAGGTACAGTTAAAAGAGCAATGCGTTAAACCATAAACTGTATGCCCTGACCTATGTTTTAAGGCAGATCACTAACTTTCCCAGTCCTTCCCTATCAGGTAAGCAAAAGCCTAGAGCCTCAATAGAGGGTAGGGAGTCTCACAATTTTCCCTCCACAATGTATTCAAGGCCAACAACTGTTAGAAATATGATCTTAAAAACACTTTTACATTTAACAGATAAGTAAGAACTTTAGGAGGACAAGCTTAAATCCAACATACTAGGTATTTCCCCAGTAGGAGGAGATACGTGGCAAGAAGCTGTCAATTGCAGCCATGCACAGTTGAGTTAGTCGGTCGACTTTCTGTCCATACAGTCTCTATGGCGGCAAAAGTGTATGTCAACGTGTGCCCCTTACTCTGATTGTCCAAGTAACCACACCTGGGTTATTCAGAGTCACTGTGGACACTTAATTCTATCATTGGTCTTGTCAAGGGAGAAGCAGGTGTTTAAGGTGCAGTTGCTGTAGATGGTTTTGGGATTTGATCCAACATCGCAATGGTTCTGGGATGTTTCAGACAGTTTCGCAGCTGGACAGTCCAGACACCGCGGGACGGCAGTTACAGAGGGTCCCACGGTGTAGCGAGATCTCCAGGACACAGCAGAAGCATGGCACCAGCAAATAAACTCCAGAAAGGGGTCCACAGGCAGGATTTGTGCCGGTGGTAAATATTCAGCTCCAGGAAGGCCCTTCTTCATCAAGGTGAGCAGCAACAGCTGGAAACATGATGTTAAGCCACAGGTCGATGACCTGAAGAGTTCCCAAGTTCCAGCTCAGGGCAAAAACCAGTGCAACATGAAGACCGTGTTCTTAATGGACAGCCCACAGCATTTTCCCAGGACAATGCCGCAGCCTTGGACAGCAGGCTTCAGGAGCAGGACTGGTTGGGCCCACCAGTCCACTAGTCGTAGCACAGATACGGGTTTGGGTACTGGGGGAAGGGTTTGGAATTGCATATTGTTCTTGGATGCTGGTTGTCCTTGGGAGCTTGCAGGTGTTCAGCCCCAACCTCCCCTTGTTTGTAATCTTGGCTCCAGTGGTTGACATGAGAAAGAGTATGTAGGGCTCTTCTTCTTATCCCAAATTTGGGCTGGGGGAGTGGGGGGGCTGCACAATGCCTCCATTGGCAAGGATCTTTACAATTCACGCAGGTAAGAGCTGTCTATTCATGGACAGATACAAACTCCACATCTGCACAGAAACAGGCACTCCCTGGCAGGAATATCCATTGGAACTAAACAGACCCAAACCCAGCCCACCCAGCTCTTCCATATGAAGGCACTACCCTGGGAATCTAAGCCAGATCACAGGAAGTGCATTGACGTCTATGATGGTTGCTAAATTGCGAGGACAGGAAGATGGCTAGACGCAAGATGGCCAAAGGACAGGATAAGCACCACATGGCCCAGCCATTTTGAGTATATTGTTTTTGAACCGGCTTTAAGCTGTACAAAATGGTGTATGGTAGTGCACTGAAAGAAAATAGTTAAACGTGGATGACTGCAACCTTCCTGTCCTGGGCCATCCACATGGAAAAAAGGATACTGGGTAACTCTGCAGAACTTCTGTAAGGTGACGTTTGACACTTTAAACACAACACAGAAAATCCTGCAAGGGGATAATGCCCCATTGCACTGATGCCCTCATGGGCTGACCCGTGCCCTCAAAATAAATGAGTGAAGCAAGGTAAGTGACGCTAAAACAGTACCTTCCTCCAAAATGATTTAAGGGTCCAAGACATAGCAAATAGTTGATGGTTCCGTTGATATCCAAGGGAGGAAAGGTTCATAAAGGAGAACCTCTCTTAACCATCACTGAGTGTAGAATGTGTCCTCATGACTGATAAATAGCTAGTCATTCCAGAAGTGAGGACAAGACTGAATTCCAACTATAAGTTTGTTTGTTAAGTAGACAACTCTGAAACTGATGAGTTCTGAATGGTGGGGCTGGTCTACTCTGAGAAATGTAATGACTGGACCTGCCCCACCATTTCACTGAGGTCCACTGAGGTCCACTCCGACCACTCCGACCAATGTAGTGTCCCCCCACATTTCCAGACTATCTGACCAGGCCACCCAGAGCCTGGTGGCACCACCCTACACTGTACACCTCTCACAAAAGTGTTGCACGCTTCTACATTCACGAGAACTGTATGTTTGTTTGCTCTGCTCAATGTTGGGTTTTTCTAAATGTTTAAACTGCCCAGCTATTCCACACTAAGCCATGCCACACTCTTATACATTTGGAATCTGTTGGGTTGGTCCCCCTGAATAATATGGGGCTCCTTTAATGGCAAGGTGTACAGAGTTGGTACACTCGAGGAATGGCATGCCCTACTACAGCCACGTGCTGTAGAACTGTTCCTCTTTGGAACTGTAGGGTTGGTCCATTTCAAGCAAAATGATGCTCTTCTACATTCAATAGATGTAGAATTGGTTGACATGGAAGAGTGCCTTGTACTCCTACAGTCGAAAACTGTAGATTTGGACCCCTCCATGCCATTTCATTTTCTTTTACATTTTAGAACTGGGTGGTTGATCCACTCGAACTTGAGGGTTGGTCCACTCAGAGCAATGCTATTTTCTTTTACATTTTAGAACTGGGGGGTTGATCCACTCGAACTTGAGGGTTGGTCCACTCAGAGCAATGCTCTTTTCTTTTACATTTTAGAACTGGGGAGTTGATCCACTCGAACTTGAGGGTTGGTCCACTCAGAGCAATATTGTATTTTCAAACTGGAGCATTGGTCCACTAGGAGCTACGTAATTTTATTTTGGATTCTACAACTTGAGGGTTGGTGCACTCTGAACAATGTTATTTTCTTTTATATTTTAGAACTGGAGCATTGGTCCACTTGGAGCTATGTGATTTTCTTTGGCATTCTAGAACTGGTGGGTTGGTCCACTCAGAGAAATGTCATTCTCTTTTTCATTTTAGAACTCTCGGGTCCATTCTCTCCAAGACATTCTTGTGAGTATTTTCGAGTTGCAGCATTGGTCAATGCGGAGCAGTGTCGCACTGTACTACATTCTAGAGCTGTAGGCTTTCTCAGTCCTGGGCATTACCCCGTTCTCTGATAATCTTAAAGTGTAGGGTTGGTCCACTCAGAGCATTGAACTGCCCGCCCATATTCAGAAGCTGCAGTGTGTTGGCCCACTCGGAGCAATGTTGTGTACTCTATTGTGTGCAGTTACTCCCGGGTTGGTCCATTCACGCCATATCTCAGCTTTTTTCTGAAGACCATGACACTGCATTACAATTCTTCAGTGTGATCATTTTGTATGCCCCTTGCCATCGATTGTGTATCTTATCTAGTGGCACCCGTTGCCTATGCTTTAACACACTGGTGAAGACAGGTGTGTGTGTGTGTGTGTGTGGGGGTCTGCGCACGCGCGCACATTGGTGTTCCCAGGAATGTCTCTGCATGTTGCTGCAAGATAAGTCACTGTTTTGTTCTCAGAGTGTGCCCTTACACTGATCCACGGCCATGCTCAGTGTGCCCTCGGGATAGGGGCAGAGGCATATTGCATAGATGATGACAGTGTGCAGGCTGTGACGGTCGGTAGGTGGCATGGAGGCAGTGGCACTGAACGGAGGAACGCGGGGTGTACACAGGGACTGTGTCCCATTCATTGAACAATTCGAAGAGTGTGATGCTCGCTGGCACGCATGCTGGAACCTGCTGCTTAGCAAGCTCAGGAAATTAATTGCAATAATGGAATGAGGCAGGCTAGGGTGTCTGCGTGCAGGCCCCGCTCATTTAATAGAACAGTAACTGCATCTTGGCCTGCTATCTGCTGGGGATACAAGCAGCGCAATTAATTGGCGGTAATTTAGGAGTTCTCTGCCTCCGAAGCCTCAGGATAGACAGAAAGCGGAGGGCACGCATCCATTAACGTCAGCTGGAGTTTCCAGGGAGCTCAGACAGGAGTCACGTGACCTCACCCCCACCTTCCACGCCGCGTGGCCCTTTCTCGTTAATACCTTGGCGTGTTGGGGATCCCCAGCATTTCAACCACTGAAGGTAATGATGTTTTACTTTTTTTAAACATGCCATTTTTTATTTGCGCTATAAGGTGCCACTTTAGCATCATATATAATGAAACACGGTTGCATTGGAGTACAGAGAGGGAGAAATGCCACATGAGGCCAAAGCTGGTAGAAGTGTTATTTGCCGACCCATTGACTGCCCGTGGCCTTGCTAATTCATATGTCCAATCCCACCCAGTTCCTGCCCCTTCCAACCCTAAGCGCCTCCTCATGGGAACTCGTTGAGTTTGATTTAAACAAGCCTTACTATCAAACGTTGCACTCAAGTGCCTGCCATATTTTTTTTCAGAGCAGTCTTTGGAGAATTGATAACTTAATTGGAATTGTAAACCCGCTACTGGGGTAATAAAAATGCCTTAACCAAGTCTGCCTTCAGCCACTCGATTTATGCATGCCCATCACTGAAGCCCTATTAAAAGAAGCATTAGCAAAGCCAATGGTTTTGACAGCTGTATAAGTATTAGTCTTTTGCCAGGCTTTGCTATTAGATGCCAAAGTACCCACACCATTTGGCACCCACTGCCATCAATAGCCAGTGCCTTTCTCATGCCTACACACCAGCACAAACTGTTGGTATTACCAATGTTTGTTAGGTGTGGCAATTAGAGGCACTGGAAGTGCAGCCAATAAGCCAAAACTATTGTCATGGTGTGAGAAATCAACTTTCGGGGAACCAGTGGTCCAGGGATTAATATCGATTTCCAAAACATCAATCAGCCCCACACCTCTAGTACACCAGAAGGGATCTGAATAGATTGGAAACACAAGCAAACTATAAACCTCCTTGTCCAATTTTGGTAACGTGGACAGAACGTCAGGCATATCTCTGCAATGTCGTGGATTGTTGGTTAGTTGCAACACAGGAAAAATACAATTATTATCCAATGATGAAAGGGACTGTCCAGTCAAGGTTGTATACCAATATCTACTTTATTATTATCACAACAGACAGATCTAGCACACCACAAAATACAACCCACCCTGTAAAGGAACGCAGAGAACAGACAGTTTCGAGAAGGAAAAGGGACGCCCTCTGTATACTGACAGGAGAGTAGTTGGTAAAGTAATTAATATCAGTAATTCAAGGATACTTGTTTTAAAATCAAAAGGAGCAATGGGTCGTAAAATGTCACAAGCGGCCTTTGGAGAAGGACCAGGGGGAAGGAACCACAACGTACCTTGTACTTGTAGAAATTCTTGGTGCTCGACAGGGTCGAGATGGTTTCAGGGCGCTTCGTAGCTTCTGCAAAAGATTTCAAGAGGGGAGACAGTAGTTGGTAGGCAATTTGGTGATCAAGGCTAGATGGACGGCTGCAGGATGGGCTACATGGCAGCTCAGGATCAGGAATTGTCTCAGTGCTGGTTAGTGGATCTGAACCACTGGCCAAGGTGTCTTGGACGGCGTGAGCAACTGAGGCATAGCAACAGTCAGCGGTGCAGTCGGTTGCAGTTCAAGGGGCTCGAGAATGTCCTTTAAGATGGAAGTCGATGGATGCTTGTCGATGCACTCCCTGTTCTTGGTTGGGTTCCGAGACTCTCTGGCCCTCCCCACCGAGGAAGCTTGCTGCAGAGCCTAGCAGGGCACGCTGTGTGCTGGCTGGATACCGGTTCTGGAGCTGCTGGAGGGTCCTCTGGATTCAGTATCTCCCTCTGTTCCCTGGGAGATGTTTAGGGGAAGGATCATATTTATTGTATTTATTTATTTACTGTGAATTTGTTAGGTGCTTTTACCACAAGTAAAACATGTGTTTCAAAGCGCCCACAGGGCAGCAGGAAGGGAACATGGGAGAGACAATCAAATATAACATTGAAATATAGAGGCAGACCTACTAGGCCTTGTGAGCATTCAGAACGTGCAAGTGTAGAGAGAGAGAGGAATGGGGAAGTTGGGGCATACGTGCTATGTCCAACCAAGAAGGGAAATGCTTGGGAGTGAGCAGCTGTTAAGTGAATTGATGAGAGTTGTCAGCTTCCAAAAAATAAGTGCAGTGCAGGCCTGTGGTGGCTAAGGCCAGTGGGTGCCAAGGCAAGTGCTGGGAGCAGGATGAGACTCAGGGTGATTGGGTGTGGGAGGCTAGATCCTAGGGGGAGACATAAGGGCCCTGGTCACCAATCTCATCATTTGTGGGGATTAGCAGAGGAGGGAGGAAGGGAAGGGGGAGGTGAAAAGGACAGTCTTGAGGAGCTTCTGGAATCTGAGGAGATCCGGCTTAAGACAAACAGGAAGGGGACAGCTGTTCTGTAGGAGGGAGCCTGCTGAGGAATTAGATCAGCCACCAGCTCGCTGTTTGGACATCCTGGCCTTCATTCACTGGCGAAATCTGTAAGGCATACTGTACCTTCATCCAGGGTCCAAATGAGTTCTTCTAGCAAAGTCTTCACATGACCTCCCAAAAAGAAGGGCTCAACCCTCTTTAAAAGCCAAATGGGCCACAGTGATTGGTGTAAGCTAGGCCTACCTTAATGACCCAATCCTGGGTCCCCACCAACAATCACATGTGCGTGTGAGGTGATAACCAGATTGATTTGCAACGGAAAAGGTAAAGGGGTGAAAACATGTCATACTAAGTTCCACCCATCTTCCTGTCTGTTGTGGATCAGAGGGCCTCTCTAGTTAATGGAGCTCTATGCGGCTCCTAATTAAAGCACCAGGTCTCCCTTGAAACTGTGACGAGAACAGACTTTCTGTCTCCATCAATCCACATACTCGTACCTTCTGAATGGGCTCCGCCTGCAGGGGGTGCCTACTGTAAACACATAGTCCCAGACATGACAGGTCACTGCTCTTGATACTGAGAGGCGGGAGCTGGCTTCAGGTTGACACAGAGCATATCAAATATTGTTGGGGGTTTTCCTGTCTTTTGTTAGTCCTGCGACCAGGTCACCTGTGGGACTGTTTTAATTAACCCTGATTAGTATGCAAAGCTGCCACCAGTAGAACTAACAAAGGAAAGGGCACATCCATTTAGCCTTTGTATGTTAATTTGGCTGGCCATGGCAGGAGGAAGGTTTTGCCCTCACCCTTCTTGAGACACCTTGATGTATTCTTGGCTGTCATATTCCAACTTAATTTGACTGGGAGGATGGCGCCTGTATGCTATGTCCACCCAGAGTACACAGGTCTATGTGTATGTCATGTGGTCAGAATAGGAACATTTGTGTGGATTAGCCCCACACATTTTCCAGAGGTTAATCTACCATCATTCAATTTCATTTAAAATGTCCCACCATGTGGATGATTGAATTCCTCACACATGGGAAATGAAGATAAGCAACAGATGAGATTTTTTAATGTTTACATTTATTTATTTCATTTCTTGATAGTGCTCAGACCCAGAGGTTTCATAAAGCTAGTACATAACTTAATAGCAAAGTGATACAGTAAATTCAATACATGGTAGTTAGGAAAAGTCTCATACATATTTGTTGAACAGTACAGTTTTCCGTTTCTTTTTCTAAATACTATGTAGGATGGCTCATCTTTGATGTAGGGAGTAAGGGAATTCCAGAGCGTGGGAGCTATGACAGTGAAGCAAGCACCACCTGCTCTTTTTCTGATGTAACTAGGCGTGGCTAAGGCCATGGTTGTGGAGGAGTGCAGGCAGCGTGGTTTAGCACTTTTGGGGATGCGTTGGTTGCGGAATGTAGGTGCAGTGTTATGAATGCACCCGTGAGTAATTGATAGAATTTTAAACTGAATACAGGCATTGATGTTCAGCCAGTATGCCTCACGTCTTGCTTGTGAGATGTGTTTGCTTTGCGTCATTCCCCAAGCAGCCCGAAGGGCATTATTTTGGATAAGTTGAAGCTTGGTTATGTTTTTAGTAGAGGTACCAGAGTAAATGGTGTTACAATAAACCTGTTTGCTCTTGATGATGGTTCTGGCTAGTGTGAGGCAATTGTCCGAAGACAGGAACTTTCTGCTGAGGTTAATGAGCTTAGTGGTGTATGCTGATGAGGTGAGGGCCTTGACGTGTTTTTGCATGGATAGCTCAGAATGTAGGTATACATCCAGAGTTTTCACATGGCTAGAGACAGTGGTAATGTTTCCATCAATGCTGAAGGAGCCGAAGGCTGGGTCCAGATGTTTAAGCCGATTCAGGGAACCTAAAATGAGGTGATCTGTTTTATCATCATTCAGTTAGAGAACGTGGTCTGTTATCCAGGCTTCAATAATGCTATACACCCGATTAATATTGTCAGAATCTGTGGTGTGGTTTCCAGTAAATTTCAGTAGGACTTGGGAGTTATCAGCGAAGTTAGTATAGGGAATTTCCAGGTTGTCAATGTGGTCAAAAAGTGGCTTGGTGTACATGGTGTAGAGTGTAGGTAACAGGCACGAGCCTTGCAGTACCCCATAAGAGACGTGGATAGGGTCAGCTGTGTCAGAGCTAGCGAAAGTCCTGGAGGAGCTCTCAATGAGAAAGGAGTTGATCCAGCTGCCCGCTTCTCTGTAGAAGTTGAATTTAGAGGACAGGTGCCGAAAGAGGATGACGTGGTCAACAAGATAACAGGCTGCAGAAACCTCACGTGGGAGAAGGATGGCCATTTCTCTGTAATCACATATGCTGTCATTTTGAGGTCTGAGGAGGGAGAACTGTCTGTGTGTGTTTTTAGTTATGTACTCCCCCATTGACTGCCATGGGCAATGTAAGTCCCTATGGCCATTCGCACCCACTACTTGCCCCCCACTGCCAAAAAGACACACTCTGGGCTCACTTCGAGCCTAGCACTGTCATTTCTGGGCAGCCTTATACAAGATAATGGCTTAAGTACAACTATAACCCAGTTAAGCCTTCTTCTGACTTAAAGGGCCTCATTACAAGTGAGGCGGTAAGGGGTTAACGGTGCCGGTAAAGGTTCCGGCGCTGTTAACACCGTACTGCCTCATTACGAGGTCCCCTCGCGGGACCCGCTCTGGACGTATGGTCAGACCAGACGTCCTTTGTGGGTCCTGCGAGGGGACCAGCATGCTAACAATGGGCCCGTCATTAACAGGCCCGTTGTTAGCATGCTCCCCATTCCCATTGAGCCCTATGGGGGCTCAAAATGAAATGGGGATGGTCTGGATCTGGGTTCCCTGAATGGGGAACTACCGGGCCCTCCAAAGTCGGAATGTAGGTATACATCCAGAGTTTTCAGGGACCACGGACCGGGCCCGCGTTTGGAGGCAGCCATGCCTTTCTTAAGGGCATGGCTGCCTCCAAACTCGTAATGAGGCCCAAATTGTTTAACAAAATGTGCCTTTAGCCATTTGATTAATAAGCAGTATGTCTTTTCTTGCATATATTCCCTGCACCTATTTCCTGCTAAATCACAGATTAGAAAATCCAACAGTTTTGATTATTGAACAGGCATTAGCCAGGCACAGCCTTAAAATGCCCAGGCAGTAGTAACATTTGCCAGTTGTTGCATCTTATGGCCAAGTTGTGCCATACGGGAACATGCAGATGCCGTACCTACCTGCTTGTAATTCCGAGCCCTTCTTTCTACCCCAGCAGATAATGGAATAGACCACAGGGGAGCGGGGAGGTGATAGTAAGCTGTTAGCACTCACTCATTATAAGCTGCCCCCTAATTCTTAAGTGCATTTAAACGTCCATACTTCCTTGCAAAAAGAAGCATGGGCTCACCTATGCCAGATCACCCCATTTTGCATGCTTTCCTGCATGTCGGGGGGACCCCGTGAGTAAAAATGCGGCATATATGACCTGTACAGTGCTCTGTTGTTCCTGAGCTAGGGTTGTACTATAAAAATGTGCACAAATAATAATAATACTGCAGGACATGTACCCACACACCTTCAAGATCAGCATTTGGATTCCTGCAGAGAGACTGAATCCCTATTGATTTGTGACAATGTTATTTCAGCTGCAAAACAGCACGCCCTGCCCATAGGAATCAATAGGAATGATGGCGGCCATCTTGTGCACAGCGGCCGCCTTTACTAATCTTGCAGAAAAGTCTGTTGATGGGATAAGATTAGTGGCATAACCTTATTGGAAGACAATAACATGTGCCATAACCCTATATAGATTCCAGTCCCTATCTGGCTTCTTCCATACGAGGCCTGCAATGATCCAGCTCTTGAACATTAAGCCTTCCCTTATGGAAGCCGCGCAGGTGGGCTGGAGCGAGGTCCCCTCTACAGATAATCCGGAGGTCAGCCAGAAGTTACATAATTATTGCCCTGTATGGGAAGGGGAGCGTGGCCTGGGGTACTAGGACGTTAGGAGTTGCTTGTTCCTCTCTCATTTCTGCTTTACTATGATAATGATGTGTTATTTATATAGCTCCTTAATCCAAAGCGCTTTACAGAGCACATATTTACATACAATATCACCCAACCGAAATTGGTAATTATTTATCGACCTCGGAAGGATGAAAGGCAGAGTTGGCTTTGCCAGGATTCGAACCTGCGACCTACAGATCATGCTTAGATCATAACAGCAAGCGCTCAACCCGTTGAGCTATCTTACAGGCTTATTATCTGTCTATATCCTTCAACACATACACTATCGTGAACCAATAAATTACTCGCAATTACCAGACCTGGGAGATCAGGGAGAAAACAAAAACTGCCTCATTAGAGGGCTTGCCAGTATAAAGTGGTCCCTACACCATTCCAGTTAACAGGGACATTGGGGTATTTCCCTGTTATTAAAAGGTGTCAAATAAAAATTCTGCACATGCTAACAAGGTACATGTTCAAGTTGAGGCTGAGAGAACGTGGGGTGACTGCATAGAGGGAATGGGGAGACGGGCTGATAATAAAGGAAGTGGGGCTGGGGATGCCACTAGGGTTGTTAAGATGGAACTACTGGGAATGTACCTGGGAATGTACACGAGGAGGTTGACAGCTGGACACTGTTGTAGTTATGTATGCATTGTTTATTTATTTATTGTGCACTTGTTAGGCACTTATACAGTAAGTCACTTCTGTTTCAAAGCACCGACAGGGCAACAGGGAAGGAACATGGGATTGAAGCAATAAATACAGTGGAGGATAAAGGCGAACCTACTGTTCTGTGTGAGCATTCAGAACGTGCAAGTGTCGCGAGAAGAGGGGAAGTGGGAGAGGGGGTAGGTGCTGGAATGTCCAGGCTCGTAGTTGAGCAGCGGATGAGGTGCATAGTGTTATGCGACTTTGAGCCACATTGGGCAGATAGTTAACGCTGCAAGAGGCGCCACAAACAGTACTACAGCATCACTATCTATACCCCAAAATACCTATACATTGATCATCCATCTCCAGCAACAAATTCTCAGCTTTGGCACCAAGCCATGGACATACATGCCCCTCGGCACACAGGACACATATGACACCCATGTGTTCTAGTGCTTCTTCAAAATGTCCTCCATTCCCGCAGGCACCTTTTCAACCTCCTTCAGGACCTGCCGCAGCTGCTGCAAGAATCCTTCCAGGATTTCTGGATACTCGTTAGACGTCAAACCCTAGGTTTCAGGCATCGTGGATGCCTATAATATAAAGCAGCGGCAGAGGGTGAAAAGGGCAGGTGGGAGAAGTTCAGTTTCTAGACTGGGCATGATTAAACCACATGAACCTGGACATGTGACTCACCGGCATGAGCCGAACATCTCTTTACCAGCAGACATTGACTATCAATGTCGATAATAGAGCAGATCCGGAATAGAGGAACCGGGTACTCCTTCTCTTCTGTGCATCAAGCCCTGGCTTAGTTACTATTTTGAAAATGTAAGTACACATCTATATCTGGCCGCCAGTCTTATTCCAGCAGATTCTTCTCCTTGGTGTCAACCACCCCAACCACAACAGGATCAGAGAAGAGGGGTGAACTCTCCTGAAATGATAGAGGTACTCACCAATGCAAGCCCTTGTCTCCTGTGTCCTTGAGCTCAAACTACTTAGACCAGCACAGCCTTCCTTGTTGGCCTCATGGGTGTGGTGGAATTTAAAGTCCCATGTAGGAGGCCAGAGTGACACCTGGGTTGTGTTGTATTTTAGGCTCATACCCTCCTTCTACTGTGTCAATGACCCCCAGGGAAACCCAACAGCCCACCATCAATTTCTTGAATAAAATAACTTCATGGTAAGGCACGGCAATTATTGAGGTCGTCAGAGAAGAGAAAAAAGGGATGGAGGGGAGCGGCGCAGAGTCGATGCTAAACACAAATGGCAACTCAGTAGCTCAATGAAACGACTATAGGAGATGCAAAGAGTGGAGGCAAAGGAATGGCGCTCGGAGCCAGACGGTGCAATTCATGCTGGCTGCCCTGCATGCTCAGATATCCAATGTTTGAGTTTCTTTAACCAGTCACTTCCAAGTACCTCAAGGGCTGACAAGGAACCAAGCCCAGGTATTAGGCACAAATCTCCTTGTGACCTCTCAGACATACAGAAAGAACATGCATCACGCATCCTAGTTTTTAGATCCCACAAATTTGCTGCAGCACAGCACCACCACCCAGCCGCCTGGATCCGGGTCCTCTAGTCAGCCCCCACACACTTTCCACCATCAGGGATTTCTGTATATTTCTCTCTTTTGTTCCGTTTTGACTCTTTTTCGCTCAAGGTACTGATGTGCTTGAGCGGTGGAAACACACTCATACTCCTACCCAAAGACACTCATGAGAAGCAGAAGGTAAAGAGCAGGCGACCAGCTAGCAACATGGAGGCGACGAGTAGACAGCCAGCGACTACCTCAGGAGATAATCAGGCAGGCCTCAATCACAGGTCCAGTTACACCCCTGTGGAGGAGGAGGAGGCCAGACAAACATCACTGGGTCCTGTATGGGATTGTGTTCAGTTGTGCACACTCTGGCCATTTCCACCAAAGAGACTTGTGTCCTCAAACTCTTTCTATGTCTAATCCCCTGCCAGACAACTGATAGGATCCAAGCGGCCAGCAGCAGTCCAGTTTCCAAAGAATGCACCTTTAGATTCATATGTGTGAAATTACAGCCAGCATGACTCTTCGGTGGAAGAGCTCCCTGGGCCGGGAGGATAAGTCAGGGGCAACGCGACATCTTAGAAACAAGAAAACACAAAGCAACACAGGTTTGAAGAACCTGGTCTCCAGTAATTAATGCATTACACAAAATTCATTAATTTGAAATTAATGAATCCCAGAAAGCCAGGGAAGGTTGCTCACAATATGCACATTGATCCTTTGAATGAAGAAGGCGTCCCTGCATCCACACCACTGCATTCTAAAATGATTGCATCTTCTTAATGTTACTTTTCATAGAGACACTTTTTTGTGGGAGTGGAAGTGTACGACAAATTTAGTAAATGTCATTTGCATTTTTCCTTGAATGGATGTGAGAGTGTCGGTGTGTGGTGTGCATGCAGCACCGCGGATGTGGAAGAATGCTGCATGCCGATCTGCATCCTAGTCTTTTGTAAGAGGAAAGACCAGCTATTGATGGGATTATCTTCTAGACGATGAACTTGGGAATCGTCAAGAATCACAATGCGGCCATTGAAACTCACAACTGGTCATTGTGGGGTTATTGTGGCTTGGGGTGGTGCACGTAAAACCAAGGGAACCGAGTGTTTTCTTTAGCAATGTTTTGTTTGCTTTGCTAAATCTACTGACTTTGCACACAACAGAAAGATAGATACCCATAATTCCCTGCACACATTGTGTTTTTTTTTTTTTGGAAGAGGCTCTTAGCGAGGTCACTCGCAAGTAGACCACCACACACATGCATGTGCAATAATGGTGCAGTTTTACTCGGAACAGATTTTGAGGAAATTCTCAGGAATAGCCAATCAGTTACTGTGGTAGTGGTCACGCTGCTCTGATAGGACACCTCTCAATGATGAGTGTGAGGGTCAGAGTGGTCCTGTGGCCCACTCATTTTGACGCATAAACATGAGTTAGCCACTCCATTTTGCATATTTTGGGTGTGAAGCATGAGCAGTGCAATAGATTTGCGTTATGAAATACCCTCCATGACATCAAATGTAGGTAAGATTGTGAAGTCTTTCTTCACTTATGATGGAACCACTGCTGGAACCACTGCTGCATTCACTTCACCATGCATCCACTTTGCCACATTCGCCTCGTCATACCTTTACTGCTTCAGACTGTCACTTCTTCTGAAATTCACTTCATCATTGCAGGTGGAGTCCCCCAGGGCCCCTTTTTTTTCCTAACCCATATTCTTCCACCAAACTCCTCCTGGATCTCAACCCTAAACTTACAGGTAACCTTACCATACCCATTGCCACCATGACAATGTAAAGATGCAGTGGAAGTAAAGGTACGAAGAAGTAATTGCATGAAGTAAATGTCAGACGAAGTTTATGTTGAAGAGGTAAATGATGAAGAAGTGTTTTTGGAGAACATAGAAAGTGGGCATCTGACAGATTTCCCCAGACAAGTGGGCATCTCATCAGATGCATCCTTAAATGCCCACTTATTTGCATCTCTTTTGCACCACTATTTGCACACCTTTACACACTGAGCATTATTTTGTGTTTTCTTTGTGAATTTGCCATCTCCAACAAGAGGCCCCATGGTGTAGGTGCATCTTTGCAGCATGGAGCATCTCGGTGAGAATCTGACCATCGAAATGGAAGTCGAAGGCCCAAGGAGAAACTGACCAAGAAAATCCTAAGAGAAATATTAAAATAGACCATACATATCAGAGTGTTAGATGAAATATTTAACCCTGGGAGGGGATATTAAAGGTCCAAGAGACATTGTAGAGGGGAATCTGAATTGACATTTTAAACACTAGCAGTGGAGGACCAAGGTCACGAGAGACAGTGACCAAGTGAGTTCCCGAAGAAGCATTCTACATTGGGACCAGAATTAGATGGAGACAGTAGGAGCATTTACGTTTGCCAATGTCTCTTTCAGGATTGCTTGGTTCTATGTCATAATGATGGCAGTGAAATTCATCAATGCATACAACGTTTTCAAGGATGCCTCTTCCACACGGGGGGTAAGGAGGCTTACCATCATAGGTGCCTGCTGCTTTACTGGAACATCTGGGTAAGAAAGAGTCAATTTTGTAAACTATACCCTCTTTGGGTAAAGGATGTGAGTATCTATCTTTAGTCCCCTTCATTTCAATCTAAAATTAAGAAATTCTGATATCCCACACGGTCAGCAGTTTGGCAAGAGCTGAGGTTTTTAATACGCGTAATATCACACCGCAGTGGTTCCATGAAATCAAGACTGGCCCTAACAGTGTGATGGATGCTCTCCTCCATCACGCCTCGGTTGAAACGTGCCCTTCAGAGTCCCGAGAATCAGCTTTAACACCCTCCTGCAGGCTTGGACTGGCCTATAGAGCGATAGGGCAATGTCCAAGCCCAAAACACAAAATGCTAGTCTGGGCCAGTTTTTCATTGGTGTCCGATACAATTTAATGCCCCAGTCCGGCCCTGCCCTCCTCTACAGGCACAGTAGGTTTTGCAGGGGCTGCGGGAGCTAAAAGGGAAGGTTCCCATGTCTTCCTAACCTAGACACCTGTTCTTAGGTTGTTCTATCCTGGTGTGTGAGAAGAGTAAGGGGAGGGCACGCATTCATGTCCCTTATTCTTGGCTTGAGAGACAGATCCTGTTGTGTGGTCCCTACCTCCCTGGAGATCTAGGGGCAACCCGTTTCATGGTGTATTCACTCCCAGAAGGAAGAATCATCAAATATCATTCTCTCACAATGTAATCAGGCAGAGCAACACATTACTTAAAAGAGTGCCTTACCTGATGCAGAGCAACACATTACTAAGGAGTGCCTTACCTGATACAGAACAACACATTACTTAAAGGAGTGCCTTGCCTGATGCAGAGTAACGCATTACTAATGAGTGCCTTACCTGATACAGAGCAACACATTACTTAAAGGAGTGCCTTGCCTGATGCAGAGCAACACATTACTAAGGAGTGCCTTACCTGATGCAGAGCAACACATTACTAAGGAGTGCCTTACCTGATACAGAACAACACATTACTTAAAGGAGTGCCTTGCCTGATGCAGAGTAACGCATTACTAATGAGTGCCTTACCTGATACAGAGCAACACATTACTTAAAGGAGTGCCTTGCCTGATGCAGAGTAACTCATTACTTAAAAGAGTGCCTTACCTGATGCAGAGCAACACATTACTAAGAAGTGCCTTACCTGATACAGAGCAACACATTACTTAAAGGAGTGCCTTGCCTGATGCAGAGTAACTCATTACTAAGGAGTGCCTTACCTGATACAGAACAACACATTACTTAAAGGAGTGCCTTGCCTGATGCAGAGTAACGCATTACTAAGGAGTGCCTTGCCTGATGCAGAACAACACATTACTTAAAGGAGTGCCTTGCCTGATGCAGAGTAACGCATTACTAAGGAGTGCCTTACCTGATACAGAGCAACACATTACTTAAAGGAGTGCCTTGCCTGATGCAGAGTAACTCATTACTTAAAAGAGTGCCTTACCTGATGCAGAGCAACACCTTACTAAGGAGTGCCTTACCTGATACAGAGCAACACATTACTAAGGAGTGCCTTACCTGATACAGAACAACACATTACTTAAAGGAGTGCCTTGCCTGATGCAGAGTAACGCATTACTTAAAAGAGTGCCTTACCTGATGCAGAGCAACACATTACTAAGGAGTGCCTTACCTGTTACAGAGCAACACATTACTTAAAGGAGTGCCTTGCCTGATGCAGAGTAACTCATTACTTAAAAGAGTGCCTTAACTGATGCAGAGCAACACATTACTTAAGAGTGCCTTACCTGATGAAGAGCAACACATTACTAAGGAGTGCCTTACCTGATACAGAACAACACATTACTTAAAGGAGTGCCTTGCCTGATGCAGAGTAACGCATTACTAAGGAGTGCCTTACCTGATACAGAGCAACACATTACTTAAAGGAGTGCCTTGCCTGATGCAGAGTAACTCATTACTTAAAAGAGTGCCTTACCTGATGCAGAGCAACACCTTACTAAGGAGTGCCTTACCTGATACAGAGCAACACATTACTTAAAGGAGTGCCTTGCCTGATGCAGAGCAACACATTACTAAGGAGTGCCTTACCTGATACAGAGCAACACATTACTTAAAGGAGTGCCTTGCCTGATGCAGAGTAACGCATTACTTAAAAGAGTGCCTTACCTGATGCAGAGCAACACATTACTAAGGAGTGCCTTACCTGATACAGAGCAACACAATACTTAAAGGAGTGCCTTGCCTGATGCAGAGTAACGCATTACATAAAAGAGTTCCTTACCTGATGCAGAGCAACACATTACTAAGGAGTGCCTTACCTGATACAGAACAACACATTACTTAAAGGAGTGCCTTGCCTGATGCAGAGTAACGCATTAGTTAAAAGAGTGCCTTACCTGATGCAGAGCAACACATTACTAAGGAGTGCCTTACCTGATACAGAGCAACACATTACTTAAGGGAGTGCCTTGCCTGATGCAGAGTAACTCATTACTTAAAAGAGTGCCTTAACTGATGCAGAGCAACACATTACTTAAGAGTGCCTTTCCTGATGAAGAGCAACACATTACTTAAAAGAGTGCCTTACCTGATGCAGAGCAACACATCACTTGCGAGTGCCTTCCCTGATGCAGAGCAACACATTACTTAAGAGTGCCTTACCTGATGCAGAGCAAAACATTACTTAAAAGAGTGCCTTACCTGATGCAGAGCCACACATTACTTAAAAGACTGACTTACCTAATGCAGAGCAACACATTACTTAAGAGTGCCTTACCTGATGCAGAGCAAAACATTACTTAAAAGAGTGCCTTACCTGATGCAGAGCAACACATCACTTGCGAGTGCCTTCCCTGATGCAGAGCAACACATTACTTAAGAGTGCCTTACCTGATGCAGAGCAACACATCACTTGCGAGTGCCTTCCCTGATGCAGAGCAACACATTACTTAAGAGTGCCTTACCTGATGCAGAGCAACACATTACTTAAAAGAGTGCCTTACCTGATGCGGAGCAATGCATTACTTAAAAGAGCGCCTTACCTGATGCAGAGCAACACATTACTTAGGAGTGCCTTACCTGTTGCAGAGCATCACATTACTTAAAAGAGTGCCTTACCTGATGCAGAGCAATGCATGACTTAAAATAGTGCCTTACCTGATGCAGAGCAACACATTACTTAAAAGAGTGCCTTACCTGATGCAGAGCAACACATTACTTAAAAGAGTGCCTTCCCTGATGTAGAGCAACACATTACTTAATAGAGTGCCTTACCTGATGCAGAGCAACACATTACTTAACAGAGTGCTTTACCTGATGCAGAGCAACACATTACTTAACAGAGAGCTATACCTGATGCAGAGCAACACATTACTTAACAGAGTGCTTTACCTGATGCAGAGCAACACATTACTTAACAGAGAGCTATACCTGATGCAGAGCAACACATTACTTAACAGAGTGCTTTACCTGATGCAGAGCAACACATTACTTAACAGAGAGCTATACCTGATGCAGAGCAACACATTACTTAACAGAGTGCTTTACCTGATGCAGAGCAACACATTACTTAACAGAGTGCTTTACCTGATGCAGAGCAACACATTACTTAGAATAGCGAGTTACCTGAAGCAGAGAAACACATTACTTGAACGAGTGCATTAACTGATGCAGACCAGTACTTACTTATGAGTGCCTTGCCTGATGCAGAGCAACAGATTACTTAAAAGAGTGCCTTACCTGATGCAGAGCAATGCCTTACTTAATAGAGTGCCTTACCTGATGCAGAGCAACACATGACTTAACAGAGTGCCTTACCTGATGCAGAGCAACACAATACTTAACAGAGAGCTATACCTGATGCAGAGCAACACATTACTTAACAGAGTGCTTTACCTGATGCAGAGCAACACATTACTTAACAGAGTGCTTTACCTGATGCAGAGCAACACATTACTTAGAATAGCGAGTTACCTGAAGCAGAGAAACACATTACTTGAACGAGTGCATTAACTGATGCAGACCAGTACTTACTTATGAGTGCCTTGCCTGATGCAGAGCAACAGATTACTTAAAAGAGTGCCTTACCTGATGCAGAGCAATGCCTTACTTAATAGAGTGCCTTACCTGATGCAGAGCAACACATGACTTAACAGAGTGCCTTACCTGATGCAGAGCAACACAATACTTAACAGAGTGCTATACCTGATGCAGAGCAACACATTACTTAACAGAGTGCTTTACCTGATGCAGAGCAACACATTACTTAACAGAGAGCTATACCTGATGCAGAGCAACACATTACTTAACAGAGAGCTATACCTGATGCAGAGCAACACATTACTTAACAGAGAGCTATACCTGATGCAGAGCAACACATTACTTAACAGAGTGCTTTACCTGATGCAGAGCAACACATTACTTAACAGAGTGCTTTACCTGATGCAGAGCAACACAATACTTAGAATAGCGAGTTACCTGAAGCAGAGAAACACATTACTTGAACGAGTGCATTAACTGATGCAGACCAGTACTTACTTATGAGTGCCTTGCCTGATGCAGAGCAACAGATTACTTAAAAGAGTGCCTTGCCTGATGCAGAGCAACAGATTACTTAAAAGAGTGCCTTACCTGATGCAGAGCAACACATGACTTAACAGAGTGCCTTACCTGATGCAGAGCAACACAATACTTAACAGAGAGCTATACCTGATGCAGAGCAACACATTACTTAACAGAGAGCTATACCTGATGCAGAGCAACACATTACTTAACAGAGTGCTTTACCTGATGCAGAGCAACACATTACTTAACAGAGTGCTTTACCTGATGCAGAGCAACACAATACTTAGAATAGCGAGTTACCTGAAGCAGAGAAACACATTACTTGAACGAGTGCATTAACTGATGCAGACCAGTACTTACTTATGAGTGCCTTGCCTGATGCAGAGCAACAGATTACTTAACAGAGTGCCTTACCTGATCTGCTGCTGAGCGGATAGCTCACAGCACGTTGCAGGTTTCCATCCTTGGGAGGCCTGGCTTAGGCCTTCTTTCTTTAATGGTTTGTAAAAATGAGTACAATTAAATTGAGTAATAAGAGCCTGAGATATAGCGCTTAGAAGTGAGAGGAAACAGAACAAATCAATATATACAACACTATTATTATTATCATTAGTATTATTATTTTAGTATTGTTATTATATGTTGTAGCACAAGGCAGTAGAATGATTGGTTTGCACAGAACACATAGGACTGTCACAAGAGAATCGGGTTTCCAGATATGGAAAAGTCCTACACGCTTGCATGGGGTAAAACAGCGGAATGCCATTGAGGGTCTTCAGAATTGTGTCCCACCTGCCCAAACTTCAAGACCACTAGAGTAGCTCCTTTGAGGTGTCTGTAATTGGCAGTGTAACCTGCATGCAAGAAGTAAAAAAGAGAAGGGGTACATAAGCGAGACAGAGAAGAAAACAGGTTGACAATATCTCTCCTGGGTGGGGGTCTTTGTTTTGATTTATTTGATAATAAGACACACCATCTTTGGAGTGGGTTCCCTCATTGATTAAGGACTATGGCCAGAAAGTAATGACAATCATTGGCCGAAGTCTCTCAAATTATTCAGAAATGTGGGTGCGGCTTTCCTAAGAGGTTGATGGCTGCGAGCGGCTTCCATCTTGAGCAGATTTTGTGATGTTGCGGACAAAGCATGTGTGCAGAGAAAATACAGTCCTCAGCATGGTGTTCCCAAATCTGAATTTAAGGATATATTAATCTATCAACGGCCATTTATTTTTGACCTTGACAAAGCACAATGAGCGTTTGAAATATTACGTGTGAGCTTCAGCAGGTGCCACCAATAGACACTGTTTGGTTGATTCTGGGTAAAGTGCAATGTTGATACATATTAGTACCCGGCCAGGGGTGGGCGGTTTGGCAGCCTCTCAGCCAATGAGGAGGCTCGGAACAGGGGCGTTACCAGCTGTAATCTCTCCCCGCTCAGAGCAGCCTCACGGCTGGAGGCTGCCATCTTCCCCTGCCGGGGAATGAGGTAAGTGGTGTCCCACTTCCCTCTCTCCTCTCTCTTCTCTCCTCGCCATTCACAGAATTCCCTCACCGCCCCCATCCCCACTTACCTTCATTGAAGTCCATTTCAGGAGTGGATGCTTAGGGAACACTTCTGTCCCCAGCGCGTCCGCTCTTGATCTTTGACAGGCCATAATGGAAAGAAGAAGGCACTACACTTAGTCCCTTTTTTCTTTCCATTGTGGCCATTTTTTTTTATTTACTTTTTTTAATGGGCGCCATGGAAAGAGAGACTGGACTACATATAGTCCCTCTTCCGGTTCCATGGTGGCCAATTTTTCGGTTTACTTTTTTCTATTTATTTCAGTGGCCTTATAGAAAGGGAAAATGGTCTTTGTTTCCCCTTCCCCGGCGGCCATTTTTGTTACATTTGTTTTTCTGCTCCGAAACGCCATATCATTTCGGACCTGTAACTTGGGCTCTTGCCTGTAACTATGGGCTCCAGGGCATTACCTGATGTGGTAATGCCCCCCTGCTGGGGGCCTATTGCTTAAGTAGATAGGTCAAAGCAGAAACCATGTGTTTATTTGACGTTTGTATATTCAGGTCTTAATTTTCATGGTTGTAAGCACAAGATGAATGGCTTAACAAGGGCCAGCAGAGACTGGGGAGTTGGAGTCTTTCTGATAGAGCTGCTCCTTCCTAAACCTCAGATGATCCACAGAACCGTCACAGTTTTGACTGGAGTCGGCCACTTGCCAAGTGCTGGAGGTCAAAGACCGTCATGGCAGAGGCGAGCAGGGCCTTTGCGGAGGACCATGGTATTGGTCTTGCGGGATTTCATGTGAGCCAGTTACCGGGCATCCAGTAGTTGGGTCTGTACCAAGCAGTAGCCTTGAGGCAAAGCAGCAGGTGGAATAGCACCCTCCTCAGTGCTGACTTTGTTGCCTGCTCAAGAGGTTTGCCGCTGGATGGGAGCTTTTTGGTGGGTCTGTATTTCGAGAGTTCAGAATGGTACATGCCTTTTTGTAACTCAGCAACGAACAACAGCTGCCTCCTTTCAGGCAGCAGGGTTAATGTCAGAGGGGAAAGAGAGGCTACCAATGTCCAGGAGGTGATGAGAGGTAAGAGTCCAGAGCATGTTGAAGATGCTCAGTGGAGAAAATGTCGAATGGCGACTTTTGAAGTCTTGCATATAGGCCAGAAAGCTTCAAATGAATTGCTTAACATAGGAGCGAAGCATCACAGGTCTGGTGAGTGGGGTGTGGGAAGAAGGCCGGAAATACTGCAGTCATCTTCCGGGCAGGAGAGAGCAGTGTGCCAGAGCTATTAAGCTGGATGAGCAAGATCTCGGCGTGAAAGCAAAGTGCCAGATCGAACACAGCATTGTAGGGTAGCCCCGAAGCTGGTGCCACAGTAGGAAGGCTTCAGCAAGGACTTCCAAGACTTTCCGTTGGGGATTCTTGACTTCACCCTTACAACCATGCAGGAAAAATAAATACCACACATTAAAACAAATCGTGAAATAACATCCATGCAAAACAAAGGAAACAGAAGTGCAGAACGCAGCTATCAACATTGTGTTATCGTCTAAAGAAGTAACAAAAACAAACAAGGCCAACAAGGCTTAATAAAGCAATAAGACACATGTTATAAAGCAGAACTCACAACTTCGGATTTGCAAAAGTGTAAGAAACATAAACCGCTGCCTGGTGTGTAGCAGACTTCATGCTATGCCAACCTAGACTGAGTCAAGAAAGAAGGAACAGCTCAAAGAAGTGGACAGACCTAAAAGTGAGACGCATTGCACATCTCCGCTTGTTATTGGGGACCTAATGGTAAATTGTAAAGGATTACAAAATATCTCCTAACATCTTAATGTAACAATATATTGTTTACACTGAGTTGTTTAAGACATAGCTTTAGGGTGCTGCTAGTTCCGTGCAACCCCCATATTTAACAAGTCAGTTTATAATCGATAGTTCCCACTAAACAAACTAATAATAATACAGAAACGCATTTTTAAAATGGATGGAGTCAGGCTAGTTACTTTTGTTTTGCTTTCCGTATTACTTTCTTTATTATAATTGCCCATTTTACTATTAATGTAACATTCGTTGATTACCTTTTCAATTTCTTCTCCTCCATTTCATTTTGGGATGTTTCATTAGGTATTTTCTCATAGAACGGATCCTTGTCTTTGAAGACTCGATTGGAGTTCTTTGTCGTATTGACAAGGCGGCTTTCTCTCCTGTCTCCTCTCTTGCGGCTTTAGAGCATGGGGTGAAAGCATGCAGATGGCAGCAAGGGAAGTGAGCATACAACTGTTTGATGTTGATCCCTATTGCTAAATTCTGCACAGCACATACGGTTCCCTTTTCCTCTAAATTAACATTTTGGCACCCCGTGTCTCAATACAACACTGAGCGCTTGACCTTGGGGCCAGGGTTGAGGAGTCATACATATATTAAATAGTAGAGTCTTTACACCTCTCTTCCTGCCTGGTCTTGGCACCTTCGGAGAAGTATATCCATCAGGGAGCAGGACAGCCATAGACTGACCTATCCCGCATGCTATCGTTGACTCTCTAATGAACACCTGGTGGAGGAAACCCAATACTGGTGTCTCACACACCGAAGTGACAAGATATGCTTCAAATCCAGAATCGTTCATTGACTATAACAGACATTGCCTATCAACCAAACCCAAACTCTGTAGGAGAAACTTCTGCCATGTCCTTTGTGTCTTCTGTGCTTTCGTACTGGTTACTATCCAGGATCCCTTGCTGCTAAGCACTTAAGATGTTTTTCAATGGTCTTTCAATGTAAGATTATGGCATACCACCTACTTGCCAGCTACTTGTGCTAAACCTTGGATCCTTCTGAGATGGCTATGCATAGCACAATGATCCCGCGCCATCAAGCTCAACCATCTCCTCTCGTATTGCTGTAGAAGCACTCCCACACACTCATCATCATTCCATGTGGGGCACCGCCCCATTGACACTTGTACCTGATCTCACATTTCCCTCTAAGCAATGTCAATTTACCCCCATAGGCCAAGTGATTTTGCCCTATTGAGGATCCCTCAAGAGTCTGTTCTGACTCTGTCAAAATGGCGTCCACAGTACAAATGAACTACAACCATGGCCGACAACTGCCGTCACATGCACACTGATTGTCTTTCACCACACGCCACGTGCAATAGTCTTGTGTAGTTTGCAAGAAGCCTTGGTTCAGCACTAGGAAGGATAGCATATTCCACTTCCTCTTTGCTTTAACATAGTTCTTCCTTGAGAATACTCCTTGAGTTCGCACCTCCAGTCACTCCACCTGGTTCTACTGCACCAGCTCCTCAATGCTTCTGCTGACATCCAGGTTTCTTCTGTGTCCCGCCGCAGCTTGCATTTACGTTTTCCCTATGTTGCCTCAGCAGCTTTGAAGGGATGCCCTCGATAGCCACAGTCCTTGGTCTGCATCCGGGACAGCTGTAGGCGCTGGTACACACCAGGTGCCAGCACCCTGTTCAATTTCTTCGCATCTGCGATGTGCAGGCATCTTAGGTGAGGGAACCATTGGGTGAGCGAAGTGCTTCCGGAATATGGGATTATCCTAGATTGACCGAACATCCCAGAGAACAGTGCTATGGGATCACCTGACCTTTGCTTTGATACTGAAGGTGCTTATCACACACTTGGCCACACGACCCTGCCGGAAGTGTCTCCTTGGTCATGGAAAAGCATCCACAGCAAGTTCAACTGGCTTCCTACTATGAATATGAGTGTTCCCTGATCGGATACAAATTTCCCCAACGACCCCTCTCCAGGGCTCAAGTCGAGGGTACACGCGGGGGGATTGCATCCACCCACTTTTTTCAGAGGGTGGACTCAGTCCCCCCAGCTAAAATGAGAAACATTGAATGTGCTCTTTGAATTGATGAATTAAACCATCCTCGGCAGTTGTCAGGTTTGCAGGCGGGACACTTCACCACTAAACTATAAAACCTGATGAAAAATAACAAACACCTCAAGGTGAAATATCCCATTACGGTACTGCAAGTTTCAGGTAAACCTTTTTTATTGGTTCTTGGAGTTTAACACAGGCACATATTTTAAAGTTTTCAAAAACACTATTAGAATAAAATATCCTCTCTTGGTTTTGTGTGTGTGTTGATTTTATAAAAGGCAAATGCCGTCCTGCGCAATTTGCATGGTTATCCAAAGCCAATTTAATGAAATGTGCATATTTCACCTTGACATTCTATTCTCTGACGATGGCACATCCCATTGCGTTTGTTGATGAGTACCCCCCAATTTAATTTTGACTTGACCCCTGCCCCTCTCACATGACACCTTCTCCAGCCATGCAGTAAAGTCACCCATTGAAATCAAAAAGCACACGCCATAGTCAATAGAGTCCCTTAGGAATAACTGGTGAATGGCAAATGGACCTGGAAAACAAAGCTGGCAGATAATTCCTGTATGGGGCATCGCAATACGTCATAGTTTAATGTTGTGCAGGTGAGCACGTGCAGGTAATGCAGTGCAGCTGGGTCCTTTCTTCCTGTGGGCACTGTAAGAATGCAGGAAACATGTCAAGACATGTCAAAACATGTCAGCTGTGCTAGACAACCTCCACTGACTGTTTTGCTCATGTTTTACTTAGTTGTAAAATACCTGTAAAGAGGTGCAAAGAAAGACCAGATAAGTCACGTCCTGATTGGCCCATGCATGTGTATTTATACCATGTACATGTAGATGTAAGACAGGCATAATTACTGTTCTCCTCCCTCCCACCTTTTGATGAAGTGACAGCAAGAGTACAGCCTACTGCTTCCAATTGCTGATGTGAAACCTCAACTACTCTCAGCTAGTTGAGGCGCACGGTGGCCAGGCGTTGCTACGGGCAGCTTGGGCGTCTGCCGAGGACGCAACTACAGAGAGGGTTCCGAAGCTGCCAATCATTCTGCCCTCCCATTTATTTTTTGATATCTTTAAACATTGGCCATCCCTTACGCTGGGCTCTCCAACTGGGCATTCTCACCTTATGATCATTGAACTGAGTGGTGGGAGCGTGTGAAATGACCACCACCGGTGAATGGAAACTGGCAAAATTCACCACCAATTTTGTTTCCCTGATCCACCATATTTGTTGTCGATTTCTTTTAGCTCAGACATTTTGTTTCCTGCCCCGAAATTTCATATTTTGGGGGGACCATACACACTTCAAGAAACACTCAAACATGGAGACAGATCACTGGGTGTTCCGGGGTACTGGCATCTGGACTGCTTGCAAACCTGACTGGAACGCATTATCCAATCACTATTGACTACAGAAAGCAGATCTCTTAAACTAGGCCTTCAGCTGACAGTCGAGACTGCCGGATCGCTAGAAGGCCTGCAAGTCAGAGAACTGTGGCTGAGCCGAACAGACTTCCCACTGACCCCTGGATGTTCCAAGGAACCAATGAAGCCTTCTGGATAGGGCACCTCCTCCTCTTACAACAGGCTACACTTAAGATTTTCCTACTTCCCCCTCTGCCTTTTACTTGTACCCTCCATGCTTCTTTCCTTTCTAGTTCCCCTTAGCGACAAAAGGTGAAATGTAGCGCAATACAAAACGTCACTAAATTGTGTAAGACATAGAGGCAGCGTCTTCACCTGGATATGACCCTCTAACCTTCAAGTTTCTTGAAGATGTCACAGGAAACCACTGAGCTCTCGCACTATCAACTTAACGTACGCCCTACTGTAACGTGGACAGCCTTCAACCTCATAATTAACATCACTCTCTTTTCCACCAGTCTCTCTTCCCTCCCTTTCCGTCCCTTTCACCTTTCTCATGCTTGTTGCATTTCTTATTGCAACTATGAAGTATTGTGTGGAGCGGTTTGTTTATGTGAATCTCTTCCCTAATCCCAAACTTCCATCTGGCCTTCAGGTCCTTCTTAGAACTGGCTTTTATCCCGCTTTGCCTGCATCTTCCAGAGAGTTTTAGTTTCCCTGATTGGTTAGGGAAGACCAGCAAATCACCATAATTGGGCCGCATTATGGGCTTGCCGGTGTGGGAAAATTGCTTTTAAATCCGGCATCAGCACTTTCCCCCGCACAGGCAAAACCCAGGTTTTCTGGTCGAGGGTCACTGATTTACCTCCAGCCAAGAGATGGAGGTAAATCAGGCTCCCACTGGCAAATAGATGCCGGAATTACCAGCAACAGTATCACCGGTGCGTTAATTCCGGCTATCCCCTCCATGGAGTCCTACGAGATTCCATGGAATGGGGATTTAGTATAGTTTGAAAAAGAAAAGAAGACACTTTGAATGTTTTTTAGATCAATGTTTGTTTGTACCTATGAATATGAAATCTGATATTTTATTGTATAAAAGATAATTTTATATTGTAGTATTGTATTGCATTTTAATGTTTTTGATACTTAATACGTGTTTATGATTGAATTCATGATTGTAAATGTTCTGTTATGGACTATGCACAATTAAATTAAATTGATTAATCAGGATTTACCACCTTTTCTGCCACCTATAATACTGGGATATCAAGCGGTCTAAGTGTAGGGCTGTTTGCCGGTATCCCATCAGAATTACTATCATGATACGGGCAAACATTTAATGAAGCCCATATTGGCTTTGCAGATTGACAAACTTCATGCAAATGTCCACGCAAGCTATGTGCCTGAACCCAACTCTACATGGGTACATTTGCACGTAGCACTAGGGCAATGCATCTTTGCACCAGAGTAAAGGACTGGGTCTACGGCAAATATTGCTCCCATGCACTCATGCATTCAGCGCATACATTAGCACACGGGCATTGCCTTGCTTTTGTGCAAATAATTGCACTTCCACTGTTGCAAAGTTTCTGTAACACCACCCATGATGTCCGTTTGCGTTTTCACTTCATTTATTTTGATATTATTCTATTTTATTCAAGGCAATGGGGGCCTACGGTTTTGGCCAATTCAAGCCAATCAAATCACAGACGAGGTCAATCGAAGCTCTAAGGGGTCAATGTGTGTCCCCTTTAAGGGGCAAATATAATGAGGGATGCGTGCTAACTTAATTGCTTGGCCAATGGTCACCGTAAAGCCCAACAGTGTTGAGATTAAAATCCCGCACCCCTTTTTCCTCAGAAACATTCGAGTGGTGCAATTAAGTTGTCTGTTGATTAATCATGTTTTCTATATTTCCAACAAACCCTCTGTCTCTTCTTTTCAACATTGAAACACAGATGTCTTCATTTTCTGCTGCTGATGCTGCGTTTGCGTCCCCGAAATGCCATTGCTTTGGGGACTGCGCCGACAGCCACGCTGCGCGTTTTGCTTCCATTATTACTGTGTGTCGGTTCTGCTGCTTTGACACTAAGCACAACTTTCTGAGTGCCAATTAACTCTGAAATTGTGTTTGCCAAGGATGCGAGTCCTTGCATTCGACCGACAAGGCTAATAATTACGCAGAAATGGGAGTACGGGAGGTCGCCCGGGTCTTCTCCTCGTATGTCTCTGCAGCTATGCCAGAGTAAACACAGTGCTGTGTGTTGTGCAGGGGCGCGTATGCACAACCGAGCTTTACAAGAAGGCCAACACGCGGTAGCAGGTGCTTGGGGGCGTCGCAGGAGCTCTTGACCTGCTTCAAGTCACCCACTAAGCGGCCATTTCAGTGCCTTGCAGGAAAGAAGGCGATATGAGTGGCTCGCATTCTCAACCTATGACGAATGTGTTATTCGCTTGCAAGATTTCCCTGCCTGCCATATGGTGTGCGTAAGGCTTCAATGGATGCACCCTACACAACTTTACCTGTTCCCTAATGAGAAAAGCCTTTCCCGAAACCCACAAGAACCAATGTCTATGGTGTTGGAGGGACGTTTCACAAGAGGTCGGTGTCCATAATAGTACTGTTAGGTTGGGGCAGTGGCAATTGAAGGATGGTGCTAAGATTTCTATGTTCAAGGCAAAATAGTATTTTACCACCCCCAAGCCAGTAAACTTCACCACAAATGTTGAATGTAGCAACCGTGAAGGGATAACGCCCATGGCATATGTATTCACTCACTTTAACTCTCTTCTACTTAACCAATCACTCTCTTCTGTCCACTCTCTGCGCAATCATTCAAATGGAAAAACCCTTGATCATATTCTCATCTCTACTCTGCCTCTAATATCTCCACCGCTCCTTCTCCCTCTATTGCCGTTGTCTCAATCTCAACTCCTGCTTTTTCCTCACTCTCTCGATCTACTACAACTATTACTAAGCACAGGTTTACCTCCTCCAAACTCCCTGACTACCTCGCTGACTTACACTACTCTCTCTCCTCCTACCTTGAACTCACCTTTCCATCCATTGTAGAAGTCTGTGCTAACTTTAGCACTGTCCTTTATGCTCCCTTCTCCTCTCACTACACTCTTACCACACTCTCTCCTAAATTCTCCCCTTCACTGCCTGGGATTACTGAATTACACCTCTCATCCACACCCTGAGAAATACAAAGCGGAAAAACCTCACACTTGGCAAAAGTCATGACAATCCTCAAATCTCCAACTCTATCTCAATGCTCTTCAAAACTATTATATATATAAAACTATTCCTGTACTCTCAACGCTGCCAAATGTAACTTCAAACTCTTTCTCGTTTGTCTCAAGCCTCCCAACCTAGGCACCTCCAAAAATCTCTCAATTCTCTCACCTCCTAAACCCATTTCCATCTCCTTTAATCTTTCTGCAAATAATCGTGCTCTCTACTTTGCTTCCAAAATGTCAACAATTTGCAGTACCCTCACTTTTTACATGCTATTCCCCCCTCTTGCTCACATTTCTTCACCACTCCTACCCACCTTGCCCACTACTATGTCTTCCTTTGCTCCACAAACCCAGGTGAGATTGTTGCCCTACTCCTCAGGGTTAACCCTTCCTGTGCCCCCACTCAATCACCATTAAGCACATTGCTGAAGCACATAGCTCCCAGTGTTGCTCCACATCTTACTTTCCTCTCCAATTCCTCTCTTAACAATGACACTTTTCCATCATTGTATAAAACAGCTACTCTCACCCCTCTCCTTAAGAAACCTGGTCTATAACTTGCCTGTCCTGCCAACTTGCACCCTTTCTCTATTCTACTACACTATTACAAAATGCTACAGTGAGTAATCTTCAATCGACTCACTGAGTTCCTTGATACAACCGCCGGAATCCTCTTCAATCTGGCTTCTGACCTCTGCATTTTACAGACTGCTCTCCTCAGTGCCAACAACTTCATCTCTTCTACTCGGCAGGTAAACCGTTCATCAATTCTTATTCTCATTCTTCTCGACCTCTCTGCTGCTTTGATAATGTCAATCATTCTCACCTTTTCTCTCCTTAGTATCAGAGATAAGGCCCTCGCTTGGTTTGCTTCATACCTTGACGCCGGACACTTTCAGGTGTCCTGGAACAGTCTTACCTCCCTAATCACACCCTAATCACACCTCTTACTGTTGGAGCTACCCAAGGGTCTGTCCTTGGTCCACTTTTCTACATTCTTTATACTTCTGATATTGGCACCCTGATATCCTAGTACAGCTTCTCCTATCAACTCTTTGCTGATGACACTCAGATCTTCTTCTCCTTTCACTGCTTATCCAAGGGGTGGGTGTCAAAAATGTCAAACATCGACTGTGATTCACTCGCTCATTATGATATGATATGATAGGTTATTTATAACACTCTTAATACCAAGAGGTTTCTAAGCACGTACCCGGGGATCGAATCTGTGGTGCTCTGTGTCGTCTTGCTACCAAGTCAAGCACGTTTCCCCTGTGCTATCCTCCCAATCCTCAACTCCACTGAGACAGACGTTCTCAACTTTCCAGTCAAAAAGGCTATCTCCCCCTCTTCTACTCTTCTCACCTGACTAAATTGCTTTCACTTGTAAACTTCTGTCATTATCGACCTATCACAAAACTTCTCACTCTTCATTTCCAAATCTGCCACAGCAGCCAGACTCAACCTGATCAATATCTGGAACATGTGTCATCTTCTTCCTTTCAATACTGCTAAACAGCTACACGCCTTAGTCCTTTCTAGATCTGACTAATGTGGCAGTCTCCTTTATGGCCTTCCGAACTATACATTTTTCACATCCGGACAAAGTCCTTAACTTCACAGTCTGCAAATGTTTCAACCTTTCTCACTGTTCCTCTATCTCCTTTGCCCTTCACCAGCAGGTACGTCATGTGGGGTCACCAGGGGCTGCAGGTGTGACCCCTGACATCTCCCTTGCTACCCCTGTGGTCTCCCTTGCTACCCTACCCCTTTGGTCTCCCTTGCTAACTCTAGAAAATGTTTGTATTTTTTTGTTTAAATGTAAGCTCCTGGTCTGTGGCCCGTGCCATTTAGCTTTTTGTTTCTGGGGTGGCTGGCATTCTTGTTCAGGCCTCTTGAAAAAACAGGGGGTTTCACAAGTGTAACACTTTCAGAAGTTACCCTAAATAAGAAAGAATAGGAATAACCAATAATTTGTCTTTCTGAAATTCTATTCAGTAATTGTTGGGCTCTTTAAATGTTTATTTCAGGCACACTTCATTGGGTGAGTCACTGATACAGTCTCTTCTTAAACACTTCAACTCAGTCTTTCATCCTTCTGAGGTCGATAAATGAGTACCAACACAAGTTCGATGATATTGTGTGCATATCTGTTATATGTAAAGTGTGTATGCGTAAGTGCTAGATAGTAACACATCATTATCATTTGGCCTTGGATGTCTGCTTGCATTCACAGTAATTTGGTAACTTGGGCCTGTACACACTGATATTAACAATACATACGGTGATCCTTTTTTGCATGAAATGTATATCACATTATAGTGATATCATAACCATATTTTTCATAGTGTACTTAAGAACAATGCTATGTGATGTCACTTCCTGTTTTATGCTGGGGTGAAAGCTTGTGTTCCATCGCTTTTCATGATGTCACTTCAGGGTGGGGTAAAATGAAATCACTTCCTGTGATGTCATCAGAGGTCAAGGGTCGTGTAATGTAACTTCTGCTACCACTGGCATCTTGGTGAAATAACATCCCTGGTCTCTAGATTGGCTGGCTATCTATGAAATAAATGGCTAAGTAGGAACCTCTTCTCATCATCATCAAAACTATCCATGAACTCCTACTCTTCCTATCGAGCATCTGACTCCCTACTCTCGTTAAGATCATCCTCAGCTCACCTCCCTCTCGTTATAGATCTCTCTCTTCTCACTTGCTACCCTGGAATGCTCTTCCTCTCCCTCTCTGTACTACTCCAACTCTACCACTATTTGAAACCAACCTCAAAGTGTTCCTTCTTTCTGAAGAACATCTTTCCACGCACCGTACAGCACTGCATCACTCTTTTTTCCTCTTTCCCTACCCTTCATGGGCAACCCTACAGCACTTTGCCATCACCCCTCGTCCTTAATTCAGCACTTCCTCCCCATCCCGTTCCTGTGTCATTCTGTCCTGTCCTCATCCCTTGTTTTCTTTTTTCACCCTTCCCCTGCAACATCTGGTCTTCAAGTCGCATTCTCTCACACCCTCGTAGAGGACCCATGCCCTCCGCTCTGTTATCTATGGGACATACTTTATACACGCTTTTGTGCCAAAAAAACATTGCTTTCCTGTGAATTGTTGTATAAATAAATACATATGAGTTCACCCCACTACTGTCTTCGCCCTCCACACACTGGTCACAGCTCAGGGATCGGCATGTTGTTTGCCGTCCTGTAGAACTGGTGTCCAGTCAATACCATTTTAAGCATGTACCACATCGCTATAATGATAACGAGCCAGATGTGTATTTGTCTGATGCAGTCATGCGCAGTAGGGACTGCCCACTTTGCCTGTTGTCACTACTAGAGGGAGCTGTTGCCTTAGTGTATATAATACACTTTAAATAAATATATAGGTGTTGCTAGTTTCTACAGTTATAATGTACTTAAGTATTATGTAATCTTTCATTGTACTATTTCTTGCCATGCATTTGTATATCCATATATACGTCGGGGGTACCTCAAGAGTCTCAAAGGTCCCTCACACTCTTGCCAGTCATCCAGCACTTGCTTCTGCGCTGCTCCACTGCTACTGCACTTGGACACTGATCCATGAGAAAGACTCCTCCCAGGACTTACAAGCACTCTGACTAACCGGTCAAACTGGTCCACACCCCAACATCCATACCCCTGCACTGCACTCCCCTCTCCTTATCACCTGATGTTCACTTGCACAATCTGATCATAACCATGCCGGAGGAGCATCAACCTGTTTCTGCCCTGTCTCCCCTCCTGTATGGCCGTGCCCTATGCTCTTGGAAAAACTGCAGAATCGTTGTCAGACATGTTTGCTTTTATCTACCCTGTTAAATGTATATATGCACTTGCTCTACCTATAGGCAAACTTGCATCGTTCAGTAATTCAAGGGCCCTGAATGACTGTTGTTTTTCTCCCTCTGCTATCCCCTCCTTGAGAGCTTTGAAACACTTGTCTTGTGTATAGATGTTATACAAATAAACATTACCTACCTACCATATCAATAATATTTTTCATGTCCTTTTTAAACATCGTTTTACTTCAATGTACTTAATATTATGATCTCATGTCTCCTTTACTGTTTATACTTTTAATACCTTATTTTGAAAACAAAACAAAGTTTTCTATTAACAATAAAAATGGACACAAAATATACCACATAATATATTAACACTCTGAAAATCTATTTATTCACGCCCTTTGGCCCGTATACATATGGAAATAAAAAGGATATCCAGTTTTTCGTCCACACATCATAATCAATTAGACTGGCCCTTAACAGAGCTTCTGCACCACATAGCAGATCCTTATAAAAAGATTCTCGGTATTCTAGCTTGTGAAAGCCTAGACTAGCTCACCAATGTGCTGTATATATGCCACGTGACCTACTTTAACTGCTGCTGAACGCCTTCTTGACCTTAACACCTGGGAGCGTTTACTCTGTCATGACACTGACATTGGACAGTCCATGAAATGTATATTATCCTTCTCAATACATGATGCAGATCTTGCCTGAAACACTGTGCACAGTGTATTGTAACCTGACAGTCGGCTTAGTACCATGTGAACCCTGCTCTGAAAGAGAGATAGTCTAAACATGAATTAATATTGTACCTACAATATTAGGAATAAGATATAATTTCATTATCTAGCAGAAGACCTGGATTAATTTAACCAATAGGACCTTGATCCACACGAAGTTTGGATGATTCAACCAGGTCAAATTTAAAGTGCAAAGGCTGTGGTATGTCGTCCTTGTGATTACCTCCCTGTTGCTAAGGACAAGATACTTCGTCCTTGCCGCTTAAGGGGTTAATGAAACAGAAAATGTTAGAAGGCATTTAATGGCGAAATACCAAAATCACCAAAAAAGGCCTTGGTAGTGGGGAGGAAAACCCATGGCAGTTAAAGGGTTAAGGCACGCTGTTTACAGAGTTCGACCTTGCGGTCTAAGAAGTGGGGCATTTGTCTGGAGCTCTTGGTCAGAACCAGGCACCTTTCAGGGAAGCAGGGGGTTGTTGCTGGAGGCTGCCTTAGGAAGTTTAGGGAAGTGTTAAACTGCAGTTAGAAAAGTTCAGTAGGAAGAAGGGCTGGGGCAGGTAGTGAGTGACTGGGGACTTAGAGGATAGGTTTTGTTTACGAAGCACTGCATGACACATACAGCGATTTGATGCGGGTGAATAATGAAGGAGCCATCTGGTGAATTTAGGAAAAGGGTTTCCTGAGAGGGAGGGGCCGCTTGGGGCACGTTGATATACACTTGCTCATGACTATTGAGTTTGTGCGACACCTAGAAGTCTGGAGAAAATAAAGTAACTGTTGGAGGCAGGAGAAAATACGACAAGGCCTTCTGTGTTTAAGTGACTGGGACACACAGGCCACGAGATGATGAAAAATAAGCTTGTCTCCAGCTTGTGCTTCGCACTTGGGAGGGGCGTGGGGATCAGGTAATCCCTGAAAACCTCTTGTGCGAGACTCGTGCTCACATGATTTTTATGGGGGGAGTAGCTGAGATTCAGGGATGTGTGAGCTAGCAGTCAGCATCAATTTCTTGAAGTGAGTGAAAAGGACAGACTTGGGAGGATGAGCAGCGAATCAGGAAGTCGTGAGATGCTAGAGAATGTCCATAGTGTGAATGAGACACATACCACCAGCTGACACGTGCGAGGAGAATGGGGAACAAAGGATGCCTGAGGGACGCGTGTGCACGACTCTCACTCTTGTGATTTTGTGTGGGAGGAAATAGCTTATATTCAGGGAGATGACAGGTAGCAGTCACCAGTCAGTGTGTGTCTTGTGAAGTGAATGAACATGACAAATGGCATTACGTGGCACTTGAGTGGAGGTGCATGAGGGGTGTAAACACACTGAGGGCAACTAGTGTGAGACTCATCCTGCCATGACTTTCATGGGAGAAAGCAGTAGGGATGGATGGAGGCGGAAAACACCAGTCACCGTCCATCTCTTGGAGTGAGTGGGCTGGAGTTGTGCCAGCAGGTGGCACTTGGGAGGATGAGCAGAATGGGTGGTGAATCCCTGAAGGCAGTTTGCATGAGAATCATCATAATATTAATTGGGCAATTTGATCCAAAAACACATGAATACAATATTAAAATACAGTATAATACAAATAATTAAATCACTTTTTAAAATCACCTGTTATCGCTCAATGTCCTCCCTCAGCTTTGCACGCTGCCTCTGCTACTAGACAGGGGCACCTCATCCATAAAAGGCGTCCATAATACCCGCCACCCATCCACCCATTATGGCCAACGCTTCCAGGGTACCAAGCGGGGCACGTATCCCGTGCCCCATGGCTGTCAGGGGAGGGAGAGGGTCAGAGCAACAGCCCCCTACCACAATGGGTATTTGCTCTCCCTCTCTTCCCCTCCACGTTCACGCTGAGCAGACACACAGTCGCCACATAACTAGTCTTTGTTTAATAAAAAACAAATTTGCCTGTGTATTGTGCTTTCCTACCATTTCCGATTTGCATTCATCCCATAGAAAAACACAAACTGCAATCCCATTAAGAGTAACCCCTTCTATCAGAATCCTATCTGTTATGTGCATCTGTTCCTTGTCCTGAAAACCGATTTTCGATTTTGACAACCAAGCCCTTTACGTGGCTGCCTCTCATCAAAAGCCCTGTGTAGAAACAAATTGCCATTCTGCTGCGTGTGTTTTCTTTTGCATTCTGTCTTTTCCCAAAATCGATTTTCTTACCTGTGTTCATGTTGCATTGGTGCCCTGCTTAGTAATCGGTAAGCATCCTTATCACTCAAGTGTAGTAACACAAATTTCTGTCCTAGCTATCCCATCTCAGTTGTAAACTGCTGTGCAAGTAACAAGTGTAATCTGATTATGCCATTTTACTCATAATCAAGGTTTTCAATGTATTGTCTGGTCTCCCATCTTTGCTGGTGGGCTGAATTCTAAATCCAATTTTTCCCTCTTCATTATGACTCCTTGACACTGCATTCCACCCACAAAGAATTTCATTAGCTGAAGTTTGGCGGTGAGTGTTGCAGGGGAGTGCATAACGTGAGTGTTATCTGTTATTTTTAAAAAACGATGTTTGCTTATGTTTGCTATTAAAGGTTTCAGTATATTAGATTAGGAGTTTGTATAATTGTATGGTGAGGATCTTTGCATTTGTATTGCCACAACACTGGTGGTTGCTGCCTAATTATTTGATTTTCCTCTGATTTTTCAGTGAACCATAATAATAATAATAATTTTGCAATTATATAGCGCTGCGAACCCTCAGGTATCTGAGCGCTGCTTATATTACCCACAGTGTGAAGGATGAAAGGCTGAGTTTGGCCCATGAGTTTGGATTCGAACCTGTGTTAGCAGGCACTGCACAGATATCAAAGCAAGCGCTCTACTCGCTGTGCCACTTGACTGGCTATGATCAAATGAATACATATCTTTTTGTTACACACCGGCCTAGTTCCTAGTCCATTGCGACACAGGGTGTTTGTTAAGGTGGGTAGGAGACAGGTTGGGGGCCTACTGAAATTAAGAACATGTGGTTAATTAAAGATAAAAAAAAGCACTTTTATTGTGTACCACATTCATTGTCAGTGGAAGAAGTCCCTGGCTAGAGTGTGCCGTGTTATAAAACCATTGCACAGTGCACAAGAGGCGATACGTTGCCACTGCCAGGGTTAAATACAGCATCAGCTTATGTGTCTGTGTGAGTGGCCACATATGAAGGTTACTTACTCAACATTTGTCTGATTTAGGGGAGCTATCCCAAGCAGAAGCATAAGCCTTCAGTTTAAAGACCGGCATTTCCTTTGTACTGAATGCCCTATTCGATCCTGATCTGGCCGCAAAGGTTCTGTGGAGGATAGCCATTGGCAAGCAGCCATCTTGGCACAGGCCTTCCTAAAGTTGATCTGGTGGCTCCTTGTATGGAATCTTCCAACCCATGCACTCCACTCTAGCACATTCAGAATGCCCTAAGCCTTAAAGTTCCCAGTGCAACAAGATCTAGCTGGCTGACATCCACCAATTAATATTGCCCCTAGGATAGTCTTGACTAACAAAGGTTCCTGCTCCAGTGCCAGCATTCAACAAACAGTAAACATCCATAAAACCAAGACCAGCTCCATGAAAGGGTCGACCTAGATGGTTGGCAGCGTCTCCTCTGCATAGTTGTAATTGTAATTGTTTATTTATAACGCGCTTAATACCCTGAGGTTTCTAAGCGTGGACCCAGGGATCAAACCTGTGTTGCTTTGCTTCGTCTTGCAAGGCGAGCGTGTTGCCCTTGAGCTATCCTCCCAAGCTGCATCCACATTGCAAGAAAATGAGGTTTTAAACTATACAGGCCTGCTGTTGAAAGTAAGCAAGGGACCACCGCCCAACCCTCTCCGTTTAGAAGATTTGCATGGTGGAGCCACGAGCTGACAACACTTCAACTCCACCTTTCTTTATGTTCAAATCTTTGGTCAGCAATCACTATTTTGTAGCATATCACAATAGAAAATCACAGTGTGCAGCCTGAAGGTCCTGGAAAGTGTGAAAATGGTAGCTGGTGTGCAATGAAAAACTCAATATCATAGCATAACAGGACATTGCAGAGTGGGGGCAGTACTCTGGATGGCCCTAGCAACTTTAGTGACTCGGAGCAACAGGGGAAAAAAAATGTAATGTTGGTTCTACCACAGTTAGTCTGCTATACTATAATCTCTGGTGCACTGACAGGCTGGTGAGACTATGGGGGTCATTCTGACCCTGGCGGTAGGGGGTTAACAGCACGGGTAAGGATGCCGGTGCCGTTAACCCCCTACAGCCACATTCCGAGGTCCCTTAGCGGGTCCAAGCAGGAACGGCTGGTCTGACCAGCCACCCTTAGCGGGACCCGTGAAGGGACCATGGAGCTAATAACAGGCCCGCTATTTGTGGGCCCGTTATTAGCTCCTTCCCCATTCCCATTGAGCCCTATGGGGGCTCAAATGGGAATGGGGAATGGTTTTCTGAATGGGGACTTACCGGGTCCTCCAAAGTTGGAATGCCCGGTAAGTTCCCATTCAGAGACACCAGACCCGGGTTTGGAGGCAGCCATGGTGCTAATAGCACCATGACTGCCACCAAACTCGGAATGACCCCCTATGTCTGCCTGTCAAATCAAGTGATACAAAACTGGGGGAGGGCCAGTGCAGCCGTAATGCAATTCTATGTAACAGTATTGGAGCCACTAGCCGAGGAGCCCCAGGGCACAACTATTTGTCCTTACACTTGTTAAAACCGTCCTATTGTAAGGTCGTAAACGTAATCACGTATAAGCACTTCAATATCTGCAGTTTAAGTCAGGGTGAGATCACTTTGCCCATGATCACACATTAAACAGCGAAGCAGGGATTTTAACCCACTCTGAAATGTTCGCATGGCCACCTTCTTGCATGCTTTACTTGGAAGAAATATTTAAGTTTTGGGTGTCAAGGCCTACAATAATGCTGTTCTATAGAGTCTTTACTTCTTGTTTTCCTTTGAATTAGTGTTTGTTACTCAACCTTGCAGCTGTACCTTCTGTTTAGCGATCCTTTCATTCCCCCACCCTAGTTGTGTTGCTCTGCCTTTTGAGGGTTACTACAACCTGGATGATTAAAGAGGGGTGGAGTAGAGGCAGTGATGGCTTACTGGAATAGACTGGAAGGGTTGTGTCTCCTTCTTACTTGACTTTAGTATATGCAGTACATGCTAGCCAATGTTTCCACTGTTCTGCCCCCTCCCCTTGCACCAAGTTGGCAACTACGTGCAAATGCGGTCATATAACTTGCGGTGATGTCACTTCCTATATTTGGGCAACCCCCAGGTAAATTCATAAGTAGGCTCCCCTGTCAGGGGGTCACCATGGCTAGCTCATCAGCAGAGATGAAAGAAGATGTGAAACAACAGCAAGCACGGCAAGCCACACCCACTCCGCATGCGCTCATGTACGACTATGCATATGCTATATGCCACTCCAGATAATGTTATTATATTAAAATAATATCGTTTTCAGTAGCTTATTTTGCTAAGAATGTACCTCATTTTGTCTCTCACAATGTCCTTGCATCTTGTGGAGGGCACAGCACAAAAGGAAACCAATTATCTGGTGCTTATGTGAGCACCTATATAATGTTTATCTTTTTGTGCCGGCCACTGATTAGTTGCTAGTGCTTCTGAACTCTAGCATCTGTTGCTATATGCACAAAGACTAATAATTAACACATATAACAAGTACACTTCTAGTCTCTGTAGCCTGTTCCTCTGGTCCCTTACAAGCTCTGTCAGATCCCCTCTTGCAGAGCCTACTCTATCCCCCTCATGACTCCCCATACAGTGTAACCACCTTCAGTGTGATGGTGACATTCCTGCAGGACACACGCAATGACAATGTATGTCTCCAAATATCAAGCAGGTTCCATCATTGGGGCATGCTTTACCCCATGCTGTTGTTTTTTTCTACTTATAAACATGAAAACAGAACCACCCCCTCAAAATATCTGTATTTCTTCTCTGGTTTCACTGCTGTGAGTATTGGTTCAGGTGGCTCCAGCCAACGCACATTAGACAGTGAAACTCTGACCAACAGACAGAGACATAAAGCCTGATTCATAGAAAAGTGCACATAGACCTCACAAAGTTCACGCAGCAAGAAAGACTTTGTGTGTCCCCTTGCGCATGTGGAACCTGTGCACGATTCACGTATTTATGAAATCTTCCCCGCAAACTAACACAATGTGCAAGATGTGGCCGGAAGCCCCCAACGTGCCCTCCCGCTAAGCAAATGTACCCTCTAATGCGTACCTATGCGCGGTCCTCTGGTGCAAACTTACGCAGTCCGGTAAACCTGCGTGAGGTCCCCCACAACCAAGCAAACACCACAGCGACGCTGCGTCGGGTCCCTCGTAACCGTCCACAGCACCCCGACAACATGCATACCATGTATAGTAAAAGTTGAATTTTCTGAGTAAATATGTGGGCAAACCCCTGTGAACCATGCCTGCAACCCGATACACTGCTTACGTGCACCCCTAAGTCCGATCGGAACCCCGACTGTGTGCACGCACCCCTATATCCAACATGTGATCTTACCTCTGCATGGTGATTCCATGCGCAAGTGTCTGTACGCCTGCGTTCAGGTGGGGGTTAGATCGGGAGCTTTGTAATTTCCCCGATGTGAGGTTGTGCGGTGACATCTGTGAATACGATTTGTTCTGCGCAGTTGTGGGTGTGCGATCTCCTCGCAGCAGGTTGTCCCTCGCATGCCAACATTTTCTCTTGTTTTTCCTAATTTTGCATGTTCCCCCCCCTCTGATTTTGGGCTCTGCTCAGGCGAAACCCACACTCTGCGGAGAGTGTCAAGCAAGGAGCTCAGCTGCTCGCAGAGGTGGGACAGACCTTCGCAAAGTCCATACTAGTCCCGGAAAAGTCCAGCGCAGACAATTACATGAATCGACGAGGGGGGTTTTGCAGGCAGAATGGCACGCAAACTCCTGATTTTACTTGTAGATGATTCCATGAATCAGGGCCTTAGAGTGATAGAGGGAGAATGAGAGTGCAGAGTGAAAAAAAGTTCTAGATTGCCTTACGCTCTGCCAGGTACAGATACTATATTTATTAATTCTCCAAATTAGACCAACACTTTAATTTTGGAATATGTAAATAGCTCACACCCTGTTTTCCACCAAGGATACATTTGTTAATGTCAATGAGAAAACCATGAGACTGTCTTTGTGCAACTAATGGCTTGAATGCAAACACGTTCTCTCCATGCATTCAGTCCAGTTGCTTACCGACATTACATTTAAAGAAACCATTCTTTAATTAAATGCAATAGAGCAGAGACAGTCACTCCCATTCATCAACACCGGCTTGCAAGGACACCCTCTTCAACTCCCAAACATTCTTTGGGGTGAAGTCATACTGTGCTTGAGTAGTACATTTGTGCAAATCATTCTTTTCTATTTTCCGAAATGGACAGCTCACCAATTCATGTGTTCTCTGCTGCATGACTCATGCAGCCTGTGCATGACTCATGCAGCATGTCTATCATTTTGCCATTCGGTGTCACCTTGCCATTCAACAGTGGTTGAAACACCGGCCTGCCTCGCCCGCAAGCACTTATGAGTGTGTTCTTGTCAGGCACGTAGATGTTCTGGCATTTGTCGCGCCCCGTGACTTTAGTGATAAATTTACACTCAATTTGGGACCAGGGTACATTCCCGGTGAACCCCTAACTCAACTGGGTGCACCCACAATTAACTGGACACCATGGTTTGCACGGTACAACGTCCTTTCATCACGGGATGTTTTTTTGGTGGGTTTTTACTGCAATTTTTTTTCCGAAAAAACTCATCGAATTTTGGGTTGGAAAAATATATATATTGGGTGTGTGTGTTCGGGGATATATAAACAAATTAAAGGGGATGGGGGTTTGGGGCTAATCCCCCAAAAAATAAAAAAATAAAATCTGATTATTTTTTTCATTAAAAAATCTGTGGTAAAAAAGCCAGCGAAAAAACATCCCGCGATGAAATGACATGGAACCGGTTTGCACATCACAGTATAGAATAGAACCCACTACAATTTGCAGAGGGAGTGGATTTTCAACTGTGAGTTCACTCCTGCAAACCTGTCGTGCTCTCAAAATGTGCTCCTCGTGTAACCAATTCCAGCCAGGGCTGTCATGGTACATTGATTCAAGACAATGGTGAACGGCCAGGGGTCTACTCCGCTGGCATTCAAGAAGGCTACAGGTTCTCTTCATCAAGCACAAGGAATACTAAAACCTGGTGGCAGAATGAGTAGAGACGTTGGCCACCCCCTTAGGCTGTGAACACGAAACAGAGATCAAGAAAGCACGGAACTGGTGAACGCGTAAAAGAACACCCGGATAATCCACCAACCAAGCTTTAGCAAAAACAGAGAAAAGCTTCCTTCGGGTACAGTGCAAAGAAGGGTCGGAATTATACAACTATATAATTTGTTACTTAATAAAATATGATATATTTTTATTATTCCGACCCTTCTATTTGCTGAAAAAGATGTCCATCTAGACCCACCCACAGCGTGGCACAGTCTAAAACGCTTCAGTGCTACACCGACAGGTAGCTCGTTGTGGAACCCTTCTTTGTAAATGTTTCACAGTCCTCTCCCAATGCGCCCCTAATATAAAAGAGGACACATTGGGCCTCATAACGAGTCCAGAGGTAACCGCAGCGGTAAAACCACCTGGTTACCGCCGGACTCGTATTACCATTCCGCCTCCGTGACTCCCAGATTTACCAGGGCATTACAGCCCCAGTGTCCCAGGAGTCACGGAGGCGGAATGGTGTTAATCCCCATTCCCATTGAGTCCCATAGGACTCAATGGGAATGTTGTTTTTGCTTGGAAACACTGGCACCATCTCGTGATGGTGCTGGTGTTTCCACGTCTGCCTGCAGGCGGGAGGTGTTCAACCCGCCAGGTCAGACCTTGTGGGAAGATCACCTCCCGCCTGCAGGACTCAGGATCGGGCAGTCCGGAATTAACAGTGGCAGCGGGTTTACCGCCACTGTTAATTCCGACCGCTCGACCTGTAATGAGGCCCATTGTATTTTGGCTCATTGAGTATTCCCCCTTCAGTTACAGTGCTCCAGGTTGAGGAGTGCTGTCATTCCATCCTTGAAACTGCAGCTACCCTACCTGTCAAAATGCATTTAAAATTCAGTGTTCAGAAAAGACTATGGGCCTCATTACGACCCAGGCGGTAAGTTACCGCCTGGGCCGTGACTTTACTGCCATGGCGTAAACTAAGTTTACGCCATGGCGGAATGGGGATTTACCTCCCCATTCCGACCTTGGCGGGGCGGTAAATCCCCATGTCCCATTTACCCTTCCCCATTCCCATTTTTGCCCCATAGGGCATAATGGGAGTGGGGAAGGCGTTAATTACGCCACCGTAAATTACGGTGGCGTAATTAACTCCATGGTCCCTTAGCGCCATGGATTTTAACACCTGCTAAAAGCAGGTGTTAAATCCGCCATGGCGCTAAGGGACCTCGTAATTGGCGGAAAGGGGTCGGCGAAGCTAACGCTGGCGTAAACCCCTTTCCGCCAGGGTCGTAAAGAGGCCCTATGCCTTTCAGGAGGACCGTATTGTAGAGGAACCCCACCCCCTACCTCCTGTATGTTGGAAGCCTGAGATTGTGCCATGCTTGACACCAGCAGTTGTGACCACACCACAGCCAATATTCAAAAGAAGGTACACACTTAGAACATCCTACCAAATGTATCCCTGAAGAGATGACAATCTGAGGGAGGAACTCTCTGAAGGAATCTAAAAAAGTGGCAAAGAGGAGCAGGTGACATCACGAAAGACAAACGTGACTCCCTGAGAATACTGACTGAAGAGAATGCATCGAGCAAATAGAAACTGATGACGAAGTTAAGAATCGAGAAAACTTTAATATGCAAACAGAATATTGCAGGCATGTGATGCACTGCAGAAAATGCAAGCCGTTCAATAACTGTACAGATGCTGTAACGCAAGTAGACTAAGTGATCATAGAAGCTGGCTATATGTAGTGAATAGACTGAAGGTGAAGCCGCCATTGTATAGAAACTGGACATCGCTGTTATGAATTTCATAAGCCAGGACCCATGGAGAGGAAAGGCTGAGAACTGTGTCACAGCAAGAGTAAGCTGCGATTGTGCACAAGAATGGCGAGGCTGTCAGGCCTGGTGTCAAAGCTGAGGCAGCCACGTCTAGTTATCTATTCTTGAAGGCAGAGCAAGTGAGAAGCTGAATCGTCCCTTGTTAAGGTGTAAAGAAAGAACACCAAGCATGCCAAGTTTTATTCATTTGATACATTTAAATGGTGCAAAATGGACCAAATCGTGGTCTGCTGTCACGTGAGCTAAGGATGGAAATAGAGTTGAGCGTGGAGTTCTAGAACAATTAATTATATATTCCCATAGACATGAATACTCTGCAAGGCCAAGTTCAAAGACAATCTTCAAGGCAGAAGGCATGGGTGATGAGAGATTCTGGGCTAATTGAGTGGGGAGGTAAAGTCAAGTCAACCTCCTAGCTCCTGGGTTTAAGCTTGCATGCTGCTAAGTTAACCGAATGTTCCAGACATGGCGCAAGCATGCCAACCTATTGTAGAGGGCAATATAACAGGATCTAGTACAACACATAACATTAGAGACTTGGACTCATTGATCAACTCTACTCTGAGTAATAAAGAAGCCACTCTATATGTAGTCTTCATAGATTTTACCAGCACTTTTTACCCAGTAGTTAGAGAAAGGCTCTGGTCTAAGCTTGCCAGTCTTAATTGTCCCACCTGGATAATGCAGATCTTAAAAGCTCTGCATAGTGAGAACAGTAATAGGGCCAGACTCAATAATGAAGGCACAGTAATGGAATCCATAAGTATCAACATGGGAGTTAAGCAGGGATGTGTGGCGGCTCCCATGCTGTATAATTTTTATATCTCGGATCTTCTCCAACGCATGGGGTTAAAGTCTAACTGCCCACCTAAGCTAGGGAACTCTCCCATTACTGGCATACTCTTTGCAGATGACCTGATACTGTTCGATAGAACTCTGTCAGGCATCGAGAGCATGCTAGAGGAACTTTCACAGTGTGCCTCCCAGCTGGGAATTATCATCAATCTAGTTAAGACCAAGATAATGTTGATTACTGTAAAGGGACCAAGACGATCTGAAATTGAATCCAGACTGGGCACGATAGAATTTTCTGATTCTTATTCTTATTTGGGCCTGGAATTTGACGTATCATCCAATTATGATCGGATAATCGCACAAAAAACAGGCGAGCTAAATTGCTGATGCTACAGGCCTGCAAAATTGCCAAGGGGCACTCAGGGTACAGTATGGCTGGCATTTTTAAGTTGAATCAACAGTGTTTTGTGCAAGCCATGCTTTATGGTCTGCAAGCTCTGGCCATGCAGGACCTGAATTGGCTCAACATTTTAGAGGACCATTATTGGTGGGCATTATTAAGCCTAGGCCCGGCTTATTCCATGCAATATCTGAGAATTGAATTAGGTTTAACCTCTTTAAGTGGAATGGGCCAATGTGCTCGGGGTGTTTTTTTTTTTTTTTAACTTGAAATCTTGTACCTCACCTGTGCGCAAATTGCTTGCCGTAGTGGGCAATAATTACGACTCAGAAAAGGTCCAGCATGGGGGTAACGTTAAACATCTGAATGAATCCTTTTTTCTGGAGATTGGTTGGATCCACGCCTCAAAGAGAATGCAACCTTATGCCCACTTGAAAAAATCATTTGAATCTAAGCTAAATTGATGGGATTGCTGTGAAAATGATTCCCACTTAGCAAAATTGAAAGGGTATGAGGCAGTGTCTCATGAAGTGCACAGGTTCAGGAGGACACAACCTTATCTACTCCGGTGTCCGGATCCGGACGTAAGGGATTTTCTGTTAAGGTTGCGTAACAACCAATTAAAGGTCCTTGCCTTTATGGGCCCCCATCAGAGCTTGGCATTAAAGGATAGGTCCTGTTGTATCTGTGGGGAATCTGATTCTTTGGAGACCGCCAGACATGTACTCACTTTCTGCCCTAAATTGGTAACATTATATATGAGTAGGCTGGGAAAATTGGTACATTGCTATGAGGCTATCCTTGGAGATCCATTTTGGGACTACTGTCTAAATTCAGAGACCGTATCTTCTCAGCTCATTCTGTTTAGAGTGTGGACACATGTCAGGAGTTTACTGAAAAATTAATGCTAATGCTATTAACTGTGTGACTCTGTTTTAGTATTTTATTATGTCGTTTTGACATTTGGTGTTTTGATTTATTGTGTGTGACAGTGTTGTGAGATCTGCTGATTTAATGAATTGGTTATGTAATATGTCTTGATATGTTTGTTATATTTTATATCTTGTGTAAAGTTAGATTATTATTATTATTATTGTAGAGGGCCGTATAACGAAGGGCCCTATAGTTTGAGAGCCAATATACTGTGTACTTAATAGTGTTGAAGATGACATGTTTTAAAGGTAGGCATAAGTTGTCCACCTCACAGTAGACAACCAATCACAAACCCACCCCTTATAGAAAGTATATTTAGATTTTGCCTTTGAACCTATCACAACTCCTTGTAGGGATTCTCATTTGCCACATAGTATGATGTAAAATCTGACATATTTTTTGTATAAAAGAATGTTTTATGAAAAATGCATTGAGTGCATGAGCAGAGGTACATTGATGTCCAATCCCCGTTTTAGATAATTGTTAATAAAACCGCAACCTTTGCTTTCTTGAACCCTTGTGGTCCTTTTAATTAAGGTAACACATCATACGATGAATGGGATGGAGAATAACTGTCACATCAAACAAGAAGACCAACTCAGAAATTTTGCAAATGATTGGTTTTATTCGCAATTGTATAAAACAGGGAGTACAACGGACATCAACGGACACCACACAGCAAGATCTCAATACATTTCCTAAATAATGATACTTTTATAGCAAAAACTTGTCATGCGTGACGTAATTCTACATGGCAAACTGATATGACTAAGGGGACTATCTAAGTATACTTTCTATTTGGGATAGGATTGCGATTGGGTCTCTACAGTCAGGTGGGCAATTCTATGGCACATCATTGGCTATCAAACTATAATCCTTTCATTATATTACATTCTGCAATTGGTTGGCACACACTTACCCTTCTGAAACATGTGATTCTTTACCAGCATGTAAGGTGGTACCCTAGGTGCTGGTGGGTGGACTTGACTGTCCCCACCCAATTAGCCCATCATCTCTCATCACTTATGCCGTCTGCCATTCAGATTGTCTTTGAACTTGGCCCTGTAGTTGCTTCTCATTTCTGGGAATATAAGGCAGTATGAGCACGTTCTTATCAAGGTTCATGGTGCATGCCCACATATATTTTCATATTGGACTCCTGTGATCAGAGACTGTGAATTAGCCCATTTTATAGCATTTAATTGTCATAAATGAAGAAACTTGGCTCTCATGGTGTTCTCTCTTTGCCATTTAACAAGGGATGCCTCTGTGTATCATATTTACTGTTCTTCAAGGACTGTTAACCAGTTTTGGCTGCTTTTAGCCTTTGACACCAGGTCCACCTTTGAGCCTCACACACACAGCTATCAATCCTAATTTCTCCACGGGTTGAGCTTAATAAAAGTATAGCATCAGATGTCAAGATTCTACACACACATATATATATATATATATATATATATATATATATATATATATATATATATATATTGTCTGCACCGCATGCAATCTATTCACTAGGTATAGACAGCCTTATGATTACTTAGTCTACTTACGTTACGGCATCTGAACAGTTATAAAATGACTTGCATTTTCTGCAGTGCTTCTTCGCACGTGCGATCTTCATTCCGCACATGAAAGTCTTCTCGATTCTTGACTTCGCCATCAGATTCTATATTGTCTGTAACTTCTCTTTCTTGGCCATCTATTTCAGTGTGTCACTCTCATTTCTTGTGATGTCACTAGCCTCTCCTTTTCACATCTTCACACTCCTTCGGGGGGCTCCCTCGGGAGACCGTAATCCTTTCGGGGATAGATCGTGTTGGGTTATCTCAGTGGATACTTTATTTCAAAGGCTCTTTGCGGTATAGTTACCATAACTGGCGTTGCACATGTCGCAATTTTCGGCTTCCAACATATAGACAGAATAGGGGCAGGACTTTGTTCAGAGGCATTTGGCTGCTCCTCTACAATGTTCCTGAGTTGTTTCAATTATTTGGTGTCAGAGTTATTCTCCATCCCCATCCATTGCATGCACAATACCCAAAGGGCCATATGCTCAACATTAGACAGCAAGGAAGCAATGCTGGGTTGAAAATGGCTTCTACATTTTGGGGAGACAGAAACTGTATGGATCTGCCTGCTGCAGACTGAGTTTTGTTCTTTTTACAACCTCATCATCTTTTTGCAGTAGGGTACAAACCCCAACATAGAATAATTCCATTCTTGCTTTCATTCTCTGATCTCTCTGACCTCGCCCGAACATTGAACAATTTGTCAGCCTATATGTTACAAAAATGTACAAACATAAAAACAGACTTTAAGAAGAAGGTTTTCTGAAATGTTATCTCATGTTCATAGGGTTTTATACTGCACCAACTCACTAGTGTTTAGGCTTATATGTGAGTATGCACACTGCTTCCTTCCCCAGCACCCAAAGAGCACCCAAACCTTAGTCTCCTGGAATAAAAAATAAATAAAATGACCAACTGAAGATTAAAGGATGGGAAAGCGGGACAGGACGGATACTCAAAAAAATAAATCATCACATACATATAGTCTGCATACATATGAGGTGTTCACATGTCTTCAGAATTTTGACTTCTGAAACGATGTGTTAGAATGTTTTGAACTACAACTCCCCCTTCACTGCTGACTATGCTGAATAGGGTTGATGGGAGTTGAAGTCCACAAAATGTGAATGGCCATATAAGGAGTACCCATGTCTTTAAAGTTCAGGTCAGCTCGTCTTCACATGAACAACGCATGTTCATGTGGCACGTGTGATCCTGCACCTGATGGATAACTCAGAGCCCCCATGCCCAGGAGTAAGTCACATGCGAGTTGGTCAGCTAGGATTTCCCTAATTCCCCACTCTTTGGGGTCAGGGCACCAGAGAGTTATGCTGTTGGGACAGGACCGCAATGTTTGCCTTGAGGGGTGGAAGAGAAGGGGTGGGGGAAGCAGAGCTTACCACTCTAATGGGGCACCAATCTTATGACATCTAATGCAGATGGAAATGCTAATATCTTCATGGCAGTAAAAGGAGTTTGAAAGATGCCTGAGTGTTGTAACTCGGTGTTGCTATGCTCTCCTGTTCTCTCCATTGACGTTGGATCCTACCACAAACTTGTCTTCAGGTCTTTGATTTTGCTTTCCTATGCAACCTTTCACATTTGATCACAAGGCATGACCTCTCCCTCGGGCTCTTCCCCTCCCCCTTTGTTTCTCGCACAGTAAATGTTCTTATTTCTCAAAATTCCTGTATAACTGCATCTCTCCTTCTCTGTCCAACCTTCCCAGCTCTGCCTCCTGGGGCCAGATTACAGAAACGTTGCACCAGTGCAAGTGCAAAGTTTGCACACTATTAGCACTAGGGCAATGTTTGTGCAAACGTTGTCCTGGTGCAAAAATGTAGTAATGTCTGTCCTGGTGCTTTAAATATGCCAAACTGCGCGTGTCGAGGTGCAATGTTTTTTTTTATGTGTCCCAGTGTTTTTTTCAAAATAGGGCAAACTTTGCCCTAGTGCTAATACCGTGCAAACCTTGCACTTGCACCGGTGCAACGTTTCTGTAATCTGGCCACTGATGTCTGCCAGCCAACTTTTTGCGGTATGCCTTCTCTCTCTCTAAAAATCCTCCTGATTCGTGTATTTCGCCTTACTTGAGTAGCCATCTTTTCCTAGGGGTCACTCTCTTTTCTCTTACTATCGAAACAACCCCTAATATCCTCTGCTTTCTTTCTTCTCTGTACTAGAACCCTTCCATCCCAATCACAGCTGTCCTTCCCACAACATGTGTTACACTGTCCCCATTTCTTCTCGTTCAACTTCTCGTGTATCCTTTCCATGTACTGTGGTCCCTCTCTTCCTTTGCACCTTTCTCCCAACCCTCTCTTACAGGTCTCTCCAAGCTCGACCTCCCAGTGGGCTTCTTACTTCTGTTCATCCTGTTTTCACTCCATTTACCTTCCATCCTTGTGCTTGACCTGAACTCTTTCTCCCCACCTTATGTCTTTCGTATGCTTCTGTTTTCTCCCCTCCTAGTCCACTTTTCATTCCACTGAGTCCTCTCTTCTTTCTCTACCTGCCTCATGGTCCATATTTATCTATTCCTGGAGTGCACCCCGACTATTTCCTTGTTTTCTTAAACTCATGGTCTTGCCCTCTTCAGGCTTAAAACCCTTCTGCCTAGATCTATCTTAATCATTGTCCTCTACTCCTGGTGAGTGCCTCTCCTCGTGATGGTCTTACCTCCTGGTTTTAGCACCTTCCTGAATCCACCTTTGTCCTTGTCGATCAATGTACCCCCAAATCCTGCTTTTCTCCTACAAGCCCTTAATTTTCCCTACATTAACCTATGTTTTCTATCCCCTACTCCTGTAGCTTCTCTTCCCTCATCCAATCTCCTCTCTCCCACTGCTCAAACACTCGTCTTCTTCGCTTGCTTTTTCTCCTTCTGGCCCTCATCTGACTCTCCTGATCTACTATTTCCTCTCCTCTTCTCCCTCTCCTTATCCTCACCTCTGCAGTGTAGCTTTGAGGTGGCGCGTGAGTCATTGCTGCTACTTTGCGCCCCAGAGGTGGAAGCAAATGTAATCGTCTTCCATTTGTTTCAGAACTCTGAACCATGGGACAGATTAAATGAAATTAAAAGAAAATACTAAAAAGGCATCCTGCTGAATTTCCTGGAACTCTGAGCAGATGATAAATAATGAACTGAGAGAAGGCGCGCGGATGAAATTTCTCAGCAGCTGTTATCCTCATTATTCCACTGTCATGGCCCTCAAGGAGGAGTTACCATTGTAAAAATAATGGCGTGGACAATTATGGAAGATTTCTCTCTTTACTTAGGAACACAACAGGAAGAAAGCACTGGCTGGCTCACAGCGCGGGAAAAGCTTTGGCACAGCGCGGCCGCAGAGACGTGCGACCGCCACTTCTGAAGCCATAAGAGGACCATGGCGAACTTCAATCTTGTGCATTATTTAGTCAAAGGGACTCTTTCTTAAACTGTCTAGCGTGGGAGGAAGCATCTGTTGACATCCTGCACTCTCCTTTCGAAACAAAACCAACCCTTGAGCTACTGACTAAAGGAAGTCACACCTGGCCTATGATGATGTGTTGGTTGCGGTGACCGGGACTGTTTCAGTTATTTCTCCCTTAAAGATTCTCGCTAAATGGAGTCATCCTGAATTTATTCAGTAGGATAAATCTCCAGCAATGATGGCCAGCACTGGTCTCTTCTTAAGCGATGCTCAACGCTATTTGAGAAGATGTAGAGATGTGACAGCGCTTGACAGGGATTGTTACAGCTTTTAGTTGAAAAACAAGGTGTCAAATGACCACAAAAATGGGAATCTACCTTCCGATGACAAAGCTTCTCACACACACACACACACACAAAGTAAAACTAGCTGCACAAGTCAATTGACCACTAGGGCCTACTAAAAGACCGGCAGTCTGGGTTCACACCCAGAAGGGCAACAGAGAGAGAAAACATGCCGGCACTCTGCATTGATTGGGTTAAGAGGTCCCATGCCTCTAAGTCCTGCTTGATTTCTCTGTGATGTTCCCTACAGCTGATAATGCTACTCTTCTCAAACTTCTTGCTGCATGCATGGGTTTCACTGACTCTTTACCTGCCTGTGGAACTGGCACCAGCTAGACAAGATGGGAAACTTTAGATCAACGCGCCACTCCGTCCCAGTCCAATGTGAGATTGCACTGAGGACATAACTTACCACCAGTCACCATCAAGCTATACATGAAACCGCTAGGAGCTCACCCCAGTGACCCCAACATGTTACCCAAAAGTGTCCAGATGAAACCCAGCTATATGTGAAAGTCCAAAACGTGTTAGACTTCTCTCATCTGAAACGCGTCCTTGTGCAGAGTCATCTCTGGATGACCAACTCATGGCTAAGTATTAACCCCACAAAAAAACAGAATGTGTCCAACCTGTCAAGCACCAATCCCACCATGGACAACTCAAATGAATGTCAAAGTGCTCTCGCCGAAACTAGCCCTAATGCCAAGCCACTGGACTTCAAACATCATATTGCCTGAAAGCCTCAGACAGTCTCCTGCCAACTAAGACTCCTGCAGACTCGAACCCTTCTCTCCTCTCTCTCGCTTGAGGAATGCTTTCCAATCACTGCTTCCTTCTATCGCTGCTTCTATCTCGTCTGAATGTAAGGAGGACCCACTGCTCTCTGACCTAGACACTAGACACCAAAGCAACAACCCAGACACAACAATGCATCGCTCCACAGCCCGACTAACAAAACACAGGCACGCCTCCTTCATCCTGACGGAGCTGTAATGGCAATCAATAGCACCCGGGAGCATATGGAACAGCTGTAGCATCGTATAGCATAGTTTATGACAAGCCAAGTGCCGCATTCCTAGATGGATCGAAGGTTTATAAAAATAATAATAATAATAATAATAATAATAATTATAATGGAATAATGCTATTCGAGAAGCCGCAGCACCAGGCAACCAGAAGGAAAAAGCCCCAGGCAGGACAGAAAGAAAACATGTGAAAGAAGAAAACAAGGAGACAGGACTTTCCTTGGAATGTGCCAGCCTGTTGAAAACATCACCCCAACAGACATGCATTTATTTATGTATTCATGTATGTATTTATTTATTTATTTATAGTTTTTATAAAGCGCGCCTCACCCATGGGCCTCAAAGCGCACAATGCTGCCCTCCATATGCTGCCATCAGGCCTTGAGATCAAGAAGGAAGAAGACCTTGCAGTTCAAGGACTCAGTAACGCAGTTCTGTTTACTCGGAAGCTTTTTTAAATTGCAATGTTCACCATGGCATGCACTATTTTTCACTAATGGCAGTCTTTGTGGGTGATGAAGCGTTCTACCTGGGAGGGTTAAACTAGTCGAAGTTCTGAGGAGTGGGAGCAGGGAGACCGCGTCCATGGATGGTATCTTATAGTGGGTGGTGGGTGTGGCTTGTTGGGGAGGGTGGGTCAGCCTCTGATGCCCCCTGTGGAATCTGGAGTTGCATTGCTGACAGCTCATCAGTGCTGTAGGTCAGCCTGATTTCTCGGCTCAGGGCAGCCAGTGTGAGTAGCCAGAGCTTATCAACATGGCATGTCACCCCCCTGCTGCAGGGGATATCGATGGCCTGTCTTTGGACCTGTGTTTCCACTGCTCTGACGTGACGTTGATGTTCTTTCCGCATTCGATGATAAATACGGTTGCGGGAACATTCCTGCAGCTGGAAAGGATTAAGGCATTTTACATATGCCCACACGAAGTATAGAAATGCAATTCCATTGCACATCACTCCTTGACCTTTCCTGTAAGCCCCACTTCCCCCCCTGGTCCAGTCCTCCCACTGGCCTCTGCAGACAGCTCAGATGGTCAATCCCTTGCTCCGCCATTGCCTCAACCTCTCCTTCTCACCTGGGCATATATATGGTACACGACAGGAAAGAGCTGGCTTGATCCCAGCATCTTCCCAGGGTAACATACGTGAGCAGCTTACTTCTTTCTCAGAAGGACCTCCGCCACCCTCAAGGAGACGAACAAAAAGACACGATGGCACGCAGAGCGCGAATAAGTAACTTTACATGTATGTAACTAATATTGGAGATGTTATGCTCTTTAAGGGTTCTAAGAGTTACAGTTGAGAGCTATGCTGGATTGAAGGGATATGCCGATGTTTGTTCATGGCAACTAACATACAATAAACCTACACATATCTTACCTGCTGGTCCGGGTGTTACTTCAGGTACCAAGATATTACACTGGCAACGAGGATGGGATCCTGTGCAGGAGGGGACAGTCCAGTAAACATTGCCCTCCAGTGAATCCATGTCCCAGTATCAAGCTGTCAGCAGGCTGGGGCCCAGAGTTGTTTTAACTGGGCTGTCTATGCCTCTTCAGCAGACCGGGTGGTGCTGAATAGAGGAGCCTGGTCTGCACACAGGTCGGTGTGCAGTGCAGATTTGAACACATCAGCTCTAAGGGCCACCAGACCCCAGTGACAGGGTGGTGCTGTGGGTAGCAGTTCGCCACACAGGTCGGTGTGCAGCACCTGGGTGAGTGCACCAGCTCTAGGGGCCACCGGAAGCCAGCTACTGGTGCTGCTGTGGGAGACTAGCGGCACACGGGTCGGTGTGCGGGGCAGCGGCACGCGGTTTGGTGTGCAGGGCTCCAAGGAGTACCTTCTCATGCCCCAGCTGTGAGGGCCCAGTAGAACGGGCGGCGCTATGAGCCGGCTCAAATTAGTGTTCGGGACCAGCTGGGAGCATTTCGCATGTTGGAGCGGAGGTTTGAGTCAAGCACCCCGGTGCTGAAGTATGAGTAAACCCGTTGTGCGGTGCGGGAGATGAGAGGTGCCAAAATGCAGGTAACTGCCTGCCCGAGTGGGCATGATGGTTCTTATTGTGTGCCGTAGGAAGGGGGTCAGGGGGAAGTGCCCCAGTGCTGTGGACTCCGGAGAACCCGCGGCCATCAATGCGTGCCAGAGATGTACTCTTGGCAGTGACTCAAGACAAATGGTGACGTTTCCCTCTACGGAGCATGCGTTTCAGCACGAAAAGCTGGAACGCGGATGTATTGTTGGTGGAAGGGCCGAAAGCTCTGTTGCATTCACGTCGCCCTGGTCTGGGCGTGCGTTCCAGCGTGCGCAGCTGGAACCCAAGAGAGAGTTTGATTGCGTTGGATGTTTCAAGCGTGGGAGACGCGCTGAACTAATTTTTTATGTCACAGGGAGGTCGCATAGAAATTCTAAGCATGGCGGTGAGGCACCCTATGCTTATGGAGGTGTGGAGGACTGTGCAAATGTCTGGGAAGGCATGGATATCTGCGGGGGCGCATCGGGAGAGCGCCAGTTTTTCCCCATTGCGATTACGGACTGTCGATTGAATCCCTCAAGGCTAGTAGTATTGAGGACCACATACTCATCGGTTGGCCCCAGTAGTAAATTTGTCGCTGTTGTCGCAGCGTTTTCAGGACCCTGTAAGAACGGGGATCCAAGGGATGCAGTTCGATGGGAGATGGAGAACACTGGGCATTTACCGGAGTATTTGTGAGGTTATTTGTGTGCATTTGAGGCCTGTGTGCATGGTATCTTGTTCTTTTGTGCTGGCCTTACTTGTGTTGGGTGGTTGGTAGTGTGACATGGGCCTGTGTGGTTCTGTGTGTTAGTGTGGGTATGTGCGTATGGTGACGATGTTGTGTTTTATGTTACAGTGTACTTGGACGACATTGTGGAATTGCACTTTCTATGTGTAACCTATTTTCTTTCAGGTGATAATTGAACTGAGGAGATTATGGACTCATGGGTGGGGGTACTCGCGTATTGTGATGTTGTATTGATGGCAGCCTTGTTGACTTAGTGCTAAAACGATGTTGCTGTAATGAATTGGTTGTTCTAACCTTTATCTTCCAGTGGGATTGCTGGTGTATTTTTGATGTCAAATTGTGCACATTTTCATATTAATGTCAAAGTTTTTGTTGTTTTATATGCCTGCCTATCGCTTGCATAGCATGTGTGTGTATGGTATGTGACGGCAACTTCTAGGTTCTGTGTGTGTGAGGGTTGTGTTCTGCTAATTGTAGTGAAGCATGATGGTGTCCCAATGGTAACCTAGTGTGATTTGGGTTTTCCATTGGTTAGTGACTTAGTGTACTGCTAGTGCAGGTTGGTGTCCAAATGGTAACCTAGTGTTATTCGGGTTTTCCATTGGTTAGTGATTTGGTGTGTTACTAGTCCAGATTGGTTAGGACTTGGTGTCTTCTGTGGTAGACTTAGGTGTGCTGCATGGTGCAGTTTGGCAAGGACTGGGGATCCAAAGTGTGTGTGAGTGTGCTGCAGTGATGCAGTGTGAATGTGCTGTGGTGATGCAGTTGGCTGGACTAGGGAACCAAGGTGTGTGTGGGTGTACTGCGGTTATGCAGTTGGCTGGACTAGGGGTCCAAGGTGGGTGTGGGTGTACTGCGGTTATGCAGTCGGCTGGCCTAGGGGTCAATGATATGTGTGTGGGTGTACTGCAGTGAGGCAGTTGGCTGGATTAGGGGTCCTAGGTTTGTGGTGTACCATCAGTGGCAGTCGGTTGGGACTTGTGTCTCGTATTGTGTTGGCTTAAAGTGGGTGTTTTTGCGCAATCCTGTAGGATTGGGTCTTCTTAGGCGATCTTCTCGAGTTGGGGTGCCCTGTTGGGGTGCTATTGTGGACTGATCTTCGAATGGGGTCCTTGTTGTTGCTTTTGTTGAGCTGGGTTCGTACCGGAGGGTGGCAGCCCTGGTGCCCTAGGGTGCAGACTTGGGCGGAAGGTTGTTTGTTTCAGGATGGTTTGGCGCTTTAGGTAGTGTATTTTTGGGAGCGTTGGGTCGTGGCAGGTCCTAGGTTCCAAGGGGCAGATTGGAACAGGTGGTAGCGCTTAGTTTATTATTTTTGTTTCTGAAGGGTATTTCCAGTTCTGTTATATGGGAGGAGTTAGCCCTTATTAGACTGCATTGGGTTCCTGATTGTTGTGTTTTGAGAGGGAGGAGTGGAGTTGGAGTTGGATTTGGGTGTGTCCTGGAGTTGCACTTGGGGTGTCTCGGCTGACACGGGTTGGTTTTTGTTGTCCAATTTGTTGGTGGCACATTTAGAGAGTGTATTCTTGGGGTGCCATGTAGGTTATATTTTTGTCCCATGGTTTTGGGGCTAAGCATATTTCCCTAGTGTCATAAAACTGGATGATTTGAGGGTCATGGTGAACTCTAGGTGGAAGTTTTCTTGTCGTCGGTGGAGTATGGTTAGTTGGTGTATTATGTGCTGGCCACACGTGTATGCAGGGGATTGTGTCAGTGATGGTTTTGGTGGAATTCCTCTTTGTTCAAGAAATGAAAGGAGGGAGAGGTGTTGTAATGTGTATCTTAGGTGAGGTGGTGACATCTCTGTTGTGTGGAATGTAGTGATGTCAGAGTGTGTGGAGTGTTGAAGATGTTATGCTCTGAAAGGGTTCTAAGAGTTACAGTTGAGAGGAATGCTGGATTGAAGGGACAGGCCGATGTTTGTTCCTGGCAACTAACATACAATAAACCTACATATTTTTTACCTGCTGGTCCGGGCATTATTTCAGGTACTTAGATATTACAATTCATTAAAAGGTTCAAAAGCTATGTACGAAACAACAAGTCCAACCTGTTGTTGGCCTACTTCAATTCATTGCTCCATAAAGAAAAAAGCTGCTTCCGTTGAACACTCATAGCATGAACAATGCTGGACGGATTTGCACCAAATAGGAAACTAGTTGAGCACAAAGAGTCACCAATGGGCCTTTGGGGGAGTGAGGGATAAATCTGTCCAGTATATGACGCATTGTAACAGAAGCTTTTCAGAAATTAAAATCTGCCATTTATTTTTGTTCAACGTGACCGAATCGTAGTCAAAAAAGAAAAGCACTCAAATCGATCTTTGGAGGAGGAAAAGGGGTGGTTAATATCAGGCTAAAATGGTGAGGGGGAAAGAGGACCAAATTTGTGGAGAAAGAGTTAGGGGTGGTCTGGGGAGCCTGTTTGGTCAAGAAAATATTTAATCTTACCATGGGAATGCGATGGGAACCGTGTGAGATTCCAGCGTTACGTCAAAACCTATACTTGCAAAATAAAATGTGTTACATAAATTGGAGAGTGAAAGAAGGTGTTGGGAAGGGGTCACAAGAAGGAGCAGTGGGAGCAACTTGAAAGGAGGAGGGGGACACTTAACAGTGCCTTGGCCGTGAGGACTGATGCAGTTGCCCTTGGTCGTACGATATAACCGGAGGTATCTGATTAGTTACTAGGGAGGGATATATGAGTCATGGCTGGTAGGTTGCAGCCATGAGTGAAGGTCAAGACAAGTGGCCTTCCTGCTTTTAAAAGAATTACTGCAACCTGTACAGTGGCCAGGAGGACAGAGCCACTTGCCATGAGCAGTGGACCCTAAAGGAGATATGCCATAACACAGGTTTATGATCTTTCCATCGAAAGTTTTGCATCAAAGGTAAGTACCATTGAATGTTTTCCATCGAAATATGTTCCATCGAATTCCCATACATAAAATGCTAAGTTTTTTTTCCATCTAAACCATTTCAGCGAAAAAAAACTATTCATATTTTTGCATGGAAATTCGATGGAACATAACATTATAGGGAGCTGGACAGCTCCCTGTATCTTACAATATATATATTTTTTTATTGGGTGGCTTTCTCCTCCAAATCACCCTCTACTCCCAGGGGTCCAACGTCTCTAACCCCCGACACCAACCCCCATTTACAAAATGAAACCCTGTCCAGTCCTGAAATCTTTAATGTATTTCAGCACCGGACAGCTCCCTGTAACTTGTAATATGTTTTGTTTATTGGGGGGGGGTCTTTTTTTTTTCTTTCCCCCAACCGCCGCCTCTACACCAAGGGGTCCTCCCTCTCTAACCCCCCACACCAACCCCCATTTTCTAAATGTAACCCTTATCCAGTGCTGAAATCTTTAATGTATTTCAGCACTGGACAGCTCCCTGTAACTTGTGTTTATTGTTTATTTGGGGGGGGGGTGTCTCCAACCTCCTCCTAACCCCAAGGACACACCCCCTAACCCTAACCCTTGCCCTAACCCTACATCTAACCCTAACCCTAAACCTAACCTGAAATTTAACCTTGACCCTAACCCTAACCTAACCCCAACCCTAAATCTAACCCTAAACCTTAATCTAACCCTACATGCAACCCTACCCTTACCCTAACCCTTGCCCTAACCCTAACCCTTGCCCTAACCCTTGCCTAACCCTAACCCTAAAATCCATCGAAATCCATTGAAATTCATTCAATGAATATGCTTTTAAATGGAAAAGCATTTTCGATGAATACTCTTCGATGGATTTACATACCAAAATACCCATAACACATCCCTTGAAATTGAGTGCAAAAATGTAGTGGATGGTCATCGCTTCACAGAGCCGCTGAATTTCAATGTATTTGTTGCAATAAATCGTATTGTCATAACTCTGTCTTAGTTAAAGGTTTTCACTAAATATATAAATTACACGGCCCACGGTAGTGGCCGTGTAGTTATGGTTAAGTTGCTGTTTCCATAGGAAGAGCACTTTTTGGGCGGCCTATAACTCCGCTCCCCCTGGATGAAACCTCACCAAACTTTGCATAAAAAAGTATATGGGCCATATATATAACAAGATGTATACAACGATCCAGATGCTGAAGCAGCAAATAAAATTAAGATTCAAATGCAAACCAATATCAGTAAATATGAAGAAGAAATAAAAGAACGTAAACAAAGAAAGTTTTTAAGAGACAAAGAAGATTATGCCACAGGCCATATTTATACTTTTGCCAGAAAATATGACAATGTTTGCAAAGTTATTCAAAAAAAGGCAGAGGTACATAATTAAAATGCAAGTTTGACAGAATCAGAATTAGAAGAAGATGCTAGCACTTCCACTGATGTCTCAAACTCTAGTAGTGAAAATACCCCCATCAGGTTACATTTTTTAGAGGAAATGAGACTCTTACATCAAGTAGGAAAAACAGGACAAGTGCGAAACACAAACAAAAGCAAGCAACTCCAGAAAACAATGTCAGCAAAAGGAGGACAAGGGGGCGCCCGGGAAAGAGGAAGAAAAGGAGAGCAATCGACAGGCCGTCAGACACGCTGTAAGAGGATTCAATCCCGCACTACAGCTAAGTCAACGCCTAGTCTAGAATACTGAATGAAAACCCTTATTGATATATCTTTATGTCCAGTTCATGCGTTCTGGATGACTACCCCTATATAACACCCCTCTCTTGGAATCCTCCTGACCCCAATGAGCCAAGAAGTAGTTCTGTTTTGCAAGTTTAAAAGGTTTATTTGATAATTTAAAATATATATATATCACACTTTATAAGAAATTAATAATTGAATATCACACTTAATCTGATATGATAAATATTAACAACGGAGAATCAGGCACTAGCACACTTCTTTATAATCACTAATGAGTTGACATGAAATGGTTAAGATAGCACACTGGTAAATAGGAACAAAAGAAGAAGGTGGTACAGAATGCTTTATGTAAGCTCAGGTGGATGCAATATTCAATGAATGCAGTACAGAAAATAATCAATATGATTTCAACAAACAATGTAATCACTTTTCTCTGGCAATCTACCCCCCCCCCCTTCATGCAATGCAAGGAAATGGGAGGAAAGCACACAGTTCTCAGAAATGCAGTCAATGTAATTCAGTTCAATCCAGCAAGCTTAGACAACAGATAGGAGTTTTGAAAACACAGGCCCAAATTGCTTTGATATGTGCTAGCAATGGATGAGAAATATGCTGGAAATGCTTTTAATTCCCTTTCAGAGGTTCAGGGTGAGTGGTATCTAGTTAATATTAGTCCAGGCTCACACTAGCAATGATGCAGGGATAGTTAGCAGGTTAAACGAATTTCTGGCAAAGAAAAGCAAAATTGCTGTCTTTTTACACGTGAAGAAATTTGCAAATCGTGGCAAAATTCGCGGATGCGCCGAGCGCTATTACAGGAGAACTACAAGGACTATCTCTATTTGGGGTCCTAGGAAAGCCTAGGATCTCAGCTTCCAGATGAAAGTTACTGCAAGTCTCTAAGACAAACGGTCGCGGAGATATGACCGATTTAAAAGAGGTCGTTTTTGGTTTTGCAAATTTTAAAAGCTCAAAATGACAAGTGACAGTTTTTTCAGCTAGAATGACAGGTGACAGATTTGGAGCTATCAGGCAGTTCTACTTAGGTTAAATAGATTGAATTAGATGAATTTAAACTAAGAGATTGGTTTGGTACAGTTTGGCGGTACTCACAAGAGATTTTAAACAGGAAAGCGACTTGGTCACGGACTTCAGTCTGGTCAAGTCTTCCCGGGTTCTGCTCACAGCGCCTGGCCTCTGGAACTGCTCACAGCGGTCTGGTCTGGGTCTCTCTGGGTACAGCACTGCTTTCTCTCTGGTCTGGTCTCTTAGTTCTGGATAGATTGAAGTCTCTAGTTTGGCTTTCTGGAGGTTGATGAATTTGAAGTCTGGATCTCTGGATGTTGTATGGTCCGGCAGAGTGCATTGCGGCAAATGGAATTGAAGGTCCCTATCTGTCCTCTCTGTCTGCTTTTATGTGTTTTTAGAGTGGGTGTGTATGTTGCATCACTAGACTTGCCCCTCTCACTTGTCATTGGTCCAGCTTTCATTCCTCCCCTGATTGGGGAACTAAGTTGTGTCAGAGTGATGTCAGCCATTTATGATCTCTTGAAGAACCTCCCTGTCATCTGTGCACCCAAATCTATATATGATCAAAATCCATATTTCACAGTTACACAGTTGTTTGAAATTACATATACATGGTGTGGCTGAATTTAGCCATGTCTCTGTCCAAATCTGCTCTTTCTAGGAGCTTGCATTCAGAGATGGCACATAATTAACTTTTTAACTGATTTTTCAATTTCTGACATGGACCCAACTTTACATACATGTGCGCAGGGAGTATGGACATTAACTGATGAAGTTTCAGATTTTTAACATGCACACATTTAGAGTAATATCCACTTTTCCGCTAACACCCCCCTGAACATACCACTGGTTCTAAAAACCTCTTAAACTGTGGGCAGAAAAATCACAAGAATTATGGTATCATTTATAAAATGTTCACATGTCCGCTCTATGAATGATCCATCTTTTTAAAGTTATGTTCTGGCTCCAAAGGGGTGTGGTTTCCTCTCAGCACAAGGTAGAAATACTGGTTTATCCAGTTCTGCCAAGCCAGCTTGCTCTCACAGGCAGTGCCCCTCCCAGCTTCTGCCAAGAGGAAGCTACATTTTACGACTGCTGTAATAAAACCTTTGCCTGAGTGAAGAGGGCTTTGTTCAGAGCTCCTGTAGAGCACAGGTAATTCAATTATCAGATAGATGGCATATCCTTAGTGTTGCCAGCAAAAGGCAGATAGCCTGCGAACACAGCTGTGACTCAGGTTTCACTCCTGATGGGGGTAGTTGTCAGGCAGGATTGGAATCTCTTTAAGCCAGTTTTTAGCTACATGTCATTTCTGTTCCCCAGTTTCTGCATTCAAATAAAACTAAACATTTCACATATGCAGCTAGAATGCTGATTCAAAGTTTAAAACTATGACATTTAAACAATTGCAACCTATGTGACACTCAAAAGTAGGTCACTCATTTCTTTTAAACATTTAGATTTTTAGTGTCATTCAGTCCACATTTACTTAAACTGCTGAAATCCACAGCTCAGCCAGTCTTGTTATAAACCTTCAAGTCACTTCAGAATATAATTTTACATTGTATCTTCCTCTCAGTAAGTCTTTCTTTGGCCTGTTTTGGGTTCATTCAGTTTTACACAAAAAAGTAAAATCTGATGTGGTTTTAAAATGCCGGCTTTTGGATAGTGGTGAGTACTGGTACTGCACCCATTTTTGGGATTTAAGAAATGAATTCCTCACAATTCTAGGTTGCATTTGGCAATCAGCATTGCCATTCCCAATGGTTTCAGACTACTGTGCGGGCAGTCCAATGGTGGTTTTAAAGCGCTTTGGAAGCTAACCGGCGCTACTGTTTTTCCTTTGGCAACCCATTTCCCTCATGGCAACCCGGCCTTTCATTCTCGCCCTGGTGGGTGGCAAGTGAGGCAACCATTTTGGTGTGCGCACAAACTGCGCAGCTTTCCTGGATTTCGGCGCACATGTGGGTTTTCCGCCATCTTGAATTTTCTAAGCCAACAGCACCAATTGTTGTGGCATGATAGCTTAAACGTGGGTCAGGACACCCAACAAACCCCCCCCACGTGACTGCACTTTGAATTTGAGTCGATGGGGAGTCGCGTGCCCAAGGGTTTTGACCCACGCACCGGTCTGTCCGCATAATCTTCTTCATCTTCTGTAGATGGCACAGTTCAGCATCTTCTTCTCCATCCGGTACTGATCGATGGGTTCTCCTCGCCGGTCCTGATGGGAATATTGGGCGGTCCACTGGGCCCATTGAATCTTCGTTCCCGGTCTCCGGATCGCCCTCCTTGGCCCGTCTTCAGGTTTTCTTTCTCCTAGGACGACAAAGGAAGAGCGGCAATACCTACTCATAGACGTTTTTCCACCACTGTTGAGATAGTGGGGCAGCATATGCATTTCATCATAACGAAACATTACATTCTTATTTTGAAAAAAAACAGTATGACTAAGAGATAGTTTCATACAAATCACAGTATGTTAGAGACTAGATGTGGTAGGTTTTATGATTGGAACTGAATTAGTCTGAGACAATACCCGCTAGGATTCCAGAGGATTCCTCCAGTTGTTGCAGAGTGTGCCTGGGATGGCAACATTTCAACTGGTTTATGTGGACCCACTTGTCTTCCCCTGCTGCCAAAGGACCTTTGGGGATGTGGATTTTGTAGGCCACAGGGGAGATCTTGTCGATGATCTCCAAGGGTCCCTTCCATGTAGGCAAAAATTTGCGCTGCTTGGCCTGGTTCCTTTGGAAGTTGTACAGATAGACCCGGTCTCCCACCTGATATTCCTTCCTGGAAGTTTTCAGGTCATAGTGGGTCTTCATGCTATCAGCTGATCTTTCTAGATTCCGCTGAGCGTAAGCAAAAGCATGTTGGAGGTGTTTCCTTAAATTCTCCACATACTCATGAGTAGTGGAGGCATTTATCAGTGTCTGCTCTTGGGTCCTGTAGAGCAAATGCTGAGGAAGCACCATCTTGCGCCCAGTCATCAACTCAAATGGTGACATTTTGGTTGCAGATGAAGGGGTAGACCTGATAGCCATTAGGACCAGAGGTAATCGGATATCCCAACTTGGCCCAGAATCTGCCACAAACTTCTTTAATATGCTCACAATTGTCCGGTTATATCTCTCTACTGCCCCAGAAGAAGCTGGCCGGTAAGCAATATGCAGCTTTCTCTTGACCCCCAGTATCTCCCACATCTTTGTCATTACTTCACTGGTGAAGTGGCTACCCCTGTCTGACTCAATCCTTTGAGGTAGACCAAAACGGGAAAAGATGTGGTTAATCATCAAGGCAGCTGCAGTTTCTGCCTTGCAATTTGGGGCTGGGAGACATTCCACCCACTTGGTAAACAAGCATGTCACAGTCAACATGTACTTATTCCCCCTAGCCGAGCGAATCACAGGGCCTACAAAGTCGATTTGTAAATCTGACCATGGCAGTGTCATCCCCCGCTTTTGGAGAGGCGCGCGGTGCGTGAGGGATGATGGCTGAAATTGTGCACACACAAGACAACCCTTCAAATATTGGTTGAGGTCCTGGCCCATGTGAGGCCAGTATGCAACCTCTCTTAAGATTTCCAGGGTTGTGTGAAACCCCCTATGACCGGCGGTGGCCGCATCATGGGCGTGACTTAACATCAGGCTTCGGAATGAGGTAGGAACCACCCACTGATCGTGGCCAGCTTTGGATTTCCTTACCAACAAACCGTCTTGGATCCGGAACATTTTTGGACATTTCATCAACACTCTTAGGTCCTCTTTCCCAATGTAATCGGTATCCGTCAGGGGAAAGTTCTCAGGGTCCTCAAGGTGCTGGTAAAATTTACCAATTATTGGATCCCCCTTCTGAGCAGTAATCAAATCAGCATCAGGGGTCTCCTTACTCCATTGTGCAATTGAAAGGTCGTTGTGAGCATTTGTCTGGGACCTAGTGATGGCAGTGACCTGGATTTCCCCCAACAGGGACTCAATATCAATTAGATCCCCTTGGATGGCCCCGGTTTTGGCCAGCTGATCAGCTAAGTCATTTCCAGTTTTGTCTGGTCCCTCTACTTTGGAATGACCCTTGATCTTTTTCCAGTAGATGGTCATCCCATTCGAGGTGACCAGATCATCAATGTTTTGGATCAACTTCCCATGTTTCAAGGGTTTGTTGTTAGCACATAACATGCCTCTGGTTTTCCAATTAACCAGGTGCTCCACGAACCCGTTCCGTACATAATCTGAATCTGTGATTATGACCAGTTCGTGGAGGTGATGCTGGACAGCAGTGAGGATGGCCTGATGCACAGCCATCAATTCTGCCACCTGACTACTTCGGGGACCAATTTTGTATCCAGCGGAGGGTTCTGGGGACTCATTCACCCATGCATTCCCTACGCCGGCCACCAGTTCTTTCTCCCCGTTGTTGTCAACATGGTAAGAGCATCCATCCACATACACAGTGGGCATTCCCACACACTTGTCTTCTTCAAAGACTTTGTGGGGGGAATTAAGGTATGCCTCCATGTTGTCCTTTATTTTTAGACTTTCGTCCTCGAGACAGTTTTCTCTGGCACAATCATGCAAGTCAGCCAGACCTTGCGCGAGGGGACTCTTCTTGTTTTGGCCATATCTGACCTCCACAGGAAAGCCTTGCATTGACAGAATCCAGGAAGTAATTCGGGAATTACTCACATTTCCGGCCCGGATTCTGTCACTTTGGAGATATTGCAGAGGCTGGTGTGGAGTCTCCACTATGATGTGTTCCCCCTGGATAAACGGGCGGTAATTCTTCAATGCCCACACCGTTGCCAGGAGTGCCTTCTCACAATCGTTGAATTTTTCCTCCACAGAGGATAAAGTTTTGCTCGCATAGGAGATTACTTTATTGACCTTGTCATGCTTTTGGTATAATACTCCCGTCAAGCACGTATTAGAGAACCCCGTCTCCAGGAAGAACTCCTTGTTTCTGACAGGGTAAGCTAGGCAAGGCGCTTGTGAGAGGCTTCTCTTGAGTTGTCTTACTGCCTCGGCTTGTTCTGGACCCCATTCCCACTTGACCCCCCCCTTCAGGAGATGAATCAGGGGTCTGGTGATCTCTGCGTAGCCCTCAATGAACTTTCTGCTGTAATTAGTCAGTCCAAGGAGGCTCCTTAGTTCTCGCAGAGTTGTGGGGTCTTTCAGTTTCTGAAGTGCTTCCACTTTCTTTTCCTGGGGACAGAGACCCTGAGGAGTAATCTCATGCCCCAAGAAATTAACACGGGTTCTACACCACTGTGCTTTCTGAAAGGAAAGTTTTGCTCCGGCGGCCCTCAACTGTGTCAGAACATAACGGATCTCCGCTATGTGTTCTTCCACAGATGAACTTTTGATGAGGACATCATCTACATAAGCCAGGTTACCCCTCGCACCCAGGTCGGGCATGGCCTTATGTAGGAAAATATTGAACTCATTACCGGAGTTGAGGTATCCGAAGGGAGTCGGGGTCCATGTGTACTGCTGGCCCCCAAAGGTAAAAGCCAGTTTGTATTGGTCCTCCCTGCTGACAGGCACGGTCCAGTATCCATTGGTCAGGTCTATTGCAGTGAATACCTGTGACCCCTGAATCTGGGCCAGCCCTTGGTCAATGTAGGGCAGAGGCCATCGGAAAGTATGGACCCGTTTGTTGAGCTCCCTAAGGTCGGCGCAGAGTCTCCACTGGCTGTTTGGCTTCAATATTCCCAGCACCGGATTATTGAAGGTGCTGTGGACTGGACGGATTATTCCCCGGGACTCAAGGTTCTTAATTATTTCAGTTAGGGACTCCATTGATGCGAGAGGCAAGCGATATTGCTTCACAAACACTGGAGTCATGCCAGGGTCCGTGGGGATTGTTGTTGTGTGGATGTCAGTGCGACCACAGTCATATGAGTCTACCGCAAAGAGATCTTGGAAATCCAAGAAAACTTGTTTCACCTTTTGCTTTTGTTCCAGAGTCACACAGGCATCAGCTAGGTTGACTCTCTCTTCCACCATCTGCCTGAAGCCTGGAAAGACTTCTGGTTTGGCTATCTCTGCGGCCTCCTCCAGCTGGGTGGAGAAGTCCCTGGTCAGAGTGCTGATTTGGACCGGAGGTTTCAGGTGGGAAAGGCAGCCCTCATGTACCTGGAAAATCACCTCATCCCTCCTGAAGTCACACGTCACATCTTCCTTACCATAGGGGCAGGAAGTGTACACCAGGAAGTTCCCCCCATGCCGGGTAAAAATCCTGTCTGGTGTTGTATTGTCATCGCTGTCACTGTCAACACAGTCCTTGGGGATTGGTCCTAACAGTTCATTTACAAGATCAATGGAGAAATGTCGGTCATCAACCGCCATTCCAATAATGGTGCCTGCGGCTAGAGTAATACTCTTTAAGTCGCTGTTATCCACCTCTATTAGAATGGTGTCATGTTCTACGTTGACTAATGGAGTTGGGTTTACCCCCAACCCTTGCTGTTGGAGAGAAGCATTTAGATGTATGTAAGCATCAGGGTTTTTCAACTCTTGTCCCCTTTTGACTTTCACTTCCAGGGAGAATTGTCGAGTCCTTTCTGGGATGGTGACTTCCTCTTTAACCTGAATTTCAACTGCATAAGGTAGCAATTGAGCTGACTTAAATGCTTTTTCTGGATCATCAAAGCCCATGGGATTATCCGCTAATCGGGACCAAGCTTTGAAGTTTATTAGGTCCAAACTAATGGCAAAGCGATTGAGAATGTCACTGCCTAAGTAAAAGGCGGCAGGGACGTCTCGCACGACCCAACAATTGTGGACTATGCTCTTGTTGCCAATGGAGATTTTGAGCATACACCTGCTTGGCAGGAGATGTTTGGAATTAGGTGCTTCCAGGTCCATTTCCCACTTGTCTATCAGTTTGAAGGTGGGAATGGCTGGATCTTTTGGGAGTTGGCGAAACATGGCTTCGCTGATGAAGCTCTTACCGTTGTTCACACACACTCGAGCGAGAACAGAGTCCTTCCCATCATTTAACTGAACAGGGATGAACAAGGAGTGTTTCCTTCCAGTGTGGAATACCACCTTAAACTGGAAGGAAGATTGATTTTCAGAATAGAGAGGACCCCCCATCACCAGTCTGTTGTCCTACTGCTATTACTGTCACGTCTGGAATTTGGTTGTTCTGGAAGTGAAATTCTACTTGGTCAGATTTTTGTTCAACCATGTGGCATGTGCCGTTTAAACTAACATGGTTGACACTCTGTTTTAATTTGATTGGTCGGCTAGTCTGGGTCCAGAGGACCTTGTTTACGCAATCTATTAGGGGTGACAACCTTCTCAGGAGGTCATTCCCTAGTAAACAAGGGGTGCCCTCTGGAGTCACCACTATGACCGGGTGTTTCAACTTGTGTCGCCCGATCTTAATGTCCAAGTCTGCCGTCCCCTCGACAGGAATTTCCTTCCCGTCAAAGTTCTGGAGTTGTCCAGGAAGAGAGGTGAGAGGAATTTGGTAATTCTCTCCCCTTCCTGCATTCAGTTCATCAAAGGCCCTTCTGGACAGAAGGGTAGCTTGAGATCCAGTGTCCACCAGTGCCGAGATTGTACCCTGCCCCTGTACTTGTACCGGGGCATAGTATCTTCCCTCCTTCTCCTCAAGGGGGCACAGATAATGTACATTTGTGGACAACTGGTGGGCTAACTTTCTGGTTTTGGACATCGCGAGAGAAGAATTTTGGGCAGAATTCTGTGGAGAGCCTTGGGAATCTGAAAGAAAAATTTGGCAACTGGAGATCAGAGCCATTGTGGGTTCCCCTGGTTCCGGTTCTGGGCCGCCCCCCCCTTTTTGGAGGCAGTCCCCAGGATGGGTTTGAACCAGGGGATTTTCTTGCTGTTGGTTCTGGGATGAGATAGTGGGCGGCGGTAGCTCAGTCTCCACATCTCCCCAGTCTGGATTTGCATCCCTAGGGACCCATTTTTCTTTGGGAGGAGTTCCCCCCTCTCTGAAGGAGAAGATCCTTTTCCCAGGATCCTCTGAGGATCCCTCTCCCTCAAATTGGAAGATCTGTACCTCCTCCTCAAACTGAGTCTGTTTGGGTCTTTTGTTTCTCCTACCCCCCCTCTGCTCCTTAGGAGGCAGACTTTCAGGGGCAAGAGATTTTGTTTCCGGTTCCTGGGTTTCCAGGGGCTGTTTACAAGTGAGGAAGGAAGCTTCCTCCAAGGCTTTACACCCCCCTTCCCCTTGTGCCTCCTCCCTGGGAACCGGTGAGTTATCGGGGTGCTGCCCCCGTCATTGTTCTGGAGCACCAGGTCCAGAGTTGGGTGCGTTCTGCGCCGGCATGCTGATCTGAGGGTTCTGCTGCGCCCTCAGTATATGACCCATATCCCGCGCCATGTTTTGAACCTGGCGCTCTAACTGGGAAACCCGCTCAGGCTGATACGGGGCCCTGTTTTCTCCCCTGGGCTGATCCCGGGAAGGGTAGCTATCCCTCCTCTGGTAATACCCCGGGTTGGGAAGATTTGGGTACCCCTCCACCCTTGGCCTCCCCTCTCCCGGATTCAGTGGTCTGGGCTCAGGGAATTGGGGAAAGAAGGATGGATGGTTTTGGGGCTGAAAGTCAGGAGGATATCTGGGGAAAAAGTTCTGCCCAGGGTTTGGTAAATTTCTGCCCTCCTGTGGGAAGTTTGGAGGGAAGTTCCCTGGGTTAGGTGCTTGGCTGGATCCCCCCCCTTGGGCTGGAGGAGTCCACACATAACCCAGGATGGGTGGATTTCCCTTGTAACGGGGACTTACATAATCAGGAGAGCGAGGGACCCCATTTGTGGGGCTGCCTCCCTGGCTCCCAGTCTGTGACTGGCCCGAGGACCTTCTGGGCCTAGCATTATTAGGTGCAGGTAGGTTTTTAGGCCCCCCCATCTCCAAATCCAAAATGGGGGTGACCTTTACCTCTGCCACCTTGGCAGCAGCAGGGGTGCTGTTGGCTTTGGGGGTTTTCTGGGCATTACTTTTGCTATCTATCGGTTTTTGCACCTCATAGATCCGGGTAGCCTGTTCAATGACCCAGTCTAAAGATCTTTTCTCGTGAAAATCCCTCACGAGCTGGGTCATGATATATTTGGGCAAGGCATGGAAAAACGTATTAATAAACTCTCTACTATTTGTGCGCACCCTTCTGGTGGTTTGCGCAAAAGCACGCTTTAACTCCTGCACAAATTCTTGTGGGGCCTGATCCTCCCCACATTGCAAATTGTAGGCTGCCTTGCGAGCCTCTTGAGGATTTCTGTGAACAGAAAAATGTTTCAAGATGGCCGCCTTATAGGTGGACCATCTTGAATGATTTTGGTCCTCCAGCCCCGCAAAGAAACTGGAGTATTCCGGGGAGAAGGTCCACTTTACATATTGAATACAGCTTTGGCTGTCCTTCAAATGGAAAGTCTCCATCATTTGTTCAAACAACTCTAAGTGCTCCCAAACAGAATACTTAGCGTTCTTATGGTAAGGCGTGATGACGCTCCTGATCGCCTTAATCTGCTTTAAGGGGTCCTTAAGCAAGGCCCTTTTTGCCTTATTGGCCTTTTTGGTTCGGGTAACCCTTGTCGATTCTTCCTCGGACTCAGAGGCACTGCTTCCAGAGGTTCCCGTCTGTTCTTCCAGGTTTTCCCGGATTCTGCGAGCCTGGGAATGGCTGGCAGAATGTGGGGACCTGGTCTCCTGTGTCCTGCGCAGTTCAGAGGAGTCTTCAGATTCCTCCTTGCTGCCAGGATTTGATGGGTACCCCCTCCACTGACCTAACTGGGCAGAGGTTTTCAGGATGCCCTTAATGGGCCTACTCTCCCGGGGTTCCCCATTGAACTGTACTGTACTTGGGTGCCCATACCCGGATGCCCACCCCTCCAATCCTGAGTGGTACTGGCCTATGAGCCCCATACTCTTAGCTGGATAGTAATCTGCCATCCCTGCGGCCCTGTGCTCATGTGCGCCAGGGGACATGGGGGTGGTAGAGTCCAGGGACTGGGGGAGATGAAGGCCCCTGGTGTTAGGGCTCCTGCGGTCATGGTCAGGAGTCTCTCTTTCCCAGCGGACCTCATCTCTATCCGCCCCTGCTCCCTGTTGCAATGCAAGAGCCTGCATTTGTGCTTTCAATTCCTCTGTTAAGGCCTTACTGGACTCTATCAGTCTCTCCTGCATCGCTACCTGTTGCTGGAGCCTCTCATTGTGCTGGCAGAGAGCCTCATTTTCCCTCTGTGCTTCCTGGTTGGTCCTGGAGAACTGGGCCAGTCTTTGCTGCAGGAGGGTTACCTCCTGAGCTGTGTCCCTATTGGCCTGCTCCTTTCTTGCTAGAGCATCCTCCACCCTCCTGGTGTGCTCTAACAAGTTCTGGTGTTCTTTTTGGAGGTCACCCAGTCCCTGGTGGGCCAGGTGATTTTCTTCCATTTTCCTTTTTAAATGGCAGACTTCCTGGCCTAAGGCGTCTCTTTCCTGACTAAGAGCCTGCATTTGTGCCGCCAGGTCGTCCCTCTGCCTTTGAAAGGCACCAGCTTTCTGACGTTCTTCATCAAACTCTGCCTGGGTATCCAGGTCTTTCAAAATCAGCTTGTTGCTCTCTACCTTCACTCTATCTAGATGACTTTGCAGGGTGGCTACCTGCTCCGTGCATGCCCTGTTAAAGTCTAATTGTTGCTCCAGCTTTTTCTGGCTCTGCAGTAAGGAGTCCAAACTGTCTTGGTGCTCCTTCTGCAGGGCCAGAAATCTAGTATCCTGGTCTGTCTTTTCCTGTTGTAGGATGCCCATATCCTCTTTTATTTTAATGATATATTGCCTACTATCATTTTCTGCCTCCTGGCTCCTCTGCAGCCTCTGCTCAGAAGAGACCAGGTCAGATTGGACCTTCTCTAACGCCATCTGTTGCCTATTTGCCAGATTTTGGCTTTCAGCACATCTATCCTGCATGTCTCCCATATATAGGTACAGGTATGCTGCTATCCTGGCAATCTTATTGTGTTCCTCTTTGGCTTTAGGAGCCATATATAGTTCACTCAGGGCCACATGTAATGGACCCTGATCTCTCCATAAGTCTGACCCTGTTTCAGTGACCTGTCGCGTGATGGCCTGCAACCAGGCATCCTGGCCCTGCTCAGCCCATTCACCTCTCACAAATAGTTTATGTAAGAAGTGCTCTCTGGCTATTTTCATATCTACCAAGGTCGTCATTCTAGAGATTGGTCTCTGTCCTGACTTACAGAAGTTAGTATTTTATTTTTGCAGAACAGAACTTTTCTTGGAGTGTCCTTTTTGAGGAATGCTTCACAGCGTAATGCAGCGTGGTGATCCGACCGGATGTATGTATCCCGTCAGTTAGCACACTGTATTAAGCTGCATAAGTGGTAAATCTAACCCAACGTCTCGGCTCGAGCCCCCACTTTGTAAGAGGATTCAATCCCGCACTACAGCTAAGTCAACGCCTAGTCTAGAATACTGAATGAAAACCCTTATTGATATATCTTTATGTCCAGTTCATGCGTTCTGGATGACTACCCCTATATAACACCCCTCTCTTGGAATCCCCCTGACCCCACTGAGCCAAGAAGTAGTTCTGTTTTGCAAGTTTAAAAGGTTTATTTGATAATTTAAAATATATATATATCACACTTTATAAGAAATTAATAATTGAATATCACACTTAATCTGATATGATAAATATTAACAACGGAGAATCAGGCACTAGCACACTTCTTTATAATCACTAATGAGTTGACATGAAATGGATAAGATAGCACACTGGTAAATAGGAACAAAAGAAGAAGGTGGTACAGAATGCTTTATGTAAGCTCAGGTGGATGCAATATTCAATGAATGCAGTACAGAAAATAATCAATATGATTTCAACAAACAATGTAATCACTTTTCTCTGGCAATCTACCCCCCCCCCCCTTCATGCAATGCAAGGAAATGGGAGGAAAGCACACAGTTCTCAGAAATGCAGTCAATGTAATTCAGTTCAATCCAGCAAGCTTAGACAACAGATAGGAGTTTTGAAAACACAGGCCCAAATTGCTTTGATATGTGCTAGCAATGGATGAGAAATATGCTGGAAATGCTTTTAATTCCCTTTCAGAGGTTCAGGGTGAGTGGTATCTAGTTAATATTAGTCCAGGCTCACACTAGCAATGATGCAGGGATAGTTAGCAGGTTAAACGAATTTCTGGCAAAGAAAAGCAAAATTGCTGTCTTTTTACACGTGAAGAAATTTGCAAATCGTGGCAAAATTCGCGGATGCGCCGAGCGCTATTACAGGAGAACTACAAGGACTATCTCTATTTGGGGTCCTAGGAAAGCCTAGGATCTCAGCTTCCAGATGAAAGTTACTGCAAGTCTCTAAGACAAACGGTCGCGGAGATATGACCGATTTAATAGAGGTCGTTTTTGGTTTTGCAAATTTTAAAAGCTCAAAATGACAAGTGACAGTTTTTTCAGCTAGAATGACAGGTGACAGATTTGGAGCTATCAGGCAGTTCTACTTAGGTTAAATAGATTGAATTAGATGAATTTAAACTAAGAGATTGGTTTGGTACAGTTTGGCGGTACTCACAAGAGATTTTAAACAGGAAAGCGACTTGGTCACGGACTTCAGTCTGGTCAAGTCTTCCCGGGTTCTGCTCACAGCGCCTGGCCTCTGGAACTGCTCACAGCGGTCTGGTCTGGGTCTCTCTGGGTACAGCACTGCTTTCTCTCTGGTCTGGTCTCTTAGTTCTGGATAGATTGAAGTCTCTAGTTTGGCTTTCTGGAGGTTGATGAATTTGAAGTCTGGATCTCTGGATGTTGTATGGTCCGGCAGAGTGCGTTGCGGCAAATGGAATTGAAGGTCCCTATCTGTCCTCTCTGTCTGCTTTTATGTGTTTTTAGAGTGGGTGTGTATGTTGCATCACTAGACGTGCCCCTCTCACTTGTCATTGGTCCAGCTTTCATTCCTCCCCTGATTGGGGAACTAAGTTGTGTCAGAGTGATGTCAGCCATTTATGATCTCTTGAAGAACCTCCCTGTCATCTGTGCACCCAAATCTATATATGATCAAAATCCATATTTCACAGTTACACAGTTGTTTGAAATTACATATACATGGTGTGGCTGAATTTAGCCATGTCTCTGTCCAAATCTGCTCTTTGTAGGAGCTTGCATTCAGAGATGGCACATAATTAACTTTTTAACTGATTTTTCAATTTCTGACATGGACCCAACTTTACATACATGTGCGCAGGGAGTATGGACATTAACTGATGAAGTTTCAGATTTTTAACATGCACACATTTAGAGTAATATCCACTTTTCCGCTAACATCCCCCTGAACATACCACCGGTTCTAAAAACCTCTTAAACTGTGGGCAGAAAAATCACAAGAATTATGGTATCATTTATAAAATTTTCACATGTCCGCTCTATGAATGATCCATCTTTTTAAAGTTATGTTCTGGCTCCAAAGGGGTGTGGTTTCCTCTCAGCACAAGGTAGAAATACTGGTTTATCCAGTTCTGCCAAGCCAGCTTGCTCTCACAGGCAGTGCCCCTCCCAGCTTCTGCCAAGAGGAAGCTACATTTTACGACTGCTGTAATAAAACCTTTGCCTGAGTGAAGAGGGCTTTGTTCAGAGCTCCTGTAGAGCACAGGTAATTCAATTATCAGATAGATGGCATATCCTTAGTGTTGCCAGCAAAAGTCAGATAGCCTGCGAACACAGCTGTGACTCAAGTTTCACTCCTGATGGGGGTAGTTGTCAGGCAGGATTGGAATCTCTTTAAGCCAGTTTTTAGCTACATGTCATTTCTGTTCCCCAGTTTCTGCATTCAAATAAAACTAAACATTTCACATATGCAGCTAGAATGCTGATTCAAAGTTTAAAACTATGACATTTAAACAATTGCAACCTATGTGACACTCAAAAGTAGGTCACTCATTTCTTTTAAACATTTAGATTTTTAGTGTCATTCAGTCCACATTTACTTAAACTGCTGAAATCCACAGCTCTTGTTATAAACCTTCAAGTCACTTCAGAATATAATTTTACATTGTATCTTCCTCTCAGTAAGTCTTTCTTTGGCCTGTTTTGGGTTCATTCAGTTTTACACAAAAAAGTAAAATCTGATGTGGTTTTAAAATGCCGGCTTTTGGATAGTGGTGAGTACTGGTACTGCACCCATTTTTGGGATTTAAGAAATGAATTCCTCACAATTCTAGGTTGCATTTGGCAATCAGCATTGCCATTCCCAATGGTTTCAGACTACTGTGCGGGTAGTCCAATGGTGGTTTTAAAGCGCTTTGGAAGCTAACCGGCGCTACTGTTTTTCCTTTGGCAACCCATTTCCCTCATGGCAACCCGGCCTTTCATTCTCGCCCTGGTGGGTGGCAAGTGAGGCAACCATTTTGGTGTGCGCACAAACTGCGCAGCTTTCCTGGATTTCGGCCCACATGTGGGTTTTCCGCCATCTTGAATTTTCTAAGCCCACAGCACCAATTGTTGTGGCATGATAGCTTAAACGTGGGTCAGGACACCCAACAACGCTCTGGCAAAACCAAGAAGAACACCCAATAGAAGATACAATGCAAGTAATCAATCTATCAGACAGAACTCTGACCCAATATGAACAAGAAGTACTAGAAAAGGGTCTCTCTTTTTGCCCCACTACCAACTTTGACTATTCTCAAGTAAGAATTGATCTGTACTGCTTTATTCGTAAACTAAGATTGCCTAAATTCCACGCTAGTTTGAATAATGTACCAACGCCTGAACAGAATAGAATTCCTTCACATTTGAACATCAGTGATATATCAGCATTAAGAGATCTTGCAAATTTAGGAGAAATGGACACCACCCAGATTCCCTCAGATGCAGTACAGGATGAGTGGCAAATCGAATTACCTACAGAAATAGATACCTGCATGGCAGCTTCTAGTGGAATGAAAAATAAGTCCCAATTCAACCCTTCAAATGTATTTTGTCCAATGATAGATTTATTTGAGGACCTTGTTATAGATGATCTAAAAAAATTGACGATTAGACCAAGCACAGTCCAGAATCTGATGAAACTTCAACACACAGCGATGCAAAATTTACAAGCAGATACGTTGATCATTATTAGATCCTCGGATAAAGGCGGAAATGTGGTAGTTCTTAATTCTAAGGACTATCAAAAAGAAGCAGCTCGACAACTGAATGACACCAGTAACTATGTCAAACTGCCTTGTGACCCTTACCGAGAATATAAAGTGCAATATGACATCATGTTGGACCGATGGCATAGTTTGGAACTTATTACCACTAAAGAGAAACAGTATCTAACCAAAAACCATCCTAAAACTCCAATCATTCACTTTATATAGAAAATTCATAAATCTATGACTAGACCACCAGGAAGACCTATAGTGGCATCAATAGATTCTCTCTTTGAAAACACCTCAAAGTTTGTTGAAAACTTTCTGTTTCCCTTTGTGGAAACTTTACCTTCTTATACAAAAGACACCACAGCATTTTTGAATCAAATTGCACACATTCCCTGGCAACCTGACTTTCTTTTAGTTACGTTAGATGTTGTTTCTCTCTACACGTGCATCACCCACTCTAAAGGTATACAAGCAGTTAAAAGATTTTTGTCAACTAGATCTTTATGTTTTAGTGAACATTCCATCATGCTTTTAGATATGCTGTCTCTTATTCTAACTCATAACACTTTCATGTTTGATTCTAAATATTACAATCAAATCTGTGGAACGGCTATGGGCACAGCAGTGGCTCCAACGTTTGCCAATTTGTACATGGGTGCATGGGAAGAAGATCTTTTCTCCAATGACAACTACAAAGAACACACAGATAAAGTAATTATGTGGCAAAGATATATTGATGATCTATTCATTATCTGCAGTGGGACAAATGCGGAATGGACACATTTCTTTCATATTCTGAATCAAAATCAGCAGAATTTACAATTTACGGAACAGCACAGTAAAACAGAAATCGTTTATTTGGACATAAAGGTGAAAGTCATTGGAAACAGTATAAGCACAGAGTTGCATAAAAAAGAAACGAGCACTAACTCATTACTACACGCAACAAGTGCGCACCCACAATCTCTGAAAGACAGTATCCCAAATGGGGAGTTCTTGCGGGGGAAAAGAAACTGTAGTGAAAACGAAGTATGGGAAACAAATGCTAAAAAAACTGTGACCAGATTTTTGACTCGAGGCTATAAGAGAACAGTTATAAACAAAGCCTATAACCGGACCTGTAACAAAACCCGTGAGGAGATCTTGGCCAAAAAAAAATACACTTAGGGATCAAACAAAGGATCAACAGCATGAAGACTGCTCACTCAGGTTCATTACTACATTTAACTCTGGAGCCAAAGAGACAAAACAGATCTTAAACAAACATTGGCACATTTTGAAACGAGATCTAGATATTAGTCCACATTTACCAACACATGCCACTGTGACCTATAGAAAACCACCTTCTATACAAAATAAACTATCGCCCAGTATGTTCCAATCGCCAAAACAAAGTATTAATACTTGGCTAACCACAAGAACATCAGGCTTCTATACCTGTGCCAATTGCAAAGCCTGTCGCTATGGAATGAACATGAAAGTTTTCTCACATCCCCGAACGAAGAAAAAAGTTAAAATCAAAAGAGATCTGAGATGTTCCACACAATTTGTCATCTATGTGATTACTTGTGCTTGTAATTTATGGTACATTGGTAGCACCAAGCTGAAGCCAAGTTACGAATATTGCAACATCTACGTGCCATCACGAACCATGACATGTCGTATCCACTTGTAAAACACTTTGAAGAGGTTCATCATAACGATATTAGTTCCTTCAAATATTTTATCATTGACTCAGTAGAATTTCACCCTAGAGGAGGGGACAGAATGCGGATTTTAAGACAAATGGAATCCAGATATATAGTAGATTTTAACACTAAATATCCGGGAGGTCATAATCGTGATGAAGAACTATATGTATTCCTGGTATCTTGAACATTTTAAAACTATCATTATTATGTAGTTATTTAGTTATATTCATATGATAACATAGATTTACATGTGAGTGTCCGAAATTCTCTGATTTTTCTGAATTTTTTGAATGTTTTCCTTTTGTACATACCTTCTGTGCCCAAATAATGATCTAAGGTTTCTAGCAAATCATGTTTGATTTGGAAGCTTCAAGTATCCGATTGCAGTTCTTTCGCCATCATTTATTAACTTTTATTCTTCACTGTGTGTAGCACTTATATTTTGTAATCACTATTTTAGCACACATTTTTTGAAATGAGAGTCTGTTTTATATTTTTAGAAATCGTGTATTGTTTTTATCAAAGTGCACTGTCATCAAGTTTTTTTGAATCGCATGGGAATATTAGACCTTCTAATACACAAGATGGTTGAGCTACAATATATAGGTGACCGCAAGGGTAAGACACTGCCTTTACTGTTGAACCAGACCAACCTATGTGTTTTATTATGAATATTTACAACATATTATATGGATTATTATGTCTTCCGTAGTACATTCATGTTGAGTTGATTTGATTTGTGTATACTGAGAACATACCATAGAGGCACCCTTAAGGGCTAAATACAGCCTCAAGTCACAACATATAGGCGCCCGTAAGGGTAACATACTTCCCTTTATGTTGCATTAAATCAACTTACGTGTTCTAGTATGAACATCTACTACATGCACTATACATTCTCATGTTCCTTCCAGTGTATCCATGTTGAATTAATTCGATTTATTAAGGAATATACCATGGAGGCACCCGTTAAGATTATATACAGCCTTATGGCTAATGCATAAACCACAACTGATTATAAAACTTGCACTTTACAACTAGCACCTTATTGATAGCACATAGCACTTTAGTAAGCAGCAGTCCTCTGATGTTTACATAGCACATAGCACTTTTGCGTACTTATGAAATATCTGCAATTTTGGTACTAATGTTTATAATATGTATTTTGTAAACCTTTGACAGCGAATTTCAGTTCAGGCCAAGATATTGTGTCGGCCCACTTGGGCTGTTAAAATATGCCTGGTGAATTAAGAAATGATGAATAATGGTTTCCCTCTATCATGTTGGAAATGGTGAAAAACAGGATACAAATTATATTATCTCAATTCCGTGCAAAATTGTCCACCTTTAACCCACTCAGCCCAATAGGTATTTGGGACGAATGTGAAATATAATTACCAAAATGTATCTAATATAAAGTGTTTTTAACAAGTGCACTAAAATGAGAGGTCACATATTTCTAACATGGCCGCCGTCTTGACTAACCATTGTCATTTTTACTACAATGTTAAACATCAAAGATGGACTTATACACTTTATTTCTATAAAATCGCAGTCCTCTCTCTCTGTCACATACCAGTCGAAGCCCGAGTAGGGTGAAACGTGTCTTTATTTCCTTGCACCTAAGACTGCTGTTGTCTTCCTTGTCCATGTATTTTAATCAATAAAGGACATTTTAAGTGCACAGTACACCAAGACTGCCTGTGGATTATTTGGAGAAATTCAGCTCCCCGTTGGGAATCCAGCCGGAGTGCCGATGTGACTTGGATTGGTTTCCAATCCATCTTTTTCTGTATATATATATATATATCCTATGGCCCACGATGGCGGGCGTGCAGTTATGGTTAAGTTGCTAAACTCATAGGAAGATAGGAAGAGCACTTTTTCGGTGGCTTATAACTTTGCTCCCCCTATATGAATCCTCACCATACTTTGCAAAAAAAGTATATGGGCGGCTTTGAATTTTTCTCTCCAAGTTTGGTGAGGTTTAGTGGGGGGGAAAAGTTATAGGGGGGTCCCACATTATTTTTTTCCCATAGAGTGAATGGGAAAAAAGTTTGCGCACGGCTACAGGCCGGACGGCTGGATGGCTGGATGGATTTTCAACAAATTTGTGGCAAGGGCGGGGGCTTGGGTCAGAAAGTGTGCTTTTGTGTGTTTGGTGGAAATCCGACCACTGCATTTTTGGGGAAGTACTGAAATGTACGTCCCCAAAAAAGTGTGATATATAGGTCAGCTCCGCAGACCCATTTTACTGTTCGCTGCGCGGAATGTAGTGTCATTGGCCTGCGGTACACCATGATGACGGCGAACGTTGGACGTGGCCGGTGGTTGGCTGGAGGGAAGCGTGCTCTGCGACAACGTTTTTGGGAAACGCTGCCATGGTGCATCGGAGGACAGTGCGGCGGCTGAAGGGTCTGGAAAATGGACAGTACGGAATGGGTGGGGGAGTGAAAAGTAGGTAATGTGAAATATGTGTGTACGTAGAAGAAGACGGAGGAGTGCCTGTAGTGGTCGCGCGTACTGTCTGAACAGGCGGGTACTTACACAGGCGAGTACTTTGTGCGGTGATTGGAGGCAGGATACGAAACGGCCCCATACATTGTGCTGCCACTTGTTTGCGGACAACTACTTCGGTGGAGAGTGGTGGCAGGTATGTCTGTTTTAGAAGGGGAACATTTCATCATGACATAGGTTGGGAGGTAGCGCAGGTGGGTGTGCTATGCGGCTGGAATGTGGTAGTTGGGCACATGGTGGTATGCATGGGTTAAGGAACTTGCATTGGGTAAGTGGAAGGATTACAATATTGGCTGCATGGAGTAAGGACCTACACAGTGGGGCATGGAGTGAAGAGCGTAGCCTTTTACCGTACCCACCACACTAACGCAAGTATGGGTGTACTTCCAGTGCTGGGTGGTGCTTGCATAGTGCAGTGTTTTGCAAATTGATTGCAGTAGGATAGTGTTGCAAACCTATTGTGGGTGCTTTGGCTGTGGCACTATAGTTTAGGAATGGAAGTGGGACGGCTACAGTATGTGAATGAAAGTGCACAGGGGTGCAGGAGAGAGTGTTTTCTTTCTATATTATGGTAAGTGGTGTTGTTTGCTGATGTATAGGTACATGGCGGTGCGCAGGTTGGGTATTAGTGTTGGTGCTAGTGCTGTGTATGTGGATAGGTGAAGTTGGTCACATGGTCGAATGGATGGTGCAATTATGTAGCAGTGATAGTGCTGAAGGTGTACACTGTTGGGTGCATGGCCCAAGGCTGAAGGCCATGCATTGAAGAGGCAAGGACTGTAGGACACACACGGCACTAATGCATTTCAGATTTTGCAGAAGTTACAAGGTGATGAATGGATGGTGACATTATGCACAAGTGAAACTGTTGAAGGCATAGACTGTTGGGGGCACGGGTGACTGTCATAGGCCATAGGCCATGTACTTAAGAGCCTAGAACATTAGGATAGGAATGGTAATTATGCTTTTTTCAATGTGCAGTACGTAGATGGTGGTGAACTGTAAAGAAAAGGGTGCGCAGCACATTTCAAATGCATTAGTTACAAGCCGTGGAAGTGAACCGGTTGAAGGGGTAGACTGTTGGGTGCATGGCCGAAGACCGTAGGGTGAAGGCCATGCACTCAAGAGGCTAGACCTCTACATCAGATAGGGTACTAATGCATTTTGAATGTGAAGTACATAGAGGGTAGTGACCTGTAAAAAACATAGTGTGCATCACATTTCACACGCAACAAAGCAGAGCAAGGGAGCTGCCATGGCTCCATGTTTGGTTTTGGTGCTGAGGACCCTGTTACAAAATGGAAAAGTGTTTGATGTGTAGTTGGAGATGGTGATGTGAAAAGTGATGCAGTGTGGGAAGTGGGTGCTGGGTTTGCATACTATTACTATGGCAGAAGATGTGGTACAAGTCTACTTTAATTGCGATTGGTAACTATGCTGTGTGATGCTTTGTGGCACTAGGGCCAATGTTGTGCAACAGTGGTGGGTAGGTTGACAGGGATGACATACTTTGTGAATGGGTCTGGGTAGGGTTGGTGGAGGCTGTGGTATGTTTGTGTGTTTTGCTTATAGCGACCTCTTTTAGTGAATGGGTGCAATGTAGAGGTTCTGATTGTAATTGCTGGATGTGTGTGCAGGTCACCTGTTTGCAGCCACCTCTTTCTGTGGTAAGTGGTGGCAGGTACAGTGTAGAAGGGGAATGATTTGCACATGAAATAGGTTGGGTGGGAGCACGGGTGAGTGTGTTATGCAGATGTAATGTGGTACTTGGGCACATGGTGGCATGCATGGGTTAAGGAAGCTGCGTTGGGTTTGTGGAAGGATTATAATATTGGCTGCATGGACGAAGGCCGTAGTCCATAGGGCATGCAGGGAAGAGCGTAGGCCTTTACCATATATAGTGCAGTAAAGGAAGTGTGGGTGTACATCTGGTGCAGGGTGGTGCTTGCATAGTGCAGTGTGTGCAAATGTATTGCAGTAGGCTAGTGTTGCGAACTGAATGTGGCAACGTTGGCAGTGGCACTATAGTTCGGGAATGGAGGTGGGGACGCCCATAGTATGTGAATGAAAGTGCACAGGGGTGTAGGACAGAGTGTTTTTTTTTCTACATTATGGTAAGTGGTGCACATTGTAGCTGTATAGTTCCATGGTGGTGCGGAGGTTGGGTAGTAGTGCTGGTGATACTGCTGTGTATGTGGATAGGTGAAGTGGATGAAATGGATGATGGTATTACGTAGCAGAAACAGTCTTGAACGTGTAGAATGTTGGGTGCATGGCTGAAGGGCGTAGGCAATGCTCTGAAGAGGCTATGACTTTAGGACACACACGGTAGTAAGGCATTTTACAGGCTGCAGCAGGCAGAGGGTTTGTGTCCTATAAAGAATGGGTGTGGAGCACATTTTGACGCAATGCAGCAGGAGAAGTGAGCTGCCATGACTGTTTGTGTGGTTTAGCTGGTGAGGACACTGTTACCACATGGTAACCCTTTTGATGTGTACTTGGAGATGGTGCTGTTAAAAGTGATGTAGTGTGGGCAGTGGGTTCTGGGTTTGTATACTGTCACTATGGAGTTGCAGTGCCTGTGTTGAAGGGGTAGCCTACTGGGTGTATGGCCGAAGGTGGTAGGCTGTAGGCCATGTATCGAAGAGCGTTGGACTTTGGGAAATCCACACCACTAAATCAATGTTGACTGTGCATCTGGTAGACAGTGATGACCTGTAAAGAATGGTTATGCAGTATGTTGCAGATGGCATAGAGTAGTAGAAATGAGCTAGCAGGAGGGTATGTTTGGTTCAGCAGGTGAGGTAAATTGTAGAATATGGTAAAGTTTTGGATGTGTGATTGGAGATGATGCAATGAAAAGTCTTGCAGTGTGCCCACTTGGTGCAGTGTGTGCATACTGGCAGTATAGCACAGGGTGTGGTGGAAGTCCTACTTATTTGAGTTTTTACTATGATGTGTGCAGAATTGTTGAGATTGGGCCAATGTTGTCACAATGTTGTGGTTAGGTTGCTAGTGAAACACTACTTTGAGAATGGTAGTGGGTAGGGGTGAGCAAGTCTATGGTATGTTTGTGGATCGTGGTAATTGTGACCTGTTTTCGTCCATGGGTGCTTTATGGAGTGAGGTAGTTGGGTTGAAGTGCTGCCATTTATGTTATGTTTGTGTACTATGTTAGCTGTCTGCCTGGTCGTATGCATGCATTCATAGTGTTGTTGTGGGTGCTCGCAAGGGTGCAGTGTTGTGTGCATGGTGAAGGGTGTGCTGGGTGCGCCGGCAGATTGTTGTGGATGGTGAAATAGGGCATCGTGTAGGATACGTTTATGGTGGAGGGGCTTTGGAAGCAAAGGGAACATGTTCTCAGAGTGTTAAAGGGGACATATGGAGTTGAGTACAGAAATGGTAGTGTGCTATGTGGAGTTTCAGTATGTGGTTGGTGAAGGCGTCTTTCAAAATTGGATAGTTGTGAATAGGTGCCAGTAAGTGACTGTTGGAGGAATCGAGTGCAAAGGGAAGAACTAGTGTGTGTGCTTTACTGGGGCATGGCCTTAGCTGTAGCTAGGAAAGCACACGTGCCACATCATGTCTTGATGAGCATGGGGCTTTAGCAAATGGAATTGTGGGGATTATCCAATGAGGATTGCAGGGTGTGGTCTAACTGAAGGGGTGGTGACTTATTTACTGAAAGGTAGATGTACTGAGGTCAGTGGACATGGAGAGACGGCAAGTGCTTGTAGTTGGTGATAGCTTTGTGCACAATGTGCACAGTTATGCTGTGGAAAGAGGCTTTGATACTGATTTTCAGTTGGAAGGAGTGCAGGCCTTTTGGGCCACAGTTTATGAGTGGGGTTTCGGCTGCATGGATCTTCTTTTCAAATATGTGGCCTCTGTTGGTACTGTGGATGCGGTGGTCGTGCATTTTGGAGGACTACATTTGAGGTAAATGTTGTGTTTATTTTTGCTTGTTTATTTAAAGAGATTGATGACACCTGTGATGCAGATCTTTCCTACAGCAAGGTGATTTTCTCAGCGATCACACCGAGACGAGAATGGAAGCATGCCAGTGTCCGTTGTCCACAGCTAGAGGTTGAGCGACGTTGGATAAATAGAAGCATGTGCAACTTTTTGTACAGTGTTGGGATGTTCTGCACAGACTATGACAGCATTAATAACCAGCAAGAGTTCCAGTGGTTCCCGGGAAATGGCATTTTTATTTTACTTCACCATATTGTGAAGTATATAACCTACGTGGCAGCAATGAAGTTGTTATGCACGCAGTGTGTGCATCATATCATATGATGTCCTACGGTACTTCCTGCTGTTTGTATTGCGCCTAAATACAAGTGTGTGAAGGAGCGCTGATGAAAAGCACGCAAAAAAGGGCGTGGTGGGAAGAGGATAGTGGAAAGGGAAGAATGACTGTTTATGAATTGTTCGGGTGCGGCTCTAACGGTACTTTGCGATGCGCACATGCTACATTCTGTGCTTTTGAACATGCTGGAACATGGAAATGTGATTGTTGGAATTCTTTTTCACAGGAAAAGGCGGCCATATTTTCTTTAATTCCTGTCTCTAAGACAAACGGTCGCGGAGATATGACCGATTTAATAGAGGTCGTTTTTGGTTTTGCAAATTTTAAAAGCTCAAAATGACAAGTGACAGTTTTTTCAGCTAGAATGACAGGTGACAGATTTGGAGCTATCAGGCAGTTCTACTTAGGTTAAATAGATTGAATTAGATGAATTTAAACTAAGAGATTGGTTTGGTACAGTTTGGCGGTACTCACAAGAGATTTTAAACAGGAAAGCGACTTGGTCACGGACTTCAGTCTGGTCAAGTCTTCCCGGGTTCTGCTCACAGCGCCTGGCCTCTGGAACTGCTCACAGCGGTCTGGTCTGGGTCTCTCTGGGTACAGCACTGCTTTCTCTCTGGTCTGGTCTCTTAGTTCTGGATAGATTGAAGTCTCTAGTTTGGCTTTCTGGAGGTTGATGAATTTGAAGTCTGGATCTCTGGATGTTGTATGGTCCGGCAGAGTGCGTTGCGGCAAATGGAATTGAAGGTCCCTATCTGTCCTCTCTGTCTGCTTTTATGTGTTTTTAGAGTGGGTGTGTATGTTGCATCACTAGACGTGCCCCTCTCACTTGTCATTGGTCCAGCTTTCATTCCTCCCCTGATTGGGGAACTAAGTTGTGTCAGAGTGATGTCAGCCATTTATGATCTCTTGAAGAACCTCCCTGTCATCTGTGCACCCAAATCTATATATGATCAAAATCCATATTTCACAGTTACACAGTTGTTTGAAATTACATATACATGGTGTGGCTGAATTTAGCCATGTCTCTGTCCAAATCTGCTCTTTGTAGGAGCTTGCATTCAGAGATGGCACATAATTAACTTTTTAACTGATTTTTCAATTTCTGACATGGACCCAACTTTACATACATGTGCGCAGGGAGTATGGACATTAACTGATGAAGTTTCAGATTTTTAACATGCACACATTTAGAGTAATATCCACTTTTCCGCTAACATCCCCCTGAACATACCACCGGTTCTAAAAACCTCTTAAACTGTGGGCAGAAAAATCACAAGAATTATGGTATCATTTATAAAATTTTCACATGTCCGCTCTATGAATGATCCATCTTTTTAAAGTTATGTTCTGGCTCCAAAGGGGTGTGGTTTCCTCTCAGCACAAGGTAGAAATACTGGTTTATCCAGTTCTGCCAAGCCAGCTTGCTCTCACAGGCAGTGCCCCTCCCAGCTTCTGCCAAGAGGAAGCTACATTTTACGACTGCTGTAATAAAACCTTTGCCTGAGTGAAGAGGGCTTTGTTCAGAGCTCCTGTAGAGCACAGGTAATTCAATTATCAGATAGATGGCATATCCTTAGTGTTGCCAGCAAAAGTCAGATAGCCTGCGAACACAGCTGTGACTCAAGTTTCACTCCTGATGGGGGTAGTTGTCAGGCAGGATTGGAATCTCTTTAAGCCAGTTTTTAGCTACATGTCATTTCTGTTCCCCAGTTTCTGCATTCAAATAAAACTAAACATTTCACATATGCAGCTAGAATGCTGATTCAAAGTTTAAAACTATGACATTTAAACAATTGCAACCTATGTGACACTCAAAAGTAGGTCACTCATTTCTTTTAAACATTTAGATTTTTAGTGTCATTCAGTCCACATTTACTTAAACTGCTGAAATCCACAGCTCTTGTTATAAACCTTCAAGTCACTTCAGAATATAATTTTACATTGTATCTTCCTCTCAGTAAGTCTTTCTTTGGCCTGTTTTGGGTTCATTCAGTTTTACACAAAAAAGTAAAATCTGATGTGGTTTTAAAATGCCGGCTTTTGGATAGTGGTGAGTACTGGTACTGCACCCATTTTTGGGATTTAAGAAATGAATTCCTCACAATTCTAGGTTGCATTTGGCAATCAGCATTGCCATTCCCAATGGTTTCAGACTACTGTGCGGGTAGTCCAATGGTGGTTTTAAAGCGCTTTGGAAGCTAACCGGCGCTACTGTTTTTCCTTTGGCAACCCATTTCCCTCATGGCAACCCGGCCTTTCATTCTCGCCCTGGTGGGTGGCAAGTGAGGCAACCATTTTGGTGTGCGCACAAACTGCGCAGCTTTCCTGGATTTCGGCCCACATGTGGGTTTTCCGCCATCTTGAATTTTCTAAGCCCACAGCACCAATTGTTGTGGCATGATAGCTTAAACGTGGGTCAGGACACCCAACAACGCTCTGGCAAAACCAAGAAGAACACCCAATAGAAGATACAATGCAAGTAATCAATCTATCAGACAGAACTCTGACCCAATATGAACAAGAAGTACTAGAAAAGGGTCTCTCTTTTTGCCCCACTACCAACTTTGACTATTCTCAAGTAAGAATTGATCTGTACTGCTTTATTCGTAAACTAAGATTGCCTAAATTCCACGCTAGTTTGAATAATGTACCAACGCCTGAACAGAATAGAATTCCTTCACATTTGAACATCAGTGATATATCAGCATTAAGAGATCTTGCAAATTTAGGAGAAATGGACACCACCCAGATTCCCTCAGATGCAGTACAGGATGAGTGGCAAATCGAATTACCTACAGAAATAGATACCTGCATGGCAGCTTCTAGTGGAATGAAAAATAAGTCCCAATTCAACCCTTCAAATGTATTTTGTCCAATGATAGATTTATTTGAGGACCTTGTTATAGATGATCTAAAAAAATTGACGATTAGACCAAGCACAGTCCAGAATCTGATGAAACTTCAACACACAGCGATGCAAAATTTACAAGCAGATACGTTGATCATTATTAGATCCTCGGATAAAGGCGGAAATGTGGTAGTTCTTAATTCTAAGGACTATCAAAAAGAAGCAGCTCGACAACTGAATGACACCAGTAACTATGTCAAACTGCCTTGTGACCCTTACCGAGAATATAAAGTGCAATATGACATCATGTTGGACCGATGGCATAGTTTGGAACTTATTACCACTAAAGAGAAACAGTATCTAACCAAAAACCATCCTAAAACTCCAATCATTCACTTTATATCGAAAATTCATAAATCTATGACTAGACCACCAGGAAGACCTATAGTGGCATCAATAGATTCTCTCTTTGAAAACACCTCAAAGTTTGTTGAAAACTTTCTGTTTCCCTTTGTGGAAACTTTACCTTCTTATACAAAAGACACCACAGCATTTTTGAATCAAATTGCACACATTCCCTGGCAACCTGACTTTCTTTTAGTTACGTTAGATGTTGTTTCTCTCTACACGTGCATCACCCACTCTAAAGGTATACAAGCAGTTAAAAGATTTTTGTCAACTAGATCTTTATGTTTTAGTGAACATTCCATCATGCTTTTAGATATGCTGTCTCTTATTCTAACTCATAACACTTTCATGTTTGATTCTAAATATTACAATCAAATCTGTGGAACGGCTATGGGCACAGCAGTGGCTCCAACGTTTGCCAATTTGTACATGGGTGCATGGGAAGAAGATCTTTTCTCCAATGACAACTACAAAGAACACACAGATAAAGTAATTATGTGGCAAAGATATATTGATGATCTATTCATTATCTGCAGTGGGACAAATGCGGAATGGACACATTTCTTTCATATTCTGAATCAAAATCAGCAGAATTTACAATTTACGGAACAGCACAGTAAAACAGAAATCGTTTATTTGGACATAAAGGTGAAAGTCATTGGAAACAGTATAAGCACAGAGTTGCATAAAAAAGAAACGAGCACTAACTCATTACTACACGCAACAAGTGCGCACCCACAATCTCTGAAAGACAGTATCCCAAATGGGGAGTTCTTGCGGGGGAAAAGAAACTGTAGTGAAAACGAAGTATGGGAAACAAATGCTAAAAAAACTGTGACCAGATTTTTGACTCGAGGCTATAAGAGAACAGTTATAAACAAAGCCTATAACCGGACCTGTAACAAAACCCGTGAGGAGATCTTGGCCAAAAAAAAATACACTTAGGGATCAAACAAAGGATCAACAGCATGAAGACTGCTCACTCAGGTTCATTACTACATTTAACTCTGGAGCCAAAGAGACAAAACAGATCTTAAACAAACATTGGCACATTTTGAAACGAGATCTAGATATTAGTCCACATTTACCAACACATGCCACTGTGACCTATAGAAAACCACCTTCTATACAAAATAAACTATCGCCCAGTATGTTCCAATCGCCAAAACAAAGTATTAATACTTGGCTAACCACAAGAACATCAGGCTTCTATACCTGTGCCAATTGCAAAGCCTGTCGCTATGGAATGAACATGAAAGTTTTCTCACATCCCCGAACGAAGAAAAAAGTTAAAATCAAAAGAGATCTGAGATGTTCCACACAATTTGTCATCTATGTGATTACTTGTGCTTGTAATTTATGGTACATTGGTAGCACCAAGCTGAAGCCAAGTTACGAATATTGCAACATCTACGTGCCATCACGAACCATGACATGTCGTATCCACTTGTAAAACACTTTGAAGAGGTTCATCATAACGATATTAGTTCCTTCAAATATTTTATCATTGACTCAGTAGAATTTCACCCTAGAGGAGGGGACAGAATGCGGATTTTAAGACAAATGGAATCCAGATATATAGTAGATTTTAACACTAAATATCCGGGAGGTCATAATCGTGATGAAGAACTATATGTATTCCTGGTATCTTGAACATTTTAAAACTATCATTATTATGTAGTTATTTAGTTATATTCATATGATAACATAGATTTACATGTGAGTGTCCGAAATTCTCTGATTTTTCTGAATTTTTTGAATGTTTTCCTTTTGTACATACCTTCTGTGCCCAAATAATGATCTAAGGTTTCTAGCAAATCATGTTTGATTTGGAAGCTTCAAGTATCCGATTGCAGTTCTTTCGCCATCATTTATTAACTTTTATTCTTCACTGTGTGTAGCACTTATATTTTGTAATCACTATTTTAGCACACATTTTTTGAAATGAGAGTCTGTTTTATATTTTTAGAAATCGTGTATTGTTTTTATCAAAGTGCACTGTCATCAAGTTTTTTTGAATCGCATGGGAATATTAGACCTTCTAATACACAAGATGGTTGAGCTACAATATATAGGTGACCGCAAGGGTAAGACACTGCCTTTACTGTTGAACCAGACCAACCTATGTGTTTTATTATGAATATTTACAACATATTATATGGATTATTATGTCTTCCGTAGTACATTCATGTTGAGTTGATTTGATTTGTGTATACTGAGAACATACCATAGAGGCACCCTTAAGGGCTAAATACAGCCTCAAGTCACAACATATAGGCGCCCGTAAGGGTAACATACTTCCCTTTATGTTGCATTAAATCAACTTACGTGTTCTAGTATGAACATCTACTACATGCACTATACATTCTCATGTTCCTTCCAGTGTATCCATGTTGAATTAATTCGATTTATTAAGGAATATACCATGGAGGCACCCGTTAAGATTATATACAGCCTTATGGCTAATGCATAAACCACAACTGATTATAAAACTTGCACTTTACAACTAGCACCTTATTGATAGCACATAGCACTTTAGTAAGCAGCAGTCCTCTGATGTTTACATAGCACATAGCACTTTTGCGTACTTATGAAATATCTGCAATTTTGGTACTAATGTTTATAATATGTATTTTGTAAACCTTTGACAGCGAATTTCAGTTCAGGCCAAGATATTGTGTCGGCCCACTTGGGCTGTTAAAATATGCCTGGTGAATTAAGAAATGATGAATAATGGTTTCCCTCTATCATGTTGGAAATGGTGAAAAACAGGATACAAATTATATTATCTCAATTCCGTGCAAAATTGTCCACCTTTAACCCACTCAGCCCAATAGGTATTTGGGACGAATGTGAAATATAATTACCAAAATGTATCTAATATAAAGTGTTTTTAACAAGTGCACTAAAATGAGAGGTCACATATTTCTAACATGGCCGCCGTCTTGACTAACCATTGTCATTTTTACTACAATGTTAAACATCAAAGATGGACTTATACACTTTATTTCTATAAAATCGCAGTCCTCTCTCTCTGTCACATACCAGTCGAAGCCCGAGTAGGGTGAAACGTGTCTTTATTTCCTTGCACCTAAGACTGCTGTTGTCTTCCTTGTCCATGTATTTTAATCAATAAAGGACATTTTAAGTGCACAGTACACCAAGACTGCCTGTGGATTATTTGGAGAAATTCAGCTCCCCGTTGGGAATCCAGCCGGAGTGCCGATGTGACTTGGATTGGTTTCCAATCCATCTTTTTCTGTATATATATATATATATCCTATGGCCCACGATGGCGGGCGTGCAGTTATGGTTAAGTTGCTAAACTCATAGGAAGATAGGAAGAGCACTTTTTCGGTGGCTTATAACTTTGCTCCCCCTATATGAATCCTCACCATACTTTGCAAAAAAAGTATATGGGCGGCTTTGAATTTTTCTCTCCAAGTTTGGTGAGGTTTAGTGGGGGGGAAAAGTTATAGGGGGGTCCCACATTATTTTTTTCCCATAGAGTGAATGGGAAAAAAGTTTGCGCACGGCTACAGGCCGGACGGCTGGATGGCTGGATGGATTTTCAACAAATTTGTGGCAAGGGCGGGGGCTTGGGTCAGAAAGTGTGCTTTTGTGTGTTTGGTGGAAATCCGACCACTGCATTTTTGGGGAAGTACTGAAATGTACGTCCCCAAAAAAGTGTGATATATAGGTCAGCTCCGCAGACCCATTTTGCTGTTCGCTGCGCGGAATGTAGTGTCATTGGCCTGCGGTACACCATGATGACGGCGAACGTTGGACGTGGCCGGTGGTTGGCTGGAGGGAAGCGTGCTCTGCGACAACGTTTTTGGGAAACGCTGCCATGGTGCATCGGAGGACAGTGCGGCGGCTGAAGGGTCTGGAAAATGGACAGTACGGAATGGGTGGGGGAGTGAAAAGTAGGTAATGTGAAATACGTGTGTACGTAGAAGAAGACGGAGGAGTGCCTGTAGTGGTCGCGCGTACTGTCTGAACAGGCGGGTACTTACACAGGCGAGTACTTTGTGCGGTGATTGGAGGCAGGATACGAAACGGCCCCATACATTGTGCTGCCACTTGTTTGCGGACAACTACTTCGGTGGAGAGTGGTGGCAGGTATGTCTGTTTTAGAAGGGGAACATTTCATCATGACATAGGTTGGGAGGTAGCGCAGGTGGGTGTGCTATGCGGCTGGAATGTGGTAGTTGGGCACATGGTGGTATGCATGGGTTAAGGAACTTGCATTGGGTAAGTGGAAGGATTACAATATTGGCTGCATGGAGTAAGGACCTACACAGTGGGGCATGGAGTGAAGAGCGTAGCCTTTTACCGTACCCACCACACTAACGCAAGTATGGGTGTACTTCCAGTGCTGGGTGGTGCTTGCATAGTGCAGTGTTTTGCAAATTGATTGCAGTAGGATAGTGTTGCAAACCTATTGTGGGTGCTTTGGCTGTGGCACTATAGTTTAGGAATGGAAGTGGGACGGCTACAGTATGTGAATGAAAGTGCACAGGGGTGCAGGAGAGAGTGTTTTCTTTCTATATTATGGTAAGTGGTGTTGTTTGCTGATGTATAGGTACATGGCGGTGCGCAGGTTGGGTATTAGTGTTGGTGCTAGTGCTGTGTATGTGGATAGGTGAAGTTGGTCACATGGTCGAATGGATGGTGCAATTATGTAGCAGTGATAGTGCTGAAGGTGTACACTGTTGGGTGCATGGCCCAAGGCTGAAGGCCATGCATTGAAGAGGCAAGGACTGCAGGACACACACGGCACTAATGCATTTCAGATTTTGCAGAAGTTACAAGGTGATGAATGGATGGTGACATTATGCACAAGTGAAACTGTTGAAGGCATAGACTGTTGGGGGCACGGGTGACTGTCATAGGCCATAGGCCATGTACTTAAGAGCCTAGAACATTAGGATAGGAATGGTAATTATGCTTTTTTCAATGTGCAGTACGTAGATGGTGGTGAACTGTAAAGAAAAGGGTGCGCAGCACATTTCAAATGCATTAGTTACAAGCCGTGGAAGTGAACCGGTTGAAGGGGTAGACTGTTGGGTGCATGGCCGAAGACCGTAGGGTGAAGGCCATGCACTCAAGAGGCTAGACCTCTACATCAGATAGGGTACTAATGCATTTTGAATGTGAAGTACATAGAGGGTAGTGACCTGTAAAAAACATAGTGTGCATCACATTTCACACGCAACAAAGCAGAGCAAGGGAGCTGCCATGGCTCCATGTTTGGTTTTGGTGCTGAGGACCCTGTTACAAAATGGAAAAGTGTTTGATGTGTAGTTGGAGATGGTGATGTGAAAAGTGATGCAGTGTGGGAAGTGGGTGCTGGGTTTGCATACTATTACTATGGCAGAAGATGTGGTACAAGTCTACTTTAATTGCGATTGGTAACTATGCTGTGTGATGCTTTGTGGCACTAGGGCCAATGTTGTGCAACAGTGGTGGGTAGGTTGACAGGGATGACATACTTTGTGAATGGGTCTGGGTAGGGTTGGTGGAGGCTGTGGTATGTTTGTGTGTTTTGCTTATAGCGACCTCTTTTAGTGAATGGGTGCAATGTAGAGGTTCTGATTGTAATTGCTGGATGTGTGTGCAGGTCACCTGTTTGCAGCCACCTCTTTCTGTGGTAAGTGGTGGCAGGTACAGTGTAGAAGGGGAATGATTTGCACATGAAATAGGTTGGGTGGGAGCACGGGTGAGTGTGTTATGCAGATGTAATGTGGTACTTGGGCACATGGTGGCATGCATGGGTTAAGGAAGCTGCGTTGGGTTTGTGGAAGGATTATAATATTGGCTGCATGGACGAAGGCCGTAGTCCATAGGGCATGCAGGGAAGAGCGTAGGCCTTTACCATATATAGTGCAGTAAAGGAAGTGTGGGTGTACATCTGGTGCAGGGTGGTGCTTGCATAGTGCAGTGTGTGCAAATGTATTGCAGTAGGCTAGTGTTGCGAACTGAATGTGGCAACGTTGGCAGTGGCACTATAGTTCGGGAATGGAGGTGGGGACGCCCATAGTATGTGAATGAAAGTGCACAGGGGTGTAGGACAGAGTGTTTTTTTTTCTACATTATGGTAAGTGGTGCACATTGTAGCTGTATAGTTCCATGGTGGTGCGGAGGTTGGGTAGTAGTGCTGGTGATACTGCTGTGTATGTGGATAGGTGAAGTGGATGAAATGGATGATGGTATTACGTAGCAGAAACAGTCTTGAACGTGTAGAATGTTGGGTGCATGGCTGAAGGGCGTAGGCAATGCTCTGAAGAGGCTATGACTTTAGGACACACACGGTAGTAAGGCATTTTACAGGCTGCAGCAGGCAGAGGGTTTGTGTCCTATAAAGAATGGGTGTGGAGCACATTTTGACGCAATGCAGCAGGAGAAGTGAGCTGCCATGACTGTTTGTGTGGTTTAGCTGGTGAGGACACTGTTACCACATGGTAACCCTTTTGATGTGTACTTGGAGATGGTGCTGTTAAAAGTGATGTAGTGTGGGCAGTGGGTTCTGGGTTTGTATACTGTCACTATGGAGTTGCAGTGCCTGTGTTGAAGGGGTAGCCTACTGGGTGTATGGCCGAAGGTGGTAGGCTGTAGGCCATGTATCGAAGAGCGTTGGACTTTGGGAAATCCACACCACTAAATCAATGTTGACTGTGCATCTGGTAGACAGTGATGACCTGTAAAGAATGGTTATGCAGTATGTTGCAGATGGCATAGAGTAGTAGAAATGAGCTAGCAGGAGGGTATGTTTGGTTCAGCAGGTGAGGTAAATTGTAGAATATGGTAAAGTTTTGGATGTGTGATTGGAGATGATGCAATGAAAAGTCTTGCAGTGTGCCCACTTGGTGCAGTGTGTGCATACTGGCAGTATAGCACAGGGTGTGGTGGAAGTCCTACTTATTTGAGTTTTTACTATGATGTGTGCAGAATTGTTGAGATTGGGCCAATGTTGTCACAATGTTGTGGTTAGGTTGCTAGTGAAACACTACTTTGAGAATGGTAGTGGGTAGGGGTGAGCAAGTCTATGGTATGTTTGTGGATCGTGGTAATTGTGACCTGTTTTCGTCCATGGGTGCTTTATGGAGTGAGGTAGTTGGGTTGAAGTGCTGCCATTTATGTTATGTTTGTGTACTATGTTAGCTGTCTGCCTGGTCGTATGCATGCATTCATAGTGTTGTTGTGGGTGCTTGCAAGGGTGCAGTGTTGTGTGCATGGTGAAGGGTGTGCTGGGTGCGCCGGCAGATTGTTGTGGATGGTGAAATAGGGCATCGTGTAGGATACGTTTATGGTGGAGGGGCTTTGGAAGCAAAGGGAACGTGTTCTCAGAGTGTTAAAGGGGACATATGGAGTTGAGTACAGAAATGGTAGTGTGCTATGTGGAGTTTCAGTATGTGGTTGGTGAAGGCGTCTTTCAAAATTGGATAGTTGTGAATAGGTGCCAGTAAGTGACTGTTGGAGGAATCGAGTGCAAAGGGAAGAACTAGTGTGTGTGCTTTACTGGGGCATGGCCTTAGCTGTAGCTAGGAAAGCACACGTGCCACATCATGTCTTGATGAGCATGGGGCTTTAGCAAATGGAATTGTGGGGATTATCCAATGAGGATTGCAGGGTGTGGTCTAACTGAAGGGGTGGTGACTTATTTACTGAAAGGTAGATGTACTGAGGTCAGTGGACATGGAGAGACGGCAAGTGCTTGTAGTTGGTGATAGCTTTGTGCACAATGTGCACAGTTATGCTGTGGAAAGAGGCTTTGATACTGATTTTCAGTTGGAAGGAGTGCAGGCCTTTTGGGCCACAGTTTATGAGTGGGGTTTCGGCTGCATGGATCTTCTTTTCAAATATGTGGCCTCTGTTGGTACTGTGGATGCGGTGGTCGTGCATTTTGGAGGACTACATTTGAGGTAAATGTTGTGTTTATTTTTGCTTGTTTATTTAAAGAGATTGATGACACCTGTGATGCAGATCTTTCCTACAGCAAGGTGATTTTCTCAGCGATCACACCGAGACGAAAATGGAAGCATGCCAGTGTCCGTTGTCCACAGCTAGAGGTTGAGCGACGTTGGATAAATAGAAGCATGTGCAACTTTTTGTACAGTGTTGGGATGTTCTGCACAGACTATGACAGCATTAATAACCAGCAAGAGTTCCAGTGGTTCCCGGGAAATGGCATTTTTATTTTACTTCACCATATTGTGAAGTATATAACCTACGTGGCAGCAATGAAGTTGTTATGCACGCAGTGTGTGCATCATATCATATGATGTCCTACGGTACTTCCTGCTGTTTGTATTGCGCCTAAATACAAGTGTGTGAAGGAGCGCTGATGAAAAGCACGCAAAAAAGGGCGTGGTGGGAAGAGGATAGTGGAAAGGGAAGAATGACTGTTTATGAATTGTTCGGGTGCGGCTCTAACGGTACTTTGCGATGCGCACATGCTATATTCTGTGCTTTTGAACATGCTGGAACATGGAAATGTGATTGTTGGAATTCTTTTTCACAGGAAAAGGCGGCCATATTTTCTTTAATTCCTGTGTGCCATGAGGCGGGCAGAGATGGCGAAATGCAAACTTTTACAGTGGGTGATCGCTTTGTGCGCGATCTGCTCCAGTATGCCATGGAAAGAAGCCTGAATGGCAATTTCAATTAGGACAAAGTAGAGACTTTGTGGTGCGGTGTCACTGTCCGTAGTTTCCACCATTTGGTTGAAGAATGTCAATGAGTGGCCCCTTTCGGTACTTTGGACTAGTGATAGTGCATTATGGAGAATTGATTTTGGGTTCAATAGCTTGTGCAAGTGTGTCCAGTCAACTGAAAACAATGATGAAAGAAATGATGCGTTTGTTTCCCACTGCAAAGAAGCTTTTCTCCTGTATACCACCAAGTGCAGTATATAACTATTCCAATGAATGTTGTAGGCAGCCAGATGTAGGAAGGCATCTTATTAACAGAAGTATGTATGCAACTTTTTGTGTGCTGCTGGGATGTACTCCTGTATGAATGAGAACATTGGTAATCGATAAGTGAACTTTCTCAATGGAAGTGGCATTTCATTGTTGCACATTGGCAATGACATTTGGTTTTTGAATCTACAGGCTGCACTGAAGATGCTATTGTAATAATTTGAGGCGCAGAGCAATAAATGAAAACCATTATGAAAGGCTGCAAAAGGAGTTGTTACTGTCAAAGTTGATTTTAAAAAAATAAACAAGACGGCTCTCTTTACAAGCCAGCAGTACAAAGGACATCCCCTACCTTGGATGACATTTAGTCTCCTACTCTCGCGCGTGCACACCTGCAAAAAATCGCAGACATTGCCACAGTTGCAGAATTGTAAGTGTAATATGTGCCGATTTTGCAAATGTACATATTCTGTTTGAGATTGTGGAGGACACAGGATTGCACAATAAGCTTTCTGTATGTGTGCAATGTACACCCACAATGTGCTATACCATATATTTGTTAACCTTACTGCAGAGGGTCAGCTTATAGTTGTGTGTTGTACGAGGGACAGCGTATGCTCTGTGTGTGAATGGCACATACATTACTTGACAGTCAATGTAAAATTCTGTCCGATGGGAGTTGTGTGCAGTGTATCATGTGGGTTTGTATATGAATGGAGCACCTACACTGAATTGATTGCTTTTGGTTTCTTTGTGTGAGACTTTGGTGACGCTCGATTTAGACAACAGTATTGTTGTTGATTGTGTATGGAGAAATGCACACCATGTAACAAGACATAGAGTGGCATTTGTGCTGAGGCAGGAAGTAGGGCAGGCAATGATTCTGTTTCCAATCTCCTGCATAATTTTGTTTCCCAACATGCAGCCGCCCATTTAGGGATGTTATTTTTAATGTGGATCCGAAATGGACACAGTGCAGTATATTGTGCAGAAGTGTATTTGTGTCTTTTACAACTTGTGCCATTGTCTACTATACAAATGGGATTCTATCCTTTCACAGCACGAGCATTTCCCCCCACAAATAGTAGCGTTCTTTTTCCTAATACTGCATGTTCCTTTTGTTCCCGCTGTACACTCATTGCTTTGGTGCCCTTTTTGGAAGTGCAGGAACAATGTTTGTGTTTGCTGTTGCGCACTTGCGCCCTTCAAAACGCACTGCAACACGCACAGCCATTTCTTTAATTAGGTGCCTATTTCTACCTATTTCAACTGTAGTGTTTTTCACACTACCACCGTTCCTTCCATTTAGCAAACAACTCTGTGGAGGGTCTACGATGCATGTTGCACTTACTCCCTTCATTGCCACTTGCTTTGTGACAATCTAAAAGGAGCATTCTGTGATAATCACATACAAAAACCATTCCTAAAGGAACGTTACGATACAGGAGCGCTATTACAAACATAGCATAATTTCTAAATACAATATGCCAAAGGAAACTTATGTTTACAGTGCCCTACTAAAAAACTATGAAATTCACTAACATAAAATGGTGTTAAAGGGACGTTATGGTTAAGTTGCACCACTACAAAACCCATGCAATTCAATGGAAAAACATTGCTACAAGGACATTATGGTTACAGGTAAAACCTAAAAACCCCAGAAATTCGCAAGTTATGGTACGTTATGGAAAAATAACACACGCTACCACTGTGCACTGCAAGGATTAACACCCATGACATCAAAGATGACATCACAAACGTCATTGATGACATTACTGATGACATCACAAGTCTGGAACCCTCTTTTTTGTTTAGCTAGATATGTACACTAGGTGATATTTTTGAGTAGCAGTGAAGAATTGCAAAGTGTGAATGTACTACATTTCTACACCTTACTGTTCTCATATGTTCTTACACTGCTTTCCTTAGGGGTCAGTGGCATCATATGCTGCATATATATACGGGAATAAGGAAGCCTGAAATGCAGAACTTATTTTTGTGCATTAAAATAATCAATTTGGTTATGAACACTTTGTGGTAGTACTGCTACATTTTTGCTTACTTTACTTTCTTTGTATGTGCTGCTATTGGTATGCGTTGTTCTGTCTTTCATTTCTGTGAGCAGTAGTATACTTATATAGTAACTGAGGGATTGGTAGCTACTTATCACATGTTTAACAGTCCACACAAGTCTAACAACAAAGCATGCATCATTTCACTATGCAACATGGGAATCATTTGGATATTGCAGCTGTATTATGCATGTTGCACACACTGCTTACGTTTGTACATCAGTTTAGTCTTGTAATAGAAAGAAATGTGTAATGCAATACTATTTATACCGATGCCTTGTGTAATACCTACTTATGTAATGATAATAGTTCTCCCCCTGATCTCTGATAGTTTTATTGATTGATTGATTGATATTTTATTTCTATCGCGCTCGTACACAAGTGTTTCAGAGCGCGACAAGGAAAGGGAGGGGAACAGGGGAGAACAAAACAGCGATCTTCCTAGGCCCAGTGACATTGAGAACGCGCAAGTGCATGGGTGAGGGGGGAGGGGAAAAGTGCATGGTAGGGGGTAGAGGTGGAAAGTGCGAAGCAGAGGAGAAACAGATAAAAAACAATAAATAAATAATAAAGGCAACAAACAGTGGTAATGCAGCCAGCAATTTGCAAGTGCTAGGTTTAAGGCAGCAGACAGGGTAGGTCTGATAAGTACAGGAAGAAAAAGGGGGGGCTGTATGGGTACAGATACTGACCCCAGTGCAAGGGGTGGCCCGGAGGCAGTGCGGGAGGGTGGCAGGATGAGCAGGTACCTGGGCCCAAAAGGCAGAGGGTGGCCAGGTGCACGGTGCCAAGAGACAACAGATCAGCTGGGGAAAAGGGGAGCGAAGGCAAAAGAAAAGAGGAAGGTCTTGAGGTGCTTCCGGAACCGGAGATGGTTCTCCTCAAGTTTTAGAGTAGCAGGGAGGCTGTTCCAGAGGGAGGTCCCAGCCGAAGACAGAGATCTACCCCCAGCTCGTTTCTTAGAAAAACGACTGACCCTGAGTGAGTTGGAGGTAGAGGAGAGAAGAGCTCGAGAGGGGAGGTATTTGCGGAAGGATAGCTGAAGGTATTTTGGACCCAGGCCCCAGAAAGCCTTGTGGACAATGCAGAGGGTTTTGAATTTAATCCTTGCATCCACTGGGAGCCAGCAGAGATATTTCATAGCTGGAGAGATACGATCCCAGGGCTTGAGGCCAAAGACAAGTCTCGCAGTCCTGTTCTGGATTAGTTGTAGAGGGCAGAGAGTAGAGGCAGGTAGATTTAGAAAGAGGCTGTTACAATAGTCCAAGCTAGAGAAAACCAGAGCTTGAGATACCATGAGCTTCTGGGAGAAGGAGAGGAAAGGCAGAGTACCTCTGAGGAGGTGCAGTCGGAAATTTGACTTTTTAGAGACTCAGAGATATGGATGGAGAAGGAAAGGGTGGAGTCAAAAATGACCCCGAGGTTCTTAGACCCGTAGGTGGGGGTAGGAGGAGGGCCAAGGGAGGCCGGCCAGAGAGTGAGGGGAAAAGATGGTGAAGGTGTGCCAATGAGGAGGATCTCCGTCTTGCTGGCATTCAGACAAAGATGATTGGCGGCACGCCAATCTTGAATGGCAGTTAGGCAATCAGAGATGATTGAGGGAGAGGAGGTGGCAGAGGGCAGCTTGAAAATGAGTTGAGTGTCGTCAGCGTAGCACTGGAAATTTGAGCAGAAAATGGCAATGCAGTGGGCGAGAGTTGCCAGGTATTGGTTGAAAAGCCAGGGCAAGAGGTTAGACCCCTGGGGAACACCACAGGTAAAGAGGAAGATAGATGAAAGGAAGGACCCAAGTTGGACCTGTGAGGGTCGATCTGAGAGGAAAGAGGTCAGCCAGGCCAGAGCCTGATCAGTAATACCCAGGTTTTCACGGAGACGGTTGAGCAGGATGGTATGGTTGACCGTGTCGAAGGCAGAAGAGAGATTGAGGAGGATGAGGACAGATGGAATGTTAGAGTCAAGGTTGGTGAGCAGATCCTCACAGATGTTTAGGAAAGCAGTTTCCGTGCTTCTGGCAGCTCTGAAGCCAGACTGGTGGTCATGGAGACAGCCAACCGAATTGGAATGAAGGTTAAGCTGAGAGATGGCCAACTTTTCCAGGAGTTTGCCAAGAAAGGGAGTAATGGAAATTGGACGATAGTTAGCTGGACAAGAAGGATCAGCTGTGGGTTTCTTGAGAAGAGGATGCACAAAGGAGTGCTTCAGAGGGGAGGGGAAGGATCCAGAGGCAAAGGAGTGGTTGCAAAAATCAGCAAGGTCCGGAACGAGGGTGTCAATGTGGTCCTTGATGGTTTTAGAGGAACAGGAATGAACCTGTTTTGAAGAGGCTTTCATAGTTCGGACTTGTCTAGCAACCTCGTCAGGGGTGAAAAGAGGAAAGGACAAGAAGGATGGTGGGAGGGTGGCTAAAGAAGGGTCAGCAAGCACAGATGGAGAGGGAAGAGGAGGAGGGTGGGTGGAGAGGGTGGACAGGATATCCTGGGTTTTTTAAATGAAGTGAGAGGCAAGGGCATTGCAAAGAGCCTGGGAGGCAACAGGAGGGGTAGAGACTGCAGCAGGGTTGGCCAGCTCCTTGCAGATTTTAAAGAGTTCAGCCGAGTTGTTAGATGCGCAGAGACATGAGCTTGAATGTGGACTCTCTTCTTGGTGAGGACAGAGAGTCGGTATTGCCTTTGTAGCAGGCGACAGGCCAGTTTGTCAGAGGATGAACAGGAAGTCCTCCATTTCCTCTCAGCTGCCCTACACTTACGTTTAAGTGTAGCTAGGTCAGTCATACCAGGAATTGCACTTTGCTTTGGACTTCAAACGGATCCTCATGACAGGGACAAGAGCATCAAGCGTATCCGAAATTGAAGAGTAGAGAGGAGACAGGACTGTATCAGGATGAGAAACAGCCAAAGGTGGAGGGGGGGGAGAAAGTGGCGGCAAAAGCCTCAACTGACACAAGCTTCAAGGGCCGGATGTCCAAGAAGGTAGGTTGCAGTGTTGGGGTAGGCTTGGCTTGGGGGGAAGAGAGGGAGAGATGAGATGAGAGGAGGGAGTGATCGCTCCAAGAGAGAGGAGTGGTCAGAGGGATGGAGAGGCGGAGGTTAGAGGAGATCAAGACATCGAGTGTGTGCCCTGCAGAGTGAGTCGGGCTAGAGGGGAGGATGGACAGGGAGAGGGAGGTGCAGAGGTCACGGAAGAGTAGAGAGGAGGAGCAAGGAGAGTCTAAATGTATATTTAGGTCACCGAGGAGGAGTAGTTGAGTGGTAGAGGCCAGGAGGGAGGAGGAGAGGTCGGCCCACTCAGAGAGAAATGAGGTGATTTGACCAGGAGGCCAGTAGATTGTAACCACAGTAAGAGAATGGGTAGGCGAGAGAGAAAGCCTACAGACAAGGAATTCATGGCAACATAACAAAGACAATCCTTTCTGGAGGCTTCTCATGACAACTACATATACATGAGATGTCATCAGTGATGTTATCAATGACATTTGTGATGTGTCTTTGATGTCATGGGTGTTAATCCTTGAAGTACACAGCTGTGTGTGAGTTATGGTTGCATAGCGTACCATAACTTATGAATTTCAGGGGTTTTTAGGTTTTACCTGTAACCATAACATCCGCGTAGAAACGTTTTTCCATTGAATTTCATAGGTTTTGTAGTGGTGCAACTTAACCATAATGTCCCTTTAACAACCTTTATTGTTAGTGTGTATATATATAAAAAACTTTGTTAAAGGGACGTTATGGTTAAGTTGCACTACTAAAAACCTATGAAATTCACTAAAAAAACATTGTTAATGGGACGTTATGGTTACAAGTAAAATTGAAAAACCCCTGGAATTCGCCAGTTATGGTAATCTAAGCAACCATAACTCGTGCCACCACCGTGCACTGCTAAGACTAACACCCAGGACATCAAAGATGACATCACAAATGTCATTGAACCCAGACAACAATGTACTTGCACCGAAGAATCTTCTTGAACTGATATTACATGAGTCCTACAAACGTTTTGAATACATAACCTTATCAAACAGTATTTTTTTCCAAACTTTCACTCCCTGCATTCTTACTGAATTTTCCCTCTGGCTCAAGGTCAAAAAATAATTGACCCTTATGGGTTCACTCAGATGCGTGGGCCTAGTGAGCTTGCAACCAAAAAAGCAAATCAAGAGACCTTCACTCAAAATGAAAATACATTCTGATTTTGCAACAACATATCTGAGTGCATTCATGAGAACTGCTACTCCCATACACTTGCAGACCCACTATTTCCATCAAACAGTGCAGGTAGCTGCCTCAAATTTCAAACTCTAGGACACCAGTCTGACTGCAATATTAATTTAAATACATTGTAACACAGACGCAGTAAATCTTCGCCTGTACTCAGTGGACTCTATATTGAGCAGCAAATTCCAATTTACTGTATGACAATAAACCCCACTTTTTGACTTCCTGCTGCCACATCCCATCCCAGCCTCATTAACCCTCACCTTCCGAAACAGTATTTCATAACGTTAACAAGTGCAATGGTGTGTTGTTTTATATGTGTTAGCGGCGATGTCCGCGTACACCAAAACACGACTGAAAGATGGCGGGCGCAGCGAAAGAATCTGACGCATTTCACGCCGTTCAACATCCAATCAGTGAAGGCACCACAGGTCCGCAGACATGACGCTACAGATTAGCCAATCGGTATCTTGTCTGCGGAGTGAACAGGGAAGTGTGTCCGCGGAGCGGACATAGATATCACACATTTTTTAGACACATTTTCTGGTCGTTTTAAAGAAAACTACTGGATGGATTGGCACCAAATTTACAAAAGCACGCTTTCAGGACCAATTTCCTGCTCCTGCCGCAAATGTGATGAAAATCCATCCAGCGGTTTTGGCTGTAGGCATGCGCACAGTTTTTCCCCCTTCAGTCTATGGGAAAAAAAGACATTTTGGGACCACCCGTATAACTCTCCCCCCAGACCAAACATCACCAAACTCTGCAAAACAATGCACAGTGGACCATATTCTTCTTTTGCAAAGTTTGGTGTGGATTCGTCCAGGGGGAGCAGAGTTATAAGGCGCCCAAAAGCTGCTCTTCCTATGGAAACAGCAACTTAACCATAACTACACAGCCACTACAGTGGCTGTGTAATATATATATATATATATATATATATATATATGGTAATTGCCTGGCAGCTTGATGACTATCTAATTTTGCCACAAACAAATGAGACTAATGGTTAAATAGCACAAGACTATCAATCATGGTGTGACTGATGCATGTGGGAACTGATATGCTTTTTATTTCATTTTCAATGTTGATTTAGTTCCCATGACTCAAACAATATACAGGACCTTAGTTGCCCACCTGTGTATCACTGAAACCTTTCATCAGGGCAAATGTATGTAAAGCAGGGATGGTTTCTTGGCTTCAAAGAGGCAAAATATGGTTATCCAGAGGTGTTTACACAGGGCAATACATCTATGGGGTGACACTGAATACTTTGATATTGCTGCTCACTGGTAAGGTCATCCAACACGCACAATAATTCCTCCACTCAAACTCTAGAATAACACATTTACTGCCTCTATTACCAGGTTGGCAGTCCTTTGCTTTTAATTCCAAAAATCTGTGGTCCTTTGCAAGTGAGTGCAAGTCTGGGATCAACTCTTTCATAAAAAAGTTTACAAAACCGTATGTGATGAGGATAGGTTTGTTGGGACAAACTTCCAGGTTGGTTAGAGGGCAACTAGGAGTTTGAGGACTCAGAACTCATGGAAGGCCCAATACCTTCCCTTCCCAAAAAAGGAACACAGGCCTAGACAGACAGCACTTTCAAACAGTGGTTTATTACAGCCAAAACCAACAGGGATCAGTACAAGGATAGACAAGAATCCTGGAACTTCTCAGTGCTCCCTGGCTCGCAGGCCAGTTTTGTCCCTTCCTGATGTCATAGTGATGCTACAACTTGGGCCCTTTTCCTGAAAACCTATCATCTCCTGGGATTGGGTGTTGAGTGGTAGTCCACCTATAGTTGCCCCTTAACATGTTAGTTCACTGGATTTTGCATGTCAGGTGGCTGGTATGGCCCTTCCCTAATTATCTAATACTATACAATGTTGAAGTGTGAGAGTCTTACCATTGGTTCTTGCCCATTTCTACCCACCCCTAGGGTCCTGAACTGCGATTGGCTAGAGCTGATCTGCCCAGGTCTGGGATCTGAAATGGTTCTCATCTCGAGGTGTACCTTTTCAAGGTAATAAGTATAACTATGTGTCTGCATTGTAACTCGTGTGCACCAGCAAATCTATGCAAGTGCTTGTTCATATCATGCAACCCTCGTCTATTGCTGTAATTACTTTGTTGCAAGCTTCTGTCTGGCAGCATGTGACTGATCCTCTTTCCCAGCGCTGGTTTCGATTCATCATCCAAGCTGCCAAGTCAACTTGTTCAGAGACCATATTTTGGCCTTCTTGAGCCCCGAATTACTCTGATTTATGTGGATTTATTTGCATTCATTGCAGCGGGTGTAACTGCTATCCAGGGAATGGAATGCCACTTGTATCTTGGTGGCCTTAACGCCGGCCCTTGTCCCACACAGTTGCTCTCTTGTTCAGCCTGAATTCAGCTCAGCTCTTGCTGAGATTGTTGTGGCCAACTGTGATTTTCCTAAGCCATGGCATGGCTTCTACATGTCCGTGTTATTCTAGTTCTCCATATATTAGTAATACATTGGTTCTATCAGGTTGCATAGGTGCTCCTGTAGTTCCATTAGGTTAGTTTCATGTAAGCATCTGGAAGCTCACTCAGGATCTCTTGCTTCTTTCGGTGTCTGTGTTGCTGTGGTTAAGCTAATGACAAAATAATAAAGCAAAGGTAGTATGTATATGTATCAGTCCACTAACTGTTCCGCATGTGTTCTTCATGTACTCGGGTGCGTGTTTTGTATCCAGATTTGCAGATGGCACGTGTGCCTCGTGTCTAACACTGCTATGTTATAGTGTCTCTAACGATGTCAGTGGCATAGCTTCTTGGCGCTTTAGTCGATACTGTCAATTGAAGTCTCTTTAGTTGCACCCTGAGGCTCCTCATCCACTCTGGGTAATGTTTGTGCTGCTCCTGGGCATTATGGTTGGCTGAGTGTGTACCTCTCGACATGCTTATCTATTATAGGAGCACTAGGAATCGGTCCAAAATGGAATGGGCGATCGTGGTATCTGCTGTTCTTCTTCTGGGTTGTCTATCTTGTGGCAGGAGGAGCAGTGGTAGGACTCGAAAATCTCTCTTCAGGTTTTCCTAAATTTAGTGGAGCTTATGGATGGTCTTGACTAATCCTTTCTATGGCGGTATTCAGTGGTTCGGTGAAACTCAACTCCAATCACCCATAAGCACGGGTGGTTAGAGTGCCCGAGAGCATTCCCGCCAGCATTTTAGTAAGTCGGTGCTCTGTGGCCCTGATTTGTGGAATTATTTGCGTGTAAAACAGGGATTTTCGTGCCATTTTGCCCGAAAAGCCCCATTGGTTAAACAGGGATCTCTGGGCAGAATGGCAGGCAAATCCCTATTTTACATTCACATAATTCCATGAATCATGGCCTGTGTGTCTTTTCATGTTACCTGGAGTTAGAATCTTTGCAGTACAACCATTTTTCTTTCATGGCTTCAGCAATTATGGCATCCCAATTTTTCTTTTTTTGTTGTTTTCTTTTTTTATTTATACTTTTGGCAAAATCAAACATTTTATCCTGCTGCAGGACTATCGAACAGCAGTGCAAGTCTTTGTGGTCTCAAGCATGCATGGGGGAAATGCCCAACTGATGAGGCTCCAAGCCGCTCACTTGGCTCCCCTAAAAGTAGTCACCATGCTCAGCAGGTCTTATTATGAATCACCCCCATTCTACGTGAACCGCATTGGCTTCCTCTCCATATAGTATTCGAGAGAGCATGTATCATCAACAAAACACTCACGTGCAGCACATCAGAGTACCTGGCGGCTAAGATCCACATAGATGGTGGCACACGCTCCTTGCACAGCAAATCGTCCAACTTGCTCCAATCACAACTCGTCCGCAAAGAAAGGACCTGCAAACAATCCTTCTCTTGTCATGCACCCACCCTCTGGGGCTCGATCCCAGTATCGACTCTGAGATGCACCCGCAATTCTTCAATTTTGCAAATCTCTGGAAACATGGATTTTTCAATAGCACGTGACCATGTTCTCATTCCAATAAACACACAGAACACAACCCACAGTACTGCTCTACTGTTAAATGATGCCAGTCCAAACGCTGGCTACCCAAACTCTGAACAGCACTCCACTGCACTAGAGCTAGGTAAAACATACAAAATAAAATCTTTTGGGTGTGGATGATGGTAATCTTTCTCAGGAGGATAGCTCAGTGGCAATGTGCTCAGATTGGAAGCAAGATGATGCAGAGCAGCACAGGTTTGATCCCCGGGTCCGTGCTTAGAAACCTCTGGGTATTAAGCGCATTATAAATAACCTATCATATCATCTAATGGGCCAATTGAGGGAAAGCCTAGAACAGAAATTCTGTTCTGCTGCTTATACTGCACAACTAAGATGGCAGGCATGGAATGGACAGATTAAAAATATCATTAATTTGATGTGCTTAATTTGTAATTTATAATCAATATTGGCACAATACAATGTTAGAAGTTCCATTGCCAACAACTCAGTGGCAGACAGCAACATAGTCTAGCATAAGACTTAAGTTCCAAAATTCCAAACGTTCTACTTTATTTTTCCTTTTGTAAAGAAAATATGCTTTCATCATTGGGTGAAATGTTCTAATAGCAACTATGCTTCTTCCATCGGGCATTACCAGGTGGTACCCTCCCTGGACTTTGGTTACATTCTTCAATCGCCCTATGAAGTTGGGCTGAGGGCTATTAGACCTGGTAATGCCCTCAGACTGAAGTTTTTTTGTTAACATTGTGTGAATTACTTCAAACTAATCACAAAACCACAAGCATATTATTGACTAAGATCTTTCAAACATATATTATAATTTTATGAAGGACTGTAATGGTTTATAAACTATATGTATGTGTAAAGATCAACACCATTATGGTCTAGACTCAAAATTTAGAAATGTATGCATCAAAGCTGGATTCAATACTTAGCTTTGGCCACTTTGAGGTAGCACTACCCATATAATAGAAACAGCAAGCAGACTTCCAAGTTAAAGCTTTCCGAAAGTACACTAGTTGGGAAAAGTTCTACAGTTACAAGAGAGAGCTTTTTTACCAGGGAAAAAGGCATGCCATGAATTGACTGATATTTTAAAGGATACTGGGAAGGACCATAATGTGCACATGTGTCTTCTTTCATTTGACCTCTAACATGTTTCTTAATCATAGAGTTGTCCTGTACCAAAATAAAAATTTGATTTCCTTAGTCTTTCGTTCCCTCTTGCCGTATTGATTAATACTGCATGTGATCCTCTCATAATGTTGTAGTGATTCACGAGAAAATAAGTATTTAAGAAAAAATAGCTTTGATTTCATGATGTACCAATAAACACAGCCCTACAGGAAGTGATTCCACTTCCAAAGGTTACGGGTTGTACCATTTGAACTGCTCTTCTGCCCAACGCTTCAGGGTAAACTGGCGGCATGAAACAAATTGGGATTTTAGCAATTGCATGATCACCTTTGGAAGATCATGCCATATGTGATCTTGAAGACACTTGAAGTATGTAGGGCAACTCCCAGTGATCAGACCAATAAAATACAGCCCGCTAGCTATGGAAAGAGGTTAGGTGCACCCTTTTTTGAGAAAGAAAAGAGCTTTATTTTGTATACAAAAGAATAAGGTGACAGGGTTTTACAAATCCACTGCCAAAGAGCTCTCTGACGTCTTTCGTACATGATTCAGGTTATAAACACACATATCGTTACTCACGACGCACTCGATATACAGCATTAATCCCCCTCCCTCACTGGCTGCCACCTATATACAGTCTAATGATTGCATATAGCCATTCCTCCAATTTGGTCCACTGTCTTCTCGCTCATCTTCACTACATGTGAGTAATATCCTCGACATTTATGGAATGCTGCAAAGCAATTGGTTAACATCAACTGGCAACACGCAACCTTCGACTATAACCATGTGGCATACACCTGATTATCAACGGGAACTCAGTGGACACCTTTTAGTTCATTGTGCTTCTTATGAAAAAATCAGCCCTTTTCCCACTCCAGACATGTTGGTGCCCCCCACCATGCCTTCCCCACTGTATGGGCATCATTCTTAGCTCACCCTGGCACAAAACATATATCATGTAGTTCTCTGATTTACCCTTTGTCAGTTTCCCTCCCCAAGAGTGAGCATAGTGTCCCACTAATCAATCCAGTTCATGAATGATTTAGAGCCCATTTGGTTCATGTTCTGACATCCCAAAACCTTTGCCTTGGCTTCCAGGAATAGGACCTTTGTACTAGCCTGCAGCCCTTCACTTCTTTAACAGCACACATTCCTACCTAATTATTTAAAAGGCCTAACTGATGTAGGGGCATATGTGTGTTCTTGCCATGCCTGGGACATGGGATGCAATGGTGAGGCAAGTGATAGCACCTTGTTGTAATGTGTTTCTGTGAAAACACGGCCTGCAGGAATTCAGGCCCACTCGTAGACGCAGTGTTAGTATGTGTTATGACTGTTGTGTATATATGTATACTACATTCTACATAGTTCAATTGCAACACTACTGGTTAATTTCCCACTATATGATCTCCCACTCCCACCAATTGTTCTCACCCATAACACACCCCCACCCCTTACACCATCCAGTGCTCATTTCCATATTTTAATATATTTTTTGTAATCTAAATCATCCAAGTGGGGGGGGTTGGTCTGGACGTGCATCCCAACATTCCCCTGTTTAGTTAATCCTTCATTAACTTATTTATCTCTTTTTCGATCTGCTTCATCCTTAGGCACCCATGCCCTACACACATGTACAAACTGCCCCCATCTCGTGCATACCTTTCCGCGGTGCATGTAAGATATATGCAAACCCATTACCCACTAAATCTACCCAATGCTCAGTGTAGTCCTCAGAATCTGGTGGGAGTGATGTCAGTGTCCTGGGGTGTGGTGGGGTTGTTCAATTCTGACCATTCATGGCTTATTCAAATCCGCAGTTTGAGCCTGTCCCTCTTTTGTGCCCAGGATAGTTATGCTTGCCCAAACAGTAAGCATCATGTTTGCGCTGCTCAAGATATTCTTGACACAGCATCAGAGCATCATATGGCACGTGCAATACACCTCCAACTGGACCACCATGATCGGAACCAGTATCTTCACTAGTGCCCCAAGCTAGGACGGTGCCCAGGAGAACATTGTGTCGAACCAATCTTCAGGTTGCACACCAGCTTCGTTTTCCATTTCGGTCTTCTACTTATGCAAGACCCCTATGATATGTGTCAGGGACCCATTCTCCATGTCATTTGGGGGTCTGTAGGTACAACATAAGAACCCAATATTCGTGCACATGCCCCATTCCATTGCCGTTAGGAGATCGAGAACATATCTTTTTTCAAGTGTCATCAACCGGATCGCCCTTAGTTCGCCTTTGCTTGCATTAAGGTCTTGTTCAATGTCATTCGACAATTGGATCACCTCTCATCCAACAATCTGTAGCCACTTGGTATTCACTGCAGCCTGGATTCCTGGGGTCATGAGAGACGCGAAGAATACTTCAGCTTTGCCGGTACTGATGTGGGATTGCTTTAAGCGTTTGAATGATTATTCTGACAGATAGTTGGATCTCTTCTTTCTCAACTTCAACAACTGTTTGTTCTTCTTCACGGGGGTGTTGGATAGACAGTGAAAATGACAGCACCACCACGCTTTCTGATGCTATTGTCAAGTGTACTTCTGGCACCACCAGGATAGCTGACTGCAGGGTTGTCTATGCACAAGTGTCTCACAAAAAGTCTGGAAGATGCAGGTATGCTTGTTGACCACATACCCAGTACATGTCCATTAAAGCCGCTATTTCTTTTGCAAGATCAGATGTTGGCAATGTCTTATTGAACTTAGTGTTAGTGCCTACAGGAACAGTTCCATGCCCTTGAAAAGACAGCTGATATTCATCCCCGGATTTCACTTTCACTGATGTTTCATGTGCATCAGTTCATGTTAGTTTAGATATGTGTGCAGACCATATCTCGAAACATTTCTTATTAATATTCCATATGACTTCTTCTCCAAACCCTGCCATCCCCCTTGCCGTAGAGCTCACCACTGCCTTCTCCCATTTGTTTGATAAGAACAATACTCCATACAATTTCAACATAGGCTGGGGCTTGCATTAAGAGGCACTGTTGTCTTTTGCGCTCTTCTCTTCATCGTTGTTCATTAGTTCAATTTGTACTTTGTGCCTCTGCAATAGACTGAAAACCCAAAACAGCAATAAGTGCACCAAACACTGGGCCTTTAATGGCAATATCTCCTGATATACTAACATTTTGGGTGCTCTTGACGTGTGGGGGATGACGGAGCAGAAATAACAACTCCTATTGTACCTCTGTTTCCCAATTGAGTTCATATAGCTATGCCACATAGTGTTAAACGTTGGGTGGTGCACATTGGACATTGTATCAAACCCTATACCTTTGTACTGGTCATACTTCTTTTCTTCCTCCAAACCCATTTTCACTTGTATTTTCAAATCCCACAATAAAGTTTCCTGTATCTTTATTTGTTTAACATTTTCCACTGTGGTTAAATATTCATTATCTGGTGTTGTCGCTTCAAATAAATAGTCAAAAAATCGAAAATGTACCATCCTTTGAGGTACTGCTATGACATTCCCACCTCCCCTTTATATGGGCTACACATATAACAACACTAAATATATATATATATATGTATATATATATATGAACAACCCAAAGGCAAACCCACACATAAGTGGATACAGTATGGCACTGAAATTGTGTATAGAACAAATATTTTCAATATTGTTCCATAGTCTAGTAATTTTAATAAACATGGTGCATTAAGGACGCTTACACATATTAAATAAAACCAAAACATGTCTTCAAAAAGGGTAGGTAAAAATCCCAAAAAACAAATAATAATTCATTTTCAGTGTTGCACATAACGTGTACAGTTTTTTTTAAGCAGACCATTCAGCCTTTCTACATAACTGTTTGCCTGAGGGTCATACGTGAAACACAGCTTGTGCTTTATTCCTAAAAGAGCTGCAATATCTTTAAACAACTCATAAAAGACATGAGTGCCATTGTCGCTCCTAAGGGTATGGCACACTCCCCATCGGGAAAACACTTCTCTCAGTAAGAACTTGGCAGCCGATTTGGCATCAGGATGTGTACACAGAGCAGCTTCAATCCAATGGGAAAGAGGGGAAACAACCACTATGAAGTAACGAAAAGAGTTCCACCTCTAATACGTATCAGAAATATCTCTGTGTAAATCACTTGACCAATTGGGTGTAGCAAAGTGCCTTTTAATGTCTTCAAAGTGTGTCCTGTACTATAGGTCTGGCACACTACACAGTTAGACATGAACATGGTTAACAATTCCTGAATATTAGGTACATACCAATTTTCCTGAGTATCTGCTGCAATAGGCTGTATAGATACATGGGGAGGGTATTGGAGCTGGTCGAACACTACAAAAAGCCAATGCTTGAAGCATCATGACCATCCCTGTACTCATCTGTCTCCACACCCTCTCTTTTGACACACCAACTTGTCACTTTGTGGGACCTGGCCTTGCATCTCAATAATGTCTGAAATAGGGAGGGCTGAGTATGGAACCTTCAACTGTAACTGCATGTTCCCAAACAATGGATGCACAGGTATGTCTGGTACTAGAAAATACGAAGCCTGCTTCGCCACAGTGTCTGCTGCTTCATTTCTGAGGGAGGTGGTTTTCCATGCCACTTGTGTGGGTAACACACTTCACCATTGCAGCAAGCGTAAGTAGTGCAAGTGCAGCAATCACTCAGTCTAACACAGCTGCATGCAGTACAGGGTATCCAGCTGCTCTACAAAACCCTCTTCTCATCCATCTTGATAGCCCTGAATTAACAGTTGTTGTGATGTTTGTCGAATCCGAATATATTGTTACTCGGCACCCTTGTGCTGCTTCAAGCACTTCAATGAGAGCAAATATTTCTGCTGCTTGTGCTGAATAATGTCCTGACAGTCTCTGCAGCAATACAATCTCATATTCTCCATCAACCAGATGCACCACTGCTGCCCCAGTATGTCTCTGACCTGGCTCCTGGTAAATAGTTGAACACCTGTCAACAACGTTTACTTCTCCTTCATATGTAATACAATCATGCACCTCATCATAAAAGGTTCAGTCAATGTCAGGGTGCAGGGTGTTATTAGGTGTAGACAGGGCTCTGTAACAGACCCAAGGCACAGGACAACACAAAAAAGAGCAAGACAAAACAAGAGTAAAAAACACCAGCCTTATCAGAGGCTCCTTTGTCCATTTTGCAGGCAAAAAGACCTGCGAACCACAAATCCCAGCAGCTTCCGGACCGGGAACTACTATTTCACTCCCACATTGGGAGGGGCTTGCGCACGCGCATGCGCACAGGACAAAGGCACGGGGCTTGTGCTTAAGCACCCGACCAGAACGGACGCACCTTCTGGAGCTCCAGCTGACGAGGATCACACGAGGGGCCATGCCCCAAGGAACAAGCATTCTGGCTCCTCGTCCATGCCAGATAAGTATAGCAAAACCCCAGCAATCAAACCCACATTGGATTTAGACGCACAGCAGCAAGGAGAAAGCGTGGAAGCAAGGGGGAAGCATTGGGGGTCCCAATCCTCAGAGGGGCCTGCACAGGGGGCACAGCCCAGCCACATAACGTCCCCTGCTGAGGGCAAAACTAAGTGTCTAACCGCGTTTCGCTGCATTTAAATCAACAGCGATTTTGGCCCGCATGATGCATAAAGACTAATGTGCGCAGTGCCTTGCTTACAAACATACTTTCAGCCACGTGTGGAAAACCTTGGCAGCACGGGGTGCTTTTCTTATCACAGCCACGTGCTGAAAACTTTGGCAGCACGTAGCGCTTTTAGATTTTAAGCACATGCAGCAAAACCTTGGCAGCACGATGGGTCTTATTACTTCTTAAGCCACGGGTCGGTGAACTTGGGCCACAGGTTCTGAATCGCCTACCATAGCCATGTGCGGCGGGCACTGCTGCACAACTTTTTTTTTGGGATTAATAGACTGCATGAGCAGATAAACATTTAACGTGCATGTGTCTGCACTAATCCAACCCAGGGGTGGAGTGCCACAATATTGGCAATATCTAGGCCCCTGCAGAGTAGAGAGAGCCACCCCCCACTCTGTGCTTGGACAAGCGTCTGAACACAGCAAATTAGAAGTAGACGAGCAAAGGTATTTAGGAAGACAGAGTTGGATGTAGTGAGGACCACAACCCCAAAAAGACTTGTGTTTGATGCAGAGGGTCTTGAACTTGAGCCTCACAGCCACCGGGAGTCAGTGGAGAGATTTCAGAGCAGGAGAGATGTGGTCCCCATACTTGAAGCCAAGGATAAGCCTTGCAGACTGGTTCTCGTTAAGCTGTAGGGGAAGAAAAGCTGAGTTAGGAAGATTAAAAAAGAGGCTGTTGCAATAGTCCAGCCTGGAGAGAACCAAAGCTCTGAAGACAGTGAGCTTCTGGGGGAAGGTAAGGAAAGGGATAATATCTCTGAGGAGGTGCAGATGGAAGTGGGCCTACTTGGCAAGGTTTGGGATTTGAGGAGAGCAGGAGAGAGTGGAGTCGAAGATGACACCAAGGTTTTTTAGCCTCACAAGAAAGTGAGAGGAGGGGGCCCAAGAAGGGCGGCAAGAGTGAGAGGGGGAAAGTGGGAGCCGGGGTCCCAATGAAGAGATTCTCTTTCTTACTGACATTAAGGCAAAGATCATTGGAGGCACACCATGCCTGAATAGCGGATAGACAGTCACGAATGAGCGAGGAGAGGGAAGAGGGATGGTAGCCGGAAATAGAGAGGTGTGCCATCTGCATAACACTGAAAGTTAGAGGAGAATTTGAAGATCAAGTGGGCCACAGGGGCCAGATAGAGGTTGAAGAGCCAGAGTGAGAGGGTAGAGCCCTGGGGGATGCCACATGTGGAGAGAGAGGTGGTGAAGAGAAAAGAGCCAAATTGGACCTGGTAGAGTCCAAAAACAAAGGATGTCAACCAGGCCAGAGCTTGATCCATGAAGCCAAGTTTCTCGCATAGTCGATTAATAAGGATGGCATGATTGACCATGTCAAAAGCTGATGAAAGGTCAAGGAGGATGAGGGCAGAGGGAGAGCTGGAGTCAAGGTAAGAGAGCACATCTTTACAGGTGTTCAGGAGAGCTGTTTCCATACCTCTGGCTGCTCTGAATCCAGACTGATGGCCATGGAGACAAGCAACCAGATTCAATGAGGAGGGGTAGCTGTGAGATGGCCAACTTAATTAAGAGTTTGCCCAGGGAAAGAATGATAGAGATCAGGCTATAGTTAGAAATTCAGGAGGGGTCGGCAGAAGGCTTCTTTAGGAGAGGTGCACAAGGGAGTGCTTGAGAAGAGAGGGGAAAGATCCAGTGGCAAAGGAATGTTTACAGATATCGCCCATGGGTGGAGAAAGGGAAACAATGTTGTCCTTAATGGTTCGGGACGAGCACCTGTTTGGAAGAAACTTTCATAGATCAGACTTGTATAAAAACATCATCAGGTGTTAAAGGCGAGAGGGAGGAGAGAATGAGGGGAGAGAGAGAGGGGAAAAAGAGGGACTGAAGGAGAAAGAGGGAGAGAGAAGAGGAGCACAGGAAAGGGAGGACAGGATGTCCTGGGTTTTAGAAGTGAAATGTGTGGCCAGTACTGTGCAGTGGGCCTGGAGGATATAGGAGAGGCAGAGACTGCAGTAGGATTGGCCAGCTTCTTGCATATTTTGAAAGGTTTGGCTGTGTTGTTAGTGGCCACAGAGATGCAGGCTTCAATATGGACCTTCTTCTTAGAGAAGATTGAGAGTCTGTATTGTCTTTGAGGCATGCAGCTGGCCAATTTGTCAGAGAATGTGCCGAAGCCCTCCATTTCCACTCATCTACTCTGCACTTGTGTTTCAGAGATGGCCAGGTCAGAGTCAAACCAAGAATTGCACTTGGATGCAGGCTTCAGGGGGATCCTCTTAATAGGGAAAAGCATATCCAGAGTGTTGGAGATAGAAAAAATAAAGGTTGGAAAGGGCTGAGTCAGAGTGGAGGTCAGCCGAAGGGGCAGTAGGGGAAGAGAAATCAGAGGCAAAAGTGTTGAGCTATTGTGATTCAGGATGCAAGGGTTCTGAGAAAAAAGCATTTTTCAAGTACACTACAATAAAATGGGTGGCCTCAATAGGCATATTGCACAATAGGTCAGTCGTTTCTCAAAGAAAGGACCTTGGGGTAGATCTCTGTCTTCGGCTAGGGCCTCCCTCGGGAACAGCCTCCCTGCCACTCTAAAACCTGAGGAGAACCTTTTCCGGTTCTGGAAGTACCTCAAAACCTTCCTCTTTGCTTTTGCCTCTGCTCCCCTCTCCCCTGTTGATTCTGTTCTCCCTCAGCACTGAGCACCTGGCCACCATATGTCCTCCGGGCCCAGGTACCTATTCACCCTGCAACCCTCATGCACTGCCTCAGGGCCACACCTTGCACTGGGGTCTGTATCTGTACGCATACAATCCCTCCTCCCTTTTTCTTCCTGCACTTATTAGACCTACCCATCCTGCTGCCTTAAACCCAGCACATGCCACTTGCTGGCTGCACTACCACTGTTTGTTGCCTTTATTATTTATTAATTTATTATGATTTATGTTTTTTTCTCCTTGCCCCGGACTCTCCTTTTCTCCCCTCTTCCTTGAACTTTTCCTCCTCCCCCTCTCCCATGCACTTGCACGTTCTCAATGTCACTGGGCCTAGTACGATTGTTGTTTTTGTTCTCCCCTGCTCCCCTCCCCTTGCCTTGTCACGCTCTGAAACACTTGTGAAGGAACATGATAGAAATAAAATATCAATATCAATATCAATATTTTGGCAGGATTCGGAACCACTGGGAACTCTGCCTGTACAATGTCATTAAGAGGGCATAGATCTTGAATCATCCTCCAACTAGCACCTTTTGATTTCTTCACCAGGTAAATAGCCGGGTTACTGTAGAGTTTGAGGGTACTATGATTCCCTAATGTAAAAGGGACATAATAGTATTCTAAATCCCCTCCTCTGTTGCCTTCGGTAGAGGATACTGTTTTACTCACGTCAACAGAGCACTGGGTTTAAGGGTGATGCGTATTGTGGTGACACTTTTTTAAATACCTCACTTGTCCAGAACCTGAGCCAAATCTGCAGAGGTTAATGAAGGAGCAGTCTCACTAGCAACATGGGACAAACTACATGTCTGAACTGTATCATTATTTTACAAGGGGCACACACTTCCATGTTATTTCTCCCTAATTTTCTCTCTTCTTAAACATGTTCTCGTCTGAGACATCTTTCATTGGTATTGTGGGGACAATGCACCAGACCTTATTCCATTCCCCTTTGTTGGAATCAACCGCTATCAAAACAATCCGGTCTTCTGCCACTAGAACTCCTTCTATATCCAGTTCAATGATGGTACCTGCAACTATCTCCGGAAGCTGGGCAGTCCTGAACAGAAACTCAGAGGGTACTCGTCAGTACTTGTTTGCCACCTGTGGCACTGAACTGAGTAATATGGTGATACCATAAAGAAACAAATTGGGGACCACTTGTATTCCTCTTGCGACAGACTCCACTCCTAATGCATGCAAGGCAAACATCACCCATATGGTGGATGTAACGGGCATGGAACAAACCCAACCTCTTTCTATGAATGAGTTAGTCATGTTGAGCTTACTCAATATATCCATTCCCACACCACTCGGACCCCTATTTTAATGTGTTATTTCTTTGTGAAAGGAACTGATTGAACTGCCCCAGAGATGCCCTGCATTTCCATAAACTCACCTGATAAAAGGAATCCTCCCTAACTAATATATGATTTAGTCACACCTGTATCTATATATATAAAACAAAGTCATGCTTGTTTGTGGGTTTGTATATGCCGTTGATCTTGGGGACTTAACTCTCCATGAACGGAGAGGTCTGGCATCATGGATTTGGCATGGAATATCCTTTATTTAATTGCCAAATTAATGCAACTATTTCTAATCCAAGAGAATTAACATGTTTTTTGGTTTTTCCACATTACTTATTGTGGTGTTATGTGTGCCATCTGCAAGTCATTTGTAGAAAGTGCTCATCATGATGCTGTCTGTGCTAAACTGGTCTTTTGTTTTATTTATTTGTTCCTATTTTTTTAGGAGTGTGTCTTTCTTGTCATTGATTTGTTTTGCAATAAAATTGATACATGTTAATTTCACAAATTAATTGAACACCACGTGTTTATTTACCTCCGATTTAAATTCTCACATAAATATCATATTTGTCTGCTTACTCTGATTATTTGCAGTGTGTGTTTAGCGCCCAAAAACATGGCCAACACTGCTATCAACACTGCAAATAATCAGAGTAAGCATACACATATATTCATGTGAGCATTTTTATCAGAGATAAAGGAAAATGTGGTGTTCAATTAATTAGTGAAATTAAATGTATTGTGTTTTTCCTCTGTGGCAAACAACAATAGTTGTTAATCTTTTTCAGTGGAATACGAAAAATAAATCTGAGAATGGACATCCCGGGTGAAGCCAGGTACTTAAGCTAGTCTGCCATAAAAATGAATGGTTTGTTTGCTTTCTCCATGCCTACCAAGGGTTCCTCTTCTGGGTAAGCAGTGACCGATAGAACTGAACACGCTAAGGCAGTGGGTACGTGTACATCCCCGGAAAAACAAATGGGTTTCCTCTGACAAGAGTGGCTACCTGATATTGAGTCACCGTGCCATACGGAACAGTGTTATTGCTCAGGATGTGGGGACACTGTTGCTGCCCCTGATGTACAGCAATGGCTGCAAATTACTAGATCCCAGGGCGGGTAACTGATAAAAGCTTGGTGGGGGAGCAGGCAGGGCTGTGGAAATCGGTGCACCACAAGGGGCTGCCGGAGGGCATCTGTCCATATGACTGAGGGTATGAAACTGTACCTCCCTGGGAATAAGGGTACATCTGTTGTTGCAGATATGCATATTTTTGTCTACTCCTGCACTCTCTTTAAAAATGGCCCATGCGCCCAAACGTCCAACACTCTCCTTCTCCTCCCCCCCTTACAGTCCCATCCCTCCAAAACCCCTCTTTCTCCCAGAGCACCTGAAATCTCTCACTCCCCCGTTGAAACACCCCCTGGAAATGTTCCTCGATATTGAGGTTGGTACCCACCTGTCCAACCATTTTCTCCTCCCCAACCGGGTGCTGCATGCACATCCGGTGGATCCCCCTAAGGTCTGCTGACCCTTCCGTCTGCACTGTTACCACAGCCCCCTCCTGTGCAACCTTTGCTAACTTATTTTGAACAAGTTTTGGTTCTTCTGCTTGCGCTCGATGCACCATTTCATTCTCCATTTCTTTCAACCATTTACAGTGATGAATAATAATAAGCTGAATTTCCACCCAATAGTTTGCCTCAATACTCACTATTTTATAAAGTGCCTTCTGCACCTCTGTCGGGAGACCCCTTTTAACCACAAAATAGAAAATATTGAATTGCTTGATTCCATGAGTCCCCTGTTTCTGCCCGCAACATCTGTTGTAGGTGTAATATATATTGGGCTTGATCCTTATCATCGTGCTTTGCTCGTTGCATAATCAACTAGGGATCAGGTGTAACCGTGCACGCAAGCCATAACGCTGCCCATATTTGGGGCCCAATGTCGTTAAAATGCACTCTGTCATGAATTTCTTCACCCAACTTCACACCTGGGTACCATGCTTTAACCCATATGTTGTCAGCCTGATCTCCCAGTATCGACACAAACAGACTTTTCAAATCCCCTACAGCCAAAGTAGTCTCAGATATGTACTTTTGAATTGTATATATCCCTTTGCCGATCCAAGCTGTGAGGGATGGGAGGGTCATAAGGTTATTTTTATCCATGTGTGCCCAAGGGATATACTGTGCTCTCCCTTGGCCCTTGTATAACAACGGGAACTGTGCCGGCACCGTCTTCCCAACGTTCATATTTCCAAACACTGATCTCTTAGCTACTGCCATTTATACAAACCTGTTATGTAACCTAGGTCCCCACAAATGTTCTACTCGTGCAGATATTACAGATATCCTTTCAATGTTTCTACCGTATCCCATTACTCTTCTCCTTCGTGTGTATAATCGTAATCCTACTCTGACGTTGCCATCACTTAATCCACAACCCCCTCTCGCCTCCTTCTATCTTCACGTTCCTTTTATATATGCACATCGCTGACGGCTGTGCTATTGATACAAAACAAAATGCACCCCACCCTCCATTCATCCACCTCTATAGGCGTTTGCTGTCCATCCCATTAGTCTAATTTCTGTCATGCCAACTCACCCTCCACATTCCTTAATGCATCCACCAGCTCTTTTGTGCTTTTGTGTCATTTCCCTCTGGCCCTTGACCCCTCCCAGTTGCTGACACTGTGGAGTTGGGAAGATTCTGATAGTTTGGCGATGTGGGTGGCAGGTGTGCCATAGTGGGCAATGGGGATACATGGGAATTGTGTATCTTGATGCAGCGCACGCGGGGTAGAATCCTAACAGAGGACACATGTCTGTTTCCATGGGGGCCACATGGGTGCTTGGGATGGTAACCATAGTAGTAATAGTACTGCATGGAGTGACCACTTCACATACTGCCTTAGAAGAATCGGTGAAGCTATCGTCCAAATCTTCCACCAGTTTCTACAATTCCAATACTTCCTTTCTGTTTTTTAGTTGTCTTCCCTTATATTTAGCTGTTAAAAATGTATACATGTGACTTAGTATCTCTCTAAGTCTGGTCTGGTCTGGCTATGGCTTAAACATCCCTCCCTTTGTTTCTGAACACCATTCCCTATGGTATTTAAGAATCTTATCTCAATTCAACGGAAGGGCTTTGCACATGAAATCCAATAAGCTGTTGGCTCCATGTTTTATACACCTCCCTGTCAATATTTTTACAATATTACCAATGCTCTTATCTTGCCGCAACAACCCGTATCCCTATCCCGTACCTCATGCTTATACCCCACACTCACCCCTTTCGCCCACACTCACAAATCCACACGCGTCTTACACCCTTTCTACGTCACAACTCATTTGGCCCTACTTCGGACAATACTGACCACAACAAAAAAAGATCATCAACAATAAAATCACAATGACTTCTACTTTTTCATTCCAACACGTCCACAATATCAGGTGAGGAGGTCCCATGCCACTAAGGGCAACTACTTTTTCATTTTTACGCCCCCCCTATAAACCAGACGGAGAGATCCCAGACTGAATATACAGAGCCTCTATCCATATCCTCTTTTCTTCTGTTATACATCTCTGTCTTCTCTCCTATTTCCTAAGGATAGGATCCTGTTACTCGACAAACCATAATTTAAAAACCTCACTGGAGTAGGGAAGGGGACATATGGAGACTCCAGGTCATGCAGAATAGTGCTGTAAGTGTCATTGTAGCGCTGAAAAAACACAAACATATTTCTGAGGCGCAAAAGAAACTTCATTGGCTGCCTCTAGATGCCAGGCTAGAGTATTGTCTGTTGACGATATCTCAGAAATGCCTAGAGGGCTCCCATCCACAATATCTCGCAGAAATGCTAAATAGGAAACCCATAATAAAAATTAAAAAAAACTAAGCTCTGATGACACCCATGTGTTAGTGGTACCCAGAGACAAGCTCACTCAGGTTAATAAAAGTGCCTTCTTAATGGCGGCAGCAAGACTGCGGAACTCTGTCCCACCGGATCTCAGAGTCACAACATCTCTAAGTGTATTCAAAAAGAAATTAAATACTTTTTAACATTCAAATAGTGCCTAATCCTCATTGTTAGTATTCCCCACTGACATCGATGCTACTGTCTGTGAATGCTCTGTGCCTGTCTGTTCTTACATCGAGGATGGCATTATAGCATTGTAGCACTCGCATGTCTCCAGGCCAATAGGATGCGTGGTACAAATGTATGCATGTAAATGTATAAACTAGAAACACAACAATAAAACGATCTGCCATAGGAGACATTTACACAAATGTGTAAGGCTCAGGCACACCATACAAGTCCTATGGCTACAAGGTTGTTCTTAACAAAGCAACACAAATTCTAATGTGAGTCTTACAACAAACAAACACTGTTTCCCTGCTACCTACAGCATTGCAGACATTTCAAAGATACCATTTCCCTAGGATGGAAGCTTTACGTTGACAGGAAATGACTTCCCCTGCTTACCAAAGGTTTCCCTGGTTGTTGAATTACATTCTAAGAAAATTGAGGGGCCCAGTTTAAACGAGCAATGCCTGCAGGACACCACAATAGAGGGTATGAAACGTCACGCATGTCCAGGGTAGCTTTAGAATTCAACACAGAGACAGGCCTTACAATATGCTCAGGACAACCATCTTCCAGCCCACCTGACCCCAGAGACATGGCCCAATCACAGACAAGCCAAGGTCACACTACACAGGTACACCTATGGGCTGTAGTAAGTCAAACCTAGGAGACAGACAAAAGGACATAGATATGTGTCATTATTATTATTATTATTATTATTATTATTATTATTATTATTATTATTATTATTATTATTATTATTATTATTATTATTATTATTATTATTATTATTAAGCATGGACCTAGCTTTAATAAGAAATGGAGCACTTTACAGAGGTATTCAACAATACACATACACAAATGAGCACTTAACAAAGGTATACAACAGTACAGATGCATAACAGAATGCTTTTCAGAGGTAACACAAGAACAGATACACAGCTGTGGGTGGGATTTGAACAGTATGCGTTATTAAATAAATACACAGAACCTTCTCTAAAGCCTACTCCTACAATGGACTCACTATGCTAGAAAACAACAAAAACCTGTGCTTGTCAGGATGTAAGACGAAAACATGCAATCCTCTGTCCTAACCTATGCTAACCTACCATCTAACCTACAAGTATGCAAAGAAAGACAAACAAGAGATTGTAAGCTCCAACGTGCACTTGCTTAACTTAGGTGGTGCTGGTTTTCTGGCTTCCACCCAAAAGTTCTTATGGTTTCTTTCTGCTGCTCAAATACACTTAACAGTTCGAAACAAAAGAAAGGTCTGCCAGCTTAGCCCCTGGATCAAAACAATGGGCCTAATTATGACCCTGGCGGCTGCGGTATGAACGGTGCCGGTCAGGTACCAGCACCGTTCATACCGGGCCGCCAAATTATGAGTTTGCTCGCAGGTGGCGGTATGCTCGTCTGGTCTGGACAGATGTACATTCCGCCACCTGTGAGCAGACCAGGATGCTAACAACGGACCGTCATTAACGGTTCAGTTGTTAGCATCTTCCCCATTCCCATTGAGCCCTATGGGTGCTCAAATGGGAATGGGGACCTACCGGGTCCGGGTCCGAAAATGGGAATTACTGGGCCCGCAAAATGTCAGAATGGCCCGGTAATTCCCTTTTTTTGGGACCCGGACCTAGTAATGACGGCATGGCTACCTCCAAACTCGTAATGAGGCCCAATGTCCTTGTCAGGTAGTCTGTAATGTTTCTAATGTAACCCTCCTCATGGGATGTTGTCTGCCTATGGGAGGAGATTGATGTGTACAACAAATACAAAGTTCATTCTTTATTGCTCCTGGGTTATTCATCTCATTAGCTCTGTGTGGGCTTTGGCTTCATCTGCCAGATTTGCTTAGTGGTTTCCCTTATCCCCTCCTGGGGTATTCTGATTATTAGCCCCGTGTTGGCTTTGAGTTTGCTCCACCTGATGTTGCCATTTTGCCCCTTCTCAGGGTATTCAGAGTGTTGGACCTGTATGCGCCTCAGACCCGCTCAGCCAAATGTCATCAGTGGCTTATTTCACCCCTTCTGGGTGTATATCGTTCATTAGCTCTGTGTGGGTTTAAGCTCTGTTTGATCTGTTGTTGCTTTCACCCCACTGCGGGGTATTTGGTTCATTAGCCCTGTGTGGGATTTGGGCCTGCTCAGCCCTGTGTGGTCAGTCGCTGCTTCTAGCCCCTACTGTGGTAGTAGGATTGATATACCCATGTGGGCTTTGGGCTTGCTCATTGCGGTGTGTTCAGTCACTGTTTCCACTCCTTTGTAGGGTAGTCAGTTCGGTAGCCCCATGTGTAGCCCCAACTTTTGTACGAATGATCAGATAGAGGGTCTGTTCTTGGATACCTGGCAGGAGAACATTTAGAGAGTAGGAGATATGGCAGTGAATCTTGCTCCTCCTGCGCGTTGTCTGTTATGATATGATATGATATGGCATTTATAACGCGCCTATACACAAGTGTTTCAAGGCGCGACGAGGCAAGGGAGGGGAAACAGAGGGAAGACAGACAGCGATCCTACTAGGCCAGGTGTCATTCAAATCGCGCAAGTGCATGGGTAGAGGGGAAGGGAGAAGTGCAAGGGGGAAAGGGAGAAGGGGAAGTGCAGTGCATGGGATAGAGGAGTAAATAAGATAAATAAAAGCGGCCAGATGGTGACAAGTGCAGGGTAAGAGCAGAATAAGTGCTGGTAGGGGGACTGTAGGGATACAGAAAACAGTCCCCAGGTGCAGGGGTTGCCAGGGGGGCAGGGCAGGTGTGCAAAAAGCGGGGCCTGGCCCCAAGATCAGGAAGGGTGGCCAGGTAACCAGTGCAGTTTCAGCCAGGAAATTCAGCTGGGGAGAGAGGCAGAGAAAGCAGAAGCAAAGAGGAAGGTTTGTTAAATCTCAAATCTCGGTTTCTTTGGTGAGGTGGACATGGAAGAAATTAATTAGAAATGCGATAGGTGAGGTAGGTGGTGGCAGTGTTGTGAATGCAACATTGTGAAATTGAGAGGATTTTAAACTCAACGTGTGCCTTGATTGGCAGCCAGTGAGCTTTGTGCCTCACTAGAGGGGAATGGACAGATTGTTTGATTGTTTCATGCCCCACACAAACCAAAGGCCTTGATTTGGATCAGTTGTAATGTATTAAGATTTTTGTTATAGGTTCCTGCAAGGATGTGGTTGCAGTAATGCAATTTACTGCCGATGATGGCCTTGGCCAGCGTGATGCAGATGTCTAGGGACAGGAATTTTCTGCACAGGTTAATAAGTATATTGTAGTAGGCTGTAGAGGATTCAACGGCCTAAACATGTGTATACATGTTTAGTTCTGAGTCAAGATAGACTCCCAGGGTTATGTAGCTAGATACAGGGGTGATGTTCCCATCAGTGCAGAAGGAGGCGAAAGCTGGGTGTAGGTGTTTGAGTCAGTGCGGGGAGCCTACCATGAGGAGCCCAGTCTTATCAACATTCAGGCAACGGTGGTGGTTAGGCATGCAGACCTGAATGATGATACAGATCTGGTTGATATGAGCAGAATCTAGCCAATGATTTCTGGTGAGTTTTAGGAGTACCTGCATGTCATCAGCAAAGTTAGTGTAGGGGATTTAAAGGCAGTCCAGGTGATCAAAGAGTGGCTTGGTATACATGTTATACAGCGTGGGCGAGAGACAAGACCCTTGTGGGGCCCCATATAATCAACAAACACGGGGCGTTGACATGAGGGGAGGTGGGATAGTATCCTTACTTCAAAATTCCTTGTCCTCAAAGTGGGAGGGGGGGTCAAGTGTAGTTCGATCCTTATTGCCCTGTCCCCAAGGCAGGTTATTGTGCTGCAGGCTCACCACCCCATTCTAAAGCAGGTGGCTCCCCATTAAGGAGAAGGGACACATTCCCTGCATTTGCCACAACCCAATTGCACCACCCCAGAGTAGGAGAGACCAGACTATAAAATACAGCTTGCTCAGTCAAAGGATATGGGGAGTTTGGGTAGAAGTTGCAGAAAGGAGCTGGGCTCAGAAGGGAGAGTGAGATTAGCACTGACATGATACTATGCTGATGAAGCTTGGCAAGATAGAGTAGTGCATTGTTTTGCAGGAGGATAAGAGGAGGAGTTGTAACTATGAGAGGGATAATTGTTTGGAGGAGGAGTTTACGGGAGCTGTTACCATCAGAGAGCGAATTGTTAGGAGGAGGATAAGTGGACAAGTTGTTACCACAAGAGAGAGGGCTAATTTAGGCTGGAGGAGGAAAGTGGTCGCCCAGAACGAGAGACATCATGAAAGAGTTGTCTGAGGCTAGGTTTCGAGGATGACTGAGAGACTGGGGGAGGTGGTTTATTAACCAGGACCCATCAGCAAAAAGAGAAGAAGAGAGCAAGGGGGTGAGGTAATGCTGGCGTCTGAGAGAGACTACCTACAGGCATAGCAGATGTTCTCCAGCAGTGGGAGACACACCTCTCCCAGGTGAGATGATAGAAAGCAGCCCTTATGAGTAGGGAGCTCTGGCAGCGAGCTAAATCTTAGGAGAAGGAGGCTGGAGGGCAAATGTACACTGGAGAGTGAGAGAGAGTTCTTACCAAATGAAGAGAAATAATGAGGAGTTTAAAGCGTTGCTACCATCTGAAGGAAGAGTTTTGCTACCATCTGAAAGAAGAGTGTTGCTGCCATCTGAAGGAAGAGTGTTGTTACCATCTGAAAGAAGAGTTTTGCTACCATTTGAAGGAAGAGTGTTTCTACCATCTGAAGGAAGAGTGTTGTTAGCATCTGAAAGAAGAGTTTTGCTACCATCTGAAGGAAGAGTGTTGCTACCATCTGAAGGAAGAGTGTTGTTACGTTCTGGATAGGGGTGTTGCTAGGAGCTTGGAGAGGCAGACACGTTTGCAGGAGGAACAGTCAGGGGGATGGCCCATCAAGAGATGGAGGGATGAGGACAGTTTACCCAACGGCCAGTGAGACCAGGGAGGCTCCAGTGGTCCAGGTCAGTGCAGAGAAGATTAATGAGGTGGCCAGAGGAACCTGATGTTGCTATTTCACTGTGAAGCAGGATGAGTATGGAGTGACAGAAGGAGAGCATGGAACCTGAGACCAAGGCCCTAGTGCTGGGCGGAAGACCCCTGCTAAGGATACTGTAAACACCCAGCCTAGATACTGGAAGAGATGGCCTTGAATCGGAAGGTGCTGTTGATCCACTACCTGCCTGCTGCTGAAATCCAAAGACATTTCTCCAGGCACAACACATGGGCCTCACTCAGATGGTCCCCACTTTGGAGAACCCATGCATTTGTGAAGGCAAGGGTACGGACATGCAGCTCAAACCGCAGCCAGAAGAGGCCAGGTCTTTGGGTGCCGTAAGAGACTTTCAAGTGTGTGCTACCATGTCTTCACGCTTCCCAACTCCCTGTGTTTTATGAAATAAAATAATCATGAGAATTATGAACAGCTGTGTCAATCTCTTCATACATCCACCCTGCTGCCCTATCACATTATACCCTATACTGCCATGAGGCCGGCAGTCACACACACATCAGGCTTGATCCTCCATAGCTGACTATAGAATAATTACTCCATGCGTGATGCCAACATAGCAGTAGCTACTCAACACAAAGATGTGGAAATACGACATTGGCTACCCGTGACACACCCTAGATGTGCACCTATCCCCTACCCGCATGGCGTCTTCTTCATGCCATAGAGGCAGGCTGTGCTGCACACTTTGCGCAGCAAATCCCGCAACCGCAAATCCGTTGTTTTTAGGGAGTGATAGGCTTCTTACTTAGCTCGCCCCCTCACAAGCGCTGCATCCAATAGAATAGAGCTGAGTCCCATGTACAGTTCAGCCCAGTTATCACACAGCCTCTGACATAGCACTCCTCCTCATGGCTTTGCAATTTTCACTGCATAATCCGAACTGTTACATTAGACCAAAATCACCCTCACCCACCACATGCTGAGATCCATAGGTCCATCTGTCACATAGACTCTGACCCAGAACTCTTGCTCACTCCTCTGGAAGATGCATTGCTGCCTGAAACTTGGGCTTTCTCGACCTCTCAAAGATTGGAAAGCCGTGCATGCATGCGTTGTACCGCCTCCTTTCAGTTACAGGACTGCTCAGACTACAGCCTTCGTAAGGTCATCGAGGCCATACAATGGCAGTGGATGCTACACAAACATCACCCAATGAATCCATCCATTCACACTGCCAAGATCACACAGTGAATCAGCTCTAACTACTTTAAGACACAACCTCCTTAACTACGGTGGAATATAATTCACCCAAGTTTGACCCCTTGCCACTGCACCTGCAAAAGAGTTCAAGCCGGACACATGAAGTTTGACAACCAGAGAGGGAAGAGAAAAGGCGAGTGCAGAAGAGCTGACAGCCAACAGCTGAGATCTTTACTCAGTGAATAAGGCCTCGTCCCTGCAGATTAGCCTCTGCATTGTTCATGCACGCAGAGTGATTTTCCATTCAATAGAGACCTCAGAAAGAACGAAGAATGATCATAATAATCATATGGCGGTTGGAGCTTTCCGCCAAATCTAAGTTCAGGGAAAAGAAATCAAGGGAATTATTTGATTCGTTTAGTTCATTACTAAGTAATGCTTTCCCTAATTGAAATATTCATGAGCACTTTGCAAACACAGGTGCCGGTCCTCTGAGGTACCGGCGGGGCGGGCGCGCGGCTGTGCTGCCGTAATATGCTCTACTGTACTTCTCAAGACTGGCGCTTGACGGATTTTGATTATAGGCAGATAGAGGCCATCGATGAATGGGAACCAATGTCAGTCTAATTGAGCAGGTCAATGCAAGATGGTACAGTATCTAACTAAAGCGCTGCTGTGCATTGGTCTTCAGCCGGCTGCAGCCTATCCTTTTAATTCATGGAAAAAAAATGAGAGGTATGTGAGGGTTTTGTGATGATCTGGCAATGCAACTCTCAACAGAGGTGGACTAGATCCTCCTATGTCGTCTAGAAGGGAAGCAGTTCCAGCAATAGATGTGAACGTGATGTTATGATAAAGCAAATCACTTATACTTTTCATCAATGCCAACAACTCAGTTATTACACGTTGTATTAGATCATATTTTTGCTGCCATCAAATTAAGAACCTTTTCCCGGTCCACCTATTGATCCGAATGAAGTCATCATCAAATGTTCCTCTAGATTGTGCCTCGTCAGCGTTAGGTTGGAGCAGTACATATCATACAAAATCTTTGTAATACTTGCCTCTTTTACTTGAATAGAGTAAAACACACACAGTCTGTCATCATCAGCATTGTCTCCCTTCTGGTTTTCAGTGCCTTTAGTATACGATGTGCAGGAAAGCCTATTGCTGCCTCAGGTTGAATTATAATATCTTCTCAATGGTGGTCCACCCATCGGATAATATCCGGGGCAGAGCCATTACAAAAGATGCTCCCTCACCCAGAAGGGAGATGAGCAGCAGTCCTACCTCTCCATGTAAGGACAGTGTTACAGGGTTTCACCACCTGCTACTGAGATAAGTGGTAAACGTTATCTTTTAATCCGCATGTGCACTGCTCTGGTGGTCTCTTCGCTTTGCTTGATCTCAAAGACGGCAGTTTTTAGTCCCTGAATTTTCTTCTTGTCTATTTGCTCCAAACACTTAGAGGTGACCTCTACAAGTATTATAGTAAAAAATGCCTGAGGTGGTAGACTGGGAGTGACAAATCAACTTCCGGGGCACCAGTGGTCCTGGGATTAATATTGGTTTCTAAACCATCAATCAGCCCCTCAGCTCTAGTACATCAGAAGGGATCCGAACAGATTGGAATACAAGTGAATTGTAAGACCTCCCTGTCCAATGTTGGTAATGTTGACAGAACGGCAAACTTAACTCTGCAAGATTGTGGGTCGTTGGTTAGTTGCAACAAATCCAAAATACATTAGTACCCGGCACGCGCGGCTGAACAGGAATACTGTGTGGTGATTGGCTCATTTGTGAGCCATACCACACGGTATTCCCGTCCACACTGTGCGTGCAGGCTTCTCTGTTCCCGGCGGGGGGCGTTGCAGCCCCTCAGCCAATGAGGAGGCTCGAAACGGGGCAAACCCCGCTCCGAGCCTTCCCATGGCTGGAGGCTTCCTTCGTCCCCCGCCGGGGACTCAGCCAAGAATTTTTTTTCCCTCCTCCCTACCACCTCCCACCCCACCCGACTTACCTTCTATCCTGCGATCTCCGGCGGGGACGATGGAAGGCTCCAACCGTGTGGAGACTCGGTGCAGGGCCATCCCCACTCCAAGCCTCCACACGGCTAGAGGCTTCCATCGTCCCCCGCCGGAGACCGCAGTATGTTTTTTTTTTTTTTTTTTTTCTTCCTCCCCATCCCCTTCCTTCCACCCTCCCGACCCCACTCACCTTCTTTTTTCTTCTGCTCTTGGAAGCAAACTCGCTGGGAACACTTCTGTTCCCAGCGTGTCTGCTCCCGATGGCCACCATGGAAAGGGAAAACGGACTACGTTTTCCCTTTCCATGGCGGCAGCCATTTTTTTGCCGTTTAAAAAAAAAGAAATTCTGTTCCGAAACATGTTTCGGACCAGAAAAAAAAGCAATTAGTACCCCGGTCTAACAGGCAGGGGTACTAATGGCAATAAGCCCCTCGGTGGCGGGCCATTACTGCCCGAGGTAATGCCCCCGGGGCACCGTTTAGGCCCTTGCTTTGCTCGGCCCTATAACTCGCCCCGGGGGCATTACCTGGGGCGGTATTGGCCCGCCACCTCGTGGCTTATTGCCACAATAATTACCCATTGATAAAAGGGACTTTCCAGTCAAGGTTGTATAAACATATCTACTTTATTATTACTACAACAGACAGTTCTAGCACACTACAAAACACAACCCACTCTGTAAAGGAACACAGAGGACAGACAGTTTCACGAAGGAAAGGGATGCACTCTGGATACTGACAGGAGGGTAATTGTTAGAGCAATCAGTCTTACTGTTCAAGGTTATTTTGGTCCCAGCATCAAAGGGGAAGAGTGTCTTAACTGTCTCTAGGGGCCTACAGAGAAGGACCAGGGGGGAAAAACCACAATGTACCTGGTGCTGAATAGGTTCTTTGTGCTCGACGCAACTCCAGGGCACTTCACAACCCGTGAGATGGAGTTATGTGGCGTAGACAGCTGCGGGTAACAGGCAGCAGGCAGTTCAGCAAGCGAGGATCGACAGACATTGACAGACTGTCCTGTGCCATGGCTATGGGCCAAGAGTTGTCTCTGTGCTGGTAGGCTGATCTGGAATGCTGGTCGAGGCGACACAGACGGCTCTTACGACTGCAGAATGACAACAGTCAGCAGTACAGTCGGATGTAATTCGAGGACTCGACTGTCTCAAAATTGTCCTTAAAAAGATGGATGCTGGATGCTGCTTGTGTGGCACTCCTCCTAGCTTATTCACAGGGCTTGTGTCCTTTCAAGGCAGACAGCCCAAAGCACAGGAGGATGTTAACAGGCAACAGCCCTGTATTTTGTCCAGAGACTCTCCGGCACTTCTCACCTAGGAAGCTTGCTGTCAGTACCTAGCAGGGCACGATTTGTACTGGCTGGGTACTTGTTCTGGAGCTGATGGACGGGTCCTCTGAGTCTGCTATCTCCCTCTGTTCCCTGGGAGATGTTTAGGGGAGGGACATTGCTTCCCTCTTGGAACGCCTCGGCTTCCTTCACTGGCAAGAGATGTAAGGTAGACTGTACCATCAGCCAGGGCCAAATGAGTCCTTCATGTTACTCCTTGTAAAGTCTTCAGATGATCTGATCAGTGAGGTGATCAGCCTCGTTCAAAGCCAAACGGGGTCAAGTGATCAGTGTAGGCCAATCCTAACTTAAGTGAGCCAATCTTGGGTCTCCACCAACAATCTTCAGTGATGCTTCAGGTCAGAAATAGGGCGCTTGGCATCAGACAGGGGAAGGATGACAATATATACTTCTAAGTCCCTCCCATTTTACTGTCTGAAATACATCAAATTGTCTGCCTAATTAACTGGGCCCTATGCGGCGCTTGATCACAACATGGGTCTCCTTTGAAGTAAAGGGTTGCAGGCAGACTTGCATCTGCTACAATTCACATACTTCCCTGCTCTGAAAGGAGTGGTTCCAGACAGGACACTTACTGCCATTTCATACCAAGGAGGGGTGTTAGAACCAAGTTGACACATTACATTAGAAAGAGATGTTGGCGCCTGGTCTCCATTGTCACTTCCTGCACCCAGGCCTTCCTTGAGGCCTGCTAATTATCATTATTCAGCATTCACCACCACCAGCAAGGTTTGACAATGGAGATGCAAATCCATGGGGCCTTGAAATTCTAATCAGGCTGCCCATGGCCAAAGGCTGTTGATGTACCGACAGCTGACAGGTGTAAGCTACGCATGACAGGGTTGGCCGGCGTTGGTAAACTGTGTCCTCCCAGAGTACATGATTATTTTTCAGCTGCGCGGAGACCGTGGAAAATGTGCGCGGGATTGGCCCCATCATTCATTCTTTTAAACAAATAAAAAAAGCCCAGGTGAGCGCACTCTTCCTGTGCGGATTGTCAAATTCCTAACATTCACCCCAGCCTCAACATGTGAACCACAACTCTACTGAGGGCCTGGTTCGTCATCAAGGCAAAAGCACCGACTGAGGCCATCTGCATTTACATGCTGGGAGACTAGCTTGTGCTGGATGTCCATATGTAATCCATGTAGGGATATGGAAAAACACAAAAGCTCAGGCTTCCGCCCTTGCATGGCCATTAACCATTGCATGGGCCTATGGTCCGTCTGGATAATAAAATGAGACCCAAAGATGTAGGGTTTCAGCTTCTTTATGACCCACACAACTGCATATGCCTCTTTTTCTATGACAGCCCAGTTCCTTTCTCTTTTTATCAACTGCCTACTAATGAAAGTGACATGTTGCTCTACCCCTTGAGAGTTCAGCTGCGCTAACACTGTTTCAATCCCAAAATCCAAGACATCTGTCTGGATAATGAATTCCTGACCATTGTCTGGCAATTCTGGAACTGGGGCTCTGCACAATCCATCCTTTAAATCTTGAAAGGAGGTCTGACAGGTGTGGGTGCAAGGTACCTTCTTTGGCATCTTTTGGACGTTACATTATTCAGGGGCATGGCAACTGTCCCACACCCTCTGATGAACGACCGCTAGTACCCAGTGAGAACTAGAAAGGCTCCAACCTGCGTCTGTATGGTGGGGATGTCCCAATCGTTCGCAATCTGTACCTTCGCTTCAAGAGGTTGTTTCCTACCTCCACTGACCAGGTGGCCTAGGTAAGCCACGGTGCCTTATGCTATCTGGCACTTCAAGTAATTGTTTCAGGTGGTATAGATGATCCTCTCAGTGTTGGCTGAACACAGCAATGTCGTCTAGATAGGCAATGCTGAACCTTTCCATTCTGGACAAAACCTGGTCAACCGTCATCTATAAAGGGGCAGGGGCATTCTTGAATCTGAAGGGCAACACAATGAACTGATAATGTCCTTCCAGGGTTGAGAATGCCAACTTCGCTTTCGCTCCATCTGTCAAGCCACCCTGCCAATACTCCGCTGTGAGGTAAAAAGTGATCATGTACTTGGCAGCACCAAGCTTGTCAATGAGCTCATCTGCCAGAGGAATGGAGTGAGCATCTGTCTTCATGACAGAATTGAGTGCCCTGTATTCTACACAAAAGCAAACTTCAGTCTTCCCACTACTGGACTTTTTAGGGACCAGTACCAGTAGCCTAGCACAGGGGCTGAGGGATGGCTCAATTACTCCAAGGGACAACATCTTGGAAACATCCTCCTTGATTGTGTCCCTGACCTTATCGGATTCCCGGTGGATTCTACTCTTCACCACCTTACTGTCTCCAGTGTCCACTTCATGTATGCACCAATCTGTGCGACCAGGAGTCTGCAAAACAGACCGGCAACTGTCCCAATAAATTGCGACAGTCTGTTAGTTGCTGCTCTGACAGGTCTGTTGCAAGGTTGACACCTTCAACTGACCCATCTGTGGCTTCAGTGTGCCAGAGGTCTGGGAGGGGATCGGTCTCCTACTCTGTCTGTCCGTCAGTCACTAACGCCATGATCAAGTCATCCCAGCTATAATGGGGTTTTAACAGGTTGAGGTGAAAGATCCTGCCCATCTGTTTAGGTCCTTTCACATCCATGAGATAATTCATCTCACCGACCTTTTCCAGCACACAGTAAGGCCCAGTCCACTTGTCCTGAAGGGCAGTGGGTGTGACAGGCTCCATAATCCACACCCACTGGCCAGGAGAATAGACTGCCACTCTGGCCTATTGGTCGTGCCAGTGCTTCATTAGCTCCTGACGGCCCTTTAGATTGACACCTTCAACTGACCCATCTGTGGCTTCAGTGTGCCGGAGGTCTGGGAGGGGATCGGCCTCCTACTCGGTCTGTCCGTCAGTCACTAACGCCATGACCAAGTCATCCTGGCTATAATGGGGTTTTAACAGGTTGAGGTTGTAGATCCTTTGTTGACTGTTCCACGTACTTTGCCATTCTATACCAAAGGCTGAGTACATAGTCCACCACATCTCTTGACTGGTTTCCAATCCCTCCTTCAATAGGCTGAGGGGACTTTGCACAGTGTGTCCAAACAGAAGCTCAAAGGGGCTAAACCCTACTCCATTCTGTGGCACCTCCCTGTAGGCGAACAGAAGGCATAGCAGGGGAATATCCCATTTTATCCTCAGGTGCTCTTTCAAGCCACCTATCTTGCCTTTCTGGGTCTTGTTGAACCGGTCAACAAGCCCTTTGGATTGTGGATGAAAGGAGGTAGAGAACCGGTAGGTGACTCCACACTCTTCCCACATAGCCTTCAAATATGCTATTATGAAGTTTGATCCCTTGTCAGAAATGACTTCCTTGGGGAATCCAACATGGGAGAATATCCCTATCAGAGCCTTCGCAAGCACAGGGGCTTTGATGATCCTCAGAGGGACAGCCTCAGGGTATCTCAAGAATTAACGGTTCCCTGAGCGGGTTTGTGAATCCAAGGACCACAATATCCATGCCTATTCTCTCAAAAGGCTGCCCAACCATGGGTCGTGGAATTAAGGGGACCTTTGTGGCACCACCTAACTTGCCAGAAGCTTGACAAGTGGGGCAGGACCAGACAAATTCATTAACTTTTACACCAAACTGCAGCCAGTAAAAGTGCGCAGACAACCGGTCCAATGTCTTAGTCACTCCCAAGTGATCCGCTAAAGGAATTTGGTGACTCAAATCCAAAAGGAACTTTCAGTGGCATTGGGGAACCACCAACCTCTAGTGTCCTCACCCTCAGAATCCTTTGGCTTACTGTTGAACAGTCCAGGGGCCTCGCTCTTAGCCTGCTCCTGCACCTGCTTCCACAGACCCACCAGAGTGGGATGCTCTTACTGGGCTGTATTGAAGTCAGTCTGATCTGGGCCCCCAGCTGGTGCAAACTCATCCAGCTTGGGCAAACCCTTCAGATCTGAGGCCTCTTGGTCCCCCACCTAAGGGTTACTGTGCTGTGAGAGGAAACTCTGAAGTCACAGAGTCCCCTGCTACAAAAGTAGGGTCCTCATGGCGACTAGCCCCTCTTCCTCAGGAGTAATTGACTCAGTTGTCTGTGGTAATGGACTAGAGGCTATCAGCCATGCTGGTCCTTCCAACAAGCCTTCTGGAAGCTCTCAAGGCCCTAAGGCTTTCAGAGCGTTCAATCTGATGTTCTCTTTGGCCCTCGATCGCTTAACCGCAGTGACTATTTGGGGATCAGGAAGATCATTACCCAACAGACATGGGACAGGGATGGAGTCTTCCACCGCTACACAGCGCTGGGTCGTTACACCTGACCAACTGAATTCTATCGTGAATGGGCACTTACTCTTACCATCAAATCCACTTACGCACAACTCAGGCCCATCAATAATCAATATACTATCCTGGCTGTACCCACTGCCGGGTGACAGAGGTGATGCTAATCGAGGGATCTCGGACACGCAGGAGTTTTGTGTCCATTGATGTACATGTGCACTAGATAGAGTTGAGTATTTTTGTGAACTGGGGTCTCTTCTGGCGATCCCGTACTGTTCCCACTCAGTGTAACCAATCCACATTCGGCCACTCCCTGGACTAGTGGGAAATCCTCCTCTGAGAGGCCCACACTAATGATGGCCTCTTCCATGAGTCCAACATTCACTATGGCTTGCTTGGGTAAGCCCTTGCAAATAGCATCCCGTTTCCTATGGCACAGTTCCTTACACACAAAACAACCTTTGGGTGGTGAGTACGCAGGTGTCCCAGTGTTAGGGGTTACCACGCTCTTCTTTTCGGTGTGCATGGGCGAACTAGAGTTTGGTGGTTTCCCTTTGCTTTTTGGGGACCTGACTTTGAAGAGGATTGGGTTGGATCTTTGACCTTCCCATCCTTGTTTACTTGTTTGTCTGCTGAATTCTCTTCCATTTTGGGTGTGCTCATCTGCGCTTTCTTCTGTACTCACGTTCTCACAAACCTGTCGGGGGCCTTTGCAAGCTCCCTAGGTTCTGTGATAGTCTTGTCCACTAGATGCTGGTGTAGGTCAACCTCACAATTTTTCAACACATCCTCATACACAATTAAATTGTGCATCCCTTTAAATGTGTCAGCTTTGTTACCAGTCACCCATCTGCTAAGATATTTTAACGACAAGTGTGTGAATGCTTTAAATGTCTGTCCACTTTTCTTACCAAGCTCTCTGAAGCTCATAAAATACTGTTCTGGTGTTTTAAAGCACTTCCTGAGTAGGGCTGCCTTCATGCTCACATAAAAAGGGCCTTTCCTCAGGAGTGAACTGAACAATTGCATCAGTCCCTGGTGTCGGTAAGCGACTCATCAAGGCTGCACTCTACTGTACCTTATCCACTTCCTGCAGCTGGAATGGCAGCTTGAGCGCTTCAAATCAGTTGAAAATATCCTTACCCACTTCATAAACCTGTACTAAGTCTTTGGGGATGTGCCGTCAGGAATTTCTCCCGGGCTCTCTGGTTTCAGCCACTACTGCTGCCTTCACCAAAGGGGGATCTATTGGCTACTTTCGTCCCTTCAAGCGCCAGCTTGAGCAGCTTTATGGTGGCCATGTCCCACTCAATGGCAACCTTGTCCCACTGTTTCTGTTCCTCTAGCCCTAGACTCCTCTCCTTTCGCAGAAGCTTTCTAGTCGCTACCTCATTAACAGCTGGGACAATTACTGGGTCCTTTAGAGACTGTGCTGATGCCTGGAACCTGCGGGATGCCACACTAGCCCGTCACTGACACTCTCGAGTGTTGAGAAACCACACTTGCCCCCCGGTGGGATTATTGGTGAGAAACACTGCTCATGCGGTCGTCCTCATCATGTACCCCCTCCGGAAAGGTCTTGTCCATTCGGGGACACAGTGACTAGCCCGTCAACTGGGGTCTTCTCTTCAACTGCCCTAGCTTCTACCCAAGCTTGAAGGTTGCTCCGCAACTCAGGCTTATTAACCTTAGTGCTGTGGGGAAGTCCTCTCTCTTGACATAAGATTCTCAGAACATCATTGGTCATGCCTACTATAGTCTCCATTTCAAGCTTCATGCCTATTACAATTACCTAGCAGTGAATAAACATTGCCTGCAACAGTACATTTATCATTGGGTGACTAATCTGTTTGAAAGGCTCCAACTGATCTAATCGCTTGCCACCAAGGTGACAAATCAACTTCCGGAGCACCAGTGGTCCAGGGATGTATATCGGTTTCTAAACCGTCAATTAATCCCACTCCTCTAGTACACCAGAATGAATCTGAACAGATTGGAATAAAAGTGAATTATAAAACCTTCTTGTCCAATTTTGGTAACGTGGATGGAATGGCAGGCTTATCTCCGCAAGGTAGTGGATGGTTGGTTAGTTGCAACACATCGAAAATACAATTATTACCCAATGATAAAAGGGACTGTCCAGTTGAGGTTGTGTAAAAATATATACTTTATTATTACTACAACAGACCGTTCTAGCAGACTACAATTATAACCCACACTGTAAAGGAACACAGAGGACAGACAGTTTCACAAAGGAAGGGGATGCATTTTGGATACTGACAGGAGGGTAGTTGGTAAATCAATCAATGTTACTGTTCAAGGTTATTTTGGTCCCAGCACCAAAGGTGCAAAGGGTCTGAACTGTCTCTGGGGGCCTTTGGAAAATGACAAGGGGGCAGAACCACAATGTATCTGGTGCTGAATACATCCTTGGGGCTCGGAAGCATTGAGGCGGTACCAGGGCGATTCACAGCCCGTGACACAGATTTTAGTGGTGGAGACAGCATCGGGTACCAGGCGGCAGACAGTTTGGCAAGCGAGGCTGGACGGATGTCTGCAGGCTGTCTGACGTGGTGGCTCGGGGGCCAAGAATCGCTTTCTCTGTGCTGGTTGGCAGATCTGGAATGCTGGTCAAGGCACCTCGGACAGCTCTGGCGACTGCGGCATGATAACAGTCAGTGGGGCAGCTGGATGGGCATGATAACAGTCAGTGGGGCAGCTGGATGCGGTTCGAGGACTCTACTGTCTCGAAAATTGTCCTTAAAAAGATGGACGCTGCATGATGCTTGTGTGGCACTCCTGCTAGCTGCTTCACAGGTCTCGTGCCCTTTCAATGCATACAGTTCAAAGCTCAGGAGAGTGTTAGCAGGAAATGGCCTTGTCCTTTGTCCAGAGACTCTCTGGCACTTCCCACCTAAGAAGCTTGCTGTCAGAACCTAGTATGGCATGCTGTTTGCTGGCTACCTGTTCTGGAGCTGCTGGATGGGTCCTCTGAGTCTGGTATCTCCCTCTGTTCACTGGTAGATGCTTTGGGGAGGGATCTTGCTTCCCTCTTGGAACTCCTGGTCTTCCTTCAATGGCGGAAGATGTGAGGTAGCCTGTACCTTCAGCCTGGGTCCAAATGAGTCGTTCATGCTACTCCTTGCAAAGTATTCTGATGATCTGATCAGTGAGGGGCTCAGCACTCTTTGAAAGCAAAACTGGGCCCAGGGATTGGTGTAGGCCAAGCCTAACTTAAGTGAGCCAATCCTGCGTCTCCACCAACAATCTTCAGTGATTCTTCAGTTCAGAACCAGGGCGCTTTGCAATAGACAGGGGAAAGATGACAACATATACTTCTAAGTCCCACCCATTTTTCTGTCTGCTGCACATCAAAGGGTCTCTCTAATTAACTGAGTCCTATGCACCGCTTGATCACAAAATGGGCCTCCTTTGAAGTAAAGGGTTGCAGGCAGACTTTTGTCTCCTACAATTCACATACTTCCCTTCTATGAAAGGAGTGGTTCCAGACAGGACATTCACTGCCCTTTCATACCAAGGATGGGTGTTAATACCAAGATAACAAATTGCATTACAAAGAGGTGTTGTCATCTGGTCTCCAGTGTCACTTCCTGCTCACAGGCCATCCGGAGGCCTACTAATTAACATTCTTCAGTGTTCGCCACCAGCAAGGTTTGACAATGGAGATGCAAATCCATGGGGCCTTGAAATTCAAATCAGGCGGCCCACGGCCAAAGACATTTGATGTACCCATGGCTGTCAGGTGTCAGCTACACATGACAGGGAGGGTGGGCTATGTATGACTATTTTTCTGCTTAACATGGACAATATGTGTGGGAATGGCCCCACATATTACTGGAGGTTGTTCTCCCATCATTTATTCTTTTAAATAAACAAAAAAAGAGCCACTGCGAGCTCACTCTTCTCGTGTGGATGGTCGAATCCCTCACACCCCTATACCTTCTATAAGTATATATGTTTCCCTAACCAATCCCTCCTGCTGGTAGGTTTTACAGTTTTCCACATAGGAAGACGTCATAGATGACACATATTGGGGTATAAGACTTCTGTGTAATCAAGTTTTGTTGTGGGTGTGCAAACTTCAGTTTGATGTTTGTCAGTCTACTGTGCTTTATTAAAACAAGAATAATGTAGTACTTTGCCATATTCTTTGATTCTGTCTGGTTATTTGGTCTGAGATCTTCTAGCGCAAGGGATTCTTCAAGGTGCTGGAGCACATGTGCATTTGCGGGTGCTGCGTGTGCATGATGTACGTTTGAATGTATGCATGTATGTATGTGTGTGTGCATGCATGCAAGGGTAGGTATATGCATTATATAATGTGTGTGTGTGAGTGAATGAGTGTATTATGTTTGTGTGGCTGCTTCCACCTGTGGATGAGTGAGCACATAGTGAATGAGCAAGTGAATTGTGTGTGAATGTGTGTGTTAGTGTATAATATGGGCAGGGGAACTGATTTTGGGGCTTGTGAGAGGGTGGTGAACAGGTGTGGGGAAGTATAAGGGGAAGAGGAGCAGCAGGGGGTGCTAAAATGTACCTTTTAGTGTGCATCCATAATAAAGCAAGTGCAATATGTTCTATTAGATGCTAGACTGGCATCTTGGTGTTACTCTACCATCGTATTTTTTACTGCCCATCTATAATAATTATTACTATTAGAACTATTATCAGTCTCCTTGTTTACATGCAAGAGAAAGTGGGCCCTGGAAATCCCCTGGCCCAAGAACAGGAGACCCAGCCATATTACAAAGGTTGCTGTTTTATTAACAATTCAATGACAGGGAATGCAGCATGAAGAATGCGACATTCTCCAAGCGTTCTCACTCTCTTGGCACCTGTCATCCAGTTTTGTTAACCCATGACATCACAAAAATGTGGTTACATCCCAAAAACCTAACAGGGGATGGACTTGCTTAGCGAGGTGAATTGCATACACATTCTTTAATGGGTTTATTTGATTATTTGGCAACCCATATCTGGTGCTCCTCCTGGGACCACCCCTGAGTGTTGTGAATACAAAGTCACAGGTTAGCTTAAGGTGAATTCCAATGCAACAAATGTGTGCTTAGTGTGGAAGGTTATTTAGAGTTTGGGCAGAAAGGGGCCTTTGAGCTTTGGACAGTTAGCAGGCCAAGTGCAACTATTCATGGTAGTGGGAATGATTCTGAAGGTACTGCATGTTCCCAATAAGTTACCATCTGTGATCGCCTAGGCCTTGAGACAGAACGTTCGGCTTTGAACCTGTATTACTTTTGTATTCTCCTGCCTTTGGTATGTTATGTTATGTTATGTTATATGGCATGTATATAGTGCCTTATGTATCATTGGTATGATCTCAAAGCGCTGGTTGGTTGAATGCCCTCGGGAACCGCAGTAGAGAGAGAGAGAGTGTGGTATGGTGCGTGGGTGCACCGGATATGTGTGCAGCTGGTGTGGTTGTTGCATGATAGCTGCTTCTTAGCAGTAGGTGTGGTGCTGAGGAAATCAGTTGGAGGTGTTCAGTCTGGAGGGTGGACACCCAGACAGAGTTCTGGCTGCGTTAGGCCTGAGGTGATGCTTAAGCTAGCTGTAAATTGCTCAACTAGCTCTGTTTTGTTAGGATGATGTGGAGTTCGTGGGGTCGTGTCATTATGAGAACAGCTAGATCGAATGTGTCATAGTACAGCTGTGTTCTAGTTGAATGATGGTCTATAAGGGAGAGTAAGCATAGTAGTGTAATATGGTGGTTATCAGTGAAGCACCTGCGATCAAGCACGAGAGCAGGACAGGGGGCGTACATTAGGCACAATTTCTAAGTTCAACAATTAATGTGAGACATGATATCATTCACAAGTCTATCTAAGTGCGGGATATGCTATCGTTCACAATTCCAACTAAGTGAGGCATATGCTACAATCATAATTCTATCTAGAAGAGGCACATGCTATCATTTACAATTCCATCTAAGAGTTTCACATGCTATCATTTATAATTCCAACTAATTTTGGGATGCTACCACTCATAATTTTATCTAGATGAGGCACATGCTATCATTTCCCATTCCATCTAAGTGTGGCACATGCTACCATTCGCAATTCCATCCAAGTGTAGGACATGATATCATTCACAATTCCATCTAAGTGTGGCACATGCTATCATTTACTTACCAACTAAGTGAGCTATATGATGTGAACAGTCACGTCAGTCTGACTCACACTAATAGGCTCTAACTTGTAGGTTCAGATCACGTGGGTAGGGACAACAACATGGATTTTTCTTGCTTGCAATTATGAGGATGTTTCCTGAAGGTGTGATATCTTGTATGTTAACTTGAAACCTTTCTTCTCTCAGTGTCCTTGGCAAGGCTGTAAACGGTGTCTGTGCTGCAAGCCTGCACTGCATGATTCAGCAGGATCAGCTTGTCAGCCATTCTCTGAGATCATGAGTTCTTCCTGCTTTTCCCATTCACTCCAATGTTCCTATGTGTCACACTCACCCGTGTCTCTGCAGGAGCGATGGACGAGCCTCCCTTGACCCTGAGTCCTCACTTCCCTTGTTTTCACCCGGAGGAATACCTGTCAAATACAAGTTGTACACTCAGACCTGATTTCACCTGATTCCCCAGGCCCTTCCCGTCCCTTTACTGTGTGCTGTGATGTCCCCGCTATGGGCTTACCTTGATCTTTAGTAAGGTGTGCACTCCATCCTCGGGTGGGCTGTGAAGGGTCTACCAAAACCACAGGAATACTGAAATGTGAGATCTGAGTGCTCCATTCCTGGCTCGACAGACCGACCTCTACATCTGCCGCATGTTGGAGTTGCCGCTACCGCACCTGTGTCTTCCCCTGTGTTATCTAGTACCCCAATTGTCTTCCATGGGGGTTTAACCGAGCAGTTCCGGAGGAAGTGACCAGATTGGCATCAATATAAGCAAAGTTTTTCCTGATGCCTCCGTTCTCTCTCTGCCTTGGGTAATTTCTCAGTAAAGGGTCGTCCCTAAGCACTAACGGGACAGACCAGTCCGCCGCGTGCCCTCCTAAATAGGAGAAGACAAAAGCTACTTTAGCTTGGTCATTCAGAAAAGTGTCCGGTTTGCATATGAAGTGTAGCCGGCATTGATTCATGAACGCTCCAAATTTCTTGGGATCCCCAGAGAAGCGTTCCGGGGGTGCTAAAGGGCTGTTGCCTGGAAGCAATACCTGGATGGGTGTGGCTACAGGTGCCACGGTAGGCTTCCCCTGTGGAACTCCACCTGGTAGGGGTGCTAGACCAGCTTGGGTCTGTAAGAGCTGTCTTGCCAAATTGTCTGTTTTGTCCCTTTTGTCTACAGTTCGCGCCTTAAGACATTTGTCTCAGAGCGGGCTGCATGCACCTCGGCCTAACAATTGGGAAAGCTGGTCTACCTCGGAGGATTCCATTGCTCAGGCAGAGGAATTGAGGATGGCTTTATGTTCTGTCACACTCACTTGTGTATCTGCAAGAGCGATGGATGAGCCTCCCTTGACCCCGATTCCTCACTTCCCCTGTTTTCACACGGAGGAATACCTGTCAAATACAAGTTGTACACTCAGACCTGAATTCACCTGATTCCCCTGGCCCTTCCCTTCTCTTTACTGTGTCCTGTGATGTCCCCCTATGGGCTTACCTTGATCTTTAGTTAGGTGTGCACTCCATCCTGCATTCGCAAGGGCGTAATTCACTGATGTGATTGGTGCCAATATCTGTAGGCTGAGTTCAGATGCCAAACGCTGTTTTATGCCTTCACAGCGAGGCAGAGTGTTCAAGGCACCAGTTTCTTCACTAGTCCTTCCCACAAGTGAACGTTGCACGGAGAATGTAGAGTGTCCACAATGGTCCGTATTGTCTTTGTTTGCCTGTATTTTTGTGGGTGAGTAGCGCTGCGTGTAGAAGCAAGCTGCTGGTAGGTTTGCGCAGCGCCTTCAATTCGAGCATGCCTGGTAATGTCTCTCCCTTTCCCTTGCAGGAAAAATTACGTGGTATTAGCGCCTCGAGTCCGGGTTCAGCACTACTGGAGACTTGGTGGTTGGGTAAGTTTGCACAGAAGCTTTTGGTAAGTATGCACCGTGTAGAGAGAGAGAGTGCAGTGAAATAAGTGTCCGCGTTATTGGGCGAGAGCAATAAATAATGTCTCTTCTTTCTTTTGCATGGGTTTGTGCACTCGTACAACTGACCTGGATTCCAGCGTCACAGGAATATGCAGTGAGTATGCGCAGCGTTACTGATGTGCGCATGTGTACGCAGCTCTTCTCTGTTCTTACAGGTGCCGGTGTAGAAGTCCCCTCTTCACTGCAGATAGCTGCAGCGTGGAGTAAGAACGGAGGTTCTTCCGGAGCAGGTAAGTTGAAGCAGAATTATCCGGAGCGGGTAAGCAGAAGCAGGATGTTCTGGAGCAGGTAAGCAGAAGCAGGATGATCCGGAGCAGGTAAGCTGATGCTGGCTGATCCAGAGCATGGCAAGTGTGTTGCTGATACAGCTCACAGTAAGCAACACAAAGCACTGGAAGATTCTTGGGTGTGGCTTATATAGCCAGCCACACCCAAACAACTAGAGAGCTCATGAATTGTCATGCACTTCCTGTTTGGCAACAGGAAGTGGTAACCAGGAAGTTACTACAAACACTTAAGAAGGAAGTAAAGGATGGATCTGCTATGGGTTCTTTGTATGCCTATGGCAGGCCTGCCAAGCCTCCACCCAGCTTGGCCCAACTACCTGCCTGATACCCATGACACTATGGCTGCAATCTTTATTCACATGGCCACCCATTTTAGTTGCGGTTAAGCACCAGCAAGTAGTTAATATGTATTCTTGTGCTTCTTGTGGTTGCCACCTAGTAAAATGTGTGCATGTGTCAGTCCTCTAACTATGTGAGTCATAAGCATATTCTTCATGTGTACGGTATCTATGTCATGATGTCGGTGGTGACGTCATCAGCATTCTTCGAGGTTGCAGTCAGTCAACTTGTTCAATTGATGGCAGCTGTATCTCTTCAATACTATCATCCGGGTATGGTCTGAACGGTTATCTGAGTGAGAAGCGTTTCTCACACCTGCAATACATCAGTGATGTGGAGGTAGGACCCAGAAGCGATGTACATCTCTTGTTTCTCTGTTGCTGGGCTGAGAGTGAAATGGGTGTAATGAGGGCCAAGTTTAGGTCTCCTCACACTGCCTTGACAACTTTTTGTATTCATGTGCGGCCTTGGGATCCATGCTTTTGACACTCCTCCCAGATGTCCATGGTATGTCACTTTCTCGTCTAAACTCCAGGTCATATAGCAGCAATTACCATCAGGTTTGCACCACACCTATCTTTCCCAAAAGTTATGTGGATCAGGGGGCAAGGAGAATATTGTACATGGTGGGAACAGCCTTCGTCTCTACGCCCAGTAATATTTTCATCCCTATCATCTTTTCACAAGTCTTCTTACACTGTGCTATAGCCACTCTGATAAGGCAGAAGGTAAATAATACTGTCACTAAGGCTGCTATCAGCACTTTCAGTCCACTTTCCATCCATGATGGTATCCAGGAAAAGATGTATGCCAGCCACACTTCATCTTCTTCGATTGGGTTTATCACTGCCTCCATTTCTGCATGCAGGTCTGATAATTGTATGAGTGCCTCTGTTAGTGTCCAATTTTCTCAGTCATGTGAAGGCACGTACGTACAGCAAGAAGGCCCGACCTTGGTGCAGCTGCCTCCTTCCATAGCTATGAGGATATCCAGAACATATCTGTTCTGTAAAGTCATCAATCTGAAATCTCTCAACTCTTCCTTGATAGCGTTACACCTCTTGGCAGTCGAGTTTATCATCTACAGCAGTTCCCATCTTGTGATTTGCAGCCAATTGGTGTTAACATTGGCCTAAATGCCTGGAATGACTGATTTTAAGAACTTCTCTGTCCTGTTGAATAATCTCTGTTCCGGTGGTATCGCAGTTAGTGCTTCTTAGACCTTCCCAGATCTTTTCCTTCTTTGGTGTGTATTTATTTTTGAAAATCCAACTACTTGTATGTCTTTTTGAGGCATTACCAAGGCTGGTGTGTTCAGTTGCACCAGAGAGCAAATTTCACCCTAGCTTTGCAGTAATTGCATGCATGCCTTGGACCCGCAGACCCAGTAATGCTCCATTAGTACTGCAGTACCGACCCTCATGCCTGGTAACCTTGATATTCATTGGTATCTTTTGTTCCCTCCAACCTTCACTCGACCATCATTCTGGAAACGCAAGGAAGCATTCTAGAGTGGAATGATTATCATGGGATCTTCTTCATTCTCCACCCAGGTGAGCAGTTTTGCACTTGCTGCCCATTCCTTGAGGCAATCATCATTTTCCTTCTGCACAACTTCTACTGGAACTGTCAGAAGTGTATGGGATTTACACCCTACCATTCCTTCCTTCCATCCTTCTCCTTTGAATATCTGTTCATATACTAGTAGTTGTTGTATACAGCATAATGGCATCCCTCCTATCACTCTTTGGCCTGTCATTGGGCATTTCAACTCCTTCTGCTATCTTCAGATGGGAAATTGTTCTGCAGCATCCATTTTAGTGTTGCCCATCTTGCTTGGAATTAACCTCTTGTACAGAGCGATAGGTGTAGGAAGCATCGTGCTCTGGATGTTGGTGTTTCTGTTATACAAATGTTCAGGATGTACGCATGGCATAGGGGATGAGAGAGCACACATATCAGCTTTCCTTTGTTATCTTTCTCTCTGCCTTGGTCATGTGCTGATATTACATGTTGTTAGACATCTGAAACAAATCATCTAGGTATGTGTTTACGTGTTCAAAATCTATATCTACGCTTCACCTGAATCTTTTTTTCTTCTCAGCCAGTGCTGGTTTCCTGGCCAGATATGGCTTTGGTAAAAGCAGGAATTGGGGTTGTGCTAACAGGTACCAAAGCGTGTGCATGAGACAATATAACCTTTTGTAGTGCAAAGAGGGTCATGAAAAAGAGACAACAGAGAGAGTAAAGTATCAACACAATAGATCTTGACATAGCTTCAATTTTCTGTGATGCTAAATGTCTTTTATATTGTCCATAGAGTTCATGAGAGGACTGCTCAGTTGTGGTGCTAGCCAAGCTCTCCTGGGATAATACTGAGCCAGTGCAGCAAAAAATAAGTGCTCCCAGACAAACCATACTTTGACACTTTTAACCAATGTGATAACAGGTGTCTTGCCTTGAATTTATATAGGGTAAGTGTGTGTCACATAAAGAAGACAGGCATAGAAGAACACCTTAGGTGGCATAATTTTTCTGGACGTGGCTATAATTTTGGAAAAGTCTTCTCAAAGTTTGTGCAGGCATAGAATCATTATCCAAAATCAGTCCAAACTTTAACAATCAGTGCATAGTGTAAGGAAAGGACAGTGTTCCTACTCTAACTTTTCATGTTGTTCTTGTCTAACTCTAATCCTTGACCAGGTTTGTATCTGTCAAAGTGTTTCTTCTTCTTCTTGCATCAAATCATCTACATGTTGGACCGACGGGGTCTCACCTCAGCAGGGCTTGACATCTCCAAGATAGTTCCACGCCTTCTTTCCCACAAGCTTGTCTGCTATGTCTGTTGCTTGTTATACAGAATATGGGCCCTCGAACCTGGGCTTGTTGCAGGACTGGATGAAGTTACATAAACATACCTAGTCTGCCAGATAAAGAGGTGGTTGTTTAAGCAGCACAATGTCTGTTACTGGTGCATTTTCTTCCTCATTCTTCTTCAACCTCACCTGCTTGGATTGAAACTGTCAAGAGATAAAAGAAGCACTAGCAATCATTGAAGTGAGATATTTGTGCATTTCAGCACCTAGAACAGTGGCCGTAATTTGGACATCTGTCAATGCTCTAATTGGACGAGGAAATGGGCGTCGAATGTGTTATCCTGTCACCACCTCATGAGCGGATAAATGGTGGTCTGATGCATGTGAATTGGGCAATGTTGCTTTTTTGTAGCAATTTATTTCTTTCACCAAGCCATTGAGGCCTTCAAAAAACTCATTTTCTTTATGGTGATTATCACACAAAAACGTAAACTTAATCCCCAGCAGAGCTATAATGTGCTGAAAAGTTTTGTTTATGAAGTGAGGCTCATTGTTTGAATTCAGCACCTCGCACACCCCCTCTCTGATGAGGAATTTCATCACACTGTGGGCATCGGGTGTGAGCATGAAACAGCATCGATTCAGCGAGAAAACAAGCATACTACCACTATCATATATTTATACCCTTGACACCTTTGAATCATGTCCACATAATCTAGGTAATGTCGGAAAAGCCCATTAGTGTGCAGTATTGCTCCTCATACTACGCGCAACATGTGACCCACAATACATTTATTTACGTACAATGCAAGTATCCATAAAAGTGGTGATATATTCTGACAGATTGGGACGGATCCAATCTTCCCCAATATGTGCAGCAAGAACATCCTTACTAAGATGGTGGGGTAGTGCAGCTGTGTAAGGGCAATCTGCAACACTGTTGCAGGAATCACCAACTATCCCATAACCACAATACATCTGTAGGGGATATTGAACATCCTCTCTTCAACCACAATGCCTTCTCTTCTAGGGGTGCGCATCCCTGAAACTCTACTATTTGAGTAACAGTCAATGAACTACACCCTTTAACAAGTCTTTCAATTTCTAACTTCTTCTTCCTTCAACCTGCTGTTGCCTTTCTTTTTCTTCATCTGCTTATCTCCACGCTCTTTCTTCTATCCCCTTCTGTCTTCTTTTCTCTCTTTCCTCTTTTTCCTTTTCTTCCACCTTCTCCTTTTCCCTTTTCAGACACTCTTGTTCCTCGTTATCTTCCCTTTCTCTTCTCTTCACTTCCTCCATTATCTCAGCCCATTCTCTGTCCTCTTCTTCTCTCCCCTTTGTATTTCTGAACTTCCTCCTCTGTACTTCTTTGCTCGGCTGCATCTCTTCCATCTAATTTGAGTGGTATCTGTTCCCCTACCCACTAGTTTTGTGTGAGTGTCACTTATTTACCCCCCTAGGTCCCCATATCCCTTTGTCATCTCCCACAAGTTTTGCTTGCAGATCACTGTGCTCCTTGAGTTCATAATTAATAGCATCTATTCTCTTATTTGCCTGCATCATGCCACTAAGCGTGTCCTTGCTGCTATATGCGGGTGGTGCATAACCGTGATTGGTATATCCTGCCACTGATTTTAATTCTTTGAAGGGATACATTCCCTGGCTTTTTGTTGTGGGGTCTGTGGTTTGAGGAGGGGAAGGAGCAGCCGCGGCCACTTCACCCCCCACATCGAGCTGGCTCAGAATCCATTTTTTCTTGAGTGTGTCCACTTCCTGTCCTGAATATTTTTCCATATCTCCAGTATCGCTAATCTGTTACTCAATGTCTGCCCTTTATAGGCAGCATGTAAATACGTGTTCATGTGTTGTAGCACATTTTTGGAAAGACTGCCCTCCTGGGGCCATTACTTTGCCATTTTGCCTTCTGTATCGCGAGTCCATTCCGTGCTATACTTGTATATTTTATCGTGGTACCAAAGAAGGGACTTGCACACATTTTAAGGGGTGTATCCCCCATTGTTAAACCTTTCTTCTCTTGGTGATGCTGTGCACGGTGTCCACGCCCAACGCCTGGTCTGCATGCGTCAGCAGGATCAGTCGGTCCGCCTTTCCCTGTGTTCCAGAGTTCCTACTGCTTTTCCCAATTCACTCCAATATACCTATGGCTGCCATCTTGATCTCTTGGCTGCCCATGTTAGTTGCAGTTAAGTGTCAGCAAGCAGTTCATATGTATTCTTGTGCGAATTGTGGTTTCTGCATAGCAAATGGTGTGCGTCTGTCAGTCCTCGTACTATGTGAGTCATAAGCATATTCTTTGTGACAAGCAGCAATAAAGCTAAATGTGAAACTTCATGCAGAGATGTCTATGTGTTTCATTTATAACGTATCAATGTCATGATGTCGGTTGAGACGTCATCAGTGTTCTTTGATGTTGCAGTCAGTCAACTTGTTCATTTTATGGCAACTGTATCTCGTCAATACTATCATCCTGGTATGGTCTGAATGGTTATCTGAGTGAGTAGCGTTTCTCACACCTGCCATACACCAATGATGGAAAGGAAGGGCCCGGAAGCAATGTACATATCGTGTTTCTCTGTCGGAAGGCTGAGAGTGAGATGGGTGTAACAAGGGCCACCTTTGGGTCTCCCTCTTCAAATGTATGGAACCAGTCTAGCTTTTTCTTACTATGGCATGGCATATTTTTCTGGGCATCTATAATAGAATAAGCACCATAAATGTTATTTTGTGGCTGGGATGCCATTTTGGTGCAGCTAGAGTAGTCTTTTCTTATTCTGGCATGACACATTTTTCTGGGCATCTAAGATAAAGTACGTTTGATAAGTGTTATTACGTTTTAGTCTGGAATTTTGGTCCATCCATGCTAGGGATGTCTTACTGTGGCATGGCATTTTTTTTTACTGGACACCATCAAGGCTAAAGGAAACATGTAAGTGTGTATTACATGTCTAGACTGACCTACATTGTGCAGTCAATTTGGACATGTTTTCTTAATGTGGCATTTCATTTTTAATGGCAAAAAATTGCATTAATAAAGCATTAATGCTCCTGTGCACTGTTGGTGTCTTGCGCCTGTTGGATGTTTGGATTGCATTTACCCTAGAAAAACAATTGCATACTCTCTGGCTGTTTACCCAATTGTTTGCAGAAAGTGTGCTGTATAATACACCATTGTAATCCAGTATTCAAAATGTTTTCTTGTGGGAGAGTGGGGGGCACACCCAAATCCTGTTTGGTTGGTTTGGGCTGGTCGCTCTGTCATGTTTGTGGAACATTTTTACACCTCTGCAATAAAAAAAATCACCATTGGTCACTGGGTGTTCGACCAATACAATATGATGTGGCATTTATAATGCACCCGTACTCAAGTGTTTCTAGGCACAACTGGGTGGTGAATGGTTATGACTGTGTGCAAGTAAGGTTGGGGTGAGGGGCATTAACATGTTCTTACATGTTTCTCTTGCATTTTAGGGCAAAGTCAACTTAGTTTATTGTAACGCGCCTTATATCATACCTGAGCTTGGCTTCTCAGCATGGACCCGGGATTTGAACCTCTGTTGCTCTGCGCGGTCTTGCTTCCAAGACCAGCGCGTTGCCCCTGTGCTATCATCTGTTCAGCAATTGACGTCATTGCATGGAGTGGGTTTGGGGTGGGGGTTTGCAGCACAAGGGGACAGGCATACTGGCCATTTTCTGAGGCTTGGCATGTTTCACTCACATAAGGGACAGGACCACTATGATATGTCTTCTTCCACCGTGGGTGGATGCATTTGTGTAACAAAAAAAGGGAGTGTTTCCTTACCATAGCATTGCATGTTTTACTGGCGTCGAGGCAAAGTCAACTTGTAGAGTATTCTGACATGGTGGTAGGGGAGTTGAGCAAGTATTTGTGCAGCCGGCAATCACATGTTTTCTTCCTGTGGCATGAGACTTTTACTGGCATTAAGGGCAAAGCCAACAAGAGAATGCTCGTACATGGGGATGTGGCGTATTCTGGCGGAGCAAGCATGAACATGTTTTCTTATGTTAGCATTACTGTCCTTAATATAACTGGCAATGCGCAGAGTTGGCTGGTACATTTGCATGCCCAGAGCCAGTACAGACCCCTAATTTCTACACTAGGTGAAAGTTTTTAAAGATCTGATCAAAAGACTTCTTTCACCTGGTGTGGTGTGTCCCAGCAGCAGCATGACCATCTTGCGCATTGTGCATGCGTGGTAGTGCAGGCCGTCCCGGAGTGTGGTTTGACCTGTGCTTTGTCGTCGAGCTTGCGGTGGGGCCCTCAGCATTCGTGTTAGGCCACTGCTACTTATTATCCAGTCCTGTTTTTACGTTTTCACTGTGGTGGTCGCATGCCTTTGTGTTGAGGATTTCGCCACTTTGCAACCTGCCTAAATGAACGCCAAACCTTTGAAAATGTGTATGATTGAAAGTCGAGCAGGGCTGCGCAAGGACCGCCTGGGCTAAGACATTCTTTAGGCATAGGTTGCAGTAGAGCTGGTCCATAGCCAACTTGGAATAGTATATGCTTTGAGAGAAAAAATGGAGGAGAAATGCTATTTTCCAGTGCAATTTATTATGAGGACAAAGCCAGCGCCGTGGACACGGGTGCCCTTGCCCCGAGGCACTTCCCTCTTAACCTGACAAAACTGAATTTAGAAAACTCTGATGGATAACGGCGGGAAGCAAATCCGCTGCCTTGCTCCAGCTCTCGGGAGGCTGGAGACCGGCCGGCTGCCCTCGCAGTGGCAACGGCGGGCCCGCTCCATCAGCCGCTCCTCGGCTAAACCGTAATTGAGCGATTTCCAGTCCTTGCGTTCGCTTTTTAGGTGCCTTGTCTTCGGGCGAAAGTAGAACAACATCACCCACACACAATATATCAGGCAAGAGGCAAAGGGCACGGTTCTATCACCCATGGAAGACACTCCTAGCGTGGCAGAGGGTTCAATCGGACCTCATTGCACACGGTCTATATTGACTCGAACACCTCTCAATGAAAAATAACCTCAGTGAAAGTACATTTAAGTGCAGTCAATGAGGAAACGTCAAGGAACGAAATGCAATGTAACTGGGTCTGGTATAGCGTGACTTCGGCCATTTGGGCAGTCTCTTGGCGCTAGTTCCGAAAGAGAGAGAGAAAGGTCGGAGTTGGTCGTGGGAGAAGGAGAGTTAATGAGCTGTACCTGTCATGTGGAGCAGAGGCACCTGTTCTGTGCTTGTGGATACGAGATTGAGGGCCTGTTTCATAGAAGTGTTTTATAATGGTGCAATCCTATAGGAAAACGTTCCATGAATCAAGGCCTGAGTTGTTTTGGCAGGGCTGGCCTTAGGGGTGGGCCGTGGGGGCAACCGAAGGTGCCCTTTTGAAATTAAATGCCTCATGGGAGCAGGCGCATTCAACAACAATAGGGTGCTGCATACCTCCCGGCTCCAACGCAGGAGTGGGCGGTTTTCATTAGATGGGCGCTGCTGCTTGCATCAGGGCCCTATTACAGTGATGAACTCCCTGCTCTGGGGCGGGAGCTGGGCGGTTTTCATTAGATGGGTGCTAATGCTTGCATCAGCACCCTCTTCCAGTGATTACCCCACTGCTCTGGGGCGGGAGCTGGGCGGTTTTCATTAGATGGGCGCTGATGCTTGCACCAGCACCCTATTCCAGTGATTAACCCCGTGCTCTGGGGCGGGAGCTGGGTGGTTTTCATTATATGGGCGCTGATGCCTGCTGAAGCTTGCTGATGCTTGATCTGGATCAATCTGCGGTTTCAGCTTGCCTCTATGACTGTCTAAGGGCAGACGGGATATGGATGGATCAGAATTGGTTAAAGCTAAATGGGGATAAGAGAGAGGTACTATTGGTAGGATGTCCTCCTAACCCCCTACTATGGACCCCTGCTTTTTGACCTCTCTCCCTGGGCCCCTTACCTGGCCCAGTTAGCAAAGTAAAGAATTTAGGGGTCATCCTCTCTGCTTCTCTGTCTATGGCTAACCAGGTTACGGCCGTTTGTCAGTCCACCCATCACCAGATCTGGGTCCTTAAGAGGGTCATGCCTATGATCCCTGAAGCCCTTCGTCCTCCCGTGGTGGCTGTGTTAGTGCTCTCACGGTTGGACTATTGTAATTCGCTGTACCTGGCACAACCAATGGGTCTTATCCATCGTCTCCAACGTATGCAGAACCTTGCAGCCAGGTTAGCCACTGGCTCCCCCTATGGGGCTTACATTACGCCAGAGTTGCGAAAACTTCACTGGCTGCCGGTGAAGAAGCAAATTCACTTTAAATCTCTGTGCATTGTCCACCGGGCCATTCATGCCCAGGGCGCCGAATTTCTACAGTCTAAATTTAGTAGATACATACCGGGTCGGGACCTTCGCTCCATGACCTCCAACTGTTTGACCGACTTGTCACGTGACTTGAGAGGACCCATTTAAACAGCGGTAGAGCGCCCGAGTGGGGTGCTTTTGGATCCCTTTGAAGTTGTTCTATTTGTTAATACTTCACTTACCGGCTACAGCACTGCGAGCTCCGAGCAGCTCTTGCTGAGAACACGAAGCTTCCTGGAGGAGGCCGTGTGGGACACCACCACGTGACTTGTCATGTGACTTGAGAGGACCCATTTAAACAGCGGTAGAGCACCCTTGCGGCGTTAAGCCCTGGAAGGCAGTAAGGGCTGGAGTCGCTGTTTTGCTGTTCGGCTGTGAGTAATCTTGTCTACTGCTACTAACTTTTGACCTACGTCCTTTTTAAGCTTCCAGGGTACGGGGTGGAGAGTCGGACTCTGGCAGCTCCACAAGCCGTCGGGCGTTCCCCACCCCGCAACCGAGTGCTTCTTTTAAACCCATTTTTCAAATGCGGATATTTTAAATAATTACGCTTCTAAGATGACGCAATTATAATTATATCAGAGGTTGCGAGTCGTTCTCCCCTCTGTGTTTAATTTAAACACATTCCTTTTGATGTAACTACAGTACCTAATGATTTGGTTTTTATATTAGTCTTGTTCCCAGCCATTTAAAAAAAAAAAAAAAACTTGTCTTTCTGCTACTTAGAGGTTGCGAGCTGATCTCCACTCAGTGTGTTCTTTTTCCTAATCCAATATTTTTAAATATATATTTTTTCTGTTTTTTTTTTTTTTTTTTTAATATGCCCACACTTAGAAGCGGGTTTGAAACTGTTGTGAGTCAGGCTACTAAGATAATAGAGTTTCAACCAGGCTCTCTGACTCATTGTGAGGCGCTTATTAGCATTGACCACACTGAAAATATGGCTGCCTCGATTTTATTGGTTGAAAATATTAATGAAAATACTAACATTATATCTGAAGGGAGCCCGAAGGGATATTCTACCACAGATCCTGCAATTTTGAATATTGTAGCTTTGACTGAGGTAAATGTTGACATACCAGACACAGAGGACATGGGGGCTAATAGGGATATTCCGGACTCCAGACAGGAACTTACAGATGAGGAATGTCTTCAACAAAGTCTAATTGGTACTAAAAGGGTAGTTCGGTATCATGCTTCCACTCCTCTTCAGAAGAGGATTATTAATGGAAAATTACAGGCAGGGGATAATCAATGCTTGGATTCTCTAATATGGAAGGGGAAACAACCGTGTGGAACTTTGCAGTTCACTCACATTTCGCCGGCAACATTTATCTTTGGGAAGGATAATAAGAATAAGGTGCAGTGTGCCCTAGATTCTCCTCAGTCGGGGAGCTTTAAGCAGGCTAGCGGGAGGGACCAATTTAAAGAGACCCCCATTTGTTCTAAGCATAATCTTAACCAGCCCATTGGGGAGAGTGATTTGGATGATTCCTTCTTCATTATGGCAGATGCTACAGGTCATTTGCTGAGGGAAATTGTTGATCTAGAGATACCAGTAGGTAGATTTTTGTCCAAAGACAAGGGGGTGAGGAGCTTATCAGAGGGTGCGCCTATTGATACACTCTCACAAAATAGAAATATTCCTATAATGTGGAAACAACAAGAGAGTAGGCACCTATCCCCTATTAGATCGATTATAGAGACACTCATACCACCTATACATAGTAAGACCAGCTATACTCAAACTGATAAGGAAAGGGATTTCTTACCCATAACTGTAGATACAGCTACCGACCCTCAGCGAACCATATTGGAAAGTCGTGTGGTAGCCGAAGATAAACAGGAGTCTCCTGGTTTGAGGAGGGAGGAGAGAGGAGATTACCTGATACCACTTCTATCCAATTTACACATTAGTTTGAATTTGGCTTTGAAAACCCTGGGTGAATCCCAAGAGACTATTGGTTGCTCTATGGTAGGGCAACAAGCGGCTTTTAACCAACTGGTGACTCGTCTGGCTTTCTTGGAGGGTATAGTGGAGGGTAAGAACATTAATGAACAGATTACTCAAGAAAAGAGTCTATTTGATAAATATAGAGAGGAACAAGATACTAGGTTAATGACCATGGATGCTAAGATTACTACTCTGTTGGAAGTTATGCTTATAGGAGATCGCCCCACCTCGTCAAATATAGTGGTAGAGGATCTAGTCTCCCAGGGAAAAGGAGATAATAAAGCTAATAATGAAAACTATGGAAAGGAACTGAGCTGTCCAGATAGTCCTTCGGTCCTTCTGGATGCCATAATTATGGCAGCAGAAGGGCTTACTCAAGAACAGGACGCGGAAAATTCCAGCGCTCAGATGCAGGCGAGAGAAATGATAAAAGAGGGGGAATGTTTAAACATTAGTAGTTAAGGGCTCAATAATCCCCCAACATACTTCTCCTAAAAAAGAGCAAAAATGTAAACAAAAGATAAAATATAGAGAGAACAAATTAGCAGCCCAGGTATTAGAAATAGGTTCAAACATGAATAATGATGTAACAGTTCCAGTAAATAGCTCGGACTACGATATAAATGAGGTGCCCCAATGCCCTGTTGGTAGACGAAAAAAGACAAAAAAGCAGGTTAGGATGTCCAAAAAAAGTAAAAACATGCCTAACATAAAAATTAAAGGCAGAAATTCGAATCTCAAAGGAATTAGAAATATCCCGCTTCAGGAAGAGCCAGATGATAGGGGGAGTCATAAGGCTTCTAATAAGGAAGAGGGTCAGGTCCGGGGGGAGCCTATTAATAAAGACTCCCTGCTCAGGGGGGAAATTAATACTGACCTAAGTACGGAGGAGAATAATATACTGAAAGTTGGCCTAGAGCGCATACAAACTAAACAAACAAAGATGACAGCTTTTGGCAAAATAATTAGTACTAAACATGCTAGAACATCTGTAGGCACACAACAAATTGGGCACCCTATTATTTCCCAAGAGATTCCAGCGGTAGTATGTTCCAGTATCACCCCCTTACAAGGGCTGATGGCGTTGGCTGAGAAGGGGTTTGATTTTACTATTAATAATATGGGAGATACCCCCCAAGATATACATTTTTCCAAAACCCAAGATTCTCAAGAAAAGGCTGTGTTTAAATCTAGTGCGGATCACATAAAGAAGCAATCTATTCCGGCCCAGCCCCCTATAAAGACCTGTACAGGGAAGATACTGGGTTGGATTAATAATAATAAAACTGATTCGCAGGTTAATTTAAATAGAACTTACCTTTTAAGCCTGTTTAAAAAGATTCCCTTATTAAGAGCAATAACAACAGATGATATAGACGCCATCTCTCTACCTAACCATAATAACCATCGTATGGTAAGTTGTTTCCATTCAGTGATGGTAGCAGATATGGTACGTGCTCAAGAAAAGAATCTTAACTCTTTGGGCTATGATATATCTACTTTAGTAGTTGACAAAGAGGTTGATAAGTTTCTTCAATATAAGGAAACAGATAATATCCAAACCAAACAAATCCCACAATTAGGTAATAATAAACTAGAAAACTTTGGTCCAGGGTTGGCTTTAATTTCTAGCCTTCTAAATAGTGGCCAGGATTGGTCATGGTTACAGCCAGCGCTTAAAACCTTGGAGACACTCAGACAGGATAGTGGGCGTCCCTAACAGCTCTAATATCGATGTGATTTCCTGGAATTCATGCGGGGGAGTACATCTTAACACGTTTTTGAATAAAAGGGATAATTATGTGCACCCCTGTATTTATTTTTTTCAGGAAACCATGATGCTGTCTGATATATACATAGAAGGTTTTTATACTTTTTCTTCTTTAGCATCGCGTGCACCTTTGGGCAGACCTAGTGGTGGTCTGATTATTGCCATCGATCGTAACTTGGGGTTTCACGGGGAGGTGATCTTTAGGAGTGACTGGCTTTTGGGTATTATTCTCACCTCGGAGAATAGGGTAGAGCCGATCCTCCTGTTGAATCTTTATTGGAACCCGTTAAAAGTGGCTATTGATGAAGTGGAAGATACTCTCAATACGATTCTGGGGGGATGGTTTGAGAAAGGGTTTGGTAATCATATTATCTTGGGAGGGGATTTTAATTCGGCCTGTGCTGAGGGTTCCATATTAAATGAAAGGGGGGTGATTCCTAGATTGCTCCTTCCACATATCAAAAGAGGCATACAGTGGGATAACTATCTTGATCATTGGGATTTGGGTCTTCTAGATCATGCCTGGGATTGGAATTTACCGAAATTTACTTGGAAAAGAGGAAGTAATAATTCTAGAATCGACTTTTTCTATGTTTCAAATAGCTGGAAGCAAGCCTGTGGAAAATTGATACTTATGGAGGTAGAATTGGGTGATCATAATCCCTTATGTTTTTCTCTCTCCATTCCCAATGTGGGTAATTATATTAATCCCACGCTGTGTGGTCTAAAGGCTGGAAATAATGGGAGAAGGGTTGTATGGAATAAGAAAATAATTACGAAATTTAATAACCTGGTTTTGGGGAACCTATCCAGAAGGCTGTCTCAAATTATTAGAGGTGAAGACATCAATTTGGGGGGAACCTACTATAATATTATATTGTCATGTGTTTATAAAATTAGTAGCACCAGTGATAGGGAGGTCATAAAAACTGGGATGAGGGTGGGTGACTCCAGAATTCAAACCTCCAAGCGTAATAAATACAGTGAAATTAAAGCCTTGAAGAAATTGCCCATTCCTTTTTTTGAATTACAGCTTAGAAAGAAAAAAATTATATTGAAACATAAAAATCTGATCAAATCACTGAGAATGGATCAATATCATGAAGCACACCAATTGATGATGCATAATCTTTGTAAGGGCAGAGATGTTAAATTTTGGGCAACTATCAACTCTACGCTCATGCCTGTAAAAGACAAATTTGACTGCCCGATCCAAGCAGAAGTGTGGAGTGCCTTCTATAAGCAAAAGTTTGCTTTACCTGTTGACTTTACAAGGGAACAGGACTTGGATTTAGGTCCCCCCGTGGTGGAGGACTGTGGGTGGGATTTAGAGGATATTAAATGGGCCATTAATAAACTTAAACCGTCTAGAGCACCAGGCCCGGATGGCATCCCCCCCTTCGTCATAAAGACATCCCCTGAAATGTGGGCTGAGTTGCTCAAACCTATATTTGATGATATTTTCAGATACCATACTATTCCTAAAACCTGGGCCCAGAGTATTATTGTCCCTATATTTAAAAAAGGGGACGTTCTTAATCCACAGAACTATAGACCTATAGCCCTTTTAGATGCAGCTAGTAAGGTCTTTGGCATTTTACTTTTAAGGGACATCAATAAATTAATTAGAAGGAATGCTTGCTTCAGTAAATTTCAGGTTGGCTTTGGAGAAGGTTTGGGAACAGACCTGAATGGAAATATTTTGGCTCATTTAAGAGATACAGTCCATCATACCAAAATGGGCGAAGTTTATATGGCATCCTTGGACCTCTCCAACGCTTTTGACGGGGTCATTAGAGATAGACTGTGGACTAAAATGTTAGCAATGAATTTTCCACGTAAGACTGTTCAACTCTTGGCTCTATTACATAGAAATACCTCTGTCAGGGTGCGCTTATCCTATGAAGGTTCCCTTTCTGAAGCCATTGATACTGAGGTGGGGGTTAAGCAGGGCTGTTCACTTGCACCCACGCTCTTCAACCTGTACGTCAGCGATGTGGAGGATATGTGGCGGGGTCCTTCCATCGCTCCCGTTAGGTTGGGAAGTTTGGTTATCGAGTGGATGGCCTTTGCGGATGATTTCATTCTTTTTGATCGTACCCCACGGGGTCTTCGTAGAAGGATGGATATTTTCTATCAATATGCTATGATGAATAATCTTTCCCCCAATGCATCGAAATCTCGAACGATTGTAATCTCTAAGAAGAGAGTTGTCAAATCTTATGTCTGGAAGATGGGGGACAATCCGGTGGAACAGGTGCAGGCCATAACATACTTAGGCTATAATTTTTCGAACAATTCTAGCCTAAAGATGTGGAAATTGAGTCTTGTAGAAAAAGCGTCTAAATTAAAGACTCAAATGAAAATTTTGAGGGTTAGAGTATGTACATTTTCGCTCCTACCCATTAGACATTTATACCTTGCTAAATGTGAGCTGTTTTTTTTATATGGTCTGGATATTTGCACCAAGGATATGAGTTCCTATTTAAATGTGGTTCAGGGAAAATTATGGAAGGAAGTAATGGGCCTTTCCATGGCAATCCCCAACGCCATTATCCGGCATGAACTATGTCTAGTCTCACTCAAAGCCAGATATTTGTGGAGACAGCTTTCCTTTTTTAGAAAAATGAATGATCCTCTTATAAATACCCTGTATGAGTTGTTGAATAGGGTAATTAAATCTGGGTCAGTCCAATCGATTAAGGCATATAGCAATAGAATGAATTCTCTGTTATATACTTTAGGCTCTAGTTTAGACGACTTGGTGCAACGACCTGGCCTAGTTAAGAGACTCTTATTCAAGGCGGATTGGGTGGATACAGTCAATGATAGAGAGTCCTATGCAGCCTATAAGGAATATGCTAAATGTGTACATGCAAGGGAATGTATCCCCCTTTATTTACTTAGATTCCCCTGTTATAGGGTGAGAACTACATTTATGCATTTTAGACTTAACCAGATGCCGACCCTAGAAAGAATTCATCATTGGATACATAAAGAAAAGGCGCTTAATTATATTTTACCTAGCCTTACATGTCGCTTTTGTGGAGAAACTGACATGCTAGAAACTCTCAAGCACCTCGTCTTAACATGTGTCCATTTTGGGTCGAAACGAGCTCTATACCTCACTGATAGATTTGATGAGGATTTAGAAATGTCGAAAAATCTGTTCTGGAGTCGCTGCATGTGGGGTGTTAATATCTCCCTAATTCTCGCATTGAATTTACTGCTCCAAAATATAACGGAGGAATTGGAAGCCAAAAATAAAGAGTTAATTGTGTAGGTATCTATAGGGTAAAAACGGGTAATGATATTAACAAGGCATATAACTTCTATGTAATTTGATTTTATGGCTGGAAGGAATTTTTAAAGAATTTTTTTAAAATGCTGATGTCTTAGATGTTTTAGATTAAATTTCTTTCTTTGTTTCTCTTTCTGTATGGTACGATAATATTTTCTCCATCTTATATATCAGTGTATTTTATATATGCTTATGTATTGGTTGTATGAAAGGTATAAAATGTAGATTTTTTTTCCTTTGAGCTACATGTTGTATAAGGTTTTATGTAAACTAATAATACAACAATAAAAAAAAAAAATAAAAAAAAAACTGTTTGACCGTTCCTATAGCTAATCGGGAAAGGCTTGGCGGCAGAGCGTTTTCTATTGCTTCTCCCAAATTGTGGAACAGCCTTCCCCCGTTACTGAAAGCCACTGTTGACCATCTTGGTTTTAGAAGAGCTCTGAAAACCTACCTGTTTTAATTTTTGGTCTCTCTTCGGTTTCTCGTTCGAGCAGGCTCCCTTTCGAGCGCCATGATGCCTTAGGGTGACCGTGCGCTTTATAAGTTACAATAACATAACATAACATAACATTACTCTATTCCAGTGATGAACTCCCTGCTCTGGGGAGGGAGCTGGGTGGTTTTCATTAGATGGGCGCTGATGCTTGCATCAGCACCCTATTGCAGTGATGAACTCCCTGCTCTGGGGCGGGAGCTGGGCGGTTTTCATTAGATGGCTGCTGATGCTTGCATCAGCGCCCTATTGCAGTGATGAACTCCATGCTCTGGGGAGGGAGCTGGGCGGTTTTCATTATATGGGCGCTGATGCTTGCATCAGCGCCCTAATCCAGTGATGAACTCCCTGCTCTGGCGTGGGAGCTGGGCGGTTTTCATTAGATGGGCGCTGATGCTTGCATCAGCGCCCTATTCCAGTGATGAACTCCCTGCTCTGGGGTGCTCTGGGGCGGGAGCTGGGCGGTTTTCATTAGATGGGCGCTGATGCTTGCATCAGCACCCTATTCCAGTGATGAACTCCCTGCTCTGGGGCGGGGGCTGGGCGGTTTTCATTAGATGGGCGCTGATGCTTGCATCAGAACCCTATTCCAGTGATGAACTTCCTGCTCGGGGGTGGGAGCTGGGTGGTTTTCATTAGATGGGCGCTGATGCATGCATCATGTCCTTATTCCAGTGATTAACTCCCTGCTCCGGCGCGGGAGTGGGGAGGTAATCATCCCAATAGGGTCCCACAGCACCCTATCATCCCAATAGGGTCCCACAGCACCATATTATTGTTAAATTTGCCCGCTCCCTGCATCGGAGCGGGGAGGTATGGATCCCAATAGCGCATTTAATTTCAATAGGCAGCCTTCTCCCACCACTAGAAAGAAAAATGTGATGCCTCCAAGGGCAAATGGGGCGCCACATTTTTCTTTTTCTGCTATAGGCGCTGCCCCCACTAAGGCCGGCACTGCATGTTGGGCACGTGAGTTGTGCCATTTTTGATGGGGCTTTTTATAATTGAGAGAATCCGAAAATAGAAACAGAGGAAGGACCACAATGGGCAACATGTCGGCCATCTTTGTTGGGGAGGACATTTTGAGCCCATCCCAAGTATGAAGAAACAGCCCTACGAGTGACAAGGCGCTGCATGGCGACCAACCAGAAGCTATAGGTGATTTGCAGATTTTATTTTAAACATTTGCAGAAGAACGAAACAAAGCCCAGAGGAAAAGCAGATGAAAGCAGAAAAGAATGTGCTGCATAATCCTCGTCACCCATCTTCCTCGTCAGAGTACTTAAAAAAACAAAACAACTTGTTGTTGCTGTTGTGTTTTGGTTCTTACTATGACTAAAGTCAGCCGACCGGTTTGTTTCTGGTCGTGCTATCTGTCCAGCTGAATCTGACTGCAATTCATTTGTAGCCATTTAGTGGTGTGGCTGCATAGTTTTGACTATTGTCAAAACTATGACGTAGGACGGGAGGATATCTCTGTGGCAACGCGTGGGTCATGGAAGCAAGACCACGCTGAGCAAACACAGGTCTCAATCCCGAACCCGCACTTGGAAGAAAAAGAAAGAGCGTGTTATAAATAACGTGCCCTTCCATAATGAAACTAGTGTCTCGATACCTACGGTTATGTGCGCTGCAAATACATGCAAACAAATACAAAAAAAGACAAAACAAATACTGTAACCTGTGCAGATGTAACTTTGTTCACCTGTTGTGGGTTTAACTTGTACCTGATTGGTGTTGTTGCTGCACTACTGGCTAGTCTCACCTGTGTTCCGTGCATTCTATGCTCCCCGTCCACATGCACCATCCGAATTTCATTGGACGCCTCCATTACCCTCCCTTTTTAGTTTTGGGTGTGTTTAAGCTCATTTGTCCTGCAAAATGCATACCGTTGCTTGACCCTCATTTGTACAGTTCCACTGGTCTATCTTTACATTTCGTCTTTATGGCTTTCTTTGTGTTTCTTCTTGCTTTTATTTGCCTTCATAACTGTGATTGTAAAAACTCCATAATTATATATAGCGCTTAGGTCTAAGCGCTTTAGAAATAAAATAGATACATCACAAAACAGATACATGGCCTGCTAGAGGTTTTCAACACGAGTTCAATGAAACTGTATAGTCATACTAAAATGAAAAGTATATTTACAATAATTAGAAATAGTATTGGGAAAATGACATACAATTTAAAACACAAATAACAAAAAGCATTGACAGAGGGTATGTTAAGGGGCACACATTGAAAAGTGAGAATTACTTTAAAATATAAAACACTAACCAAAATGTAAAACCTTATAAAAAAAACAATGATACTTTCGTTCACTATTACAATACAATTTAATTAAAACACAGTTCAATTAAATGCAGCATCTAGTGGCAATGTGGTGGTTTGTTATGAGGTGAAATTGAATCGCTCCTTCCCAGACAGCTGCAAGCGCTATGAAGCAGGTGAAGGCGAGATGAAGATGTGTGCTATAGAAACACACACTGCACGACATTACAGTGTCTGAAAGCAGGACATCTCACCCCCTCTCTGTACTTTGACATCTCTTCGATGCATCATACAGGATTTTAATATCATTATTGTTATTGTTATTATTATTATAATATTTATTGAGCGTGGACCTAGCTTCAGAAATCTACAGAGTGCTTTACGAATCACAGGGGGAAGGACATGGTGAGGGAAGCAGAGATTCAAGGGGGTAAGGGGGTAAGGACTTAGTGGGGGTCAGCCCTTTTGGCAGTAAGGGATCTACAAGCAACCAGGGGAAGAAACGGTGGGTTTCGAGTTGCAGAGCAGGGGTTTGAGTTATTTCCTGAAATGTAGAAGCAAGGGGGCGAGTCTGGTGTTGACGGTTGTACAAGGTCTATATCAATGTGGTTCGAACTATTTCAAAACACTATTGAGTCAAATTGACTACATGCTGATTGGCCTCATGAGTCAGCTGAAGAGGGGGTGCAACTGATACAAACCATTATTTTATGACTCAAGCACATTATGGATCACCCCCCTCTTTTTCAGGGATACTGACGCCTAAGTGCCATGAAGCGAGTAGCTCCCATGATGTGTTTTATGCAAATAAAACTGCCTTTTGATGCTCTTCTACTCTTCCTTGCAGACAATGCAGTAACATAATTAATTGGACACATTTGTCCTTATAAGGCACCAAAAACTTTGGGCTGCCAATGGGCCATTATAGTGACTGGGTTAAGTTTGGAATTGGCTATGTGACCAAGTAAAATATGTGTGCAGTTGGCTTTTTGCTTCTAAACCAGAGCCTGTGCGTGCTCTCCCTTTGTATACTCACAAGGAACAGTTGTTTTGGTCTACCTCTGCTTTACTACGAGACTAGCAGCCCACGTGACCTTAGAAAATACCACCTGCTTTTCTGCCACTGTATTGAGGCAGGATATCACCCCCTTCCTAAATGATTGGAAACATATAAGATATGCATGCACGGGATTTATATAGTACAAACCTCGCTGAGAAGCAACTGTGCACATGTAGGGTACCCACCCAGGTGTAGGGGGGCATTGAGCCCTTGGCATGGGTAGGTGGAGCATGGAAGCAGGGCGAGGGATGTCAGGAGAAGTAGCTTAATGGAGCAATCAGTGATTAGTGAGATGCTCTTTGAAAAGTAGGGTCTCCATGTCCTTCCTGGGCTGTAGGCTGGAGGCGGTCTCACTTCTCTGCGTCAGTTACTATTTCCAGAGCCTGGGGTGTGTAGTAATTAGGAGTCCTGCGTCCGAGTTTGCTTTGTTTTCTTTCCTTTCTGCAGCTCTCATTAAGAGCCTAAAACCTTAAGGGCCTGCAATGCACTTGGTGCTGATGGAATCCCCTCCGAAGCAAAGTTGTTTCAACACAAACTTACTTAAAAGCATTTGAACTCAGAAATCCCATTTCTCATTGAATTCCCGGAGGCAGATATATCAAGCTGCTTTAAGATGACTCTGATGGGCTTCCCTTAACAGCTTCACCGCTTCATCCAATTCTAAGATGGCTTCTCTTCTGGGTCTGAGGTTTTTCTTTTCCTTTTTCATCTGTGTACAAACACCTTTGTCTTTAATTAGCTTTTTCTCTTTCGGGGGTGTAGAGCTTGAGAAGGTCCCCCGCGGGGGATATAGCAGACAAAAAGAAAAGGAAGCCACGGGGTCCGGAGCAAGCAGTTTTCTGAGGCTCTTCGATTCCTGCCATCTCTCAGAATTCTTTCATGCCAATGCTATCCTGGCTTCTTGATGTTGAGACAGAGGTGCAGCTGCAAGGGCAGATTAAATACAAAATGGAAAAATTGACTCTTTCTACTCTCTCAATGTCTATTTAATTTATGGGAGATTTGGAGGGTGGGGGGGCATGGAAAAAAAGCCATCTCAACCACACTTGTATGACAATTGTAAGCATTTTTAAAAAATTCTCAAAAGTAAAATATTTCTGTACTTTGCATAATATAAACAAATACGTATATGCATCAATGTTGTGTATGTATTAGGGTAGGTGCCAAATGAGCAACGACGTTTGGGGTGAGGGCTGTTAATGTTTCGTTCGATGGGAGCAGGTTGGCATGTGGTGTGAGGGAAAGGATTGACAGGGCCCCAAGGCTAAGGAAAAAAGAGCAGATCCAAGGTCCAATCAGCACGTAGGAAGCTAGTAGGCCAGGTTGTAGACTAAGGCAGGAGAAAGTTAGGGCAGGATGATTAAACGATGTAAGAGGAAGAGAGCTCAAGACTACAGACTGGATCGGGATGTGTGGTGAGCGCGCCTGTCCAGCTGTGTGAGAGGATAGGTCATGCACGGGTGTTATCTCAGGTGGCAGGAGAGAAGTGAACGAGGATGGCAGCAGGGGAGATCAGGACGCAACAACGAGGGGAGTACATAACCATAGACGAGACGTGTGCAAGCTGCGGCGGTTCCAAATCTTGACAACTCCCATCATCCCTAGTGAGATGAGTGGATGGCCAAGGATCATGGGAGCTGTGGTCTAAAACATCTGGAGTGCCAAATGATGCCCAAGCATTACATAGGCTAACATTCAAATGTTGGCATGGGAAACGGTTCGCTGTGGTGAGAAGATAGACGGGCATGGCATGACGTTGGATATGAAAAGGGTGGCGGTTTGGGGTCTAAGATCTACGCTATTTCTGCTGGTCAGATTACCGCAGTAGGCTGCAGCGGGGGGCTAGTCCGAAAGGCATGGAAACTCTGTTTGCTGCTCAGACAAGCAATATGCACCCCTGAAAGAACATGGACCAGCAAACCAAGGGCAAACATCTTCCTAAAAGTAGTGGTACTAATAACCAGTGGACCATGATTTCTGTTTATACCGATTTACTTTCTGCTTAGCCCCAGGATCCTGTGAGCCTATACAGCCAAAACTGGGACTTAGTCTAATAGCCAGGGTTGGACTGTGAAAAAGCTTAAACGACGGAGTATCCGTTCGGTCACGCTCTTTCTCTGGCATCCATTCCATATCGACACATGGTTGAGGTGGATCAATCTAGCGCCACCTCCATGCAGTGGAGAGCAGAAGCTGGGGATCCACCTATTCTTCCGTGATCTTCACAATCGCATGCATTGATCCCATGGTGCTATGCTAAAATAGCAACGGTGCCCGGCATTGTGAAAATGGAGGTTGCCATTGGCCATTAATTGCAACCCTTTGTGCCCAGTGATTAGGGGTGTAGCTTCACCAAGGTGAATGACTGGCAAACACAACACAGAGCAGCGACATGAATCCCAAATCCATGTGACGGGATTTCCCACATGGGTGGGACGACTGCACGGGGTAGATCCTTGCAGAGTTCTTGCCCAAAATGCAAAATCCAATGCCAGCATGCAGGCTCGATTCTGGGCCGGGGTGCAATTGTCCACCCTGGTGCAGGCTCGATTTGCCCTGGGGTGTGCTTGCTTTGCGATGGGCGCCATTGCTTGAGTAGCGGCATCAGGTGGTGGCACTGACTCTTATGTACTTAAGTTTATGTACGTGCCACTATTTTCTTATTCATCGCGCTGCTGGTTGGGGACATAACGAGGGCCAGGGTTTGGTGGCTGCTCTTGGATTCCTGCATAGTGTCCCCTTCCTCACTCTCATACAGTTATTTGGAAAGAGTACAAAAGGAGTGCACCAGACTGTCCATCTTGGAATAAAAACTTTCCGTCAGAAAATGATATGATATTATATGATATGATATGGCATTTGTAACGCGCCTATACACAAGTGTTTCAAGGCGCGACGAGGCAGGGAGGGGGGACAGGGGGGAAAGACAGACAACGATCCTACTAGGCCAGGTATCATTCAGATCGCGCAAGTGCAGGAGTAGGGGGAAGGGAAAAAAGTGCAAGGGGACGGGGAGAGGGGGAAGTGCTGAACAGGGTAAGTAGAATAAAAAATAAATAATAAATAGGGCCAGCTGGTGGCAAGTGCAAGGTAAGTGCAGACAAGTGCTGGGAGGGGGGGGGGCTGTGAGGGATGCAGAGACAGTCCCACAGTGCTGGGGTTGCCAGGGAGGCAGTGCAAGTGGAGAGTGGCTGGGCCAAGGACCGAGGTCGGTGAGAGTGGCCCAGGTGCAGGTTCAGTGCAGTTTCAGTGAAGAATTAGCAGGGGAGAGGGAGAGAGAAAGCAGAAGCAAAGAGGAAGGTTTTGAGGTGCTTCCGGAACCGAAGATGGTTCTCCTCAAGTTTCAGGGAGGCAGGAAGGCTGTTCCAGAGGGAGGCCCCTGCCGCAGAGAGAGATCTACCCCCAGCTCGTTGCTTCGAGAAGCGGCTGACCCTGAGGGAGTTGGAGACAGATGAGCGAAGGGCTCGGGAAGGAAGATATTTAGGGAGAGAGAGTTGAAGGTTTTTAGGCCCCAGGCCCCAGAAGGCCTTGTGGACAATGCAGAGGGTTTTGAACTTAATCCTCGCAGCCACAGGGAGCCAGTGTAGAGATTTCAGTCCTGGAGAGATACGGTCCCTGGGCTTGAGGCCAAGGACAAGTCTTGCAGTCCTTTTCTGGATAGAGTTGCAGAGGGCGGAGAGTAGAGGCAGGCAGATTAAGATAGAGGCTGTTACAGTAGTCCAGCTTCGAGAGAACCAGGGCTCTGGAGACCGTGAGCTTCTGGGGGAAGGAGAGGAAGGGAAGAATACCTCTGAGGAGGTGCAGCTGGTAGTGAGACTTCTTAGAGACGTCAGAAATATGAGGAGAGAAGGAGAGTGTGGAGTCGAAGATGACCCCGAGGTTTTTTGCCATGCAAGTAGGAGCAGGAAGCGGGCCAAGAGAGGCTGGCCAGAGCGCTGCAGGGAAGGAGGAAGTGGGTGTGCCGATGAGTAGAATCTCAGTCTTACTGGCATTAAGGCAGAGGTCATTGGCGGCACACCATTCCTGGATAGCAGACAGACAGTCGGAGATGAGGGAAGGAGAGGAGGAGGCCGAGGGTAGCCTGAAAATGAGCTGGGTATCATCCGCATAGCACTGAAAGTTGGGGCAGAGAGTGGCGATGCGGTGGGCAAGGAGTGCCAGATACTGGTTGAACAGCCAGGGAGAGAGATTAGATCCCTGGGGGACACCACAGGTAGAGAAGAAGATGTCAGAGAGGAAGGACCCCAGTTGGACCTGGGAGGGTCGGTTGGAAAGGAAAGAGGTCAGCCACGCCAGAGCCTGACCAGTGATACCCAGGTTATCATGGAGACGGTTGAGCAGGATGGCATGGTTGACAGTGTCAAAGGCAGAAGAGAGATCGAGCAGAATGAGAACACACAGAGTGTTGGAGTCGAGGTTTGAGAGCAGGTCCTCACGGAGGTTCAGGAGAGCAGTTTCCGTGCTTCTGGCAGCTCTGAAGCCAGATTGATGGTCATGAAGACTACCAACAGATTCAGCATGGAGGTTGAGCTGGGGAATGGCCAGTTTCTCCAGGAGCTTGCCCAGGAAGGGAGTGATGGAGATTGGGCGATAGTTAGCTGGGCAGGCGGGGTCGGAAGAGGGTTTCTTAAGAAGAGGATGCCCAAGGGAGTGCTTAAGGGGGGATGGGAAAACTCCAGAGGCGAAGGAGTGGTTGCAAAAGTCAGCCAGGGCAGGAGCCAGGGAGTCGATGTGGTCCTTGATAGTTTTGGAGGAGCAGGGGTAAACCTGTTTAGACAAGACTTTCATAGATCAGACTTGTCTGGAAACCTCGTCAGCAGAAAACAGGGGAAAGGCAGAGAAGGAGGGAGGAGGGGTGGCTGCAGAAGGGCCAGAGGGAGAGCCAGGAAGAGATGGAGGGAGGTGATAGGAGGAGAGTGTGGACAGGATGTCCTGAGTTTTAGAGACCAAGTGAGAGGCCAGTGCAGTGCAGAGGGCCTGGGAGGGGACAGGAGAGGTAGAGACTGCAGCAGGGTTGGCAAGCTCCTTGCAGATTTTGAAGAGTTCGGCCGAGTTGTTAGATGCAGCAGAGATGCGGGCTTTGATAAGGGCTCTCTTCTTGGTGAGAACGGAGAGATGGTATTGCCTTTGGAGCAGGCGGCAGGCCAGTTTGTCAGAGGATGTACATGAAGTACGCCATTTCCTCTCTGCCACCCTGCACTTGCGTTTTAGGGTGACGAGATCCGAGTCATACCAGGAGTTGCATTTGGGTTTGGGCTTCAGGCGGATTCTCATGACAGGGGCAAGGATATCAAGACTATCAGATATAGCAGAGTGGAGTGTGGAGAGGGCTGTGTCAGGGTGGGAGTCAGCCAAAGGGGGAGGGGGGGGGCAAGAAGGTGGCAGCGAAAGCCTCAATTGACACGCGCTTCATGGGTCGGATGACCGAGAAGGCGGTTGGCAGAGATGAGGGTGGCTTTGCCTGTGGGGTAGGGAGGGTGAGGTGGGAGGATAGGAGAAAGTGATCACTCCAGGAGAGAGGAGTGGAGAGAGGGACGGAGAGGGGAAGGTCAGAAGAGATCAGAGCATCAAGAGTATGCCCTGCAGAATGGGTAGGCCCAGACGGGAGAATAGAGAGTGAGAGAGAATCGCAGAGGTCACGAAAGAGTCCAGAGGGGGGACAGGAGGCATCCAGGTGGATGTTGAAGTCACCAAGGAAGAGGAGTTGAGTGGTTGAGGCCAGGAGTGAGGAGGAGAGGTCAGCCCACTCAGAGAGGAAGGAGGAAATTTGACCAGGTGGCCGATAGATAGTAGCCACTGTAAGGGAATGGCTAGGAGAGAGAGAGAGTCAGCAGACAAGACACTCAAAAGAGAAGTAGGTCTGCGTAGGAGTGACAGTGGCAGGAATCCACTCAGGGAAGATAAGGGCCACACCCCCCCCCTGCACGGTTGGGCCTGGGCACGGAGAGGATCTTGTAACCATCAGGTAGGAGTGTGTCAAAGCTGGTGACAGAGCTGGCCGTGAACCATGTCTCAGTGAGACCGAGGACATCCAGATCCAGTTCCTCAAGAAGGTGACAGATATCAGAGGAATGTTTCATTGCAGAGCGAGAGTTAAGAGTGGCAATGTGGAGAAGGTTGCCATCCTTGAAGGACTTCCGGGAGGGGTACAGATCAGAGGTGCGCCCTGCGGAGGTGTAGAAGAAGGAGGTGAGGAAGGAGCAAGAGAGGGGGCAGGGAGGGAGGGTAGAGGCAAGGTAGCCGAGGACAGAGGAGGGGGGACAGCAGGAGAGGAAAGGAAGTTGATGAGGCGTGGGAAGCGTCTATCAAAGAGGTGAAGGTTGGCCTGAGGGCCTTGGACCAAGACGGTCCCATTAGCGTAGACATTAAGGATGGCCTTAGAGGAGCGGAAGGGGGCCAAGAAGACATCCCAACGGGTGCCACCATTAATGGGAGAAGAGGAGAAAGGAGAGAGCACAGAGACCATATGAAGGGTCCATAGGTCAGGCGAAGGCACAAAAAAGAGGATGTCAGTAAGAGTTTCCTTGGAGCAGGCATTAGTGTAGGTGTCAGCGATAGGAAGGCCTGGGTTGGAGACCAGGATGTCCTTTTTAAACTTTTTCCTACCAGATTTAGTGAGGAGAGCAGGATAGTCAATAGAGAAGCAGTTAGAGAAGATAGGCGAGATAGAGAGCACCATGGAGTAGGAGGGAGTGGGGGGGGAGACAGACAATATGAAAGCATGGGGACAGTGAGCGGCAAGGCCAAGTTGACCACGCGTATTAGGTACACCCAGTGGAGAGGCCACTTAAGTTTGAGAAACCTGCGAGGGGAGAAAAACCCTAGTTTACCACATTTTAGAGAACAACAGTAAATGCATATTAGGTACACCCAGTGGAGAGGCCACCTAAGTTTAAGAAACCTGCGAGGGGAGAAAAACCCTAGTTTACCACATTTTAGAGAACAACAGTAAATGCATATTAGGTACACCCAGTGGAGAGGCCACCAAGTTTGAGAAACCTGCGAGGGGAGAAAAACCCTAGTTTACCACATTTTAGAGAACAACAGTAAATGCATATTAGGTACACCCAGTGGAGAGGCCACCTAAGTTTGAGAAACCTGCGAGGGGAGAAGAAACCCAAGTAGCCACAACTGGGGAGGACAGTGAGGTGAAGGCACCATGCGCATGAAGTGAACAGGTGTGGGCCGGCAGAAGCTGGAGATAGAAGGTGAATTGGCGCCTGGCGTCCCCTGCGGACACCTGCAGACACACAGGGAGTCGCAGGGGACGCCAATTCATATGGTTAGTCTAGTATTGCTCCTTATGAAATACAAGTGAGGTGGTACGAACAGAACCCCTGTAATACAGGGGCAGGGGTCAGTGGGCCCTCAGACCCTGGCAGGCTGGTTACACCGCAGTGTGCCAGTATGGACAGTTTGAAACTGCATTCAGGCAACGCCTTCCCTAAGAGCAGGTGAGAGAAGAATAATTTACTTGGGCAGCAAGAGCTGCATTTTCACATTAGATCTCTTCTGTAAAGTACTTGAATTACAATGAAATGAAACCAGCTTGATTTGAATTGCAATCATTTATTGACATTGAGGAGGGGTTTAGTCGCGTGACACAGAGGTGCAGCCAATCAGAGGGGCTGGTGGGGCACATTCTAGTGTTTCACCCTGGGCGCCAAGATGGCTAAAAGCTAATTAGGGAAGATGTGTTTCCCGTTTTGTCTCGTTTTTGCCATGGTATGAATGGGAGCGTAGATTGTTTTAAAATAACTAATGTTTTAGTTATGTTATTAAAGATGTATTGCACCTTTTCCTTTCTTTTCTAGGATAATGAAGAACATATTGCTATCCTCTGGCAGAAAATGAAAAATAGCCATTTTCTTAAATAAAAGAAAACAGTAATTGCCATATAAAGCAAACATAGGGGCAGGAAATGTGTTAGCTGATTTCTAATCTTGCCTGTTCCAGTTGTGTGATAACCATGAAATCACCTTGTCTGTATTTGTCGCATGTCTCTTATCTAGAGCAATTGAGTGTGGCTGAATAGGACAATGCACAGGCTATTAGTGTGTGGAATTAGTTACTCTTTAAAAGGAGTGACAGTTTGGGGACACAGAGACAGCAGACCTCACAAAGCCATGCCTTTCCCCGTGTATCGCTCCCTTTACAGTCCAATCCGTACTCAACACAGACACTAAGATCTCAGAACATGAACACTTTCCTGCTTATCCAAAAACCCTGTCTATAGTAATCAGTTTATTTCTCAAATTCCTCTAATTCCAGATCTTCTAGTTTAAATCCCCCGATTATTAAGGGCTGTCAAAAGGGACTAGCGAGGCGTGTTGGTGATTAATACTAAACACCAACGATGCCCTTGGCATCTTTTACCTGACCTCATATGTGTGGGAAGGGTTAGATGGACAAGTGTAGAGTTGTGTGTGTAGATTGTGAATTACAATTGCCATGTTCAATGTGGCCCGCCAAAGACGGCTAAGGATATCAGTGAGTTGGGAAAGGTCCTAAATGTGTCACAAATGATTTAAAGACACGTCATACTTTCATTATAATAACATGTTATTTTTCTATGGAAAAAACAAGAACTGACATAGGTAACAGTTTGGCTTTTCCTGTGGCCCCAGGCAGAGTCATATGAAGAGCTACCACAGAAGAAGAGTACTGGGGTTACGCCCCAGCCCTAGTCCAACAGAGCGCTCATTCCAACTCGCCTCCCAGTCCCAGTCCCTTTTTGGCTTACTGCACAAAAACCCAGACTCATTTAAAAGTGGAAAAGGTTGCTTTAATGTGACAGGCCAAAGCTTACAATTAAACACTTACCTGGCTCCATGGCCTTACAAACTAAAGACATATTTAAACAACCAATTAACTAATTAAACATTTTCATTTTCCCCCAACAAATAAATAATTAAATAAAGCCATTTCCTCCCTAACTGTCCCTTGGACCCAACCGTCTCCTTACCCCTTTTCCAGGCGTCCTGCTTTCTCCCCGGGGCCTTGCCCCTCCAGGCTCAATACCTGTTCCCCCGGGGGGGCCCGCTTGTGCAAACAGCACCACCCCATCCTTTCCCGTGTCGTTCCCCCATTGTGCTTCCCTCCCCCCACATCAAAAGGGCCATGCCCCCGGAGCCCAGAACCTCTTTAATACCCCTCACACTCCCCTCTACACCAAACTCCCCCTTCCTATGACCTGCAGCCAGTCTGACCTGCCACATCAGCAACATAAATTTTACATTACAACTTCACTAATGCCCCGACCTGTCACACAAAACTACCAGCCCATAGCTCCTTAACAGACACCAAAAAAAAAAAAAAAAACTTGACATGGGACGTAAAAAAAACCTGCATGACCAAAATACAGTGATCCCCCCCCCTTTAATAAGCCAGACACCAAACCTAAACCCAAATGAAGGGGTGAGAGGGCGGGACAATCGACAAATCCAACCGTCACCTGCCTCCCGAACCTTCCCTGACCCTTAAATACCCCTTGGCGGCGCTCTGCCCCCCCACAGCCACTTGCTGGCCGTGTGCAGCGCCAAAAACCTCCCCGGGGGGAAATGTTTTGCGTTCCCCCCGAGGCCCCCCTTCTGCTTGCACAGTCCATTGCATGCCACATTGGTAAAGCTGTCATCTGTACTGATATCTTCAGTTCTCAAACTGTTGGGCTCAAGAGACAGACAGAAGCCAAAACCAAGAGCGGGGCCAAGCGCTATCTTTAACCGAAAACATTGCTGCCTCTGGGGCACAAGCAAAAATCTATTTTTGGTGTAAACGGCTAGCTGGGAGCCTAAACTAAGCAGGCTAAAAGTGGCGCCTGTGAGAAGAAGTATATGGCCCATCTCTATTGAAGTTCATGACCCAATATTGGATCATGTTGACTTACTTTTCAATGATACATTTGCCACAATGCTATAGGTTTGCAGCACAGAGCTCCCTTGTGAAATACCATATGCAAATCAGGCTTGGTCACATCCAAAAAGGGGCAGTGCAACCCAAACTGCTTGGTCACATCCCTTCTGCATGAAACTTGTTTGGGGGTGCTTGTGGTCTTCTGCAGATATGATGTGACCGAGCAATTTGGGCTAGACTGCCACTTTTGGGGTGGGACCATGCCTGATTTGCATAGGGTCTTTCCTCTTTTGTAATGGCTGGGCAGGTGAAGAACAATGGTCTGGATGCTTGCCCAGAGCAATGCCAAAGGTTAAGATCAATTCTAAACATTCCAGCCATCACCTCCTTTGTTTTGCTATAGTCACACCGAGTGAGACGTGTATGCCTAGATGTGGTTCCCATGCCTTCTGGGCCTAGAGAACCAAGCTACGCCTCACTTATGATGCCCAATGATGCCAACATTCGTGGAGAAGGGATGTAACCAAGTAGTTTGGGTTGGACTGCTCCTTTTGGGGTGGTACCAAGCCTGATTTGCATATGATCTTTCCCCTTTTGTAATTGCTTGGCAGGCGAAGAGCAATGGTCTGGAGGGATGCCCAGAGCAATGTCAAAGGATAAGATTAATTCTAAACCTTTACAGCATCACCTCTTTTCTTTTGCTCTAGTCACCCTGAGAGGGGCAGGCATGCCCAGATGTGGGTCCCTTGCCTGCTGAGCCTAGAGACCCAAGGGACTCCTCACTGATGAGCCCAACAATGGCGAAACATGTCTGGGTATGTTTGTGGTCTTGTGCAGAAGGTATGTGACCAAGCTTGAAACACTTGTGTATAGGTGTGTCATAAATGCCATATTGTAGAATATCAAGCTGCTTGGGCTGCACTACCCCTCTTGGGTGGGACCAGGCCTGATTTGCATAGGGTCTTTCCACTTTCTGTAATGTTGTGACAGGCTGAAGATCGATGATCTGGAGGGTTGCCCAGAGCTATACACAAGGCTAAGATTAACTCTAACCTTCCACCTCTTTTGTCGTGCTGTATCTCTAACACAGGACTTTAGGGAACACATTTTTATATTTTGAAGTAGAGGTGCTTACAGTTAAAACACCAACACTGCTTGTTGGGACTGTGGGTTTCTGCGGCTGTGTTTTGAGATGCACATGTGGCCCTTGAACCTTCCCTTTTGCCACTATAAGGCAGCTGCTGGACAATGTCATTAGACAGTCACAGCAGTGGTGCATGGCTGCACTACCCCTTTTGGCTACATCATTGTGAGATTGAGGTTGATAAGCAGAGTTCACTCTCGGAGGCAGAATCACCCACATCATTGTATTCATGAAAATAAAAATAACAACTCTAGCTGCCACTCTCAGATATGGCCTTCTGTCACTATGAGCCACAACCAAATAGCCTCGCTTTGAGTCAAAGGTAATGGCAGAACTGAAGCGCAACTAATCCAAAGCTATCCAAACTTGTTCTCCCTCTTTAATCCCATCCCTTATATTAATCATAATTGTTTTTTTTATAACACACTTAATACTGAAGAGTTTTCTAAGCATGGACCCTGGATTCGCAGCTGTGTTGTTCTGCATGTCTTGTTTCCCAGGCGAGCATGTTTCCACTCTATACCTCTCTCTACAAACTCCATACTAAGATAATTTGCCTTCATAGTCAGATGAACTACTAAGTTGTTGCTTTGACATCCGTGCAGAGCCTGCTGACGCAGGTTCGAATCCCGGCAGGGCCAAACTCAGCCGACGCAGGTTCGAATCCCGGCAGGACAAAGCTGAGCCTTTCATCCTTCCGAGGTCGAAGAGCACCAGGCATGCTTTAATTACACCGGAATATGGCCAGTGCTTAAGGACTCGTGTGATGCCTCCAAAATCAATGGCGCCATCTCAGTTTGAATATCTCTCAAGATACTAAGGGGAATTGGATCCAAAGGTGAAGTAGAACCCAGTTTGGGAATAAGATCCAACACTTGAGTCACGATAATTGGCTGAAAAATAGACTCTTTTCCGGATTGCCAGGCTTCTCTTCTCTGCTAAGAGGGTCTGGTTCACTGGGTGAAAAGGGGGACTTTACAATCGTGTCATGGATGTTGACAATCTTCTGAAAGAAGAAAGCTGACAAAGAATCACCTAGGTTGTGAGAAGCCGCAATAGGATTCGAATGCTGAGTTTGCAAAGACAGTTACTTGGCTACTGCAAATAGTTATTTTGGAATATTTAGTGCTGATCATATTGTATTAGTGTAATATGATGTTTTTTGCAGCTTTAATAACATTATGATAACTAGTAAGGAGTCTTCTCATATGACTTGTGTCTGTCTCTATATATTTGATACGCCAGGTATGTTCTGCTTGTTTGTACGCAAGCTCCAAGGAGTGTAGCTACGAGGAAAACCATGAAGCCGATATCTTCCCCTTAACTTTTCTTGTTTAGCTGGAACCAAGGTCTCTGCAGCGCTTTCATAGACCTCCTGCGAAGCCTGCAAGGAAATTCTCTCTATTTCTTGCTCCTCCGAAGGATTCATGAGTTTTCCTTTAATATAATTTGATAACTCCAGAGATGTTACCTGCCACCAGTAGTGCACATGTTGAACAAGTGTGCTCTGGCGCCCAACCCTTGAGTCACAGGCATAGGCAAAAAGGATAACAAAATGATCGGACCACAAAACAGGAGAAGGGGCGTACCAGGATGTTGTATTATAGAAGACAACTTTTTTGCCCTCAGCCAGAGCCCGTCCTTAGCCCAGACGGGACCAGGCGGGCTTGCCTTTCGCTGTGCCCAGACGCTGCATGGACGCGGTTCCTGGCACATAAATGCTGAGTGTGAGGATCAGGTGACCCGTAGAGTGTTGCCTGTTCATGGACAGTAAAGAAATACTGCTGTCAGCAGACTGACCGAAAATGTATAAAATGACGAGAGTAGCTGAATTCCAATCACACACCTCAATTAAAACAGGATGTTTTGGGGAAGGGATACGTCAACATATCTGTGTACCCCTACCAATATCTCAAAGGAAAATACTAAGTACAATGAAGACTAGTATAAATGTCTCATCTAGTTTTCTGGTATCCAGCCTCCTTACTTTGGGAGATCTGTGGATGGTTTGTCTGAGGGGAGTAACCCACTAAACTTATAGTGAACCGACATTTAGGGTGCAAAAGAGTGGAGGGGAAGGAGCTCTTAAGTATCAATGATGCTCCTAAAGACAGTGTGATCAAAGACTGTTTAATGTTTTCAATTAGAACTATTTCACTTATTCAAAGTGCAATATCATAGAGAAAAGAGCAATCAAAAAACAATACAAATCAAAATGAATACAGAAAACAACACAATCAAGATCAATAATAATATCAATTATGATTTATTGATGCTGGCAATGCATGTGCGAACTCAAATTTGCAGTAATATACAGTAAGTGATGAGTGTAAATATTGACATTTAATCAAACGTTATGTCGGTTTGGTACATAAAATGGTGTGAGACCAGCAATTCTACCGTTTCCAAGCCTAATTAAATGCCTTGAGTGCACATTAGAGTTTGGGGGGTTTTCAAGTTGCCCTCCTAGTGCAACGTCTCTGTGGATCGTGTTCCAGGGTCTTGGGGTAAAAGATATCTTTGCCAACGTTGAAATTAGTGACAAACAAGATCTAAAAAACAGGGGACCATCAATATGTTATGGTTCCCTGGAATCTTCACGTTTCGGCGGTTTTGAAGTATATTTAGGCCGCCTTCATCAGGGCGTCAAGTTGTGGACCCTGCATGAAAGTACATAAAGAAAGTGTGAGTGGGACCTATCAGTAGGTGCCTGTGATTACTAGGCACTAGTGCTACATATTCTATTCTCTAAACCCCGGACATTTACTTACCTGCCAACACTTTGATCCCAAGTGCCGGATATGGTCATCAATGGAGTGCGTGCCAGTCGAGTGAGGCGATCACGGTTGAATTGAGACAAGGTGGTGCCCTGTATGGCTGCCTTGGACCAGGTCGTAGTGGGCCGATGGAGCCCAGAAGTTGTCCTCCGAAATGAATTGTAACGTGTCAGGGGACTATGTGCTGGCTGGACTCATAAGAATACAGTTGTGCAGTTACACTGTTTTACCTGTGGTTGTTCTTCCCCGTGTAGGGCTAAGATCTGTCCATATCATGATGTATGAGCAGCGGGGATAAGATCTCTTCAGGTCTTTGGAAGCAGGTATAGGAAATGTCATGTCCTATGCAGAAGACAATGATAATATTGTTGTTGTAGCAAGACTATTCACCCTATAGCTTTTGAAGTTGATATATATACGATTGCATATGGTGAGCCAGTATCTCTGGTTACATGTGGTTATCGTTCCCAGTACTCGTGAGGAAAAATGAATGTTCCAGTTCTTGATCACGAGGGAACACGGAATTCCAAATATCGGGTTTGGAACCACGTTTTGAGACTGATGGACTTATACCATAGAATATCCTCAGGATGTCCCCTCTTCTGCCGGGGAAGGGATGCACCATAACATTTTCAAAAATAATACCTAAAAACGGATACTTATTCCACGAGGGGCATCCGTTCTCTCTCTCTTCGGTTATTAAAGGCCAGTAGCAGTTTTGGGTGACATGTCAGTCCAGTGACTGGGGGTAAGTCAGGGTGACCAAGAGTCCCCCCTCATATATCCTCATGGGACTATCATCCACTAGCTCAGATATGTAACCCAGCCCCTGGGGACACCTCACTAGACGCCTGTGTGTTTTATCACATATGATACATAGAATATGGTTTATAGTGATAGTTTCGAAACAAAAGTTTAGAAAAAACAATGTTTCAAAACCAACGTTTCGAAAACAAAAGCTGTGACATGCTATATTTAACATGCAAAGTGCATTTCTTTCGAAACCAATCCGTCGACAATAGTCATGGACTGGTTTCAATTGAAATGCACTTTTACATGTTAAAAGTAGCATTTCTATGATTTTTTTTGTAACGTTGAAAGGTTAGATGGAGCTGTCCAGTGCTGTAATTTCAGCATGGACAGCTCCATGTAACCTTTCAAGGTTTTAGTGTATATTCGGGGGGGTTACCCTACAGCCCTCCAACCTCCACGCCACCCTCCTACCCCCAACCCTAACCCAAACCCCAACCCTAACCCATGTCGACGGCACTTTCCATTTTTTTTCAAAGAAATTGTCATTCTAAAGAATGGCATTTCGATAAAAAAAAAAAATGTGAAAGTTTGCCTTTCGAAACTTGTGCATTCGATAAAATGACTTGACACCATAGAATATAGTTGAGCCTGAGTTGAATTCGGTCAATTGCACACATAGCTCCTCCACCTTTTCCTTCTGATACCTTCACGAGCGTCTCATCTATCGCTCGCCCTCATCCCAACAACCAACTCCACTTAGTTCCTACCTGCCTCTTCTGAATGTCCTAGCTTACTCCTCCTTTGCCTCTCTGACAGGCTAAAGCGCTTTGACACCATAAGCTATGGCAGGAGGTGCTATACAAATGCAACATAACATATTCCTATATTGCCATTTGCCCAACCCTCACACTCCAAGATGAATCTGGTACATTGCTATAACAAACCCAGAACCCATCTCAGAATGTTTGCACTGGCGCCAATCCCCTCACTTTCAGTGGGTGCCCACCCTTTCATTTCCCTGCACCCCTTGTTTGTCTAGTTCCCTCTTCTTCCCAACTAGTCCACTCTCCTCTAAAACCTCAAACCACCTTACACTACGCATGCAAATCCCCTATACACGGCTTGTCCATACCCACATCTAAGCGCTAGGATCTCCTGTTTACCTCCACCAGACTCCCCACAGCAGTGGCAAACCAGAGCCAAAGCACTCATCTCAGGACTCAGGTACATGCGACCTTCACCCATCAACCCTACAGGTTTCACACTGGCCTCTACCGCTATCTCACTTATAACCCCCCTACTATTTTACAGAGCAAAGCGCCGTGAGGCCAACGCACACGTCAGGAAGGCACTCCATAGGAGCACCTTACATTACACTAAATTACACTCCATTTCGGATCTAGGCTGCCGAGCAGCGGTCCCTGGGGCACAGGTTGCTGCGTTGCTGGCGTTGGTACATGGGCTGTCAGCATCCCAATCATCACAGGACGACATGCAGCTTCAGACATAAGTCTAGAGCTTCTCCCAGCACAAACATACCTCGCATTATTCTGACTCCACTCGCTCATTCTGCAGGGCAATAATGCAGCTTTTTCAAAGTAGAACACATATCCAACGACCTTATTCCAGAAGCTTGTTTAGTCAGAGCACACTGATTTGAATCCGAATCATTTTAAAGGATTTTGGAACAGAACATATGTTGGATCTTTCAGATTTTGCATAATCTAAATATATCTGTTCATTTGTGGATATGGAAGAGTATAGCAGTAGGTTTATTGTTGGAAGAGTATAGCAGTAGTTTATTGTTGGAAGAGTATAGCAGCAGGTGTATTGTTGGAAGAGTATAGCATCAGGTGTATTATTGAAAGAGTATAGCAGTAGTTTATTGTTGGAAGAGTATAGCAGCAGGTGTATTGTTGGAAGAGTATAGAAGTAGATTTATTGTTTGAAGAGTATAGAAGTAGGTTTATTGTTGGAAGAGTATAGCAGTAGGTTTATTATTGGAAAAGTATAGCCATAGGTTTATTGTTGGAAGAGTATAGCAGTGTGTTTATTTTGGAAAGAATATAGCAGTAGGTTTATTGTTGGAAGTGTATAGCAACATGTTTATTGTTGGAAACATATAGCAGGTGGGTTATTGTTGGAAGAGTATAGAAGTAGGTTTATTATTGGAAGAGTATAGCAGTGGGTTTATTGTTGAAAGAGGATAGCAGCAGTTTGTTGTTGGAAGAGTATAGCAATAGGTTTATTGGTGGAAGAGTATAGCATCAGGTTTATTGTTGAAAAAATATAGCAGTAGGTTTATTTTTGGAGAGTATAGCAGTAGGTTTATTGGTGTAAGAGTATAGCAATAGGTTTATTGTTGGACGAGTATAGCAATAGGTTTATTGTTGGAAGAGTATAGCAATAGGTGTATTGTTGGAAGAGTATAGAAGCAGTTTTATTGTTGGAAGAGTATAGCATCAGGTTTATTGTTGGAAGAGTATAGCATCAGGTTTATTGTTGGAAGAGTATAGCAATAGGTTTATTGTTGGAAGAGTATAGCAATTGGTGTATTGTTGGAAGAGTATAAAAGCAGGTTTATTGTTGGAAGAGTATAGCATCAGGTTTATTGTTCGACGAGTATAGCAATAGGTGTATTGTTGGAAGAGTATAGCAGTAGGTTTATGGTTGGAAGAGTATAGCAATAGGTGTATTGTTGGAAGAGTATAGAAGCAGGTTTATTGTTGGAAGAGTATAGCAACATGTTTATTGTTGGAAACATATAGCAGGTGGGTTATTGTTGGAAGAGTATAGAAGTAGGTTTATTATTGGAAGAGTATAGCAGTGGGTTTATTGTTGAAAGAGGATAGCAGCAGTTTGTTGTTGGAAGAGTATAGCAATAGGTTTATTGGTGGAAGAGTATAGCAGCAGGTTTATTGTTGAAAAAATATAGCAGTAGGTTTATTTTCAGAAGAGTATAGCAATAGGTGTATTGTTGGAAGAGTATAGCAGTAGGTTTATTGTTGGAAGAGTATAGCAGTGTGTTTATTTTGGAAAGAATATAGCAGTAGGTTTATTGTTGGAAGTGTATAGCAACATGTTTATTGTTGGAAACATATAGCAGGTGGGTTATTGTTGGAAGAGTATAGAAGTAGGTTTATTATTGGAAGAGTATAGCAGTGGGTTTATTGTTGAAAGAGGATAGCATCAGTTTGTTGTTGGAAGAGTATAGCAATAGGTTTATTGGTGGAAGAGTATAGCATCAGGTTTATTGTTGAAAAAATATAGCAGTAGGTTTATTTTTGGAGAGTATAGCAGTAGGTTTATTGGTGTAAGAGTATAGCAATAGGTTTATTGTTGGACGAGTATAGCAATAGGTTTATTGTTGGAAGAGTATAGCAATAGGTGTATTGTTGGAAGAGTATAGAAGCAGTTTTATTGTTGGAAGCGTATAGCATCAGGTTTATTGTTGGAAGAGTATAGCATCAGGTTTATTGTTGGAAGAGTATAGCAATAGGTTTATTGTTGGAAGAGTATAGCAATTGGTGTATTGTTGGAAGAGTATAAAAGCAGGTTTATTGTTGGAAGAGTATAGCATCAGGTTTATTGTTCGACGAGTATAGCAATAGGTGTATTGTTGGAAGAGTATAGCAGTAGGTTTATGGTTGGAAGAGTATAGCAATAGGTGTATTGTTGGAAGAGTATAGAAGCAGGTTTATTGTTGGAAGAGTATAGCAACATGTTTATTGTTGGAAACATATAGCAGGTGGGTTATTGTTGGAAGAGTATAGAAGTAGGTTTATTATTGGAAGAGTATAGCAGTGGGTTTATTGTTGAAAGAGGATAGCAGCAGTTTGTTGTTGGAAGAGTATAGCAATAGGTTTATTGGTGGAAGAGTATAGCAGCAGGTTTATTGTTGAAAAAATATAGCAGTAGGTTTATTTTCAGAAGAGTATAGCAGCAGGTCTATTATTGGAGAGTATAGCAATAGGTTTATTGGTGTAAGAGTATAGCAATAGGTTTATTGTTGGACGAGTATAGCAATAGGTTTATTGTTGGAAGAGTATAGCAATAGGTGTATTGTTGGAAGAGTATAGAAGCAGTTTTATTGTTGGAAGAGTATAGCATCAGGTTTATTGTTGGAAGAGTATAGCATCAGGTTTATTGTTGGAAGAGTATAGCAATAGGTTTATTGTTGGAAGAGTATAGCAATTGGTGTATTGTTGGAAGAGTATAAAAGCAGGTTTATTGTTGGAAGAGTATAGCATCAGGTTTATTGTTCGACGAGTATAGCAATAGGTGTATTGTTGGAAGAGTATAGCAGTAGGTTTATTGTTGGAAGAGTATAGCAATAGGTGTATTGTTGGAAGAGTATAGAAGCAGGTTTATTGTTGGAAGAGTATAGCATCAGGTTTATTGTTCGACGAGTATAGCAATAGGTGTATTGTTGGAAGAGTATAGCAGTAGGTTTATTGTTGGAAGAGTATAGCAATAGGTGTATTGTTGGAAGAGTATAGCAATAGATGTATTGTTGGAAGAGTATAGCAATAGGTGTATTGTTGGAAGAGTATAGCAGTAGGTTTATTGTTGGAAGAGTATAGCAATAGGTGTATTGTTGGAAGAGTATAGCATCAGGTTTATTGTTGGACGAGTATAGCAATAGGTGTATTGTTGGAAGAGTATAGCAGTAGGTGTATGACTTAATGTGCCCACCATTCACAGTTCCGATGGTTCATCACGTGCTCTTTTTGAAACCCACACTGTTAATTTAGAAGAGTATCTTCAAAGCCAAAACTTTTTTACCAAATAGGATAAGATGCCAATTATAGGGGGTGGTCTGGGGGGGTGCGGGGGCAGCATTATGTCATGAATAGTCATGTACTCCCTGCCATTCATAAGTCAGAGCAGGATTCCGTGACCCTATGAATGACCTTCCTTTTGCCTCGCAATGTCGTCATGGACCATGCGAGGTTGGGTCTAAACGCCCTCCTGTGACGCAGACTCGGCATTAAGCTCCCCTCAATGCGGACCACGTTCAGATTTCCACCGGCAATTCGAGATGAAATATCCCCCAAACAAAAACACTCGTTTTTCACCCAGAACAAAGCGCACCTACGCTGCAAATGAGAATTCCTCTTGCCGGCGCGGCGCGGCGCGCGCTCCCCATCCATCACGGCGCGCGCGTGCACGTGCAGCGCTGCCTGCTGCTCCCCTGGCCACGCCGGCGTCTGCTTGGCATTCCGCGGGCGGCGCCTGCAGCAGAGCGCGCGCCGCCTCCACGGCCCGCTTTTACTTAACATTCATGTTTACAACTCGTTCCCTTCCTCCAGCATTGTTATTTCCTCGTTGGGGGAATTTGTGTTTTTCTCTTTCTAATTTGAAGAAATTAAAGGGCCGTAGGAGCTGATCTGGCCCTGCGGACTTGGATGTAATGGGGCCATTATTGTGCATAACGGCCCAATTAAACAGAGCTGCCTAAAAGGCTGCCCAGAGAGGGCTGGTGGGGTAACTCCACATTTGTATGCAAACTACAGACGACACTGTGCTTAAATGGAACAAGCATTGGCAGAGCCATTAAGCTGGCTTCAATGTATGCCTTTTGTAGCCTCGCGTGCCCAACTACTACTAATAATAATTTTAATTTAGCATGTGTATAGTACTGCAAAGCCTCAGCTATCTGAGCGCTGCTTATTATTACCCACGGTGTGTGCTGCTCATTTATTGACTTCGGAAGGATGAAAGGCTGAGTTTGCCGCTGTGGGATTCGCACCGGCGTCAGCAGACTTTGCACGAATGTGAAAGCGAGCGCTCTACTCCCTCTGCTATCGGACCGGCTAATACTAGTATCATATGCCCCCATGCCTTGGTATTTCCATCACATGGCAGGTTAATGCATTCATAACCATTCGCGTATGTCCCTGTCAAGGGTCCGACTGGGACAAGAAATAGGCCCAGACACCCAAAAAAAAGTGGGCCACCCCTTGCATCAAAAAAGTGGGCCACCCCTCGCCTCACGACCCTTGACGTCATTTGACCACAACCCAAAGTGACATCCTGGGAAGTGATGAAAAACGTCGTTTCACCCCTTCACAAAACAGGAAGTGGGATCAAATAGTATTGTCCCAAAGTACACTATGAAAAATGTGGTTATGATTTCACTAATGTGATATACATTTCATACAAGAATGGATCACCATATGTATCATTAATATCTGTGTGTATAGATCCATATTGTCAAATTACTGTGAATGCAAACAGACGTCCAAGGCCAACTGATATGTTATTGTATAGCACTGACGCGTAAGCTCTTTTTTATAGAACAAATATGCATACAATATTACCCAGCCTCTGTTGGTAATCATTTATCGACCTAAGAAGGATCAAAGGCTAAGATGGCTTTGCTAGGATTCAAACCTGCATATCACACACACATTGAAGCTCAACCTACTGAGCTATTATATTGGCTATAGTAAAATGAGCCATTGTTCTGTAGTGGATACCAGTAAAATGGTAACAGAGATTTAACAGCAGACTAGTTGAGTCAATCTGCAGGTCTAGTGCAAAGTTCGCCGCATGTCAAGCCTGCATGCATCTACATTCAAGCTTCAGAGATTGGCAAGATAGGGGAAACAGCACACTCACAGGAAACCCCATACTCTGAACACTTGCTACCTCATACATGCAAACAAACATCCTGAACAGCATGCCAGGGAGATGGGAAAGATAGACACATTGAAGTCAATGGCCACTTGATGTGCTATGGTCAAATATTTCTACACTGTACAGAAGCATTTTGGCACAAGGATTTTGTCAAGTGACCGAGGACACAGAGATGGAACGTCTTGTGATGAACGAAACAGCGACAACGGCAGAAAAATAACATGCTATTAATGCAATTTGCGAAAGGCAAACTACATAGTCCGAAATGGATGCTTATTCTACTCTAAAATTGGTCGTTTATCACTAACATCACCAATACATATTTATCACTAATACAACAGCACCGCTATTCCAGGGGGCACCGTGCCCCCTGGAGTGATGGCACGCTGACAAACGTCTGCCCGGTGGCAGCCCCGCCCCCTCAACTTTGCATGCTGCAGCAGCATGTGAATGATGCATGCACAATAATTTATGATGCACACATCATGCATGCAAATTAGTCATCAAATCAAGGTAACATGTGTTACCTTGCTTTGATGAATTATGTTGTTGCAGGTGTTTTTATTTTTTTGTTAAATCATTTATTTTTCAAAATGTTCTTTTTTTTCATAATCTGGCCTAAGCATGGGCAGAAACTGGCCCCCACTCCCCAAGGACGATTTCAGCCTGGCCACGGGCCGAGAGCCTGAGGGGCCAATCTGCCCCTGCCCATGTCCAACCATGCGGGTGAAATGAGTAGTAGAGTCACATATGACAAGGCGCTGCCTCACACGCGTGTATGCCTTAACCAGGGGTTGAGAGCTACATGGATAATGTGGTGGTCCCTGATATGAGGGAAGCTTACAATTTTCAAATTCAAATACCTCTTCCAGGTTAATAAGTGAGTGCCATTCAAAATGGGGTAGGAATAGCGCCTGTTATGGCAGTGTTATATAAGAGCTCAGTTTTATTTATCACATGCTATGATTTACCATCACATGCCATGGTGCTTCTGCCGGTCTAAAGAACCCACCCTCCTTCACTCAGAACTACAGTTTCCAGAATGCACTCTCCCTCACTCACTGCATGATCATAACATGACGGCATTCCACAGAACATGATTGGCCTCACCTATTAGCAAAGTCCCCAAGAAACACATGTCCCTTAATGCATGTTTCTTAGTGTAGTGCACAGGCTACCAAGTGCTGCCTTCCATGCGTATGGGGGAGAGGAGAGAGGGGTACAGGTTCCAACACTGATAGTGGAGACTGGATTATTCAAGGTGTTTCAAGTGAACCCTCTCCCTGGAGGTGCTGAGTGAGAGGATGAGGACTGACTTAACCAGCAGCAAGGCATGGGTAGTGGTTCCTCTCCCTGGATGTGCTGAGCGAGTGGATGAGGATTGACTTCACAAGCAGCTTGGTCTTAGTAGTGGTCCCTCCCGAGTGAGTGGATGAGCATTGCCTTCACTAGCAGCAAGGTCATAGTTGTGGTCCCTCTCCCTGGAGGTGCTGAGTGAGTGGTTGAGTATTGACTTCACAAGCAGCAAGGTCTTAGTGGTGTTCCCTCTCCCTGGAGGTGCTCAGTGAGTGGATGAGGATTGGCTTTGCCAGCAGCAACACAAGAGTAGTGGTTCCTCCCCCTGTAATTGCTGAGTTAGTGGATGAGGATTTACTTCAGTAGCAGCTAGTTCTTAGTAGTGGTCTTTCTCCCTGCAGGTGCTGAGTCAGTAGGTGAGGATTAACTTCTTTACCAGCAGCAAGGTGTTAGTAGGGATCCCTCTCCCTGGTGGTGCTGAGTGAGCGAATTAGGATTGACTTCACAAGAAGCAAGGTCTTAGTAGTGATCCCTCTTCCTGGAGGTGCTGAGTGAGTGGATGAGTATTGATATTACCAGCAGCAAGGCATGAGTAGTGGATCCTCTCCATGGAGGTGCTGAGTGAGTGAATGAGGATTGACTCCACAAGCAGCAAGGTTTTAGTAGTGGTCCCTCTCACTGGAGGTGCTGATTGAGTGGATGAGGATTGACTTCACAAGCAGCAATGTCTTAGTAGTGTTCCCTCTCCCTGGAAGTGCTGAGTGAGTGGATGAGGATTGACTTAACCAGCGGCAAGGCATGGGTCGTGGTTCCTCTTCCTGTAGGAGCTGAGTGAGTGGATAAGGTTTGACTTCTTTACCAGCAGCAAGTTGTTATTAGTGGTCTCTCTCCCTGAAGGTGCTTAGTGAGTAGATGAGGATTGGCATTACTAGCAGCAAGGCTTGCATAGTAGATCTGTTCCCTGGAGGTGCTGAGTCAGTGGATGAGGATTGATTTTACCAGCAACAAGACATGGGTAGTGGTTCCTCTCCCTGGAGGTTCTGAGTGAGTGGATGAGGATTGAATTGTTTACCAGCAGCAAGGTGTTAGTAGTGGTACCTCTCCCTGGAAGTGCTGTGTGAGTAGATGAGCATTTACTTCACCAAAAACAAGCCATGAGTACTGGGCTTTCTCCCTGGAGATGTTGAGTGAATGGATGAGGATTGACTTTGCCAGCAGCAAGGCATGGGTAGTCGTTCCTCTCCCTGGAGGTGCTGAGTGAGAGGGTGAGGATTGACTTCACAAGCTGCAAAGTCTTACTAGTGTTCCCTCTCCCTGGAGGTGCTCAGTGAGTGGATGAGGATTGGCTTTGCCAGCAGCAAGACAAGAATAGTGGTTCCTCTCCCTGTGATTGCTGAGTTAGTGGATGAGGATTTACTTCACTAGCAGCAAGTTCTTAGTAGTGGTCTTTCTCCCTGGAGGTGCTGAATCAGTAGATGAGGATTAACTTCTTTACCAGCAGCAAGGTGTTAGTAGGGATCCCTCTCCCTGGCGGTGCTGAGTGAGCGAATTAGGATTGACTTCACAAGCAGCAAGGTCATAGTAGGGATCCCTCTTCCTGGAGGTGCTGAGTGAGTGGATGAGTATTGACATTACCAGCAGCAAGGCAAGAGTAGTGGTTCCTCTCCATGGAGGTTCTGAGTGAGTGGATGAGGATTGACTTCACAAGCAGCAAGGGATGGGTAGTTGTTCCTCTCCCTGGAGGTGCTGAGTGAGCAGGTGACAACTGAATTCACTAGCAGTAAGGCCTTTGTAGCAGTCTCTCTCCTTGGAAGTGCTGAGTGAGTGGATGAGAATTGACTTTAACAGCAGCAATGCAGTGGTCACTTTTCCTGGAGGTGCTGATTGAGTGGAATAGAATTGACATTGTCAGCAGCAATGCATAACTGGGTCTTCTCCCAGGAGATTCTGAGTGAGTGGATGAGGATTGATTTTACCAGCAGCAAGGCATGGGTAGTGGTTCCTCTCCCTGGAGGTTCTGAGTGAGTGGATGAGGATTGAATTGTTTACCAGCAGCAAGGTGTTAGTAGTGGTACCTCTCCCTGGAAGTGCTGTGTGAGTAGATGAGAATGTACTTCACCAAAAACAAGCCATGAGTACTGGGCTTTCTCCCTGGAGATGTTGAGTGAATGGATGAGGATTGACTTTGCCAGCAGCAAGGCACGGGTAGTTGTTCCTCTCCCTGGAGGTGCTGAGTGAGAGGATGATGATTGACTTCACAAGCAGCAAGGTCTTAGTAACGGCCCCTCTCCCTGGAGGTGCCGAGTGAGTGGATGAGAATTGAGTTTACCATCAGCAAGGCCTGAGTAGCAGTTCATCTCCCTGGAGTTGCTGAGGATTGACTTCACTAGCAGCAAGGTCTTAGTAGAGGTCCCTCTCCCTGGAGGTGCTAAGTGAGTAGTTGAGGATTGACTTTACCAAAAAGAATGCATGAGTACTGGTTCTTCTCCATGGATGTGCTGAGTGAGTGGATATAGAATGCCCTTACCACCAGCGAGACATGGGTAGTGGTCTTATTAGTGGCCCCTCTGCCTGGAGGTACTGAGTGAGCGGATGAGGACTGACTTAACTAGCAGCAAGGAATTAATAGTGGTTCCTTTCCCTGGAGGTGCTAAGTGAGTGAATGCGGATTGGCTTTACCAGCAGCAAGGCATGCATAGCGTCCCTCTCCCTGGAGATGCTGAGTGAATTGATGAGGAATGGCATTACTAGTAGCAAGGCATGCATACTGGATCCTCTCCCTGGAGGTGCTGCATGTGTGGATGATTATAGACTTTGCCAGCAGCAAGGCATGGGTAGTCGTTCCTCTCCCTGGAGGTGCTGAGTGAGAGGGTGAGGATTGACTTCACAAGCTGCAAAGTCTTACTAGTGTTCCCTCTCCCTGGAGGTGCTCAGTGAGTGGATGAGGATTGGCTTTGCCAGCAGCAAGACAAGAATAGTGGTTCCTCTCCCTGTGATTGCTGAGTTAGTGGATGAGGATTTACTTCACTAGCAGCAAGTTCTTAGTAGTGGTCTTTCTCCCTGGAGGTGCTGAATCAGTAGGTGAGGATTAACTTCTTTACCAGCAGCAAGGTGTTAGTAGGGATCCCTCTCCCTGGCGATGCTGAGTGAGCGAATTAGGATTGACTTCACAAGCAGCAAGGTCATAGTAGGGATCCCTCTTCCTGGAGGTGCTGAGTGAGTGGATGAGTATTGACATTACCAGCAGCAAGGCAAGAGTAGTGGTTCCTCTCCATGGAGGTTCTGAGTGAGTGGATGAGGATTGACTTCACAAGCAGCAAGGGATGGGTAGTTGTTCCTCTCCCTGGAGGTGCTGAGTGAGCAGGTGACAACTGAATTCACTAGCAGTAAGGCCTTTGTAGCAGTCTCTCTCCTTGGAAGTGCTGAGTGAGTGGATGAGAATTGACTTTAACAGCAGCAATGCAGTGGTCACTTTTCCTGGAGGTGCTGATTGAGTGGAATAGAATTGACATTGTCAGCAGCAATGCATAACTGGGTCTTCTCCCAGGAGATTCTGAGTGAGTGGATGAGGATTGATTTTACCAGCAGCAAGGCATGGGTAGTGGTTCCTCTCCCTGGAGGTTCTGAGTGAGTGGATGAGGATTGAATTGTTTACCAGCAGCAAGGTGTTAGTAGTGGTACCTCTCCCTGGAAGTGCTGTGTGAGTAGATGAGAATTTACTTCACCAAAAACAAGCCATGAGTACTGGGCTTTCTCCCTGGAGATGTTGAGTGAATGGATGAGGATTGACTTTGCCAGCAGCAAGGCACGGGTAGTTGTTCCTCTCCCTGGAGGTGCTGAGTGAGAGGATGATGATTGACTTCACAAGCAGCAAGGTCTTAGTAACGGCCCCTCTACCTGGAGGTGCCGAGTGAGTGGATGAGAATTGAGTTTACCATCAGCAAGGCCTGAGCAGCAGTTCATCTCCCTGGAGTTGCTGAGGATTGACTTCACTAGCAGCAAGGTCTTAGTAGAGGTCCCTCTCCCTGGAGGTGCTAAGTGAGTAGTTGAGGATTGACTTTAACAAAAAGAATGCATGAGTACTGGTTCTTCTCCATGGATGTGCTGAGTGAGTGGATATAGAATGCCCTTACCACCAGTGAGACATGGGTAGTGGTCTTATTAGTGGCCCCTCTGCCTGGAGGTGCTGAGTGAGCGGATGAGGACTGATTTAACTAGCAGCAAGGAATTAATAGTGGTTCCTTTCCCTGGAGGTGCTAAGTGAGTGAATGCGGATTGGCTTTACCAGCAGCAAGGCATGCATAGCGTCCCTCTCCCTGGAGATGCTGAGTGAATTGATGAGAATTGGCATTACTAGTAGCAAGGCATGCATACTGGATCCTCTCCCTGGAAGTGCTGCATGTGTGGATGATTATAGACCTTACCAGCAGCAAGACATGGGAAGTGGTTCATCTCCCTGGAGGTGCTATGGGAGTGAAGAAGGATTGTGTTTACCAGCAGCAAGGCATGTGTATTGTCCCTCACCCTGGAGCTGCTGGAAGGGTGGATGAGAATGTACTTTACCAGCAGAAAGGTGTTAGCAGCAGTCCTTCTCTCTAGATGTGCTCAGTGAGTGGATGAGGGTTGACATTACCAGCAGCAATGCATGAGTACTGGTTCCTCTCCCTGGAGGTGCTGAGCGAGTGGATTAGGATTGATATTACCAGCAGCAAGGCATGAGTCGTAGTTCCTCTCCCTGGAGGTGCAGATTATGTGGATGAGGACTGACATTGCCACCAGCAAGGAATAGGTAGAAGTCCCTCTCCCTGGAGGTGCAGAATGAGTGGATGAGAATTGAATTTACCAGCAACAATGCATGAGTAGTGGTTCCTCTCCTTGGAGGTGCTGAGTGAGTGGATGAAGATTGCCTTTACCAGCAGCAAGGCATGAATACTGTCCCTCTGCCTGGAGGTGCTGAGTGAGAGGATGAGGATTGACTTTACCAGAAACAAGGCATGAGTACTTGGTCTTCTCCCTCAAGGTGTTGAGCGAGTGGATGAGGATTGACATTACCAGCAGCAAAACATGGGTAGTGGTTCCTCTCCCTGGAGGTTCTGAGTGAGTGGATGAGGACTGACTTCACAAGCAGAAAGGTATTAGTAGTGGTCCCTCTCCGTGGAGGTGCTGAGTGAGAGGATGAGGATTGCATTACTAGCAGCAAAGTATGCGTTGTGGGTCCTCTCCCTGTAGGTGCCGAGTGAGTGGTTAAAGATTGACCTTAAAAGCAGCAAGGCATGGGTAGTGGTTCCTCTGCCTGGATGTGCTGAGTGAGTGGATGAGTATTGACTTCACTATCAGCAAGCTAATAGTAGTGGTTCCTCTCCCTGGAGGTGCAAAGTGAGTGAATAAGGTTTGTCTTTACCAGCAGCTTGGCATGTGTAGTGTCCCTATCCCTGGAGCTGCAGGATGGGTGGATGAGGATTTTCATTACCAGCAGAAAGGTGTTAGCAGTAGTCGCTCTCCCAGAGGTGCAGACTGTGTGAATGAGGATTGACTTTGCCAGCAGCAAATTATGAGTAGAGGTTCCTCTCCGTGGAGGTGCTGAGTGAGTGGATGAGGATTGACTTTTCCAGCAGCAATGCATGAGTAGTGGTTCCTCTCCCTGGAGGTGCAGAGTGAGTGGATGAGGAATTACTTTACCAGCAGCAAGGTGTTAGTAGTGGTCCCTCTCCCTGGAGGTGCTGAGTGAGTGGATTAGGACTGACTTTACCTGTCGCAATGCATGAGTAGTGGCTCCACTCCCTGGATGTTGTGAGTGAGTTGCTGAGGATTCACTTTACCAGCAGCGAGGCATGAGTAGTGGTTCCTCTCCCTGGAGGCGCAGAGTGAGTGGATGAGGATTGATGTTGCCAGTAGTAAGGAATAGGTAGTGGTTCCTCTCCCTGGAGGTGCTGAGTGAGTGGATGAGGATTGAATTTACCAGCGGCAATGCATGAGTAGTGGTTCCTCTCCCTGGAGGTGCAGAGAGAGTGGATGAGGATTGACATGAGGATTGACTTTACCAGCAGCAAGGTGTTAGTAGTGATCCCTCTGCCTGGAGGTGTTGATTGAGTGGATTAGGATTGTCTTTACCAGCAGCGAGGCATGAGTAGTGGTTCCTCTCCCTGGAGGTGCAGAGTGAGTGGATGAGAATTGACTTTACCAGCAGCAAGATGTTAGTAGTGGTCCCTCTCCCTGGAGGTGCTGATTGAGTGGAATAGGACTGACTTTACCAGCAGCAATGCATGAGTAGGGGTTCCTCTACCTGAATGTGCTGAGTGAGTGGATTAGGATTGTCTTTACCAGCAGCGAGGCATGAGTAGTGGTTCCTCTCCCTGGAGGTGCAGTGTGAGTGGATGAGGATTGATGTTGCCAGCAGTAACTAATACGTAGTGGTCCCTCCACCCCCTGGAGGTACTGAGTGAGTGGATGAGGATTGAATTTACCAGCAGCAATGCATGAGTAGTGGCTCCACTCCCTGTATGTGCTGAGTGAGTGGCTGAGGATTGACTTTACCAGCAGCGAGGCATGAGTAGTGGTACCTCTCACAGGAGGTGCTGAGTGAGTGAATGAGGATTGACCTTTCCAGCAGCAATGCATGAGTAGTGGTTCCTCTCCCTGAAGGTGCAGAGTGAGCGGATGAGGATTGACTTTACCAGCAGCAAGGTGTTAGTAGTGGTCCCTCTCCCTGGAGGTGGTGATTGAGTGGATTAGTACTGACTGTGTCTGTAGCAAAGCTTGAGTAGTGGTTCCTCTCCCCGGAGGTGTAGAGTGAGAGAACGAGGATTGACTTAACCAGCAGCATGGTGTTAGTAGTGGTCTTTCTCCCTGGTGGTGCTAAGTGAGTGGATGATGATTGACTTTACCTGCAGCAATGCATGAGTAGTGATTCCTCTCCCTGGAGGTGTTGAGTGAGTGGATAAGGATTGACTTTACCAGCAGCAATGCATGAGTAGTGGCTCCACTCCCTCGATGTGCTGAGTGAGTGGCTGAGGATTGACTTTACCAGCAGTGAGGCATGAGTAGTGATTCCTCTCCCTGGAGGCACAGAGTGAGTGGATGAGGATTGATGTTACCAGCAGTAAGGAATAGGTAGTGGCCCCTCCCTCTGGAGGTGCTGAGTGAGTGGATGAGGATTGAATTTACCAGCAACAATGCATGAGTAGTGGTTCCTCTCTCTGGAGGTGCTGAGTGAGTGGATGAGGATTGACTTTTCCAGCAGCAATGCATGAGTAGTGGTTCCTCTCCCTGAAGGTGCAGAGTGAGCGGATGAGGATTGACTTTACCAGCAGCAAGATGTTAGTAGTGGTCCCTCTCCCTGGAGTTGCTGATTGAGTGGATTAGGACTGACTTTACCAGCAGCAATGCATGAGTAGTGGTTCCTCTCCCTGGAGGCGCAGAGTGAGTGGATGAGGATTGACCTTTCCAGCAGCAATGCATGAGTAGTGGTTCCTCTCCCTGAAGGTGCAGAGTGAGCGGATGAGGATTGACTTTACCAGCAGCAAGGTGTTAGTAGTGGTCCCTTTCCCTGGAGTTGCTGATTGAGTGGATTAGGACTGACTTTACCAGCAGCAATGCATGAGTAGTGGTTCCTCTCCCTGGAGGCGCAGAGTGAGTGGATGAGGATTGATGTTGCCAGCAGTAAGGAAAAGGTAGTGGTCCCTCCCTTTGGAGGTGCTGAGTGAGTGGATGAGGATTGAATTTACCAGCAGCAATGTATGAGTAGTGGTTCCTCTCCCTGGAGGTGCTGAGTGAGTGGATGAGGATTGACTTTTCCAGCAGCAATGCATGAGTAGTGGTTCCTCTCCCTGAAGGTGCAGAGTGAGCGGATGAGGATTGACTTTACCAGCAGCAAGGTCATAGTTGTGGTCCCTCTCCCTGGAGGTGCTGAGTGAGTGGTTGAGTATTGACTTCACAAGCAGCAAGGTCTTAGTGGTGTTCCCTCTCCCTGGAGGTGCTCAGTGAGTGGATGAGGATTGGCTTTGCCAGCAGCAAGACAAGAGTAGTGGTTCCTCCCCCTGTAATTGCTGAGTTAGTGGATGAGGATTTACTTCACTAGCAGCTAGTTCTTAGTAGTGGTCTTTCTCCCTGCAGGTGCTGAGTCAGTAGGTGAGGATTAACTTCTTTACCAGCAGCAAGGTGTTAGTAGGGATCCCTCTCCCTGGTGGTGCTGAGTGAGCGAATTAGGATTGACTTCACAAGAAGCAAGGTCTTAGTAGTGTTCCCTCTCCCTGGAAGTGCTGAGTGAGTGGATGAGGATTGACTTAACCAGCGGCAAGGCATGGGTCGTGGTTCCTCTTCCTGTAGGAGCTGAGTGAGTGGATGAGGTTTGACTTCTTTACCAGCAGCAAGTTGTTATTAGTGGTCTCTCTCCCTGAAGGTGCTTAGTGAGTAGATGAGGATTGGCATTACTAGCAGCAAGGCTTGCGTAGTGGATCTGTTCCCTGGAAGTGCTGAGTCAGTGGATGAGGATTGATTTTACCAGCAACAAGACATGGGTAGTGGTTCCTCTCCCTGGTGGTTCTGAGTGAGTGGATGAGGATTGAATTGTTTACCAGCAGCAAGGTGTTAGTAGTGGTACCTCTCCCTGGAAGTGCTGTGTGAGTAGATGAGAATTTACTTCACCAAAAACAAGCCATGAATACTGGGCTTTCTCCCTGGAGATGTTGAGTGAATGGATGAGGATTGACTTTGCCAGCAGCAAGGCATGGGTAGTTGTTCCTCTCCCTGGAGGTGCTGAGCGAGAGGGTGAGGATTGACTTCACAAGCTGCAAAGTCTTACTAGTGTTCCCTCTCCCTGGAGGTGCTCAGTGAGTCAATGAGGATTGGCTTTGCCAGCAGCAAGACAAGAGTAGTGGTTCCTCTCCCTGTGATTGCTGAGTTAGTGGATGAGGATTTACTTCACTAGCAGCAAGTTCTTAGTAGTGGTCTTTCTCCCTGGAGGTGCTGAATCAGTAGATGAGGATTAACCTCTTTACCAGCAGCCAGGTGTTAGTAGGGATCCCTCTCACTGGCGGTGCTGAGTGAGCGAATTAGGATTGACTTCACAAGCAGCAAGGTCATAGTAGGGATCCCTCTTCCTGGAGGTGCTGAGTGAGTGGATGAGTATTGACATTACCAGCAGCAAGGCAAGAGTAGTGGTTCCTCTCCATGGAGGTTCTGAGTGAGTGGATGAGGATTGACTTCACAAGCAGCAAGGGATGGGTAGTTGTTCCTCTCCCTGGAGGTGCTGAGTGAGCAGGTGACAACTGAATTCACTAGCAGTAAGGCCTTAGTAGCAGTCCCTCTCCTTGGAAGTGCTGAGTGAGTGGATGAGAATTGACTTTAACAGCAGAAATGCAGTGGTCACTTTTCCTGGAGGTGCTGATTGAGTGGAATAGAATTGACATTGTCAGCAGCAATGCATAACTGCGTCTTCTCCCAGGAGATTCTGAGTCAGTGGATGAGGATTGATTTTACCAGCAACAAGACATGGGTAGTGGTTCCTCTCCCTGGTGGTTCTGAGTGAGTGGATGAGGATTGAATTGTTTACCAGCAGCAAGGTGTTAGTAGTGGTACCTCTCCCTGGAAGTGCTGTGTGAGTAGATGAGAATTTACTTCACCAAAAACAAGCCATGAATACTGGGCTTTCTCCCTGGAGATGTTGAGTGAATGGATGAGGATTGACTTTGCCAGCAGCAAGGCATGGGTAGTTGTTCCTCTCCCTGGAGGTGCTGAGCGAGAGGGTGAGGATTGACTTCACAAGCTGCAAAGTCTTACTAGTGTTCCCTCTCCCTGGAGGTGCTCAGTGAGTCAATGAGGATTGGCTTTGCCAGCAGCAAGACAAGAGTAGTGGTTCCTCTCCCTGTGATTGCTGAGTTAGTGGATGAGGATTTACTTCACTAGCAGCAAGTTCTTAGTAGTGGTCTTTCTCCCTGGAGGTGCTGAATCAGTAGATGAGGATTAACCTCTTTACCAGCAGCCAGGTGTTAGTAGGGATCCCTCTCACTGGCGGTGCTGAGTGAGCGAATTAGGATTGACTTCACAAGCAGCAAGGTCATAGTAGGGATCCCTCTTCCTGGAGGTGCTGAGTGAGTGGATGAGTATTGACATTACCAGCAGCAAGGCAAGAGTAGTGGTTCCTCTCCATGGAGGTTCTGAGTGAGTGGATGAGGATTGACTTCACAAGCAGCAAGGGATGGGTAGTTGTTCCTCTCCCTGGAGGTGCTGAGTGAGCAGGTGACAACTGAATTCACTAGCAGTAAGGCCTTAGTAGCAGTCCCTCTCCTTGGAAGTGCTGAGTGAGTGGATGAGAATTGACTTTAACAGCAGAAATGCAGTGGTCACTTTTCCTGGAGGTGCTGATTGAGTGGAATAGAATTGACATTGTCAGCAGCAATGCATAACTGCGTCTTCTCCCAGGAGATTCTGAGTGAGTGGATGAGGATTGATTTTACCAGCAGCAAGGCATGGGTAGTGGTTCCTCTCCCTGGAGGTTCTGAGTGAGTGGATGAGGATTGAATTGTTTACCAGCAGCAAGGTGTTAGTAGTGGTACCTCTCCCTGGAAGTGCTGTGTGAGTAGATGAGAATTAACTTCACCAAAAACAAGCCATGAGTACTGGTCTTTCTCCCTGGAGATGTTGAGTGAATGGATGAGGATTGACTTTGCCAGCAGCAAGGCACGGGTAGTTGTTCCTCTCCCTGGAGGTGCTGAGTGAGAGGATGATGATTGACTTCACAAGCAGCAAGGTCTTAGTAACGGCCCCTCTCCCTGGAGGTGCCGAGTGAGTGGATGAGAATTGAGTTTACCATCAGCAAGGCCTGAGTAGCAGTTCATCTCCCTGGAGTTGCTGAGGATTGACTTCACTAGCAGCAAGGTCTTAGTAGAGGTCCCTCTCCCTGGAGGTGCTAAGTGAGTAGTTGAGGATTGACTTTACCAAAAAGAATGCATGAGTACTGGTTCTTCTCCATGGATGTGCTGAGTGAGTGGATATAGAATGCCCTTACCACCAGCGAGACATGGGTAGTGGTCTTATTAGTGGTCCCTCTGCCTGGAGGTGCTGAGTGAGCGGATGAGGACTGACTTAACTAGCAGCAAGGAATTAATAGTGGTTCCTTTCCCTGGAGGTGCTAAGTGAGTGAATGCGGATTGGCTTTACCAGCAGCAAGGCATGCATAGCGTCCCTCTCCCTGGAGATGCTGAGTGAATTGATGAGGATTGGCATTACTAGTAGCAAGGCATGCATACTGGATCCTCTCCCTGGAGGTGCTGCATGTGTGGATGATTATAGACCTTACCAGCAGCAAGGCATGGGAAGTGGTTCATCTCCCTGGAGGTGCTAAGGGAGTGAAGAAGGATTGTGTTTACCAGCAGCAAGGCATGTGTATTGTCCCTCACCCTGGAGCTGCTGGAAGGGTGGATGAGAATGTACTTTACCAGCAGAAAGGTGTTAGCAGCAGTCCTTCTCTCTAGATGTGCTCAGTGAGTGGATGAGGGTTGACATTACCAGCAGCAATGCATGAGTACTGGTTCCTCTCCCTGGAGGTGCTGAGCGAGTGGATTAGGATTGATATTACCAGCAGCAAGGCATGAGTAGTAGTTCCTCTCCCTGGAGGTGCAGATTATGTGGATGAGGACTGACATTGCCACCAGCAAGGAATAGGTAGAAGTCCCTCTCCCTGGAGGTGCAGAATGAGTGGATGAGGATTGACTTTACCAGAAACAAGGCATGAGTACTTGGTCTTCTCCCTCAAGGTGTTGAGCGAGTGGATGAGGATTGACCTTACCAGCAGCAAAACATGGGTAGTGGTTCCTCTCCCTGGAGGTTCTGAGTGAGTGGATGAGGACTGACTTCACAAGCAGAAAGGTATTAGTAGTGGTCCCTCTCCGTGGAGGTGCTGAGTGAGAGGATGAGGATTGCATTACTAGCAGCAAAGCATGCGTTGTGGGTCCTCTCCCTGTAGGTGCCGAGTGACTGGTTAAAGCATGAGCTTAAAAGCCGCAAGGCATGGGTAGTGGTTCCTCTGCCTGGATGTGCTGAGTGAGTGGATGAGTATTGACTTCACTATCAGCAAGCTAATAGTAGTGGTTCCTCTCCCTGGAGGTGCAAAGTGAGTGAATAAGGTTTGTCTTTACCAGCAGCTTGGCATGTGTAGTGTCCCTATCCCTGGAGCTGCAGGATGGGTGGATGAGGATTTACATAACCAGCAGAAAGGTGTTAGCAGTAGTCGCTCTCCCAGAGGTGCAGACTGTGTGAATGAGGATTGACTTTGCCAGCAGCAAATTATGAGTAGAGGTTCCTCTCCGTGGAGGTGCTGAGTGAGTGGATGAGGATTGACTTTTCCAGCAGCAATGCATGAGTAGTGGTTCCTCTCCCTGGAGGTGCAGAGTGAGTGGATGAGGAATTACTTTACCAGCAGCAAGGTGTTAGTAGTGGTCCCTCTCCCTGGAGGTGCTGAGTGAGTGGATTAGGACTGACTTTACCTGTCGCAATGCATGAGTAGTGGCTCCACTCCCTGGATGTTGTGAGTGAGTTGCTGAGGATTCACTTTACCAGCAGCGAGGCATGAGTAGTGGTTCCTCTCCCTGGAGGCGCAGAGTGAGTGGATGAGGATTGATGTTGCCAGTAGTAAGGAATAGGTAGTGGTTCCTCTCCCTGGAGGTGCTGAGTGAGTGGATGAGGATTGAATTTACCAGCGGCAATGCATGAGTAGTGGTTCCTCTCCCTGGAGGTGCAGAGAGAGTGGATGAGGATTGACATGAGGATTGACTTTACCAGCAGCAAGGTGTTAGTAGTGATCCCTCTGCCTGGAGGTGTTGATTGAGTGGATTAGGATTGTCTTTACCAGCAGCGAGGCAGGAGTAGTGGTTCCTCTCCCTGGAGGTGCAGAGTGAGTGGATGAGAATTGACTTTACCAGCAGCAAGATGTTAGTAGTGGTCCCTCTCCCTGGAGGTGCTGATTGAGTGGAATAGGACTGACTTTACCAGCAGCAATGCATGAGTAGGGGTTCCTCTACCTGAATGTGCTGAGTGAGTGGATTAGGATTGTCTTTACCAGCAGCGAGGCATGAGTAGTGGTTCCTCTCCCTGGAGGTGCAGTGTGAGTGGATGAGGATTGATGTTGCCAGCAGTAACTAATACGTAGTGGTCCCTCCACCCCCTGGAGGTACTGAGTGAGTGGATGAGGATTGAATTTACCAGCAGCAATGCATGAGTAGTGGCTCCACTCCCTGTATGTGCTGAGTGAGTGGCTGAGGATTGACTTTACCAGCAGCGAGGCATGAGTAGTGGTTCCTCTCCCAGGAGGTGCTGAGTGAGTGAATGAGGATTGACCTTTCCAGCAGCAATGCATGAGTAGTGGTTCCTCTCCCTGAAGGTGCAGAGTGAGCGGATGAGGATTGACTTTACCAGCAGCAAGGTGTTAGTAGTGGTCCCTCTCCCTGGAGGTGGTGATTGAGTGGATTAGTACTGACTGTGTCTGTAGCAATGCTTGAGTAGTGGTTCCTCTCCCCGGAGGTGTAGAGTGAGAGAACGAGGATTGACATAACCAGCAGCATGGTGTTAGTAGTGGTCTTTCTCCCTGGTGGTGCTAAGTGAGTGGATGATGATTGACTTTACCTGCAGCAATGCATGAGTAGTGATTCCTCTCCCTGGAGGTGTTGAGTGAGTGGATAAGGATTGACTTTACCAGCAGCAATGCATGAGTAGTGGCTCCACTCCCTCGATGTGCTGAGTGAGTGGCTGAGGATTGACTTTACCAGCAGTGAGGCATGAGTAGTGGTTCCTCTCCATGGAGGCACAGAGTGAGTGGATGAGGATTGATGTTACCAGCAGTAAGGAATAGGTAGTGGCCCCTCCCTCTGGAGGTGCTGAGTGAGTGGATGAGGATTGAATTTACCAGCAACAATGCATGAGTAGTGGTTCCTCTCTCTGGAGGTGCTGAGTGAGTGGATGAGGATTGACTTTTCCAGCAGCAATGCATGAGTAGTGGTTCCTCTCCCTGGAGGTGCAGAGAGAGTGGATGAGGATTGACATGAGGATTGACTTTACCAGCAGCAAGGTGTTAGTAGTGATCCCTCTGCCTGGAGGTGTTGATTGAGTGGATTAGGATTGTCTTTACCAGCAGCGAGGCAGGAGTAGTGGTTCCTCTCCCTGGAGGTGCAGAGTGAGTGGATGAGAATTGACTTTACCAGCAGCAAGATGTTAGTAGTGGTCCCTCTCCCTGGAGGTGCTGATTGAGTGGAATAGGACTGACTTTACCAGCAGCAATGCATGAGTAGGGGTTCCTCTACCTGAATGTGCTGAGTGAGTGGATTAGGATTGTCTTTACCAGCAGCGAGGCATAAGTAGTGGTTCCTCTCCCTGGAGGTGCAGTGTGAGTGGATGAGGATTGATGTTGCCAGCAGTAACTAATACGTAGTGGTCCCTCCACCCCCTGGAGGTACTGAGTGAGTGGATGAGGATTGAATTTACCAGCAGCAATGCATGAGTAGTGGCTCCACTCCCTGTATGTGCTGAGTGAGTGGCTGAGGATTGACTTTACCAGCAGCGAGGCATGAGTAGTGGTTCCTCTCCCAGGAGGTGCTGAGTGAGTGAATGAGGATTGACCTTTCCAGCAGCAATGCATGAGTAGTGGTTCCTCTCCCTGAAGGTGCAGAGTGAGCGGATGAGGATTGACTTTACCAGCAGCAAGGTGTTAGTAGTGGTCCCTCTCCCTGGAGGTGGTGATTGAGTGGATTAGTACTGACTGTGTCTGTAGCAATGCTTGAGTAGTGGTTCCTCTCCCCGGAGGTGTAGAGTGAGAGAATGAGGATTGACATAACCAGCAGCATGGTGTTAGTAGTGGTCTTTCTCCCTGGTGGTGCTAAGTGAGTGGATGATGATTGACTTTACCTGCAGCAATGCATGAGTAGTGATTCCTCTCCCTGGAGGTGTTGAGTGAGTGGATAAGGATTGACTTTACCAGCAGCAATGCATGAGTAGTGGCTCCACTCCCTCGATGTGCTGAGTGAGTGGCTGAGGATTGACTTTACCAGCAGTGAGGCATGAGTAGTGGTTCCTCTCCATGGAGGCACAGAGTGAGTGGATGAGGATTGATGTTACCAGCAGTAAGGAATAGGTAGTGGCCCCTCCCTCTGGAGGTGCTGAGTGAGTGGATGAGGATTGAATTTACCAGCAACAATGCATGAGTAGTGGTTCCTCTCTCTGGAGGTGCTGAGTGAGTGGATGAGGATTGACTTTTCCAGCAGCAATGCATGAGTAGTGGTTCCTCTCCCTGAAGGTGCAGAGTGAGCGGATGAGGATTGACTTTACCAGCAGCAAGGTGTTAGTAGTGGTCCCTCTCCCTGGAGTTGCTGATTGAGTGGATTAGGACTGACTTTACCAGCAGCAATGCATGAGTAGTGGTTCCTCTCCCTGGAGGCGCAGAGTGAGTGGATGAGGATTGATGTTGCCAGCAGTAAGGAAAAGGTAGTGGTCCCTCCCTTTGGAGGTGCTGAGTGAGTGGATGAGGATTGAATTTACCAGCAGCAATGTATGAGTAGTGGTTCCTCTCTCTGGAGGTGCTGAGTGAGTGGATGAGGATTGACTTTTCCAGCAGCAATGCATGAGTAGTGGTTCCTCTCCCTGAAGGTGCAGAGTGAGCGGATGAGGATTGACTTTACCAGCAGCAAGGTGTTAGTAGTGGTCCCTCTCCCTGGAGTTGCTGATTGAGTGGATTAGGACTGACTTTACCAGCAGCAATGCATGAGTAGTGGTTCCTCTCCCTGGAGGCGCAGAGTGAGTGGATGAGGATTGATGTTGCCAGCAGTAAGGAAAAGGTAGTGGTCCCTCCCTTTGGAGGTGCTGAGTGAGTGGATGAGGATTGAATTTACCAGCAGCAATGTATGAGTAGTGGTTCCTCTCTCTGGAGGTGCTGAGTGAGTGGATGAGGATTGACTTTACCAGCAGCAAGGTGTTAGTAGTGGTCCCTTTCCCTGGAGTTGCTGATTGAGTGGATTAGGACTGACTTTACCAGCAGCAATGCATGAGTAGTGGTTCCTCTCCCTGGAGGCGCAGAGTGAGTGGATGAGGATTGATGTTGCCAGCAGTAAGGAAAAGGTAGTGGTCCCTCCCTTTGGAGGTGCTGAGTGAGTGGATGAGGATTGAATTTACCAGCAGCAATGTATGAGTAGTGGTTCCTCTCCCTGGAGGTGCTGAGTGAGTGGATGAGGATTGACTTTTCCAGCAGCAATGCATGAGTAGTGGTTCCTCTCCCTGAAGGTGCAGAGTGAGCGGATGAGGATTGACTTTACCAGCAGCAAGGTGTTAGTAGTGGTCCCTTTCCCTGGAGTTGCTGATTGGATTAGGACTGACTTTACCAGCAGCAATGCATGAGTAGTGGTTCCTCTCCCTGGAGGCGCAGAGTGAGTGGATGAGGATTGATGTTGCCAGCAGTAAGGAAAAGGTAGTGATCCCTCCCTTTGGAGGTGCTGAGTGAGTGGATGAGGATTGACTTTTCCAGCAGCAATGCATGAATAGTGGTTCCTCTCCCTGGAGGTGCTGATTGAGTGGATTAGGACTGACTTTACCAGCAGCAATGCATGAGTAGTGTTTCCTCTCCCTGCATGTGCTGAGTGAGTGGATTAGGATTGTCTTTACCAGCAGCGAGGCATGAGTAGTGGTTCCTCTCCCTGGAGGTGCAGTGTGAGTGAATGAGGATTGATGTTGCCAGCAGTAAGGAATAGGTAGTGGTCCCTCCCTCTGGAGGTGCTGAGTGAGTGGATGAGGATTGAATTTACCAGTAGCAATGCATGAGTAGTGGTTCCTCTCCCTGGAGGTGCAGAGTGAGCAGATGAGTAATGACTTTACCAGCAGCAAGGTGTTAGTAGTGGTCCCTCTCCCTGGAGGTGCTGATTGAGTGGGTTAGGACTGACTTTACCAGCAGCAATGCATGAGTAGTGGTTCCTCTCCCTGAATGTGCTGAGTGAGTGGATTAGGATTGTCTTTACCAGCAGCGAGGCATGAGTAGTGGTTCCTCTCCCTGGAGGCGCAGAGTGAGTGGATGAGGATTGATGTTGCCAGCAGTAAGGAAAAGGTAGTGGTCCCTCCCTTTGGAGGTGCTGAGTGAGTGGATGAGGATTGACTTTTCCAGCAGCAATGCATGAATAGTGGTTCCTCTCCCTGGAGGTGCTGATTGAGTGGATTAGGACTGACTTTACCAGCAGCAATGCATGAGTAGTGTTTCCTCTCCCTGCATGTGCTGAGTGAGTGGATTAGGATTGTCTTTACCAGCAGAGAGGCATGAGTAGTGGTTCCTCTCCCTGGAGGTGCAGTGTGAGTGAATGATAATTGATGTTGCCAGCAGTAAGGAATAGGTAGTGGTCCCTCCCTCTGGAGGTGCTGAGTGAATGGATGAGGATTGAATTTACCAGTAGCAATGCATGAGTAGTGGTTCCTCTCCCTGGAGGTGCAGAGTGAGCAGATGAGTAATGACTTTACCAGCAGCAAGGTGTTAGTAGTGGTCCCTCTCCCTGGAGGTGCTGATTGAGTGGATTAGGACTGACTTTACCAGCAGCAATGCATGAGTAGTGGTTCCTCTCCCTGAATGTGCTGAGTGAGTGGATTAGGATTGTCTTTACCAGCAGCGAGGCATGAGTAGTGGTTCCTCTCCCTGGAGGTGCAGTGTGAGTGAATGAGGATTGATGTTGACAGCAGTAAGGAATAGGTAGTGGTCCCTCCCTCTGGAGGTGCTGAGTGAGTGGATGAGGATTGAATTTACCAGTAGCAATGCATGAGTAGTGGTTCCTCTCCCTGGAGGTGCAGATTGAGCAGATGAGGAATGACTTTACCAGCAGCAAGGTGTTAGTAGTGGTCCCTCTCCCTGGAGGTGCAGAGAGAGTGGATGAGGATTGACTTTACCAGCAGCAAGGTGTTAGTAGTGATCCCTCTGCCTGGAGGTGTTGATTGAGTGGATTAGGATTGTCTTTACCAGCAGCTAGGCATGAGTAGTGGTTCCTCTCCCTGGAGGTGCAGAGTGAGCAGATGAGGAATGACTTTACCAGCAGCAAGGTGTTAGTAGTGGTCCGTCTCCCTGGAGGTGCTGATTGAGTGGATTAGGACTGACTTTACCAGCAGCAATGCATGAGTAGTGGTTCCTTTCCCTGAATGTGCTCAGTGAGTGGATTAGGATTGTCTTTACCAGCAGCGAGGCATGAGTAGTGGTTCCTCTGCCTGGAGGTGCAGTGTGAGTGGATGAGGATTGATGTTGCCAGCAGTAAGGAATAGGTAGTGGTCCCTGCCTCTGGAGGTGCTGATTGAGTGGATTAGGACTGACTTTACCAGCAGCAATGCATGAGTAGTGGTTCCTCTCCCTGAATGTGCTGAGTGAGTGGATGAGGATTGATGTTGCCAGCAGTAAGGAATAGGTAGTGGTCCCTCCCCCTGGAGGTAATGAGTGAGTGGCTGAGGATTGAATTTACCAGCAGCAATGCATGAGTAGTGGTTCCTCTCTGTGGAGGTGCTGAGTGAGTGGATGAGGATTGACTTTTCCAGCAGCAATGCATGAGTAGTGGTTCCTCTCCCTTGAGGTGCAGTGTGAGTGGATGAGGATTGATGTTGCCAGCAGTAAGGAATAGATAGGGGTCCCTCCCTCTGGAAGTACTGAGTGAGTGGTTGAGGATTGAATTTACCAGCAGCAATGCATGAGTAGTGGTTCCTCTCCCTGGAGGTGCAGTGTGAGTGGATGAGGACTGATGTTGCCATCAGTAAGACATAGGTAGTGGTCCCTCCCCCTCTAGTTACTGAATGAGTGGCTGAGGATTGAATTTACCAGCAGCAATGCATGAGTAGTGGTTCCTCTCCCTGGAGGTGCAGAGTGAGCAGATGAGGATTGACTTTACCAGCAGCACGGTGTTAGTAGTGATCCCTCTCCCCAGAGCTGCTCATTGAGCGGATTAGGATTGTCTTTACGAGCAGCGAGGCATGAGTATTGGTTCCTCTCCCTGGAGGTGCTGCTTGAGTGGATTTGGACTGACCTTTCCAGCAACAATGCATGAGTAGTGGTTTCTCTCCCTGGAGGTGAAGTGTGAGTGGATGAGGATTGGTGTTGCCAGCAGTAAGTAATAGGTAGTGGTCCCTTCCCCTGGAGGTTTTGAGTGAGTGGCTGAGGATTGAATTTACCAGCAGCAATGCATGAGTAGTGGTTCCTCTCTGTGGAGGTGCTGAGTGAGTGGATGAGGATTGAATTTTCCAGCAGCAATGCATGAGTATTGGTTCCTCTCCCTGGAGGTGCAGTGTGAGTGGATGAGGATTGATGTTGCCAGCAGTAAGGAATAGATAGTGGCCCCTCCCCCTGGAGTTACTGAGTAAGTGGCTGACGATTTAATTTACCAGCAGCAATGCATGAGTAGTGGTTCCTCTCTGTAAAGGTGCTGAGTGAGAAGATGAGGATTGACCTTTCCAGCAGCAATGCATGAGTAGTGGTTCCTCTCCCTGGAGGTGTAGTGTGAGTCGATGAGGACTGATGTTTCCAGCAGTAAGAAATAGGTAGTGGTCCCTCCCCCTGTACGTACTGAGTGAGTGGCTGAGGATTGAATTTACCAGCAGAAATGCATGAGTAGTGGTTCCTATCTGTGGAGGTGCTGAGTGAGTGGATGAGGATTCACTTTTCCAGCAGCAATGCATAAGTAGTGGTTCCTCTCCCTGGAGGTGCAATGTGAGTGGATGAGGATTGATGTTGCCAGCAGTAAGGAATAGGTAGTGGTCCCTCTCTCTGGAGGTAATGAGTGGTGGCTGAGGATTGAATTTACCAGCATCAATGCATGAGTAGTGGTTCCTCTCTGTGGACGTGCTGAGTGAGTGGATGAGGATTGACTTTTCCAGCAGCAATGCATGAGTAGTGGTTCCTCTCCCTGGAGGTGCAGTGTGAGTGGATGAGGATTTATGTTGCCAGCAGTAAGGAATAGGTAGTGGTCTCTCCCCTTGGAGGTACTAAGTGAGTGGCTGAGGATTTAATTTACCAGCAGCAATGCATGAGTAGTGGTTCCTCTCTGTGGAGGTGCTGAGTGAGTGGATGAGGATTGACTTTTCCAGCAGCAATGCATGAGTAGTGGTTCCTCTCCCTGGAGGTGCAGAGTGAGTGGATGAGGATAGACTTTACCAGCAGTGAGGCATGAGTAGTGGTACCTCTCCCTAGAGGTGCTGAGTGAGTGGATTAGGACTGCCTTTACCAGCATTGTGTTGTTATCCCCACACAGTCTTCCACTGACATATCCCCCACACGTCCGCCACAATATGTTCTGTCTGAAACTGGCTCAAGTATGCCCACGAAGACAGTGTGAGCAGCAGGGTGGACACTTACCAGAGTTCAAACCCGAGCTGAGAAAGAAAGATAAAAAAATGACGTGTTTCAGTCAAACACATATATATATTACATGGACGCTATAGCGTCCATGTAGTTATGGTTAAGTTGGTGTTTCCATAGGAAGAGCACTTTTTGGGTGGCTTATAACTTCGCTCCCTCTGGACGAATCCTCGCAAAAAAGTATATGGCCCAGTCTGAAATTTTTTCAAAGTTTGGAGAGGTTTGGTCCAGGGGGGGCAAAGTTATAGGGGGGGGTCCCAAAACTTTTGTTTTTTCCTATAGACATAATGGGAAAAAACTTTGCGCACGGCTACAGCCTGAACCGCTCGACGGATTTACACCAAATTTGCAGCAGGAGCGGCGGTTTGGTCCCGAAAGCGTGCTTTTGCAAATTTGGTGTAAATCCGTCCAGTAGTTTTTTAAAAAATGACCAAAATGTAAGGCACAGACGGACTTCCCTGTTTGCTCCGCGGACAGCACCCCGATTGGCCCATGGGCTTGCGTCATGTCCGCGGACATGCGACGTGTTCGCTGATTGGACGGCGTGGGACGTGGAGCACGTCAGATTTTCTGTGGTGCCCGCCATCTTGTATTCGCCGTCAACCGCGTACAGCGCGGTGAAACTTGGATTAATAATTGTATTTAGTGGAGTGTGTTGGTGTGTAAGAGTGTTTGGGGAGGGTGGGGGAGTGTGAGATAGGTTCAATGTTTTTTTTTTTTATGTGCTATATGCTTTTGGTGTGTTCGATTTGTCCGCCGAGAACACGGCTGTTGTGACATTTTGTAAATAAACTAAATGGTGGGGTGTTCAGAGGACGGAGTATGTGTCCTTTTTGTTCGCAAGAAAGGTAAAATTGAGCTAAAAACACTCGCGGTGTATTTAAATGTTCGTAAATACACAAACTGGGGCTGTCCTGAGGACGCTGTCCGTATTGTAATCTGTATTTGTATTTTTGTATTTTATTTATTTGTAACGCGCACCATCAGGCCCAGAGGCATCAGGGCGCAACTTAGGTTAATATACATACAGGGAGTCAACATACATGGTTAAATACAAAATTTACATACAAGATTGTTATATACAAGTGAATGTGCAAACATGATTATATACATCTAACAGATAGGCCTAGAGGCAGAGGAGCCTAGTTCTGATCCAAAAGCCAAAGTTTGGTTTTTAGCTTGAAAGTGTTCAGGGAGTTTTCAGATCTGATGGTGACAGGGAGGGTATTCCACAGCTTGGAAGCGAGGACAGGGAAGCTCGTACCCCCCGCTTTTTGCAGTTTGAACCTAGGGATAGCGAGGCTATGGAGCTGAGCAGTTCTTTGCGGTCGGGTAGAGGAGTGGAGGGAGAGCCTGTTGCACAGGTAGGGGGGGGCCTTACTGGCTAGGCATTTGTGTGTGAGGGCAAGTGTTTTCAAAGCTATTCTTTGTTTGACAGGAAGCCAGTGTAGGTTGGATCTAGATTCGGAGATGTGGTGGTTTCTGGGAATGTTTAAGGCTGCCCTAATGGCATTGTTCTGGGTGACTTGGAGTTTATTTAGATTCCCTTTGCTGGTCCCTAGATATAGCACGCTACAATAGTCGATCTTAGACATAATGAGCGTTCTAGCCAAGGTGATGCTGTTCGGGGTGGTCAGGAATGGTCTGCAAGCTGCAATGAGTTTGCACGTGTATGCCGACGCTGATCTAACAGCATTAGTTTGTCGGGTCAAGGAAAGGGTGGCGTCCAGGTAGAAACCTAATGTTTTAGTGTCTTTGGAGACTTTGATAGAGTTACCATCTATGATGAATGCCTGGTAGGACGGATCTAGTTTACCAAGACGTTGCGGTGAACCCAGGATGACAAGCTCTGTCTTGTCGTCATTGAGACATAATTCATGTTGGGCCATCCAGGCCTGGATGACCAAATAAATGTTATTCAGGGCCTTAGTGTCTACTAGGTAGTCGCCTGTGATGGGAATGAGTATCTGAGTGTCGTCAGCATAGTTAGTATATGAGACACCCAGATAATCAAGCACATCAAAGAGCGGCTTAGTGAAAACATTATAAAGTGTTGGTGACACACAGGATCCTTGTGGAACGCCACAGTGAATGGGAGCAGGGTCAGCGGCTGCAGAAGGTGAGAAGACTCTCATGGATCTGTTGCTCAGGAAGGATTTGACCACGCTGAGGCGGAGTCTGAGAAATGGGCAGCGGTGTGAAGGTGCCGGCATAGGATTTGGTGATTGACCAAATCGAAGGCTGCAGAAAGGTCTAGGAGAAGAAGCATAGCTAGTTTTCCATTATCTTTCAAGATCTCAATTTGGGTTTTTAAATCTATCAAGGCTGTTTCTGTCCCGTGTCTAGGGCGGAATCCAGATTGCCGTGAGCCAAGGAGATTATTAGATTCCAAGTGGTCTTGGATCTGCAGATATGCTGCGCGATCCAGAATCTTAAGCAGGAATGGGACTGTGGTTATGGGTCTAAAATTAGTAGGTATGCTAGGGTCTAGAGTTGGTTTTTTGAGCAGTGGGATCACCCAAGCGTCTTTGAGGTTGTCAGGGACTGTCCCAGTTTTGAAGGAGGAGTTGATGAAGGCAGTGATGAATGGAGCCAAGTCGTGGGCCGAGTCCTTGACGATAGCGGCAGGGCACGGGTCACCTTGGCAGTTCGAGGGTTTGATTCTCGTGATGATTTCTTCTACCTCAGCGATGGTGAGGGAGGAGAAGGCAAACGGTTTGATATTAGGGGAGACAAGGGGGGGGGCGCTTGCGTAGGTGGGTGGACGGTTGTCCATCTTCAAACTGTCTTGTTTGTCTTTGATTTTAGATTGCAGAGTAGAGATTTTGTTCAGAAGGGCCGACTGAATATTGGCACACCATTTGCTGTCTTTAATGCATGTGTCAGGGGGGGTGGCTGGGGATTCGAGTTCTTTTAAAATTTTAAAGAGTTCTTTGGTGTTTGAGTCGGCTTGGAGGATGCGGTTGTTGAAGGAGTCCTTTTTGGCTGAGATAATGGCATCTTTATAGATGATGGAGGCGAGGATGAAGCCGTCTTTATGCGCTTCAGAAGGGTGACTTTTCCAGCGATTTTCAGCACAGCGTTTAGCTTTACGGAGCACTCTTAACTGTGGTGTAAACCAGGAGTTGAGATGTGCACGTGGTTTGGATTTTCTAAGTTTAATAGGGGCGATGGAGTTGATGGCAGAGAGCATAGTGTGATTATAGGTGTCTGCCAGGGAGGTGGGGTCAGTGCAAGAGTAAGTGGCGGCATTGAGCGAAGGGAGTAACAGTGGGAGTAGTTTCTCCCTCGTTATGTCTCTTTTATTTCTGGTGGGGAGGGCCGGAGCAAATAAGGTTGGGGCGCGCGGGGCTGCTTCAATGTTGAAGGTAATGATATGGTGGTCAGACCATAGACAAGGGGTGTTGGAGAGGACATTAATGTTGCAATTGGAACTGGCTAACCAGTCAAGAGTTCTCCCTTTGGAGTGGGTAGGTTTTTGGATGTGTAGGGAGAAGCCTAGGTCAGTCAGTGCGTTCTCAAGGTCGGATGCGGAAGAGTCTTTGGGGTCCCCAAGTCCTAGATTGAGGTCCCCTAGGATTATAATTTGCGATTTAGTTTTGTCAAGTTGAATGTGTTCTAAGAACACTCGCGGTGTCCCAAAATGGTTGCAATTACACAAAATTGTGTGTTCTGAGAACGTTGTTTGTATTGTTCGTTGTCAGGTTGAAAGTGTTCTACGAACCCTCCTTTTGTCCGCTGATAGTACAATATCCTATGGGCCTCACCCGACTTTTTGTCCACTAAAGAAACGATAAATCAGGCTGGTGTGCGCCGACATTATGTGATGATCCTATGACTGGCACTATTGACCTGGCTGACTTGCTTTTGCGACACTAAATCATATCTCCCGCCCCTAAGCCTGACATTATGAAAGCATTCATATTCCCCGCCTCTCTCCGTGACGTTACAGGGTGCGTCATCAAACGCACCCAGTCGTCTCCAGTCCTATGCAACTTTACACAGAACCCGGAAGACAACACACATTATGTCACAACACAGCGTGCCACAATTCGGAATATGAAACTGTGATTTAAAAGCAAACAGCAAGATTGTAAATTTTGTAAAGTACATGTATTTGACATCAAATGTTTAGAGACTATTCAGCGATTTGCATTTGTCTTTGTTGTCGATCCGCAAAAGTTCATGTTGAGCCACGCAATGTTCCTTTGCGGTACACAGGGTGTTAGATCAGCTTAGAACACAGTGCACCACAATTCGGAATATGAAACTGTGGTTTAAAAGTAAACAGCAGGATTGTACATTTGGTAAAGTACATTTATTTCACATGAAATGTTTAGTGAATATTCAGCAATTTGCAATTGTCTCTGCTGTCGATCAGCAAAAGTTTATTTTGAGCCACGCGCTGTTCCTTTGTGGTAGATAGGCTGTTGGTTTATGATAAAAGCAGTAAATGGTTGCACTGATGGAAGGTTGGTCCAACAACGAGGCATTAGACCACCATAATGGTTGGTATGTTGCTTCTAGCCGCTAGTACTGCGTAAGGGCATATTGGTCCTTGGCGACTGTCCCATAAAATCGTGAGGGTCATGAAGTTGCTTACATGGAGCTGCACCTGGCAGTTGAAAAATCCATCCGCTGGAGTCTGAAAATCGTGACATTGGCAAAATGGGGCAACATACCTGTTTTAAAAAACATAAATTAGTCTCACCAGCGATCTTTATTAAAAATATTCATTTTTTTTACTAGGGCATGAAACTATTTGCTAGCGAAGATAGTGCAACGAAGTATGTTAATAATAAAAGAATAATATTTTGCATTTATATAGCGCTAAGAACTGTCAGGTATCTCAGCGCAGCTTATTATTACCCACGGTGTTTGGTGCTCATTTATCGACCACGGAAGGATGAAAGGCTGAGATTGGCCGTGCCGGGATTCGAACCTGCGTTAGCAAGCTGTGCACGGATGTCAAAGCGAGCGCTTTACTCGCTGTGCCACTTGACCAGCTACAGTGAAGTAGCACAGCGAGTAGACACTTGACCGGCTGCAGACCGGTTAAATAATTTCTATTAACTCACCCTGTGTCGTCTGCCTTTTTCAGAGCCCTCTAAACTTCAGGGGATCAATTTGGCGTGATAGTGCGCGGTAGAAACCAATATGTCACATTGAACGAACAAGTACAACTTGACCGGGCTTTAATGCCATGCTATTGTTATTATATTCCGGTATAAAATAATCTAAAGGGTTACTTACATTATAATTGCATTTTCCATTGTCCAAGTGTAGTGCAGTCCCAAAATACGACTCTGCGTGTGCCAACAATCTTTCACAAAGTGATATAATGTACAAAAGTGGTTTCGTTTCAGAAATTTCATCTTTATTGTGTCTTACGTTTTTGCTACACTTCTTCAAAAGAAGTCATAAAGCACAATCTCTGTCTGTCAAGATAAATAAAAATAGAACCTTATACTGGGCGTCGTGGGCCTCTCCGGGCCGCAAGAAAAAAATGGAAGCAGCTGACCTTCACTGTGAACGAGCATAAATGCTTACTTTGCAACATTCTGTGTAAAGCCATCTGTGAGAACTTGCTGTTTACACTAAATCTTTGTATATTGTTTGCGTGCTAATAAAAAAAGTTTGTTTCGTTATGGTTCCAAGTAAAGCCGAAAAACCCCTGAAATTCGCCAGTTATGGTAAGCTAAGCAACCATAACTCGTGCCACCACCGTGCACTGCTAAGACTAACACCCAGGACATCAAAGATGACATCGCAAATGTCATTGATGACATCACTGATGACATCACATGTGCATTTACTTTTCATGAAATTTGTGTACTAGGGAATTCTATTATAATGTTGAGAAAAAAGTGTCAAGGATCATTGCAATAAATATCATACCGTAATTAGTGCTTTGAACGATGCATTGATATAAATAGCATTGTATTATGGGGTTCTATCTAGTATACTGAGCTACTAATGGAGAAACATAGCATTGTGTGCAGCGTACAAGATGAAAGTATAATATTTGTAATGTTAATATGTTGAATAATGAAATGATAATTGACCTGAAATGTTCGAAAATAAACAAAATGGCGGTGTTCTGGGGACGTTCTTCGTATTGTGTGACTGCTTAGCTGTATGCAATGAGGGAATGGCACAGAGAGTAAAGTGGAAATGGTAGAAGGGGTGTCAGGGCATGCTACATCTGGGGTTTTCCAGCAAATCCAACATGGAAAGAAGACTGTACGGATTAGCCAATCAGATGTCGAGGTTGTGGATTTGTGTTGAAAGAGACTGTGTGTGGTGAAGATGGCAGAAGTAGAGAAAGTCAGGGTGTTGGTGCTTGGAGATATGTTTGTGCATGGTTTACAACAGTACGCTCGATGCAGGCATGTTGAAAAGAACTTTGATGTGAAAGGAGTGGAGGTGGTGTGGAGCACTGTGCCTGATTGCAATGTACAGGGAATTGTACAAGTTTGTGAGGATATGGCCATGATGAACAGTCTGCATGTGGTAGTTTTGCACTATGGTGCTTTCCATTTGGGCAACGTCAGTGCCCCTACTTTGTTGGCTGATTTGGAACGCTTGGTTCAAGCCGTAATGAAGATCCTTCCAAATGCGAAAGTCATTTTCTCTGGATTACTACCCAGGGCAATATTGGACAATAGTTCAGTTTTTTGTCCTCAGCAAAACATTGCTAGGTGGGACATCAACCGAGGCATGTGTGCCTTCATGCTTAGAGCTGGTATGTTCTTCTGTAATAATGAGAATATTGATGCCAGTAATACTGTTAATGTTAAAGAAGATGGCATCTCTTTATCTTTTACGGGAAATGCCTTTCTATTTTGGAATGTAAGGGTTGCTTTGGAGAAGGTTATGTGAAGATTTTAGGAGTAAAGTAAGAAAAAAAACAAGAAAAAAAATACAAAATAACAGGTGTCTGTCAAGCATCTGTAAAAAAACAAAAAAAACCTGCTCTTTTCAGATCCAACTTCAAAGGGGAAATGGGGCACACTATTTAAATTTACATTCACCACACTCAGATTCTCGATATGTCCGCGGACATGGCGGTAGTCCGCGGACATCAAAATCACTTTGTGGGGGTTCAGTATGTTCTATGTTACATGTATATGAAGTCAGGGATATTATGGTTAAGTTGTGCTACTAGAAACCTATGAAATTCAGTGAAAAAACTTTGTTAAAGGGACGTTATGGTTAAGTTGCGCTACGAAAAACCTATGAAATTCAGTGAAAAAACTTTGTTAAAGGGATGTTATGGTTAAGTTGCGCTACTAAAAACCTATGAAATTCAGTGAAAAAAACTTTGTTAAAGGGACGTTATGGTTCAAAGTAAAACCGAAAAACCCATGAAATTCGGCAGTTATGGTAAGATAAGCACCCATAACTCGCGCCACCGTGCACTGCTAACACTAACACCCAGGACATCAAAGATGACATCACAAATGTCATTGATGACATCACTGATGACATCACATGTGCATTTACTTTTCATAAAAACTCTGTACAAGGGATTCTTATAATGCTGACCAAAAACTGTCAAGTATCATTGCGATAAATATCATGAGCTAATTAGTGCATTAAGCAACGCATTGATATAAATAACATTCTATTATGAAGTTCTATCCAGTATACTAAGCTACTCATGCAGAAACATAGGCAGTGTGTGCAGCATACATGATGAAGGTGCCATATTCATAATCTTGCCATGTTGAATAGTGAAATGATAACTGCTTTCTTGTTAGAGTTTTGTGTACTGTGAAACATGTAATAAGTAGATAATAAAACCCACTTAATTCACAGATTTCAGCCCATTAATTTCCAATAGAGAACAAGTACAGTTGTGAACAGCTGTAGCACAAGAACTGCTGGGCTGATTTGAAACAAATAGGAAACAGCTTGGGCTCACCTCGTTGGCTTACATTTCTTGATTGGTTTGGGGTAAATCCATCAGGTAGTTGACAGAGAGGGCTGTGCCCCCTTCTCCTTAGAACCTTACATAGGCCTTGGTGCATTTTACAGCAGAGAGACTGAGAGAGGATAATACCTTTTGACTTGCTGGGTGGATTTGGGTGACATTTTCAAAAATAAAGTTTTGCCAAGCCCGCTCCCCCCCCAGAACTGGAAACTTTGGGAACAATTCCTCAAAAAATATAAAGGTTATTTAATAAACACAAAACTGCAGTGTTCAGCCAGCTCCCATTTGTTTTACCATAGAGAAAAAGTGTACATTCTGAACAGCTGTAGCATTATTTGGCAGATGTGTATCAAATAAGGAACAATTTGGCCAGAAAGTGTTGACCTCATTTCCTAAACTGGTTTGGGGTACAAACATCCAGTAGATTTTAAAATATTCAACAGAGAACAGGTTGCCCTTGTGCCTTAAAATCTTTATATCGGTCTTGGTGCTTTGCAGCAGAGAGGCTGAGAGAGGCTAATACATTTTGGCTTGTTAAATGGATTTTGATGAAATTTCCTAAACCACCAGGGCTCCCCACAAACTAGAAATGTTGGGAACAATTCTTCAAAAAATGAAAAAGCTATTAAAAAAATATGTAAACACAGTTTCAGCCTACTCTAATTCTAGATTACATTGCGAAAAAGTGCAGTTTTTGAAAAGCCGTAGCGCAAAAACTGCTAGGCAAGTTGGAGCAAGCTTTGGAATAAATTCCCCCACGACCTTGCTAAGTCTAATAACATTCTCAACATCAGAGTGAGACTCAAAACCCTTTTGTTTTTGTAGTTACTCCTAGAGTATCACTTATTGTTTTGAACAGCAGCTTAGACGGCCTATCCATCGGTGCTATACAGATATCAATAGCAATAGCAATCATATTAGGCAAGAGGTTGGGAGTGGGAAAGAAGACACCATGTGAAGTTGTGGATTTGGGAGTGGGTTTGCGAGCCAATTAGCGGTAGAACATTTTCAGTTTATCAGGTGAAGGCCACATAAATCTCATGAGATTACAGAGGCAAAGACGCAAGATGCTCTCAGAAAATAAGTGAGCATCTCACACAAAGCGATGAGTGATAGGCGGTAATGGGATAGGGATAGGGAGGGAAAAGTCCATTAACTGGAGTGGAAAACATGTTTAGTGTCTGTTAGGACCTGGAAGACTTCTTAATGCTGAGCAGTTTTTCCTGTTATCGCTGGAATCAACAAACCACCACTCATCCGGAGGAATTATTGTTGTTTGAAATGATTACAGTGAAATTATCATGTGAATAAGGAGCTAGAAAAAATAAGCTTAATATCGGCAGTGCCCACATCTACTGGGCAGGGGGCAATTGGTGTTTGGTAACAAATGAATGGTATGACATGGCCAGTGGCCATGGCTAGCAAGCCCAAAAGAAAGATATTGGTTCAACATGTACAGAGGCCATGGCCAAAGGCCATGGCTAGTGAGACCTCAAAAACAATGCAACATGTTCAGTAGCTGTAGGCCATGGCTAGTGGGCCCAAAAGAAAACTATTGCTACAAAATGTACAGTGGCCACAGCAGAAGGCCATGGCTAATGGGCATTGATTAAACTAAGATATAGCAAAACCCTTGAAATTCAGCGAAAAAAAACATTTCTTAAGAGAAAGTTAAGTGATCAAATTTAATTCAATAAAACTCCTGAAATTCAGCACTCACATTTCAATCAAGTCCACCTAGGAAAAGAAAAAGTGTCACACAAAAAAAACAGTGATAGGGAGTAATAGCCAGGCGGGGGCCAGGGAGGAATCAAGCAATTCACGGCAAGGGAGAGACGATGCAAAGAGGAAGGGGGCACTTGCTGAGTGCCAGTGAGGACAGGGAAGAGTTGGGATTTTCAAGGCTTATCGGGGGAATACTAGAGGAATCCAGCGGGCATGGGTAGTTCAATGCCGCTATATGTGAAATTTGTTGCCATTATCGGGGGACTATTGGGAGAATCCTGCTGGATTGGGGTGAAGTGTGAAAATAAAAAAAAAGTAATTTTAAACCTGCAGTGATCACATCTCCCAGGCAGGGGGCAATGGGTGTCTTTGCCAAAGGTCATGGCTATTGGCCCCCAAAGAAACCTATTGGTGCAACATGGCAAGTGGTCATAACCAAGGACCATGGATAGAGGGCTCCAAACAACATGCACATTGGTGCAACATGTACAGTGAGTGAACGCCTTGGCTAGTGAGCCTCAAATAAATGATAGTATAACAAAACCCTAGAAATTGAGTGAAAACAACTTTAGTAAGGAACGACTTAATGTGACCAGATTTAGCATGAAAGATACATAGCAAAAAAACATTGAAATTCAGTGAAAAAAAACCCTTGGTTAATATATAGTTAAGATGGTCAGATTAAAAGCAACAAAACCCCTGAAATTCAGCAATCACATTTCGAGCAAGTCCACCTTAAATATGCACCCATGTTGTACAGTGTATGACCACAGTGATGACATCACAGATGACACCACTGATGATGTCACTAATTACACTATACGTGACTGTAAAGACTGGAGGGAGGTGTCTGTACTCCTGCTCTCTATATGGCAGAGTGGAAGCACAGGCCACCCCAGCCAAGATTCTCTATTCGGTAGCAATGGACTAGCAATCAAGGCTTAAGCTCTCAAGAGGTAATGCAGGCTGGTTCTTAAGTACAGTGTAGTCCCCAAGCACCCACAAAGGAATTTCCACACACTATATTAGTGAAAACACAGTTCTTTATACAAATAAGGCTTTGATTATGAACACATATAATAACACAATTCATGCTCAGGCAATTCAAAAATGATAAATATATTCAGTTTCTACGTGGTACCACAATTACTTCTTAGATTCCATTAAAATGCATCAACTGTAAACAGTTTCAAATGGCATACAAATCAATTAATAAAGGGAACCAACAATAGATTTGAGGAGGAACATAAGCTGTTTAAGCAATTGGCAGAATACTGGCCCCTTTACCTAGACACAGTTCTGTGTGAGGATCTCCCCACCTGGGCAACCTGTAAAATAAAGTATATCGACAAGCCCAGTTCTTATATTGTCTATTAAGAGTCGTATTTCCTTCTACAATTGTACTACCACCCCAGTCTACTTGGAATAGCAGACTTCGACTTTGGGTCATCGACCAATCCTTCTTTAGTGGACTCCCTTTAAAGCAGGAGCCACGGATCATCGAGTTCCAATGAAGAAAAGGATGAACAAAGGCATTGAGTCAGCAGCTTTGGTCCTGGCGGTGCTTGTCGATGATCGGTCGTGGATGTCCTGCAAAGATGAGGTGTGTGGTGCACCTCGACGACGTTAGTTTGTTGCCACAAGCAGTTACTGAAGAACTTTGGCCCAGCAAGTGCATCGGGTCGTCGGTGTCTCTGCGGCCTTCGGGTGGTGAGAAACCCTCGGGCAGGACAAAAGTGGTCGTTGGCGATGAACAAGGGAGTCCTTGGATCAAATGTCTTAGGCAAGAGAGCACAGCGGATCCGTTCATCGATGGCGGTCGTCGATGGTGATGGACTTCAATGTCCGGGTGCTTCACTTTCGATTCCGCGGCGGACCCCTTTTCCGGTCGGCAGCCTTTCGAGGGTCAGAATTCGCGGGAGCTTTGCCAAAGATAAGCTGGTGCACAATGGTCCCTCGTAGCTCAGGGAGAGGTCTCCTTGCCAGGTTCTCTCTTAGATAAGTCCTTGAGGCACAGCAGCTTTCAGATTGGCAAAGGACAGCAGCAGCACTTCTTCTTCTTCCAGTGGGCTTCAAGGTTAAGCATCAAGTATCAACTTCAGCTTCTGAACAATTTCCATCAGTGAGAGGTAACCAGATATACTGTTTGGTCTCTCATTCACTCTGCTGAGTTCCACTCAGGAATCCAATCATCCAGAAGGGCATTCCTGCAGGCAGGCAGCCAATCGGGCTCCCGGTGCATACAGGCCATTCTCCTCCCTCTCAGACACTCACAACAAGGAATGTGTATTGGCAAAAGTACCCAGCCATCAGCACTCCACACTGCATTCATTCAAGTTTCGGACAGGTCTGTGTCAGTCTTTGTGTCACACACCAGAAACCAGACATCCACAACAAGAAGTGCATATTGGTCACACACTCCATTCACCCAGGTCCCACCCCAAGGGTGTACCCACAACATACAGTCACTGGGAAGGCTCCAGCCAGTCCGGCCTAGACTTCCCACCATACCATATATGGAACTTCCATGCAACATCCAGTCAGGGGGAAGGGAGAGAGTCAGATCTTCCCAGGACTTTCGGAAAAACAAGGTAACAGGCAATAGAAAGCAGGAAGCTACAATGGACATCTTGTCTTCTATCAGGAATCAGCTGATTCCAATGGCAGGGCCTGGGTATTCCAACATTTAGGATACTCAAGGCATCTGTTAAATTCAGCATGAAGCTGCCATCTGCCCATACCCTGTTCTGTTGGCCACACACAGGTGTCCAACAACATAACCTAGGGGTACAGGGTTGTACTCCCACCCATGGATGCCATAAGAGTATCCAGAGGGTCTGTTTACCAAACCAAAAAGAGGAAGAGCCGCACTGCCAGGAATCCCATGTGAACTCCTGCGCAGAAAACATAACAGAACATACATGATATAGCAATAAAGGACAGGGATTCGGAGGCCCTGTCCCTCCGATGCATTTCCAGCATCACAGTAGCATCACTGATGACACCAGGCATAACATTACTGATGTCACTGTTTTCATTAATTACATTTTGAAATATAACATCTCTGTTTTTTAACATAATTTATGTGTAAATATTTCATACTTACAAAGTACAATGGATTCTGCCCGTGTATCTTTATTTGTAAGGCATGGTATACAATAATTTAACATAAGTAAATGATATTTTTGTATTAACCAAACTTCAAATTCTTAGATTATATATTATCATAATGTCATTTGTAATTGGGTTTTTATAATACGCTTAATACCCTGGCGTTCTTATCACGGACCTAGGGATCAAACCTGTGTTGCGCCATGTTAACTTACTCTCAAGGCGAGCATGTTGCCCATGAGCTATCCTTTTGGCCACAATGCGCGTAGGCACATACTTTCTTGTGTATGTAATTATTCTTTTACAAACCGTGGCATTTAGAAAATAATGTGTTCATGAAATGTTATTACTTTGAGGAGAATTGTACATTTAGGTATTAACATTGACTATTTTCTTAACACTTACTATTAAACATGTTTCTACATCTATTATTATTTTGTTTTACTACTACATATATTTATTATAGTATGTTTGAAATTTCTGAAGGAGATATATCCGAATCAGGTGCTTTCCCTGCAATGAGGTATTGTAAGTTTATTAATACATGATATTCAAATCATTTTTCATTTTAAACCTCATTAGTCCATAAGTATTACAAAGTGGCTGTGCCACACATATATCATACTTCTGTATCAGTGTATTGTTCCATGTCATGTTGTTGTTATTATTATTAATTGAATTTTAAAAAAGTTTCAATGGTGGTCAACAGAAATATTCTAAGTTATGTAATCAGTAAAGTTACATTTGATGGAATTATTGATCTCCTTGGTGATGAATGTTACAGTTGAGACTTGTTGGCAGAGCACCTCATCAAACCTGAGAACACCCACGTCAATTATTTTCTGATGAATATCCGGAATAAAGTAAACAAATAAATTACATGCTGACCGTGCATATGTTTGGTCGGTATAGAATGGAACGTCGTAAAAAAGACAGCAGGAAAAGGAGAGGGCATGGGTAGGCATCGGAGAAAGGATGGAATATGAGGCGAAACCTCATTTTTAAAAAGTTATGAAAAAAAGGAAGTCAACAATTGTGCTCATGTTTCAGGGAGTCCCAAAAGTGTGTTCTGCACATCTGTCATTCAACCAGATTATCATTCCAAGATGACCATCTGGTACATTGGTTGTCTACTCTTTAAAAATAATCTTTTGAGAAAGGCGAAAGGGACACATGGCACATGTGAAGGTCCCAGCCTGCTTTGCATAAAATCAAAGAGCATTTTGGAAATATAAGAATGATTACATATATTTATGACTGTGTGTGATGAAAGGGTTGTATTCTTTCATCAGTATGTACAAAATGCACTTGGCTCGGGGCTTATTTCACTTTTCACAACATTCACCCTAACAATAACATGTTTGTAAGAATGAAGAATATATAGTGATTCAGAAAGGAGCAGAGCTTGGATGTGAGGAGAGAATGGTTGTGACATTAGTCACTCTGTTGAGGTCCATGAAACATAGGGAGATAATGTTCCCTTTCACTTTTAGCTGGGTTTATATATGTAGGATAATAGGTTGGCCCAGAAGAAGTCACTTAGCAAAATGGCCTCTAAGCAGCTTTAGCATGATTGCATTTTACACACGAGTCTGGCTTTGATCTATGTTGAACATATTCTCTATGTCAATGATAAACCTATATGTAAAAATGTGTCCTAGGAATGATATAAATGCACACATAGAACATGTAGAACCATTCCCTTTTTGGGATGACCTTTGCAACAGTGTAGTAAAGCAGTCATCAGGGGCATGGGCACTGACATTCCAAAAGGTATTTCCAGGCATTGGTGAAAGGGGCTATACTCAATTGGGACCAAGATAGGATTAAAGCAACGGTGGGTTCTTGGACCACTGCTTATCTATGTCCACATGCCTGACAATTTTTTTGTTGGGCAGACTGGTGTTCCAATGGCTAGGTTAAGCGGAAAATTACATTCTTCTAGAATGCGCGCCTTTTGGCCTCCAGAGGATAATACATCAATTATTTTTGTATTTTGTTGAACATGATCTGCAGAAAAGCTACAATTTTGGCATTTTCATTTAACAGCCAATACAAATTGTTATTAATGATCCAAAACATTGAAGTCATTTGCGAATTCAAATATCTTGGTGTGACACTCGACAGCAAATTGATATGAAAGACTGACCAAAATAATCACGCAGGCTTTGTGCCCCAATGGTACATAAGTTGGAGGTTACAGTCTTTCTCATTGTGGAGGCCAATAAGGTCAAAGTTACATTGTTAGCTTCATTTGGCGCGTAGAACTGGCCCTAGAGGAGTTGCATAGCTTTGTAGATACCCAGGGACGTTCCCATTGAGTACCTGTTTGTCGGGGATACAAGAGCCACACAGGCAAGAGCAAAGGCCTTGATGGTTTCTGACAGGGTGCAACATACTACATCAAGTACCTTGAGGGTTTTTAATAAAGGTGAGCTACAGCATACTGGTAGTATTATACAAAAAAAAAAAAGAAAAAAACCCTTTTAATTAATTCACAACAGTCCAATCTTCAATGCACTAAGACTGGCGACTGACAAGGGCAACCAGTTCAAAAGACACGTCCCAGAACTTGTGGTAGATGTGGACTTGACAACATTCACACCATATTTGCATGCAATACCCTGGGTCATATATGAATACATATTAATGCGTGCAAGATGGGTTCTTATTTTGCAAAGTGTTGTTTAGTGCCTGTCTGTGATGTGCCTTGTGTATGTGTGGTTGGGTAAAGGAGGGAGGTGTGTTGTGTAGTGCCTGTTCTTGATGTGATGTAGATGGTGATGCCACGTGGAGTGTTGAGGAGTGATTGGCGGAATGTTCTTTGTGAGGGTTCTCAGTGGTGGCAGTTACATCTGGCCTGCCTGGGTGATGGGAGCCGGTGTTGTCCTAGCCGTTATCCTATATATATCTTATATGTCTTATAGTGGAACTGTAACTGGGAAGCTGGTATTAAACCTTCTATGAAGCAAGCATAATCAGACTGGAACCTGCTTCATTTAACTGGTGACGAGTTGCTCTCTTTTTGAATCTACGCTATCAAGTTGGAAAGTACACAAGATGAACCTGCTGTGGGGTGTGCAGGAAGGACATGGCCAAGCAGCAAGGAGATGTTAAACGGGATATCATATTGTGCCTCCTTTCTCGTATATATTGGCCTAAGTCCAGTCGCTCTATGAAGAAAACCGCTTTCCAAAGTTCTGATTTTAGATCGACTTTGCCGCCATTTCGGTCCATCCGCCATTTTGATTTCCATTCCAATGTAACTGTATTCTAAAATGGTGGACAGTGTTTCCCGCTTGTAACTGAGCCGTCCTGAACCTTGTACGATAGTTAATGTTTAGACTGTCCGTTGGCTGAATGCTTAGGTTGAGTAAAGAGACCTTGTCCCATGCTTGACTTGTAGACAGAGGATTGTCTGTGCCAATGAATCTGATCCACGGACATACATCGACCACAATGTTGAACACATATCGAACATGGCCACTGGCTGAACTGCGTTGTAAAGGACATGTGGTAAGGCTTATTGTTAAATCCAAGAATACACGGTTGCCATTGTAACCTGTTTGTATGTAAACCGAGGATGATCCATGTGCATATTGTCGTACAAGCCATAAGTGAACTCGGCACAAACTCTAGACCATGGATAATTAACTTGCAGAGGGGCTGTACATTATTATCAAAAGTGTATAAAATGCACAACTCTTTAGACGTCCAGTACCTCTCACTTCTCACACCGAAAGGGCTGGCATTCCCTGTGATGTACTGAGGGCCAGATAGCTATCTGTATCTGTTTGTCTCTTTGTAACTGCGCAGTAATAGAATAAAGATCTGTGAATCTTTATAAAACCGTGTTTGGTGTATTTCCTTTTGGGGTACTCAGCCTCGATATTTTCCTTTTGCTTTTATAGAGAGGGACAACACCGCCCCCAAGTTAGTAAGTCCCTTCACCCAGGGCGCAGGGGAAGGAACATGCAAGGGGCCCCATAGAAAGTGGGAAGCCACAGCTCTATAGGTGCAGTTAGAGCTAAGTCCCATGGGCTGGAGAGGCAGGTGGGAAAGGAACAGATAAAGAACCCAATGGTGTGAGGGACCAGCGGTCTTCTGAGGTTGGAGGTCCTGGCTGTGCTTCAATGCGAAAGGTGAAGCTGCGCACACAAGGGAAAAATGAAGGTTGGACAGCTCAGCTCAGAAATACTCTGCTATTGTCTTGTGATAGATTACGTCACGCTAGTTACAGGAGGTGTTGGCGATGCAGTGGAACTGTGCAATCATAGTTCCATGAATGGAAGGAGCGGGTCGCTCCACAGTAACAGCGTTGTCCGTTCTGGAAGTTCTGCACTCAATGGTGTGTGAGGACTCCTAATTAGATGGAGATGCTGCAGTGTTGAGTAATGGACCTTTCCTGCAATAGTGCACATGACAACATCACCTGGTTGTATCTGGAAAGCCGGAATCTAATTACTGCTAAGAATGGTGTAAGCCGCTCCGCCCCATGTCGTGAGGCGTACAGTAGTGGCCAACGTGCTTTCAAGGTGAATGTGGCTCGCCTAGTGATCGGTAATGGGAAGCCTTCAGTCATGGTGAAAGAGGGCGAGCAGAGCAGTAATAGAATCTTCATAGTCTTGTGGGGGTGCAGTGTAGAGAGGAAATGCTGCGTCCGACCAAGAAATCGTGAAGTTGAAGATCCGAGTTGGAAGTTTCTCTGCGACCGCCTCATCATAGGTTTGTGCAACCTGGAGTCAAATCCAGCGTTGCTGTGTTAATGAACAATGCTTGGAGAATGAGCTTAACTTGAATCTACAGGAAGGAAGAGTATATATTTTTTTAATGTAGGCAGTGACACTGATGCATTTTTTTTTTTCTAATGGAACATGTTTGTGCTGATTGTGTTTAACTTTTTTGAGGATTTGCAGCATTCAAGGTTGCAGTTGTGCAACATGGCCTTTCGTGTGTAGAAGTTGTTATGGTTACGAGTGGACTGATAGATGAGTTTACGTGTGAGGGTTAGAACTAACACTGTTACAGGATGTGCAGCAATTAGAGTTGCAGGAAAAGGCAACGTGGACTGATAGGGTAGGAATCCCATATTTCCAGTAGTGCCCGTCTATGGCTATGGACTTTCAGGTTTTCTATAGAGCCTAGAAACGGCTATGGACTTTTAGGTACCCAAATGTGTTGGCCTTGTTAGTTTTTTTGTTTTAATTACAGCAAGACATATGGTTATGGAGATTAAAGGTTTTAAATTGCATATGTTTTCAATCTGACTATGTTGATTGTATATTACATGCTATTGTTTGTATGGAATGTTGAGAGTGAGAGCTCGACTGTGAGCAGGGCGTGTGTGTGAATATCTGTTTGGGTATGGTAAGTAGTTCTTCTGTATGGTGTGAAGGCTATTTTGGGTGGAGTGCTGCGATGGGCAATGCGTGGTACATTTTGCCTTGGTGCTGTGGTTCCCGGGAGGCAGTGTCTGTTCTTGTTGTACTTTTGGAGTTGGTGTAGCTTTTGGTGAAGCTCTAATCCATGTGTTCTTGAGGGAGGTAGCGCCTCTCCTCTGATGGTATGGGGTAGTGAAGCTTTTCAGAGTTGTAGGGAGTTTTGCGCGAGGTAGCACCTCTGCTTGTGGTATAGTGTGTTCTTCTCGTCACTGGGGACAGGATGTATCTGGAGATAATAGTGGGGTGCATGGTTGGGGACGCCTAGAAATGGCCCATTGGGATGGAGTGCAGTGGTGTCCTAAGGTGATGAGACTTTGGTTTTTCATGTTCTTTCTGGTGTTGATTCTGGACCCTGATTCTGTATAATGGGTTCAATGTCCCGACTTGTGTGAGGATGTCATCTGAGCGGAATGGGGTGTTTTGTTAACTAGTAATTGTCGAAGGTATTGGGAATGAGTGGCCAGTATTCCTAATATGTTTGGTGGGTTTGTACAGTTTGTTCTGGTGGTATGTACTCTGTCTGTCGAGTCGATTTCTGGTTTTGTGTGATTGGTAGTGATGGTGTGTTTCCACTGGGTGTCTTTGTTCTGTTAATGATGTGGTTGGTTCTTGAGGGTTTTCAGGCCCGTTTGTGCTCTAGAGTGGCAGTCTAGAGGCCCGCTGGAGTTTCAGGGTGGCAGCCTGGTTACCCGCAGGATTAGAGGCGGGGCGGGTGGAAGGTGGCAATGAAGTTTTGGATGGTTTCAGAATGCAGGTTGTTTTGGTTTGTTTTCCTGAGGTGGAGAACTTGCTGTGGAAGTGTTGGTCGGTGTAGGTGGAGTGTCACATGCACATGTGTTTGGTAAAGGAGGGAGGTGTGTTCTGTAGTGCCTGTCTGTGATATGATGTAGATGGTGATGTCATGTGGAGTGTTGATGAGTGAATGGCAGAATGTTCTCAGTGGTGGCAGTTACATCTGGCCTGCCTGGGTGATGGGAGCCGGTGTTGTCCTAGCTATTGTCCTGTATATATAGTATATGTCTTATGATGAAACTGTAACTAAGAAGCTGGTATTAAACCTACTATGAAGCAAGCATAATCAGACTGGAACACGCTTTATTTCACAAGGAAAAGAGAATAACATTCTTGAAGGTCTTTCCAAACTTGCTTAGAGACCTTTAAAGTTCTTGGTCGTTGCTTAAGCCTCTGTGTAATGAAAGAGTCTGCAGGTTGTGTGTTCTGCGGGAACCGTTGACACAATAACACACACATTTAGGAATGTGGGTCGGTCGACGAAAGGTGGTTACACAACATGCAAACACTTACATTAGAATAGAAGGGAAGAATCCCTTTGACTGTTTTTATTAAAAGTAGAGGAAATCTTATTTATGTATTGCAGGAGTCAACTCCTGATTGGAAATGAACAAGTAAATGTTCGAACATTGAACATAATCAAATGTTGGTACAAATATGTAATCAATTATACATTATTTTCTGAAAGACCTGGAAACGGTTTATGTCAAAAAAAGTTCTCAAGGCTATAGGCTGCTTCATATCAGAGTGTGTTCTGTTACAGTTTATTAAAGCATTCATTGTTCTTCCTGTTATGATGTCTCTGTGTTTTGTTTTCATGTTATCATTGTACTGTTCCATGTAATCAAGCATAACATTTTAAACAAGCATAAACTATTTTCTTAACACAAACAAACAGGATACTTAATTTAAAATAGTACCAATGTTCTCCTTGTGAGTTTGCGATTTCAGTCCATGTACGTCTTTTTGGAGACAACCTTTGCATTGATATATATCATCAGTGTATGAGCTGGTTATGTTATGTTACGTCAACATGCTTTATACTGTGCCAGTTCACCATCCTAGTAGTTTAATAACTATGTGATTGCATGTTTTGTTGGGCACCTGAATACCATATGCAATGGTAATCACCGTCTAGTTCTTGTTGTTATTTTGACATCTGCTTATGTAAAGCAGTCTTCCTGTAGGGGAGATTAGTGAAGCCATAGTCCTCATCATAGGTTTTCTGTAACATGCCAGTAATAACGAAGGGTTACCGGCAAACCCACCTTACCGTCTCCACCATTGGATATCCCAGTATTACCAGGATACTACAGGTGACAGAGTGACAGTAAGTTCCCATTCCCTTGGAGTCCAATAGGACCCCGTGGGATGTGATTCCACAATCGTTTTGCCAGTAGGAGCCTGAACTACCGGCAATTTTTCCAGACTGGCAAAGTTGTAATGAGATCGCATGTGTTGCTGCACTGCAAGGCAAGATTCTAAATGAAAGGTAGGTTAGAAAGGTTAATAACGATGATTTTCTGTGAAGCTACAGCTCACGGGCTTAGCAGCTAATGGTGTTATTCCTCGGGAGCTGCAGACCTTTGTGTGTTTTCAAGCCATGTATTGTTACTTTTACGCTTTCTATTGGTGGCTTTGGTGGTTTGCAAAATGTTTCTGGTCAAGTGGTTTTCTTTGTCCCTTTTTAGTTTTGGCTATTAGGTGGTGCAAGGTGAAACAGTTGCCCTGGTGCACAGCTAGGAGGGTGATGGAATGTGAGGAGGCACACATAGCTTGTAGGTGTTGTTTGGTTATTCAGCCACCCATTGACTGTTGATGACCATGCTAATCCCTATGGGCACTACCATCCACAACTTTTTCCTCCCCGCCCAAAACACATCCTCCTGGGACCTAATTGACAAGGTACCTACCACACAGCTCCAGTCTTATGTATTTAATACTGGCAAGCTACACGTAAAGCAATCAGGTTTCAGGAGCTTTCATGGAACTGAGTCTGCGCTCCTGGATCTACAAACACACATGCTTGGTAAATTAGAACACAGCAAGTCGGGGCTGCTGATGTTATTAGATCTCTCAGCAGCCTTCGATTTGCTGGATCATACAATCTTGCTCAAATGGATGGCGACGGTTGGAGGTTCATCCAGCAACGCCATCATTTGGCTTAAGTCCTTCCTGGAGGGCCGCCAATCCTGTGTTTACTGGGGTGATCAGGATTCCGAGCCACAGACTATAACTTGTGGACTATAACTTATGGTGTTCCCCAAGGGGCTTGCCTTTCACCTTTGGTTCTGCTCTTTGATTCTCAACATGCTCAATCAAAATTGAACCAAAAATATAATTGCTTTTCTATCGAAGGCAATCAAATTAAGATTGTACAGAAAGTTAAGACCTTGGGCACCTACATTGAGGAAAGTCTTGACAGTGAGGCACATGTCACCGCTGTCTCCACCAATACTAACTACCATTTTAAGGTATTGAGACAAGTAGCTCCATTAATATCGGTGGAAAACCGCATAAATTGTAGGATCCAGACATTTAGGAGTTTTGTCTGCAGAGAAGTCATTATGGGAGGGCATACGGAGCATGTGGCCAAGACCCCCAACTTGGAGGTATGGGGGTCTAAATGGCTGCCTGATGCAAAGAGGACTTTGCCCATTAAAAAGAAAAAAAACAACAATGGCATTTTATCGTGTGTTGATGATGCTATGCATCTGCTGCCAAGCTCATGTTGACAAGTACCTTCCCTTCAAATCAAATAGCCATGTAATGCCTCCTATGTTCACTACAGTGCACACAGTGTGTACTTCACTATATTGCAACTCCTGTTGTTTTTTAATGCTTTAGTGGATAATATATTGAAAACCTTCAAAATCAAAGTCGAAATGCATATTGTACATTTTAGCGCCACTATGGTCCAGGAGATAGCTCAGTTAGTTAGACACTGGTTACAGGAACCTTTGTTCATATGCCAGATCTCAGTACCAAAAACCGGCCAAGCCAACTCTGCTTTTCCTATCTCTGAGGTTGATAAACTTGCATAGATATATGCTTTGGGGATATCAACACCTGTGTGACAGCACAACACACCTGCTGTAGATCTCACGAGCTGAAAGCAATGAACAGAACATCGATATGAGTGTTCTATTCCGCTTGGAAACAGTTGGAAAAGTTAGAGGTAACCCTGAATGAAGATCATAAAGTTTTAGTCATGAGAGGCAATTAGGTAGCCACATTCAAGATTGTAAAACCAAAGCATTGCACTCATGTTTAAGCTTTACCAGCAGACGACATGGTGATTCTCGATAAATCATTGTATTTCACTATAGGTATGGTATGGTGTTGTTTATTTATAAAGTGCTTATACACAAGCATTTCTAAGCGCTCAAGGAGGGTGGGAACATGGGGAAAAACAACAGTCACTCAGAGCCCTTGATATTCGGAGACGATAAAAGTCTGCACAGGCAGTGCTCTGGAACTTTAGAAGATCAGGCTCAAGGCAGAGGGTGGCAGGGAGGCTGTTCCAGAGGGAAGCACCTGCTGAGGATAAGCATCTCCCTCCAAATCTCTGCTTGGAAAACCGGCTCACTCGCAGAAGGTTGGAGGTAGATGAGCGGAGGGCACGGAGGGACAGTATTTAGGTAGTCAGTGTTGCAGGTAGGTAGGTCCCAGGCCTCAGAAAGCCTTGTGAACAATGCAGAGGGTCATGAACTTGATCCTTGCAGCCATGGGGAGCCAGTGAAGGGATTTCAGCGCTGGAGAGATGCGGCCCTTGTGCTTGAGGCCAAGGATAAGTCTTGGGGTTCTGTTCTGGATGAGTTGCAGAAGGAGCAAGTCAGAAGAAGGGAGGTTGAGGAAGAGGCTGTTGCAGTAGTCTAACCTAGAGAGAACCAGAGTTCTGGAGACAGTGAGCTGCTGGGGGAAAGTGAGAAAGGGTAGAGTACCTCTGAGGAGGTGTAGCAGATAGATTAACTTTTTAGAGATGTCCGAAATGTGAGTGCAGAATGAGAGGGTGGAGTCAAAAGTGACCACGAGGTTTCTTGCCTCGCAGGTGGGTGCGGGTGCAGGGCCAAGGGAGGCTGGCCAGAGTGAAAGAGGGAAAGCGTGAGCAGGTGTCCCATTGTGAATGTTCTCAGTCTTACTGGCGTTGACGCAGAGGTCGTTTGCAGCACACCATGACTGAACAGTGGAGAGAGACATTCAGATATGAGCCAGAAGGAGGAGGTGGATGAGGGTAGACTGGAAGAGACTTGCGTGTCCGCATAACACTGGAAGTTGCAGGAGAAAGTGGCAATCAAACATGCCAGAGCAGCCATATAGACATTCAAGAACCAGGGGATAGGTTAGATTCCTGTGGAACTCCACAGGTTGAGAGAGCTATAGTTGAGAGAAAGGCTCAGAGTTCCACCTAGGATGGTCGATCGGAGTGAAAGGAGGTTAACCATGCCAGAGTCTGACCTGTGATTCTCAGGGTGTCACGTAGACGTGCGATCAGGGTGTTGTGGTTAACCCTGTCAAAGGCACATGAGAGGTCAAGGAGCATGGGGACAGAGGGAGTGTTAGTGTCAGAATCTGAGAGCAGGTGTTCACAGGTGTTCAGAAGAGCAGTTTCCATGCCTCTAGATGCTCTAAAGCCAGATTGATGATCATGGAAGCAGCCAATAGATTCAGTGTGGAGGGTCAGCTGAGAGATAGCTAACTTCACCCGGAGTTTTCCCAAGAAAGGACGATGGAGATAGGGTGGTAGTTTTCCGGAATGGAGGGGTCGGCAGAGGGATTTTTGAGCAGAGGGTGCACAAGGGAGTGCTTAAGGGCAGTTGGGAAAACTCCAATAGAAAAGGAGAGATTGCAGAGATCGGCCAAGGCTGGGGTGAGGGTGTTAATATTGTCTTTAATCGTTTTAGAGGGGCAGGAGTCCACCTGTTTGGATGAGGCCTTTACAAGTCAGACTTGTTTGGTGACCTCATCAGGTGTGACAGCTGTGAGAGAAGAGAGGGTAGGTGGAGGGGGGGCAAGGGAGGCTCCGGTGTTGGTCTATGCTGTGGTGAGTAAGATAGGGATGAAAGGATATCATGGGTTTTTGTTGTGAAGTTTGTAGCCAGGGCCGAGAAAAGGTTCTGCGTGGGTGTGACAGAAGAGTCTGCTGCAGAATTGGCCAGTTCCTTGCTGACTTTGAAAAGTTTGGGCATGTTGTTTGATGCTGCGGAGATGCAGGCTTGGATAAAGACTATTTTCTTGGAGCGGATGCAGAGTCGATATTGCCATTGGAGGAGGCAGCAGGCCAGTTTGTCATATGTTTCTCCCAACGTGTTCCATTTCTGCTCAGCTGCCCAACACTTGCTTTTAAGGGCTGCCCGGTCAGAGTCATGCCAAGAGTTGTACTTTGGAAGGCTTCAGTCAGACCCTCATGACAGGGGCAAGAGTTTGGAGATAGACAGATTGACGTTAGCGAGGGAAGTGTCAAGGTGGGAGTCAGCCGAAGGCATGGGTGGAGGAGAGTAGGTTAAGGCAAAGGCAGCCACTGTCACTTTTGTCATGGGTCTGGTGACTGTGAAGCCGAGTAGCTGTGCCGGGTGTGTTGCTGCATGAGGGGAGGAGAGCTTCAGGTGTGTTGATAGACACGAGTGGTTAGTTCAAGAGAGGGAGGTAGTGAGAGGGATAGAGAGAGGGATGTCAGTAGAGATGGGAGCATCCAAGGTATGGCCCACGATGTGCTTGGATCCAGAGGGAAGGAACAAGAGGGAGATAGAGTTGCAAAGGTTGCAGAAAGGACCTGAGGAGTCAAGAGAGTCCATGTGGATGGTCAGGTCACCTATCAGGAGGAGTTGAGAGGAAGAGGAAAGTAGGGAGGAGGCCAGGTCAGCCCATTCCGAGAGGAAGAGAGTGGAATGACCTGGTGGCAGATAGAAGGTGGCAATAATGAGAGGACTCGGGGGAGAGTGAGAGTATGCAAATTAGGCACTCAAAGTATGAGTAGGCCTGAGTAGGATGATGGACACAGGTATCCATTCTGGGAAGATAAGCTCCACTCCCCGACCCGTCTTCTTAGGCCTAGGCGCAGAGAGGATTTTGTAGCCTTCAAGGAATGGTGTGTGAAAGCGTGTGATAGAGCTATCCCTAAACCATGTCTCTGTTATGGGGAGCACATCAAGATCCATGAGTTTGAGGAGGTTGCAGATGTCAGACGATTGTTTGACGGTTGAGTGAGTGTTTAGAGTGCCAATGTTCACCATTTTTCCATCTTTGAGGGTCTTCCGCGGGCGGCACAGGGGACCGTGGTCCCCCCTGAGAATGGAAAGAGGGCCAGGGGGATAGTAGTGAATGGCGAATGAGCCAATGCCAAAAAGGGAGCCGGGACAGTATGGCAAGACAGGGGCAACTGTACAGAGGAGGAGGAAGGCAGAAAAGGCATGGGGGCATGTGGAGAGGAGGGGGTGGACACAGAAGGCAAAGGAGCCTTGTTGGAGGGAGAGGTGAGGTTGGAGAGGTGAGGAAGGAGCCTGTCGAAGAGAAGAAGGTTGGGTTGAGGACCTCCCAGTGAGTGCCACCATTAGTGGGAGAAGAGGCAATAGGAGAGAGAAAGCCAACCATGTAGCGAGTCCATAGGTCAGGTGTGTTGACGAAGAAGAGGATGTCAGTGAGAGACTCTCTAGCGGAAACCGTGACATAGGTGTCTGCAATAGGAAGGCCTGGGTTGGAGCCCAGTATGTACTTCTTATGTTTCTTCCAGACAGATTTAGTGATAGGAGAAGGATAGGAGATCGTGAAGCAATTGGAGATGAAAGGAGAGATAGATAGCGACATGGTTGGCTGCAGTGGAGGGGGGAGGCACTTACCAGTCTGAGGCACTGATGCACTTGGAGGAAGCACTGTGCTGTCTTCTGTGAACATTTTTGCCTTCTCACATTCTATTCACACTGTTTAAGCTACTGCCAGCTTGTTCCTTTTTTAGAGGCCATTTAATTGGAAGAGGTCCTACGCAGCAAAGAGCCAACTTAACATCATTGGTCTGTGACAAGTTTATTTTCAGATGTGCTTATTTGTCATAAAAAGCATTTGCTTTTTTGCATAATTTAAAATGCACTTCCACTCATCGTGAAGAACAACCGACAAGTGTGTGTGTGTGTGTGTGTGTGTGTGTGTGTTGTTTGTTAGTATTTTGATACTTGTGTATATCCCTTGATGATAGAGGCAATTGAGCTAAAATCATCCACCTTGAGCAAAATATGCTTCTATAAAGATTTTTTTTTTCTTTGAATGTTGGATTATTATGCGATTGGTATACTTTCCATTTCATGTTTATCCGATAGGGTGTTGTTTTAGTTCAAGAAAGTCATACATTCACAAATCTATGCATCTTGATATTGACACAAAAAGGAAAACGTTTTGGTCAATTGCAGATACTGCATTCAAATCCCAGTTTCACCTCTTAAGGTATGTGATCCTGGACAACTCAATGGACTAGTCACCTGTTTCAGTCCTCAAATATATCGAAATTGTCAGGATTTAGGAGTGATTTAGTTCTCATGATAATCTCAAAAAAACACACTCATAGTTGGTCTATAATATTGCTTTGTTTATAATAACAATGACTGTTAATACATCACACAACACAAAGTTATGTGTTTCTATGCTCAGTAGCAATGATACAACTTAAATACCATGACTCTCTTATAATCTCAGTCTAAGTCCAGGCATGCGCACCTTCCTGACAGCTTCTCATGTGTAACCTCTATCCAGCTATAGTATGTCTACCTTTCTCGTTGCTTCCGATATGTCTCGTGTATATATGTTTGAGCACCTGTATATGCTTTGTTGCTGGTAGTATGAATTGTATGTATATCCTTGATATCAATTCCTTCTTTATAGAGCTACTGATCCATGTCCTGCATCTATACTAGCGCTCACATACTTTTCTGGTGACTGCTATTGTTAAACTGTGCTGTGTACTTTTGCTACAACGGTTCCATGTCATTTCATCGCGGGATGAAACAACTATGGGTTTTTCTCCGTGGATATTTCAACGAGAAAATTAATCGTTTTTCATTTATTTATTTTTGGGGGGTTCCCCCGCAACCCCCATCACCTTTAATTATTTAACTATTCCCGAACACCAACAGCCCATCTATATATGTTTTAACCCCCCCACAAAATTTGATGAGTTTTCACGTTGAAATAACAACAGAGAAAAACTCAGCGTCCTTTCATCCCACGATGAAACGATGTTGTACCTGCTACATCACAAGTAGTCTGGTTGTGAACATCTAAATTTACCCTTGAAATACCACCTGTTTATTATTCTGATTGTGTCCATATTGGACTCACTGGAATTAGTAATGGCCATGTTAGTCAAGGAACAAGCAGGTTTAAAAGCAATAATTGCCACAATAGTTGATATTATTCTGAAGAACTCTGATTCCTGTGGAGCAAAGGAATATGTGCGGCTCCTACAAAGGTGTCTATGAAACCATGTATAGTCCATGATAAACAGGTCAAGGCTGGTAAATCGGGCAGTCTTATGAAAGATCTAGTCATCGATTCTCAATTTCCATCTACCAGTGCTGGAGCCCAAGCTGTCTCATCCTACGTAGAACTCTCGGATTGGGAATACGAGGACATTTTTATTCCAATTAAAGAAACCTCATCCTTTATACAGGAGCAACCTAGGACCTCATTGAAATATGCCGTCGGCATGAAAGAAGGAACGCAGGAAAGAAAAAATACCAAAGAGAACAAATTCCCAAGGGAAATGTAAAGAAAGAATGTCTCATCATGAACCCGTTGGCTGATGGTAGTATGAGAAGTACTAGGCTAAATGGTCCTTTGGATAATTGGATGCAAGGTCGAAGCAAAGCCTTACAGATGCCCAGCCTCCCTTTAGTCCCTAAAACTCTCCAGACTACATTCAAGGGAATTAAGGTTCACTCGGACGAAGAGATCTCTGAACTATGGCAATCTTAAATCCAGCGACTGTAAGATGTATCCCTATGAAAGTACCATCAAAGAGAGCTTCGGTGGAGGAAGAGGATTTAAAAGCTTTGGGAAGATGAGTTCTGATACAGGAAACAAATCCAACAATCTATTGCCCATTTTTGAATCACACATATCTATTAACGCTCTTTGGTTAAGCAAACCAAGTAAGCATAATTACGACACTAGATATTACTAACATTGAATTACCCAATATTGGAAGTTATACCTATTGGGCTTTCAAATTGTAATTTTGTATTTGTAGAGCGCCTCTACACAAGTGAAGTAAATAGTTGTCATTCCTAGGCCTTGAGGATTCCGAATCTATCTTTAATAGTATTCTCTTCCCCTTTGTTGGTTGCTTTGGTAAAACTCATACAATATGCTGAAAAGCAACAAATATATTGCAGTTTACTGAGCATCCCTCAGGTTCTGTGAAAGATGGAATAAATTCAGAAAAGTCGGTGCTTATACCTTCTAGTGTACCAATGGTAAAAGAACATGATACATACCATTGGGTATCTGAGTCTGTGCAAGGTGGATCCAATTGACATGCTCTTAGGAAAAATATGCTAGCATGCCTGTCTTGGAATACACGTGGACATTTGTTGAAATTAGAGGGTTTTGCATATGTAACTGGTGATGACCTCTTCTTCCTGAAAGAAACGTGGACAATAAGGCCCTTTTATATGGATGGTTATGCGATATTACACAGTAATGCAAACCCATCCATTAAAGGTACAGTAAGTGGAGGGTTGGCTACTGGTTCTCTGAGGAGCTCATATTAACAGTCTTAAGGTGGGCCTAGTAGCTTTCAGCAGTGTTTCAGACGTCCGCCCATTCACCTGAGAAAACTCTTGTGCTTAAAGTCTATGATGTACCTTAAGGTCTTTTTATCGATTACATATTAAGAGTGATCAGGGACCTGCTATTACCATGCTATGGGCCTCATTACGACCCTGGCGCTGACGGAATGAAGGGGGCCGGTACGGGACCGGCCCCCTTCATTCCGTCAGGGCTGATTACGAGGTTCCCTTTGCGGGACCCGGATCAGAAGTCTGGTAAAACCAGACGACTTTTCCGGGTCACGCGAGGGGAAGAGGGAGGTAACAACGGGACACTTGTAATGTGCCCGTTGTTCCCATTGAGCCCTTTAGGGGCTCAATGGGAATGTGGAATGGTTCCTGCAAGGAGGACTTACCGGGTCCTCCTATGTCGGAATGACCCAGTAAGTCCCCATTGCAGGAACCCGGTAATGGAGCCCGGTTTGGAGGCAGCCATGGTGCTAATAGGTCCATAGCTACCTCCAAACTCATATTGAGGCCAATGAGTTAAATCCTACAGAAGGATTAATGATTGCTGGGGACCTGAATGTGAGAAATGAACACTTGACTCAAGTCGAATTGTCCATTCAAGGCCAAAAATGGCATGAGCTAATGAAGGCTTTTGACTTGGAATGTTTCGTTTTTAAGAATACAGATATAACTGCTAGCACATGCACCTGGTCATATGGAATTAGCCGCTCCCATATTGATTATTTAATTGTTAACAAGATTAGTGATTGTTACCCCATTAGACTACAAGAACATGTTGTGAGTGACCACAGTATACTGTCCTGGCAGGTTGGAATTTCCATGGTACCTAGGCCTAATCAACTTAAGGGGCATACTGCCGTGAATAATAAAGGGAACCGTGTAAGATGGACTACTACCAAAGTTAATGAAATAAGTGATATGCTTCTGGCCAGTCGTAAACAACTGGTATCAGAACTGAAACAAAACGACTGGCAAATGGATATATTGATGTCTGGAGAAATCTAAATCGTCTGACAATTGCAATAAGTTGCATATCAACCCCTTTGATACCTTGATACGTAAAAACAAAAAAAAAGAAATGTTATAGGAAAGCCAGGGCCTGTTTGTGTGGAGATGCCCTCCTGTCAGAAGATCAGAAATACCTCACAATATCGAATTTGGGCATACACTATAAAACATGCACAGACGTCATACTGATTAATTCAGATCAGTTCTGGGACAATCTCGTTTAGAGCTGATTCAGTTGTATCATCTTCAGCCTTTGATGTATGGAAAGAGTTATTTACATTAGTGGGATAAATAGGGATTCTTTTTGATTTTATTGAGATAATTATGAGATATTTTACATGTTTGAATTTGTCTGGTTTTTTTTAGATTTTAGTTGTAATATGTTTTATAATTATGTGATTATGTATTGTTGTTTTATTCTGTGTTTAAGGCTTGTTTAGTAGCCCAATTAGACATTTGTACGACAAGAGATTCTGGATACCTCAATTTCTTTAGTTCAGTGCGAGGGTGGTCAAAGGTCTCTGTGCCCCGGGCCCAAAAATTCCTTTAGATAACCCTGTTTGTGGTAAGGAATTGCAGTCCATCAATTTGATAATAGTATCTTTATATTTTTTATAAACAACCCGTTTGCGTTCCAACTCATGTCATGTAGGACTATCTTACTGTCAAACTTGTTGACTGAAAACCTGCTTTTGTGGATAATTTGGCTACATCCCCCGTGGATTTACTCCTGACTCTTCCATTCTCTAGTGTGTCACGAGCTGCCTATTGTGCAAGCAGATGGGAATATCCATGAACAACTATCACTCATTATTTAGCAAATTATGTTTTGTCTGCGCCCTTTGGAGGCAATTCTCTGTCTCTTTCTAGTTAACACGCCTGGTTTGTTATGGTGTGTGCTGCTGCATTTGACCATCTCTGGGTTGCTGGTGTATCGGCCATTAAAACAGATCTACGTGATTATTGCGACGCCCAAAAATGCAGACTTTTTTTTTAACCCTTTACACCACATATGTATGCGGATGGAGAGACCTCCCGCAGACCCGCCATATTAGCGGTGTAAGGGGGGGTTAAAAAAAATGGCGGCATTTTTCAGCCGTCGCAATTCTCAGGTCGACATTTTTGTACGATTCCATTAAAACGGGCCGGTCTTCTGGGGGTTATACTTGCCGCTTTTTCCAAAGGCAGGTAGGATTTTGACAATGCTCCCCATTTGGCATACATCTGAGAGAAACTTCTTAAAAGCTGAACAGCAAACACTATTGTCGGCCATTTTATGGGGCTCCTTGTTCCGCTGCCGTCTAGAAGATGTTTTCTACCAGGGCTTATCTGCATGAAGCACATCCCTGAGACACATTTCCCTCAGGAGCAGGACATTACATGTGTTTCTTGCTGTCTCTATTCCTCTTTCACCGGCACTTGCTCTGTCCTCCCTTGTTGTGTATGGCGAGTTAGTGTTATATGTATCTCTATGATTGACAGCCTAGAGCCTCGTCTTCATCTGGCAGTGTTGGACATCGTGATGGTCATTTCAAAAGGTCGAAAGGCAAGGAACTACATTCCTTTTCTTATCTGTGTAGACTGGCAGGGGATTATTTCTGCTATTGTCTAGCCTGGATTGTTGGATAACATGGGTCACATTAAATGATTAACCTGGTTCCGTAGGGCAGTGCATTCCAGGTTGGAAATGTCGCAATGACACTCCTCTCAGTTACAGAGGAGATATTCTCCATCTGGGTTGAGTGAGATGAGTGCAGCGCACCTGATTTGAAATATTTGCCGCTCTCCTGGGCTTGTGTTTTACCGTGTACTCGGGGATACTGTGATTTGAGTAACTTTATTTGTTTGTTTGCTGTGCCCTCCATGTCTCTGGCTCCTTCCTGGCCCTTCCTCCCTCTTCTGTTCCCTCCTTCCCACCCGCCTGCTAATCCGCTCTTCCCCCTGATTGGCTCACTGTCCCTGGTCTCCTGAAGCTAGAGCGGCGCTGCTCACCCACGTTCGCATTCTCCATCTGGTCGAGCAAGGTGAGTGCAGCACACCTGATTTGAAATATTTGCCGCCCTGCTGGGCTTGTGTTTTACTGTGCACTTGGGGATACTGTGATTTGAGTACTTTATTTGTTTGTTTGCTGTCCCTGCCCTCCCGTGTCTCTGGCGTTTTCCTGACCCTTCCTCCCTATTCTGTTCCCTCCTTCCTGTCTGCCTCCCAACCCGCCCTTCCCCCTGATTGGCTCACTGTCCCTGGTCTCCTGAGGCTAGAGCGGCGCTGCTCACCCACGCTCGCATTCTCCATCTGGTCGAGCGAGGTGAGTGCAGTGCACCTGATTTGAAATATTTGCCACCCTCCTGGGCTTGTGTTTTACTGTGTACTCGTCGGAAACTGTGATTTGAGTACTTTATTTGTTTGTTTGCTGTCCCTGCACTCTCTCCGGCTCCTTCCTAGCCCTTCAGCCCTCTTCTGTGCCCTCCTTCCCACCTGCCTCCCAACCCGCCCTTCCCCCGGATAGGCCTTCCCTACCTTATCACTGACCTACCCTGGGCAGCCTCTGCCTGGCAGCCCCACGGCTAAGGGCCCTTCGGCAAAGGGCGGTCCCCTGTTAGTGTCTGGAGGTGTCCGCAGAGGATGCCAGTTGCCAGTCACCACCCCTCTGACATCCCTGCTTACCCCTGCGCACCTACAGGTAGGTTCCACCTGTGGTTTTTAATTTGCACTGTATCAGTACTTCACATTACATAGTTAAATCTAGGCCTTTTTCCCTCTTTACAGGATTCTCAATCTTAGGTGGGTTTTTCCACCTGTCTAATTATGTGCTTTTTGATTGTTCTAAATCCTGAGTGCTGTCGTCTCGTCGTGTCCTATTGCTCAACCTCCCAGCCTCTCGATGTCTCGTCTGCCTTCACCCTGCACATCATCCTTCCTTATTGTTCCCCTCACCCTTCCACCTCACTCTTCTCCCCACCTACTCTATGGAGCTTTCTGTCTCTCCTATCTTCTCCAACTGCTTCTCTATTGACTATCCTGCCCTCCTCACGACATCTGGTAGGAAGAAGTTTAAAAAGGATATCCTGGTCTCCAACCCAGGCATCCCTATCAATGACACCTATACCAGTGCCTCCTCTAAGAAAACTCTCACTAACATCCTATTTGTTGTTCCCTCGACAGACCTGTGGACTCTACATATGGGCTCTGTGCTCTCTCCTTTCTCTTCTTCTCCTATTAATGGTAGCACCCGGTGGGATGCCCTCCTGACCTCCTACCATTCCTCTCAGGTCATCATTAATGTCTATTCAAACAGACCGTCCTGGTCCAAGCACCTCAGGCCAACCTTCACCTCTTTGATAGATGCTTCCCATGCCTCATCAATTCCCTTTCTTCTCCTGCTGTCCCCTCTCCCTCCACTGCCTCCTCCTCTGCTTCCTTGCCCTCTCATTCCCTCGGCACCTCTGCAGGGCGTACCTCTGATCTGTACCTCTCCCCGGAAGTCCTTCAAGGACGGCAACCTTCCACTCTTAACTCTCGCTTAGCTGTCAAACACTCCTCCGACATCTGACGATTCCTGTAAGACCTTGACCTTGATATCCTTGGCCTCACAGAGCCATGGTTCACGGCCAGCTCTGTCACAAGCTTTGACACGCTCCTCCGTGATGGCTACAAGATCCTCTCTGTGACCAGGTCCAACCGCTCCGGAGGGGGTGTAGCCATTATTTTCCCCGAGTGGATTCCTGCCTCTGTCATTCCTATGCAGGCCTACTCCTCCTTTGAATGCCTCATCTGCAAGGCTCTCTCTCTCCCCTAGCCATTCCCTTACTGTGGCTATCTATCGGCCACCTGGTCAGATTTCCTCCTTCCTCTCTGAGTGGGCGGACCACTCCTCCTCACTCCTGGCCTCCACCACTCAACTTCTCCTTCTTGGTGACTTCAACTTCCACCTGGATGTCTCCTGTCCTCCCTCTGGACTTTTTCGCAACCTCTGCGACTCTCACTCACTATTCTCCCCTCTGACCCGACTCACTCTGCAGGACACACTCTGGATGTTCTGATCTCCTCAGACCTTCCCCTTTCTATCCATCTCACCACTCCTCTCTCCTGGAGTGATCACGTTCTCCTTTCCTCTCAGCTCACCCTCTCTACCCCTCAGGCCAAGCCTCTTCCATCACTGCCACCCACCTTCTTAGTCATTCGACCCATGAAGCCCATATCAGTTGAGGCTTTTGCCACCACTTTCTCACCCCCCCCCATAACCTTTGGCTGACTCTCACCCTGACAAAGCCCCCTCCATACTCCACTCTGCTATATCTGATACTCTGGATATCCTTGCCCCTGCCATGAGGATCTGTCTGAAGCCGAAAGCCAAGTGCAACTCCTGGTACGACTCAGACCTCGCCACCCTAAAATGCAAGTGCAGGGTGCCAGAGTGGAAATTGTGTGCTTCTTGTACATCCTCTGGCAAACTGGCCTGCCGCCTGCTCCAAAGGCAATATCGGCTCTATACCCTAACCAAGAAGAGAGCTCATATTGAAGCCTGCATCTCTGTGGTATCTAAAAACTTGGCTGAACTCTTTAAAATCTGCAAGGAACTGGCCAATCCTGAAGCAGTCTCTACCTCTCCTGTCCCTTCCCAAGCCCTCTGCACGGCACTGGCTTCTCACTACATCTCTAAAACTCAGGGCATCCTGTCCTCACTCTCCTCCCCCCCCCCTGCTACTCCCTGCACTTCCTCTGGCCCTTCTGTGGCCACCGCGCTTCCCTCCTTCTCTGCCTTTCCCCTGTTCTCAGCCAATGAGATTTCTAGACAAGTCCGATCTATGAAAGTCTTGTCAAAACAGGTTCACCCCTGTTCCTCCAAAACCATCAAGGACCACACAGACACTCTGGATCCTGCCCTGGCTGACTTCTGCAACCACTCCTTCACCACTGGAGTCTTCCCATCCCCCTGAACCACTCTCTTGTGCACCCTCTTCTTAAGAAACCCTCTACTGATCCCTCCTGCCCAGCTAAATATCGCCCAATTTCCATCACTCCCTTCCTGGGCAATTGGCCATCTCCCAGCTTAATCTCCACACTGAATCTGTTGGCTGCCTTCATGACCATCAGTCTGGCTTCAGAGCTGCCAGAAGCATGGAAATTGCTCTCGTGAACATCCGTGAAGACCTGCTCTCCAACCTTGACTCTAACACCCCCTGTGTCCTCATCCTGCTCAATCTCTCTTCTGCCTTTGACACTGTCAACCATGCCATTCTGCTTAATTGTCTCTCTGATAACCTTGGTATCACCGGTCATGCCCTGGCGTTGCTGACTTCCTTCGTCTCCGACCAACCCTCCCAGGTCCAACTAGGGCCCTTCCTCTCAGCTATCTTTGTCTCCACTTGTGGTGTCCCCCAGGGGTCTAACCTCTCTCCCTGGCTCTTCAACCTCTACCTGGCACTTCTTGCCCACCGCATTGTCACTTTCTGCCCCAACTTTCAGTGCTATGCAGACACTCAGCTCATTTTCAGGCTACCTTCAGCCTCCTCTTCTCCTTCCCTCATCTTTGACTGTCTGTCTGCTATCCAGGAGTGGTGTGCCGCCAATGACCTCTGCCTTAATGTCAGTAAGACTGAGATTCTCCTCATTGGCACACCCACTCCCTACTTTCCTGTCACACTCTGGCCAGCCTCCTTTGGCCCTCCTCCTGCTCCCTCCTGTGAGGCAAAAAACCTTGGGGTCATCTTCGACGCCACACTCTACTTCTCTCCTCACATCTCTGACATCTCCAAGAAGCCACACTACCAGCTGCACCTCCTCAGAGGTATTTCCTCTCCTTCCCCCAGAAGCTCACTGTCTCCAGATCTCTTGTTCTCTCTAGGCTTGACTACTGCAACAGCCTTTTTTAAATCTGCCCGGCTCTACTCTCTGCCCTCTGCAACTCATCCAAAACAGGACTGTAAGACTTGTCCTTGGTCTCAAGCCCAGGGATCGTATCTTTCCAGCACTGAAATCTCTGCACTGGCTCCCAGTCGCTGCAAGGATTAAGTTCAAAACCCTTTGCATTGTCCTCAAGGCCTTCTGGGCCCTGGGTCCCCAATATCTTCAACTCTCTCTTCCTAAATATCTCCCTTCTCAAGCCCTTCGCTCATCCGCCTCCAACTTACTCAGTGTCTGTTGCTTCCCCAAACGACGAGTTGGTGGTAGAGCTCTTTCTTCAGCTGGGTCCTCCCTCTGGAGCAGCCTCCCTGTCTACCTGAAACATGAGGAGAACCATCTTCGGTTCCGGAAGCACCTTAAAACGTTTTCTTTGCTTCTGCTTTCTCTCCCCCTCTCCCCTGCTGAAGTCCTGCTGATAATGTTACTGCTGGGTTACCTGGCTACCCGTCTGATCTCGGGCCCATGCCCTGCCAGTTGCACACCTGCACTGCCTCCCTGGCAACCCCTGCACCTGAGGACTGTTTTCTGTATCCCTACAGTCCCCCCACCTGCACTTTGTCTGCACTCACCCTGCACTTGCCACCAGCTGGCAGGTCCTTTATTTATCTTATTTATTATCCCATGTACTGCACTTTCCCTCCCACCTCCCCACCTCACACTTTCCTTTACCCCCTTCTCCTGCACTTGCTCGATCTGAATGACACCTGGCCTAGTAAGATCGGTGTCCGTCTTCCTTCTGTTCCACCTCCCTTGCCTCATCGCGCCTTGAAACACTTGTGTACAGGCGTGTTATAAATGTCATATCATATCATATCAGGTAAAGGCCCATGTCTTCTTGGGAGTTCTAGCAGTGGCTTTGAGTGCATCTGCAATCCTTGGTTGTTTACACAACTCATCAGGACACACTTCTCATTGTTAGATGTAATGATTGCAGTGACTCTAGTTGACGCTTCTACCACTCTATAAGTTACATATTACCTAAAAGAGGAGTGCCATAAAAAGTCTGGCTGTGTTTGGTTTGTTATCCCTCTACAACAATTCCACTTTGATTTGAAACAGGGATCTGCAACCCTGACTCTCCAGATGATCATGTCTACAATTCCCGTCCGTTCTAGCCAGCATAATCAATGGGGAGGGATCATGGGAGCTGTAGTCCAAAACATCTGGAGAGACGAAATGTGGCAGACCCCTGACTTAGAACATCCTCACAGAGTAAGGACTGTGACGATGATTATGGAAGGGGAGCAAATGGCCTGATTAATTATCGTTAACCTTCATCGCTATGGGTCCATGTCTTCCTCATCATAGTCATTTAGACCCATCCTTCTCTAAACCCTTTGTAATGAAATAGTAAGTCGTGTCAATCATAGATACATTTATACCCAACTAAGTAGAGGATTCTATGTTTAAAAATTAAAATCGCTCTTAGTAGAGCAAGGTTTTTTTTTTTTTCTTTTCACAGTTATTTGAAGCACCTATCTCCCAGATGGCAACTCACTCCATAGATTAAGCACTGCAACGAGGATCACTTGGACTCAGAGAAATGAAGGTAATGGGTAAATTAGCGTGCTGAAAGCTTTAATATCTAACAATGGAGAGACGGGTGAGAGAAGAAACAGAAAAGTATTTGCATTTGCACGCGGGGATGGGCGCCCAGCCAGTCAGGTGACTGGAGCAGCAGGTGAGAATACACAATCCCGAGCTGCTCTCCCAACCACCCTAGGCCATTCCACGGGTGGTGTTTTCTTTCATTCTGTTTTATCATTGAGGGGAGGCAACAGGGAACCTCTCTCTGTTGGCTCCCCACCCCCATACTTAACTGTGGGACAGGAGCATTGCGCTCTGGTTCCGAAGCTCCTCCCATCTGGCCAGGCCGATGGCAGCCTGCTTTTTTTAAAAATGGCATTCTTCATTTTTTTTTTCATTTTTCATCAGGAGATGGAGCAGCGAGGATCTCCTGATGAAAAATGATGAAAGCCGTTTGCACCCCATTCACACCCCGGGGTGCAAATGGCTTTAATTCCCTGCCAGAAGGGTGGACATGGTCTTTAAGGGCCCACAGCCCGAGCTGGTAGCTGAGCTTCGCTGGGGCCTGCCTTAGCTCGGCCAGTCGGGACGTTTGTCCACCCTCCTAACAGGGCATGAAAGCCATAATCAACGACCTTAAGAATGGGCAATGATTCATGCGATAGAAGCCACAGAACTAAAACGATCAAGTATGTAGCAGGGACATTGAGAGTCCAGCAACTGAAAGAGAAAAGGGGCTGTGAGCTGGGCGCTGCTAGCGTGCAGATGCCACACCCCTACGCAGTTATCTGGTTATATCCCAAAATGAAAACATAAAATGAATACAGAATAATTCAATCAGCATTTAAAAGTAGCCTTCTTTGTAGCAAAGCCTTTTGTGCAACTGTCTTCTTCCAGTTGGTGCATCTCTGGTTTGATATCCAGCATGCAATCTCCACATTTCTTTGTGATTTTCGTCCAAATGTTCAGGGTTTTTGTCCAAAGGATGCGCATGTTTGAAATCATAGGGTGGTGTTAATAAGCTGGCAGACATAAATACATTTCTCAAAGGGCAGGGTTGTGTGTAGTAAGTAGAAAAGGGGGTGCAGCGGGTGCTCTTTGCTCTTCTTTGAATTCCACAGACCCACAACAATCCCTAGTGTTTTACTAAGTGTGTTTGAATTTATGAAGGTACGTGATGACCTGCGAAGGAAATCTCCCTGATGAGGCCCGCGCAAGACATCAGCACGGGCCGGTGTCTGACGGCTGCAGCTGACGGTGTTGGTCGTGTGTGCAGTGCTATTCTTCCGGGGTGCAGTGCTACGTTAGGACAGTCCAGTCCGTCCCCATTAGGGATAGATACAGTGACACAACCAACGTGCTCTATTTCCACATATATGGTTTCGAGAACTGGAAAGACACAAGTTGCTTTCTGAATGTTGTGCAACAGAGTTCAGTCATCGCTCATGTGTATAATTTCAGTAGACAGACCTTGGCAAACATTTCATCATGTTTAATGGTTTCTTGGCATTTTGCCAGAAAGGAAGCAATGTCTGAATCCGTCATCCTCGCACCTCCGGTACATTCTCTGAAGAATTATCTGTTTGTGTTTCTTCACAAAAATACCGTGGATGCTGTGACAGTCTCTTCCTTAAGCGCCCACGTTCCGCCGGAGGACTGCAGGCGGCGCCTCAGGCCATGGCGACCAATGTCCTGTCCATCATGCCCAAGTGGTGATTGCACCGCAGCATCACGCACCAGGATCCCAGGGCCTGGGCCGGATTGGTCATATCTCCATTGACATGTGGCGTCAATGGGACATTTATCTTTAACATGTGGCAAGGACCTCTCCCCTTGCATTCACCAATCCCAGATAGAGATGTCACTGCATGGCTGCTTCTGTTTCTCAAGTGCAGTAGGATTGTTGCCACCATGACCCATTCTGTAGGTGCTAATGCAGTCCTGTTTGGTTTTCTTTGCATTTTGGGACTTGTAGTTCCACTTTTCCCCATCATAAAACTCGGACTACACATCCCAGAATGCAAAGAAAAAGACAGGACATGGTAAGCACCTACAGATTGGAATGGGTCATGTTTGGCAACTGTGTAGTAGTGGATGTCACCCCCCACCCCCTTTCAGTAGACTAGTCAATGAGTGGTGTGGGGGTTCTGCCTCTTTTATGCCCATGCCCCCAGCTTTGCCCATGGGTTGCATTTGTGAGTGTTGCGATTCCAACCAGGAAGCAATCCTCAGGTACACTCGCATGTGTGGAAGGATCAAGGGGAGAAGGGGACAGCTTTCATCACTCTGTCCAACTACAGTCTCACGATTTCACCCAACTTACCGGCCAGAGCACCTGCACGTTCGACCTCCCCCATCTAGCTCGTCAGGGTCTTTGCTAATTGAGGTGAGCGCACTCTGAAAATTCAGGCAACCACATTTGGCCCTTGACAATACAACGCACTTACATTACTCACATTCAGCAACATGTGGTAGCATCGCTACCTCACCCAATAATCTGTGTCTTTCTCTGCCACAAGAAGTGGGCGCCAAACCTGCAGCTCTGTGGATATTTGCCAGAGTGTCTAGCTGAGAAACCTTCCTATTGTGCATTTTCTTTTCATTATTGCAATCATCTTTATACTGTTGTTTTCCTTCTTTCATTTAGTGGACACATATATAGGGTTAGCTCTTGCTGGGCAGGCTTTTACTAGGCTGATGCCATGAACACTGTGTCCTTGCTCACCCCAGTTTTGACCAGAGCCGGCAAAGGGCTGCCCCTTATTCACACAGTGACTGTCTCTGTCTTCTTTGATCAGAAATCAATTGAGTGACTGAGGGGTGCTCCTGACCCAAGCGTTGCCACTTTGTGAGGAACAGTTGTACCTGAATCTAAACTAGCCCCACCCATGGGAGTGGCTGTGTGTGGCCATTGTTGTGGGTAACCTACGAGGCATGGCCGGGTGGTTACAATACGTGGCAACAAGGAATGCAAGGAGCCTCGGTGGCACCCAGATATGGAATGAAACCAAAGTCTTGGGTTTCTACCTGACCTGCCCTAATGGGAGCGCTCCTTGCATGCAATGAACTTTTAGGCGGGGCGTCGATTGGGGGAGATGTATCTGCCATCGATGATTTGTGGAGTGGTGGAGTCCAGCATGCATTGGGGTATTCCTACTTTTTAATGAAATTACATTGTCATGCTCCCCCTCTACACCCTTTTGTACAACATTATATGCACACCTTTTGATTATTCATTTTCAACAAAGGTACTTGATTGTGTTCTTCTCCAAGTGGAGAATTGCATATACAGGATTGCACATAGTAGGATGGTGGGGTGTTTGTGTTCTGTGTAGCGGTATTGTTCAGAGACCATGCACTGCTTTGATATGGCTGTGAGGATTTTGACCATCCGCAGGGTGGGTGTGCACTCGCCTGTGTTTTTTTTTCTCCATTTTTAAAAAAAGAAATTGAATGATGGGAGATCAACCTCGGAAAATGTGTGGGGCTAAAATGCACATATTTTCCCCTGCTCACTGCACAACAAAGACATAGCCACATATACTCTGGGTGGACACAGCCTACAGGTACAGTCCCCCTTTCATGGACAGCTGGAATGTGACAGCCACGGGTACATCAAGGCATCTCATGAAGGGGGAAAGCAACACCTTCCTTCTGCCATGGCCAGAAACATTAAATATCAAAGGCTCCATGGAACTGCCCTGTCTATTGTCGAAGTTCTGCTGGTGGCAAGCATACTGATGAGAGTTAATTTAAACAAGCATGCGAGAGGCCTAATAACAGAACTGACAAAAGGGACAGCAAACCAACAACTTTTTAATACGCAATGTGTCAACTTGAAGCTAGCTCCCACACCTCTGTCTGCCAGTGAATGTCATGTCCGAGACAACTGTTTACAGTAAGCAACCCCTGCTGTGGGACCCCCTTTCAGAGGAAAGAAGTATGTGAATTGATGGAGACTGAAAGTCTGTTCTTGCCACAAACATCAAGGGACACCTGCATTTTGATCAGGAGCAACAGAGAGCTCAATTAACCAGAGAAACACTTTAATCCACAACAGACAGGAAGCTTGGTGGGACTTAGTGGTACATGTTGTCACCCATTACCTTTCCTTTTGCAAAGCACTCTGGTTATGACGTCACGCATAACAGAAGATCGTTGGTGTGGACCCAGGATTGGTTCATTAAGATAGGCTTAGCCTGCACCAATCACTTGGGCCCATTTGGCTTTAATAGAGGGCAGAACCCCTCTTTTGTCAGATCAGTTGAAGACTTTGTATGGAGTAGCAAGAAGAACTCATCAATGGACACTGGCAGAAGGCACAGTCTGTTTTACAACTTTCACCAGTGAAGGAAGGCCAGGATGTCCACAAGGAAAGCAAGGGAACAGAGGGAGTTACCAGACTTAGAAGACCCGTCCAGCAGCTCCAGAACTGGTACCCAGCCAGCACACAGTGTGCCCTGCTACGTTCTGCCAGCATGCTTCCTAGGTGGAGGGTGCCAGAGAGCCTCTGACCAAAGGACAAGGTAGTTGCCTGCAAACACTCTCCTCAACTTTGGGTCGCCCAGTTTAAAGGACAACACATCCCCAGGGAAGAAGCTAGGAGGAGTGCCACAACAAGCATCGACTAGCGTCCATCTTGTAAACACATTTTCAAGGCAGTCGAGCCCTCGCACCGCGACTGGCTGCACCACTGACTGTTGTCATGCTGCAGTCATTAAAGCCATCTGAGACATCTCGACCAGTGTTCCAGATCTGCCAAACAGCACATACACACAATTCTTAACCCTGAGCCACTGTGTATGCCAGTCTGCAGCCGTCCATCCAGCCTTGCATGACAAACTGCCTGCATCCGGATACCCGCAGCTGTCTCCCATCTTGAACTATGTCGCAGGAGCAGTACCGCTGGACTCTGTTAAGCATCTAGATCATCTCAAGCAACAGGTGCATTGCGGTTCTGTCCCTTTGGCCCTTCTCCCAAGGCCCCTAGTGACATTTCCGACCCCTTGCTTCCTTGGTGCTGAAACCAAATAACCTTGAACAGTTAAGATGGATTGTTTTACCGACCACCCTCCTGTCGGTATTCAGGGTGCCTCCCTTTCCTTTGTGAAACTGTCTGTCCTCTGTGTTCCTATACAGCAGTGGTCTTCACAGTCGCTGGGCTCCCTCATCCCACTCCTACCCAGTCCCTGGTCTCTCCCCACGCCATCACACACCCTGGGCTCTCCCCACTCTGCTCCCACTACTATCCCATGGTTCCCGCCCATTGTGCTCCCACCATAGTCCCTGGGTTCCCCCCATCCCATTCACAACACAGTCTGAGGGCCAGTGGAGGCTGGTGATTTTTTTAAATGGAGGGGCTTAACTATTTCCCCCAAAAATGCCATAGCGACCGAGTATAATGAGGGAGCCTGAGCCATGTAAAGAAGGGTTCAGGAGGGATTTCCCCCTGTGATTTTTTAAATAAATAATGGGTTAAAATGTTGCATTGATGAGCATACTTTTAACAAAAAAATGGGTAAATAGACAAACAGTTTGCAATTGGTGCTGGGGGGGGGGGGCAGGAGGCAGGCATGACATGTTTTACTGGACATCTATGATAAATGTCCAGTAAAAAGATACCATCCCTGTCCCCTGGGCCCCACTGGGCCTAACACAATCAACATGATTATGTGTGTATGCAAAGCGCTGCACATTCATATAGCAATCACTCTATCATTCACACGAGCATCCATCACAATACACTCACTAATAACATAAGCATACACGCATCCATACACATGTTTAAATAAAAACAATGAATATAAATGTACCTTCTGGATTGGCCTGTGTGTGGGTGCTGAAACGCCCTGCTCCAGGCTGCTCTGACCATGTGTGCGAGGAGGCGCAGGAGCTCCCCCTCGGACATACAGACATGCAGTGCCCCAGCCAGCATTTCCAATGTGCTATGCAATGCTGGTGAAGCAAAACTCCTCCGCACTTGCATGGCTCAGTGAGCATGTGCGGCTGGGGAACTAAACTGAACTGTCAGAGGGAAACATTGTTCCCCCTCGCCATTATGGATGCGCCGCCAGGCTCGGACTGGCCTATAGTGCAATGCCTGTACAAAAAATGTAAAATGCTAGTGTGGGCCAGTCAAAATGGGCCACCATTTTGCCCAATCTGGACCAAATTGATGAGTTACTTAACTATGCAATTAGTAATTTTGACCATTGTTGCTGAATACATCACAATTTACTTACATTTTAACACAAAGCACCCTCTTGGGTACTATTGAAACAGTGGACCTCATTACAACCCTGGCGGTAGCTGTGCCGGTAAAACTGGCACGGCTGCCGCCGGATTTGCATCCGGATGTGGCGCCCACGAATGTGCAATTACCGGGTCATGCCGAGTTGGGCGGACCTGATAATTGCCCTTTCGCGGGTGCCGGTACCGGTAGATCCCCATTCCCATCTGAGCCCCGTAGGGCTCAATGGGAATGGGGAGCTTGGATGCACCGGCACCGTTAATAATGGTGTCGGTACATCCGACGAGCTGTGCTCGCAGGTGCCGCACGGCCTGCCAGGTCAGACCCGGCGGGCTGTCAGTCACCCGTGAGCACAACTCTTACTATGGCGGTACGGTAGCAACGGTGCCGGTAGCTTACTGGGACCGTTGTTACCGTACCGCCTTAGTTGTAATGAGGCCCAGTCTGTGACTAAAGGAATGAATATCCATTTACAACTGCGGGCCACTTATTCATTTTTGTCTGAGACAGTTTCATGCTTCAGCCCGACCATGTGAGCCACCCCAGCTCATTTCTTCCAATCTAAAAAAAAAATATATATATACTTTTTTTTAAATTTCATGCTGAGCTCCCAGGGCCCCCCAGGGATGCACCTCTGTGGGGTCGCGCCCCACAGTTTGAATACCACAGCTTTTACAGGGTGGGATGTATTTAGTAGTGTGCTCAAACTGTCTGTTGTAATAATAATAAACTAGATATGTTTATTTATTTATTTATTACATTTATATAGCGCGCAGGCAGCCCAACGGCATTGTGGCACTGTTACTTGTAAGGAGACTTAGTTACAATGGGTGCAGGTTGTGCCTTGGGTTACAGTGAGGCAGTGACCTGTGATCAGATATTGGTGGTATCATACCAATTAATACATCATACATCAGACATTCATGAGGGCAAGGCCATATGGTGTTTGTTAGGTGAACAGGGTAGTTTTCAAGGCTTTACGAAAAGCAGTCAGTGAGGGTTCAGAGCGCAGGGAGCTAGGGAGGGTGTTCCAGTGCAAGGCAGCGAGGTACGGGAAGCTGGAGCCCCCTGCTCTGGCTCTTTTTACCCTAGGTACTGAGAGCATGTTGGCATAGGGTGACCTAGTGGGTCTAGTGGAGGAGACCGGGTGGATCCTCTGGGATAGGTACATTGGGGAGGCAAGATGGACACATTTGTGGGTGATGCTTAGTGTTTTGAATAAGATCCTTTCCTTTATGGGGAGCCAGTGGGACGCTTTTCTGGCAGCGGTGATGTGCTCTCTCTTGGCAATGCCTTGTGCAGCACGCAGGGCACTGTTCTGTATTACTTGGAGCTTCTCAAGGTTTTTGTTGGAGGTCCCTAGGAAAAGAAATCGAGCCGCGAGCCTGTTATGGCCCTGGCTATGTTAGTGCATTTGTCTTTTGACAGATAAGGTCTGATTGCGTTGAGGAGTTTTGCATGGTAAGCAGCAGAGGAGGCAATGGCGTTTACTTGTCTGGTCATGGATAGGTTGGAGTCTAAGTAGACGCCTAGTGTTTTTACCGTGTCTAGTACTGGGATTCTGATTGAGTCAATGGTAAAGTGACTAAACTGTGCGTTAAGTTTCTTGATGGTGTCAGGGGAGCCTACGAATAGGAGCTCAGTTTTGTCGGAGTTAAGGCAGAGGCCATTGATAGCCATCCACATTTGGATTGTGTTGTAAATGTTGTTGAGAGTAGCACAGTCCGTATCATAGTCGCCTGTCAGAGTGAGAAGGATCTGTGTATCGTCGGCGTAGTTGGTGTAAGAGATGCCCATGGCGTCAAGGATGAGGAAGAGGGGGCGGGTGAAGATGTTATAGAGGGTAGGGGAGAGGCTGGAGCCTTGGGGCACCCCATATAGCATGATGGTGGGTGACGCAGTGGCTAGGTCAGAGAAGACCTGCATGGTCCTGCCTTGGAGGAAGGAGGTGATCCATGTGGTGGCTTCATGGGAGAAGTTGGCTGTGGAGGAGAGGTGGTGGCAGAGGATGTCGTGGTCTACAAGATCAAAAGCTGCCGAAAGATCAAGGAGAAGGAGCAGGACAGGTTTGCCTTGGTCCCTTGCGTCATCCATTTGGTTTTTGAGGTCGAGTAGGGCGGTCTCTGTCCCGTGCCTGGGGCGAAAGCCGGAGTGACTCAGTCCAAGGAGGTTCTGCTCTTCAAGGAAGTGCTGGACCTGCAGGTAGGCTGCTTTGTCTAGAATCTTGAAGAGGAATGGGACTGTGGTGATGGGGCGGTAGTTGTTAGGGGAGGTGGGGTTAAGTGTGGGTTTCTTTATGAGAGGTCGGACCCATGCTTCCTTGAGGCATGAGGGGACTCTCCCTGTGGTAAAGGAGGCGTTGACGAAGGTTGTTAGGAAAGGAGCCAGGGTGTCTGCGCAGTCTTTGATGATGGAGGCAGGACAGGGGTCACCTTTGCAATTGGAAGGTTTTATGTTTTTCATGATGTTGAACAAGTCTTTTTCTTGGATGGTTTTAAATGAGAAGGTGGGTGGGGCCTTTGTGGGTGAGGGGAGTGGTGGTGGTGGGGAGGGTGTTGTGGGGTGGAAAGTGCTAATTTGGTGTTCAGGATTTTGGCTTGGAGGGAGCTAATCTTATTATGCATGGCTGTTTGGATGTTGTCACACCATTCTTTATCCTTGGTGAAGTTTTGGGGGGTGGGTGTGGGGGTCTCAAGTTCCCTGAATATGGCGAACATTTCCTTGGTGTTCGATTTAGCCTCCGCGATTCTATCTTCAAAAGGTTTAGCTTTGGCTTTGATGATTGCTTTCTTGTAATCATTTGCAAGGGATTCGAATTTAAGTTTGTCTTTATCATTCCGAGATGTTTGCCAGAGAGCTAATGCTGCTCGTTTGTCAGTGCGTAGTTTTAGAAGGTCTTGGGTGAACCACGCATTGGCGTGTCTAGTGGGTTTGGTTTTGCGCGGTTTAAGTGGGGCGATGGCGTTGATTGCTCCCGTGATAGCAGTATCGTAGTTTTTGGCCAGGGTTTCTGGGTCGTTGGAGAATGGGGCTCTGAAGGCAGGTCCCTGTAAGAAGGGTAAGAGTCTTTCTTTGGTCAGTTGACGGGCACTCCTTGTGAGGGCTGGTGGTAAGGGTAGTGGGGGTGGGATGTGGTTGTGGTGGTGGGGATGTTGAAGGTGATGGTGTGGTGGTCAGACCATGGGGTGGGGGTGTTGCCTGTCACTGTGAGGGGGCAATTGTGATGAGCGATCCAGTCTAGTGATCTGCCCAGGGCGTGTGTGGGGTCAGTGATATTGTTGACGAATCCTAGGGTAGCTAGGGCTGTGTCAAGAGCTTTGGCAGCAGGGTCTTTGGCGTCATTAAGGCCAAGGTTGATGTCTCCAAGGAGAATGGCTTTGGATGACTTTTTCAAGTTGTCTGCCAGGAGGTGGGTGATGGAGGCCTGTAAGTCTCCTAGGGGGCCTGGTGGTCGATAGATGAGGTGTAGGGTGATGGTGCATTGGTGAGAGATGGTGAGTTTCAGTTGAAGGTAGTCGCTGTTATTGATAATAGATTTGTCAACCTTTCTGATGGTGATCGAGTCTTTGGCTATGAGGGCGACACCGCCCCCTGTGGTCAGGCGGTCTTGTCTAGTGATGGCATAGCCTGGTGGGAGAGCGAGGGATAGAGCGGGGGCCTGAGACTTTGTGTAGCCAGGTCTCAGTGACCATTAGAAGATCTAGATCTAGGGTGGTAATGAGGTTGTGGATGTCTAGCGCGTGCGCATTAATGGATCGGGCGTTGATGAGGGCACATTTGAGGTGTGGTTCAGGGGTGCCATTGATTGTCGAGGGTGGCACATTCAAACCAGTAGGGGGAACATTTTCTGGGGTCATAGACACAGGTAGAGTGGCATTTGCATCATTGGGTAGCATGGCTATGGTAGAAGATTTGCACATTGCAGTAATTACATTTAAACCAGTGGGGGGCACATTTTCTAGGGTCGTAGACACAGGTAGAGTGGCATTTGCATCATTGGGTAGCATGGCTATGGTAGGAGATTTGCACATTGCAGTAATTACATTCAAGCCTGTGGGGGGCACATTATCGTGAGTCTTAGACATAGTATCAAGTGAAGCTGGGTCAAGGCGATGCTTACTATGTGGGCTCAGCTCTGTTGTGTGGCTTAGACTATATGATTTATGCAGTACTGAGGAAGGAGCCTTTAGGCTAGTGGCTGGTTTTAGGGTTCTTGACTGTAAGCGTGAATTTCGTACACTTGTGGGGATGGGTAAAGTGAGCATTACGCTCGGGAGAGTATGTGTGCGTAGCCGCAGTAATCTGTTTGCGAGTGATTTAAACAGTTCAGGAGTGCGGGATTCCTTACCTTGTGATTCCAGCAGGGTTCCACGGCGAACGGCAGACCGCGAGCAGCGAAGAGCTGCTAAGAGGAGCGCTGGCCTTTTTCTGCGGCCTTCTTCTCCCGGCTTCGCCTCACGGCACCCTCTACCTCCATTTAAAGCAGGAGGGGAGGGGCAGGCAAGTCGGGGGAGCAAATCAGGATCCGGGCCTGCGGCGGTGACGATTGCGGGCTGCAGGGACGCTCCTGTAGTGAAGGGGATGGCGGCGGCCATCTTAGGAGCCGCGTGGCTCGCGGCAGGCAGATCAATACGAACAGCTGATCCAAAAGAAAGGAGATACAACCTTGACTGGACAGTCCCTCTTATTATTGGTTAATAATTGTATTTTCGCTGTGTTTTGTCAAGGGTTTTGACCCATGTTGAATCCTTAGACTGGGTAGATGTGGGGATGAGCTGTCGCCGCCCACATTCACGCCAGAATCCAGGAGAACTGCGCAGTTGGCACAAGACCACTCCAAAGATACAACCTTCTTGTGGGGGGTTCCACATCACCACTCTACTGTAAGGATGCCATCAAAACAATGTTAAGCAAGGGTCCTATACTATCAAGCAAAAGACCACGCTATTGAAATGCAGTAATTCAAGACAGATCCCAAAAATTGATGCAATACCGGTACTCACCACTATCAGAAAGCCGGCGTTTTAAAACCACCAGACTTTTGTGTAAAACAGAACAGAGGAACCCAAACTAGGCCAAGGAAAGACTTGCTAAGAGGTGGATACAATGTAAAACTATATTCTGAAATGACTTGAAGGAAGTAATTATTTAATGTATATGTAAAAATTGTAAGTTTTGATTTAAACTGGGAACTAAAGTGACTTTAGCTGAATTCTGCCTGACAACAACCCCCGACAGGAGTTGAAACTTGCATTCCCAGGCCTGGCTGCCTCCTGCTTCCCCACCAAAAGGAGATGACACCTCTCTGATTAGATTAGGGGAGGGGCACCTGCAGGAGGTTGAACAAAGCCTTGTCCTGGACTCAGGCAAATGTTATATTGGGGGGGGGGGCGTAAAGTGGCTTCCTCTTGGGAGAAGTGGGAGGAGAAGTGCCTCTAGGAGCCACCCGAGCTGGAGGCGGGGACAGACAGAAGCTTTCCCCATGTGCTTTGGAACCTAAACCACACCCATCTGGGCCAGAGCATAATTAAAAAAAAAAAATGATAATTCATAGTACAGACTTGTCAGAATTATATAAGTAATATCATTATTCTGGTGATTTTTCTGTGCACGTTTTAAGAGGTGTTAGGACCCTGTGGTGTATTCTGGGGGCTTTCTAGCGGAAAATAGGGTCTTACTCCAAATGTCTGCATGTTAAAAATCTGACACTTCATCAATTAATGTCCATACACCTTGCGCACATTTGTGTAATTTTTGGTAAATGTCTGATATTGGTAAACCAGTCAAAAAGCGCAAAATGTTGTCATTTTTGAATGCAAGCCCCCAGGAACATCAGAGGCGGACAAGCATGGACCATAAGGAATATATAATGTGTACATGTAATTTCAACAAATTGTGTATCTGGGAAATATGTATTTGAATCAAATATAGATTTGTGGGCAAATTGACCAGGGGAGGATCCTCTGACCCATAGACAGACCTCATCATGATGACAATCCATTTCCTTCCCCCAATCATGGGAGAGGGGAGAATTGGGCCAATGACAAGTAGAGAGGGGCAGGTTTATTTATGACCAACGCACACACCCACTTTCTAAAGACATAAAAAGAGCCACTGGAAGCCAGACAGGACATTCACTTTGCACTTTCTTGCGGGACGCTTTGCCGGGAGACTCCAGACTTCAAATCCATCAACCTCCAGAGACCAGAGATCCAGAGAGATCAGAGATCCAGAGAGACCAGAACTGTGCAGTGCTGTGAGCAGAACCGGTGCTTGACAGACCCAGAGAGCAGAGCTGACCCAGATAGCCGGGACTTCAGAACCACCCGCCGGAAGTCCCGTCAAACCTGACCAGACCTTGACGGCTTATTTCAAAAATATAGTGAGAGTACTCACTGTGCCAAAACCAATATCTTAGTTTAAAATAATGTAATCCAAACTATTTTAGCCTATTAGAACTGCCTCCTAGAATCGTGTCATTCTGTCATCCTTAAAACTGAAAACTGTCATCTGTCATTTTGAACTTTTAAATTTCAAATCCGAAAAACTACCTTCACGAAATCGGCCGTATCTCCGGAACCGTTTGTGGAGCGAGTTTTAACTGTCATCCTAAAGCTAATATTCTAAGCTTTCCAACGAGCCTAGAACCGACTTCCTACTCCTTATAGTGCCTCCGTAATCGCGGTCGACGCACGCGACTAAATTTGCCGCGATTTGACATTTTGCACAATTTCAGCCACGTGTAAAAATCAGCAGCTTCTTGCTTTCCTTTGCTAAAATTCGTTTTAACCTGCTGGTTACACATAGAGCATTGCTAAAGTGAGCCTGAACTAATATAAACTAGATATCACCCACCCTGAACCTCTAGAGGGAATTAAAAGCATTTTTAGCACATTTCTGACTTCATTGTCATCACATTCAAAGCATTTTGGGCCTGTGTTTCAAACTTCTACCTGTTTCCTCTAAGCCTGCTGGGGGGGAATTGAATTTCGTATTGTATTTGATTGCATTCCTGAGAACTGTGTGCTCCTCTTTCCATCTCCTTCCAGTTCTTACATTGCATAGGGGGAGGGTGGGGGGGTGAATTGCCAGAGAAAAAGTGATTATCTTATCTTTTGCTAAAATCATATCAAGTATTTCTGTACTGCATTTCATTCCTCATTGTTTTTCCCTTGAAACCATAAAAGTATTTTTGCTACCTTATCCATCCTATACTAACTCCTCATTGATTGTAAAGAAGTGTGCTAGGGCCAGATTACCCATTGTTGATCAACATTATATCCATAAGTGTGATATCAATTATTAATTTATTATAAAAGTGTGATATATATCTTGTTAATTTTTCAAATAAACCTTTTAATATGCAAAACAAACCTACTTCTTGGCTCAGTGGGGTCAGGGGGATTCTAAGAGGGGGGTGTTATACAATGGTTGTCATCCAGAGTACTGAACTGGACATAAAAATACATCAATAAGGGTTTTTCTCAGCATCCCAGAGTAGACATTGACTTAGCTGTAGTGTTGATTGAATATCGCATACAGTTTCAAGTAACCAACGATCCACAACCTTGCAGAGATAAGCCTGCCATTCCGTCCTCGTTACCAAAATTGGACAAGGAGGATTATAATTGACTTGTGTTTCCAATCTGTTTGGATCCCTTCTGGTGTACTAGAGGTGTGGGGCTGATTGATGGCTTAGAAACCGATATTCACCCATGGACCAGTGGTGCCCCGGAATTCGATTTGTCACAATGTCTTCAGTGATTAAACACAATGCCGATAAAGGAGTATGTGGGAGGAGTATTACTCTGAGTATTACAAATGGCTGACCTTCATTACCCATTCTCCTACTCTTCCCAGGTCCAGTCCTTGGTTTCTCACCAACACACCCAGTGTTCAGACACCTCGATGCTGAATGGCAGGGGCTGGCACATGTTGGGATACCCATCTCAATGAGCTAGTGTTCTGCCAGCTTGACTGCAAAATCACCATGGCAATCGGCGGCGATGGAGAGCTCATAGTGCCACCATATTGAATGTTAGATCCTACCGCATTCGGTCATATTTCTCTTGCATTGTATCCCAAACACCTAGAGACAGCCCAAGGGACAGTGTACCCTATCCACTATAGCTGACCACGCGCATACTATGTGGTGCTTCGAACAATGAAGACGAGTGTGAACACCATGCACAAGACATATCCTCTATCCACTTGTAATGTTAAGAATAAGTCGTTCACTGCCTGGCCGTCCAGCTGTGAACTGCATGTGGCTACTGTGGGTTCCGCGCTACCAATCCACACTGTGCTCATTATAAGCCACATGTGTGAGTCCTGTGATGCTAAGTTGCACCACTCTCAGGATAAGACACTTGTGTGAGCCATGCATTGCCCAGCCACGGGCCGTACTCAATGTCTATAAGCTGCTTGTTTGTGTCCAATGCAAGTCAACTTCACTACACACCGTATAAACTGCATGCGTGACACATGCACTCTTTGGCTGCAGGACATTATACATTGCTTGCATAAGCTTTGCATGAGCTTTGCATGAGCTTTGCATGAGTTTTGCACAGTCTGGCCACACGTATTTAATAACAATCTGCTTGTGTGAGTCACGTGCTGACCAGCCACACTGCTTTCATCACAGGCTGCTTGTAGTAGTCGTATGATGACCAGGGTGCCAAATGTACAACAAGCAGTTCTATTCTGATTGGCCAGGCCACCTATTCATATATCAACACAAGTCTATTTGGCCACTAACGTGGCTCCTTCTCTGTCCTTGTGTCTTTCCCTTACCAGGGTTGGAGACCATCTGTAGGCACATCTACTTTCTGGAGTACTCGCTCACCCTTTTCCCAACTCATGCACATCTCTTGCAGGCCCTAAACTTCAATAATCGTCCTCTCTGCCACCTGTCAGGACCATGTTCCTTCCCCAGTACAGTTAAAGGGAAAGGGGATCTGAGGCCTAGCAGTTGCAGCCTCTGTCCCTTCCTTGGCCTCTATGACTTCTGTACACGTTTTCTCCATTTCCGCTTCTCCGCGAGATCGGACCAGCGAGGCTATAATCATCGTTGTTGCACCAAAGTGGAAGAGGAATTTAGGGGTACCCCCTCCTCGTCAGGCTGCATTTGGCAATGAGTGCCTGGAGACCACCCCTGGGTGGTAGTGGTGCACAGTATAAATCAACATAACATAACATTGGAGATGGTTCATCCCATGTCCCTGCCATCTGTGCAGAATTCAGCTCAGTGCCAGGAATCTGAATTGTGGGGTCCTGAGGCAAGAGGGCTTTCTGGTGAGGCAGTGTTATCACGTCCGAACTCATGGCAGCTCCTGCTAGGTGAGTTTACTCCCACCATCTGGCATCTTTTTCAACGCGGTAGTCTAGGAAGGCTCTCCCTTCTCTGTTGTGACCCTGTTGGCATACTGCATTTTCTTAAAGAAGCTTCTGAGCTGGGTATCTCATGATATCCCTTTAGATCACCCGTGGTGGGTGTTAGGGCGTTTCCAGAGGATACTATTGCATCTATAGAAATTTAAGCTGCTCGGCTACTTAACATCACTCAACCCAGATCACATGTGCCTTCCCATGTGCCAGAACACATGTGCCATCCTTCGACCTTCCACTTGGGCTGAACTCCCTTTTGAGCCATGACAGTTAGTTCTGCGTGGTGTTTTGTTGGTTTATGGTATCTTTCTAGTGGGCACTCTTTGTCCAGAAGACTGGCAGAATGATTGGATCTTCTGAGATTTGTCCCTCCCTGAGGGGCTAATTCTTCATGGTTGTCCATCCTTTATGCCCAAGGACCCGTCTGATACTCACCTGAGCCAGGACATTGTCCTCTTCACCCATGAACTTCCAGGGCACCCAGACTCTCCTTCTCTGTCTCTGAATGTGCGCCAGATGCGCCACATGCTCAGGATCTACTTGGACAGGGCTTCCTGACTCTTTATTTGTGCCCTATATCCAGGGCCCTGTGGATAGTCAGCCGCCTCATAAAGCCAGCGAGGATGAGTTTGGGATTTGATTACCAGGGAATATGAATCATACCAGGTTCCTCAAACAGGCTTTGTCTACTGGGGCAATCTGTAAGGGAACAGCCATGAGGGTTGAATGCAGGTTTGCACCTGGATCCAGATGATCAAAGCTTTGCACGTGTGCAAAAAGTGAGCCAATGCATTTAGTACATGGGTCCAGATTATTAAAGCTTTGCACGTGTGCAAAAAGCGAGCCAATGCATTTAGTACCTGGGTCCAGATTATCAAACCTTTGCATGTGTGCAAAAAGCGAGCCAATGCATTTAGTACCTGGGTCCAGATTATCAAACCTTTGCATGTGTGCAAAACGCGAGCCAATGCATTTAGTACCTGGGTCCAGATTATCAAACCTTTGCATGTGTGCAAAAAGCGAGCCAATGCATTTAGTACCAGGGTCCAGATTATCAAAGCTTTGCACGTGTGCAAAAAGCGAGCCAATGCATTTAGTACCTGGGTCCAGATTATCAAACCTTTACACGTGTGCAAAAAGCGAGCCAATGCATTTAGTACCAGGGTCCAGATTTTCAAAGCTTTGCACGTGTGCAAAAAGCGAGCCAATGCATTTAGTACCTGGGTCCAGATTATCAAAGCTTTGCACGTGTGCAAAAAGCGAGCCAATGCATTTAGTACCAAGGTCCAGATTATCAAAGCTTTGCACGTGTGCAAAAAGCGAGCCAATGCATTTAGTACCTGGGTCCAGATTATCAAAACTTTGCACGTGTGCAAAAAGCGAGCCAATGCATTTAGTACCTGGGTCCAGATTATCAAAGCTTTGCACGTGTGTAAAAAGCGAGCCAATGCATTTAGTACCACGGTCCAGATTATCAAAGCTTTGCACGTGTGCAAAAAGCGAGCCAATGCATTTAGTACCTGGGTCCAGATGATCAAAGCTTTGCACGTGTGCCAAAAGCGAGCCAATGCATTTAGTACCTGGGTCCAGATTATCAAAGCTTTGCATGTGTGCAAAAAGCGAGCCAATGCATTTAGTACCTGGGTCCAGATTATCAAAGCTTTGCACGTGTGCAAAAAGCGAGCCAATGCATTTAGTACCTGGGTCCAGATTATCAAAGCTTTGCACATGTGCAAAAAATTTGCCAACGCATTTAGTTCCTGGGTCCAGATTATCAAAACTGGGGCCAGATTATCAAAGCTTTGTACGTGTGCAAAAAGCGAGCCAATGCATTTAGTACCTGGGTCCAGATTATCAAAGCTTTGCACATGTGCAAAAAGCGAGCCAATGCATTTAGTACCTGGGTCCAGATGATCAAAGCTTTGCACGTGTGCCAAAAGCGAGCCAATGCATTTAGTACCTGGGTCCAGATTATCAAAGCTTTGCACGTGTGCAAAAAGCGAGCCAATGCATTTAGTACCTGGGTCCAGATTATCAAACCTTTGCATGTGTGCAAAAAGCGAGCCAATGCATTTAGTACCAGGGTCCAGATTATCAAAGCTTTGCACGTGTGCAAAAAGCGAGCCAATGCATTTAGTACCTGGGTCCAGATTATCAAAGCTTTGCACATGTGCAAAAAATTAGCCAACGCATTTAGTTCCTGGGTCCAGATTATCAAAACTGGGGCCAGATTATCAAAGCTTTGTACGTGTGCAAAAAGCGAGCAAGTTAATTTAGCACCAAGGTTGTTGCTTAGATAATACAGAATGGAGCAAACAGGTTTAGCCTTAATCAGTATTAGCTAAAAATAAAAAATTACCTGGGGAAAATTGGAGAAGTCTGTTTTATTTACAATTTGTGAAGCTCAGCATAAAGAAATATGTAGTAAATACGCTTTGTTGTACATTACACAGAGAACCGAGATACAACAACAAAATAGTCTGATTCATGTTTGCCCTAGTGCAAACGTTTGCAGATAAAATGGATTGGGACGCAACCTGTTTGCTTCATTCGATATAATCCACGAATTTGTTCACTTTTTAGAACCCGTGCAAATGCTCGATAATATGGCTCCTGGTATTCCCCTAACTCTAATTGCTCAATACATAACGGATGTGGCTGTGCTGTTGTATGGGTTGGTACTGGTGTTCCTAAGTATTTATCTTTAAAAAATATCAGGATCACAATTCATTCCCAGTAGGTTTCTCAATTATTTGTCTGGCTCAATGTTTTTAAAAAAAATAATTTGACAACAGTGATGATTAAGAGGGGCACAATGGTATTGATTTGACACCTTAACAGTCATCTTGTTCTTTATGTATTTTTTTTAAGCTTATATAGCGCGACCAGCCCAAAGGCATCTGGGCGCTTTCTTACAGAGTGTAGTTGTTACAGTGGTTGCAAAACAAATACAGGACAGTGTGTAAACAGTACAGTTGCTGCAGGACAAATACAGTACAGAACCAGCGAGGATAATGGCGTCTGTGGGCAGTTTGCTTAACATGGTAACAGATTATTTGGACATAGGTAGGAGCCGGGGTGTGTCGGGGTTGTTCCAAACTAGGTGGGACGGGACGCTTGGATGCTTAGGCTGGCCCTAGCCTACTTGTAAAAAAAAACAATATCACACTGACTCAACGCTCAAGACCCACCCAAGCTATCTACCAACACAGCCTAACCATTCCCAGGATCAAGCTCCAAAAGGCAGGTGGCAGCAGTGTCCCCACATTTGCCAGAAAACTTTGGAATGCATTGCCTCGCATGCTCAGAGCTCAAGAGTCCTTCTGGATCTTCAGGAAACAACTTAAAAAATATCTTTTCTCCCAAAGCCTAGTATTCAATCACCTGCACTGCCTCATCTCAATCCAGAATTATTGCCCACATGTGGGTTGGTGTGTGGCTAATATGTGAGTAGCGTGTGAGGATGTGTATGTCTCCTCCCTAAGGGGAGGCACAGCATGTTTGAACATTTAGTCTGTTCTAGCGGATTGGGGGTACTTTCTCGAGGCACTCCCCAGGAAAAGGGTGTTGATGAGGGAGAGAAGGATGCCGTCTATTGAAGCTTATCATGAAGTAAGCATGGGTGAAGTCCTGCCCACGCCATCTCACAGGGCGGGATCCAGCGCACCCACTGAGCTTTCTGACTCATCAGCATCACAAAACAGCCACCCAGTCTGCATCCATGGGCCAATCAGAAGTACTGACGCCCTAAGCAAGATCTGTTGGGCTCTGGGTGGGTGGGCCTTTAAAGGAACCAGCTCACTTTGCTTGGGTTTTAATAGCCTGTAAGAGTGTGGAGGGAAACCCAACCTGTGTTTTAGATGAGTTTGGGGGAAATTTGGTGGAGTTTGGTGTAAGTTTGTCACTATATTACTTTGGAGTGTTTTATTTCTATGTACCCCTTTTGTCTGTGTATGTGTTTATTAGGCCACAATTGGAATATTTCCTTTTAAAATCTTAAATTGCCTAAAGATTTCGAAAATCACTGAAAACCTTTACCCGTCCCTTCCCGTGTTCCTTTGTGTCACCCGACAAAGGCAAAAAATCCCCTTCACCTCTGTACAGCACAATCAATGGGGATGTTTTTTTTTTTTCCTTTTGGATTTGCATTAGTCAACTTGACTTTTATTTCAAAGTAAGTAAATAAGCAAATAATTCCCTTTATATCACCACTAGTTTGTGAAACATAAAAAGCCTTCACCCTTAGACGTGAACAAGTGACTTTTCCTCACCTTTCATTGTGTATCAGAGAAACCTTTCCAGTTGCACGTGTGATTGTGGTGTGACTCCAGTTGTTTGCCCTGGTGAGTTTTCTTTGTTGGTCTTGTCTCGTGTGTGTCCTTCCTTAGGAAGGAATTTCACGCTTGATTTGGAACAGAGCTGTGTGTTTAGAGGGAGGGGCAGAGGGGGAAGAGGGGACTTCTCACAGGAAGATGGTGCTAGGAGGCCAGGTCTTGGAGGAGACTCAAGTGACTCTTGTGCTTGTGGAGGCGCGTGCCTCTGTTCCATCACTAGTTTCCTGAGCTGGAAGAGGCATGTCGTGTCAGCCTAGGTAGAGAAGACGTAGATCTTACAAAGAAGGGGTTGCCACTGCCAATGAGAGGGCAGGTGGCAGTGGGGGTGGATGAGACTAGACAAGAAAGGAGGGTTTGTAAATCCTACAGGGGGTGGAAGAGGTCGATGTGGAGGAGGAAGGCAGACAAGGCTTGTTGTTGGTCGTTTTGATAATAGCCTTTTAGGTGTGGCTCTATTTGGGAAGGCATGGAGGGACCGTCTGATGTGCCAAGCTGGCAGAAGCACTGCCTGCGATGGCACTGGCTCCTTCATAAGCATACCCTTATGCGGGTGACTGGCAGAGCATTGGGCAAGAGCATACAACAAGAGGAAATAGAGAGGTTGATCTCAAACTCAGAGGGGAAATCCTCACATAGTGTGGGAGTCGATCTTACATATTGCAACAGAGTCACGAGAGGCCTTGATCATAACCTATTGGTTTGTGGAAGAAATTGCAGCCATGAACAACACTGGGAGCCATGCGGCTGTCTGCAGAGATGAACTGGTCATGCACACTTTGCTAATTGCAATCTTGGGTTATCAATTGAAGAGAGCGCAATGCGTGTGTGACATGCGGAACATGTATGGAGCATGCATCAAGCGGTCACTGAATGTCATGTCAGTATTAACTGAGCTGCTGGAAGAAGACAACAATGTCCTACTTTGACGAGGATGTGCGGTGATATTGCGTGACACCAGGCTCTCTGCTAAGACTGTCTGCACAATGCCTGAGCATGCGCAACTGTATCGAAAATCCATAGAGTGAACAGTGGACAAAGGCTCTACTGCAAAACATGCATACGGGGCCTTCCCTTTGCACGCACTCTGGTGGCACCCAACATGCACAGAGCAGCTGCAGTGGCCGAGGTGGAATGACACCTGCCTGCATGCCTGTATCTTCCTCTATCTTGGCATGCTGGCACTCTAAATGGCCGCTTATCTGTAGCCGCATGGCTTATGTCTTGCACTCTGCTGCCACCAAATACTGCTAAGTTTTTTAGGAACAGACAGTCCAACTGTACTTTGGTCACTAGGTTACAGCCACTGAATAACAACGAACCTGTCTTCAAATAATGATTAGACTATTTCTCCATAACTGGCATTTTCTCTGATCCCTCAAAGACGGGCACTCAGTGAATGCAACCTCCTGCCTGCGGTCAATGCTACGATTAATCTCTGCAAGCAACCACTATTTTGTCTTGTCCATAGATGGTGGCACACCGAGTTGTAGTCACTGATTGTAATCTTGTGCTGAACACAAAGATCTGTAAGACTTTTTCCCTGCCACTAGCATTTTATCTCGTCGTAAGAAAGGGACACGCTCATTTGATGTCACTGTATGTTCGAAGACCTGCTCTCAATAAATGCTGGCGCCTTCTTCCCCGTACTCTGCAAATACATGTTGCATACATTTAGACCATGCAAGGTGGTCCTGGGAATCTCTCCTTCCCTAATGGTAGGCAGTAGACATAACAAGATATTCTGTCCTGCGTTCATTTTCTACGTTTCCTTCAACTGGCCCTCAACTGTGCTAGCAAACCCTGGCCAGTGTCTACACAAGACTGGTCCTGAAAGCAAACCACGCCTGTTGCCATCCTTATTGGATTTTAGCCTGAAGAGTTGAGACACTCGGACCCCTGCATGAAGTTTGGGAAAGCCGTATTCTACTGAAACACTCAATATTCTGGTGTCTCGGAATCTCTCCAAATATGTAGGGCCAGGATTTACGGTAAGGGATCATGGAAGCTGTGTTCTGTGCTTTCCTCTCCCTTCCTGTTTCTCCTCTGCTTTTTAGAAGGGCTCATGGAAACTGTTCTGTTATTAGAAGGGCCTAAGCACTACACCATGCTTCCCCCACCCTTGCCTTTCTTCCTCCCTTCCTATGTAACTTCTTATTCTGTCCCAGTCCTCATAAGCACTTCACGGCGCACTTTATGCAGGAGACCTTCATCCCATGCAACATGTGTGTAGAAACACGTATATACTTATGAAGACATCGTGGGCGTGATGTGGGCCGCTATCAGCGGTGCCACGAAAGCTCTTTGCGCACCACCATGGTCGGAAACACTCATCACGTGAGCTCCCTTGCTTGAGGTCAAGGCTCTCACCGAGCTCTCTTATGTCAGAGCCACTTGGCATGTTATAATAAGCGCAGTTTAAGTGCGTGTGCCCTTTGATGCATTGCCTTGAGTTCCACTGTGCAATTAGCTCGGATCCTAAGGGCAAGTCCCCCTGCCAGATGAGTCCTTTGGGAGGGCATGAGTGTTGAAGTCAGTGTGGAGGATAAGTATGCTGTGGGAGTGACGGTGTAAAGCAGAGGCAGGTCTGACCTGATGTGTGTGGGGTGTGGAGGGCAGGAAGGGCATGGAGAATGGCACGAAGTATGTGTGAGAGGACGGAGAATGGAAAATTTGATGTTCGGAGGACTGGTGACGTAGGGAATGAAGACCGGATGTATCTGTGGACGGGAAGAGTGTGTGTGGTACAGGGAGTATGACCGAGTACCGTGTTGGGAAAAAAAGTAGAGGGCAGAGGATGGGCCCACAGGACACAACACACAGCTGCATTCTGTGGTGGAGAAAATTAGGCAAGCGGAAGAGGACATGATCTGAAGTAGAGGACGCGAGAAACAAAAGCCTTGTGTTTGGGTAATTGAAAGGGCATATGGACGCGGGCATGCATGCTAGGACTATCTTGGGGGAAATTACGGCGGGCATCTTCCACGTCTGGAGGATAACATACCCGTATTTCGGTGTGATGATGCAGGACGGACACAATGAGACAGGAGGAAGTAGCGGACACCGGTGTGTGCATTTGCAAAACAAAGGAGAAAGCGGGAGGGTGTTGTCATTGGCAAAGGAGGTGAGCAAGGACCAATACACGGATGCCTGTTAGATTGGACAGGTCAGAATGGGAGCAGCAAGGGAGAGAACATGAGCTTGGAAGGCACATGTGAGAGGCCACAGAAGATCTGAAGGCGTGTATATCTTCCAAATGGGGGCAGAATGTAAGGGTGAAAGTCTGTGGCTGTGAGATAGGAGGTGGTGTCTGTGTGATAGGCAGGAATGTACAAGACCATGCTTGCAGGTAGGAATGAGAAAGAGGTCAGTGAGGTGATAAGAATAAGTACCTCCTGTCCATAGACACAGCAAAGACTGCACCACAAGGTGACCGCAGGCAGGTCCTTACATCAAGTCATTTGCATGTCTGCATTTACATTGGTTTTGCTCATTTTTCCGGAAACACATAAACCTAATACATGCGAAGATATAAAGGCAGAAACTCAAGCCCACCTTGGCCGAGTTCATGGTCATGTGTTTGCTATGCCTTAATTAATTAATTTTAACAGCCTGCCCTCGTGGCATACGCTGGCATGGCATGATCTCGGAGGGGATGCTCAGTGAACTTATTGCACCGTCTTCAGGAAACCATAGTTAAGTGATTAAATATGGGCCAACAAGTCACCTCGGACTATACAGTAGATAGAAATATTAAAAACAGACTTCAGCCATTAAAAGTCACAGTGCCACACTATTAACTTGACTCAAAAGGATGTTCTGGTCTAGGCCTATCCCACAGTGCCTATGACATCTGGTCCTGCATTCATGTGTCTTCTCAGAGGATGCTTTGACCATCAGCTTCATGGCAGGCCGATTTCAGAGTGATGATAGTCAACATATAGTTTGCAAGACATTGCAATTGAAATTTTGTGTCCCTTCGGGGACTTGGCATCAACCAGCTTTGTGATTAGGGGTGGGGTGGGATCCCCGCTGAATATGTATCCATGCTTTACCTTGAGGTAGTAAGCTTGGGTTCTGTGCACGTTTCATTAGGCTTGCTGGAACACATACCTGGGTGTGAGGAGGAAGAGCCTAGAGCTTCAACATTGGAGGAGACTCAGGGATGGAAACATGGCCATTGAGTAAATACACCCATGCGAAAATAGATTGAAGCTGACTGGTACATCGATTACCATTGCTGCTACAATTTTGTAAACAATATTTAGGATATCATCATAATAGAACGTGAGGTGAGATATAGCTCCTGAATGACTGAATTAAAGAGGCCGCATGTCGCAATTTCCAGTTGCCAACATATAGTTAAAAGGGTGCAGGACTTCCGTTAGAGGCACTTGGCTCCTCCTCTACACTCCCCTCTCTGGTTGATTGACAACTCTCCCATCAGTTTTCACATCTACACATCTTCGGCAGAAAAAGTCCTTCTTTGGAGTCCATCTCTTCATTACTCCTTTCAGAGATCCTGCTGATTTTACATGTTTAGCAATTCTCCAGGTTATGAGACTACATTGTCCATTCAGGCTGCAGTACATCCATCTTCCCACATACTTCTTGAGGTTTTCTCAGATACAGGAACTTTGTTCCATAAGGTGCATGAATACTTGCTTCTAAATAGTTCTTGATATCTTCATCTGTCAGCTCTTTGGGTCCGAACCCTGATTCAACATTGATCATAATCTTCATCTTTCATATTGATATGTAAGTTCGTCAGCAGCATTAGGGCCTCTGTCAAGGTCCCATTCTCTTCATCGTGAGAAGGTTGAATGTGCAACATGATACCCTGATTTTGTCACAAACACCTCCATCTATAGCTATAATCATATCCAGGACATATCTATTCTAAAGAGTCATCAGTCTTATGGCTCCCAGCTCGTCCTTGATACCATTCAATCTCTTTATGGTAGTATTGATCGTCTGCAGTGTAGAGGTGTAGCCAAGTACCCCCACACAAAGCTCTGCCCCCATGATGCCTATATGTTGGGAGCCAGAGTGTGAGACACGCGCAGTGCCATTGAAAATACCTATACCGAAAAGAATCCTGGAAGTGAGGTTCCCATTGAGGAAACCATATATGCACTCACGACAATATGATGGTCATTTGAGTGAAATCCCAAAAGAAGTGTGAACAACAAGCAAAAAAAGAAGATTGGTGACGTCATGCAAGGCACAGCTGACACATCCAGAAAAGAGGCTGACAACCATAAATATTCTATTATATCTAAGGAGGAGGAGTTAAAGATGAGCAACATTTTGGGCTTCAGATTAAGATGCTCAAGCTACAGAAATGATGAACAAAATGGCAAGTCATTTTACAATTTTAGAGACGCAGTAACAAAAGTAGACAAAATATTCTTAAAGGCTGGCTATGTAGTGAATAGATTGCGGCGATGCACCAATGTATATGCATAGGAATGTATAGACCATGGATGTTCCACAACACACTTTAACAGAGCTTGGCCCCAGTAAATAGAAAGGCTTTTTCAGTGTGTTGCAGTTGGAAAGCGACTTAGTGATGGAGAGAAATTCAAGAGAAGCTTGGCTGGCCCAGCACCAGGAAGGACACCGTGAGCTTGAATGTTCATACAGTAGATACAAAACATGTGAAAAGAACAAACTCCTGTCTGAGGTGAGGAGCAAGAACATTGAAGACGTCAGAGGTTCAGAATTTCATAGTATTTCAAATACAGAAAAGCTCTGAAACATGGTCTGCAGTCACATGGTCGGATGAAAATAGATACTGAGTTGAGCTACATCGAAACCAAAAGACAAAGTATGCCTATACTCCCTTTTATTCTCAGGCACAGAGAACATTTCCAAAGCCAATGTTCAAAGGGATAATTGACTGGCAGATGGCAAGAGTGATGATAGATGGCAGGCTAATTAGGTGGGAAGTTATGGTTATGACCAGCCCACAAGCACCTGGGTGCCAGCCTGCATGCTGCTAGCGTGTGTGGAATATTACACAGGGGTACAAGGGTGCCAACCATTTGTAGAGGGCCATGCAATAGAGAGCCCTATAGTTTATGTAACCAATAGGACGTTGTGTATTTTATGACATTTGTAATGACTTGCACTGGAGCAGGGCTTAGTTGCCCACCTGACGTTAGAGACCCAATCACTTTCCCAAACAATTATGGAACATATACCTAGATTTTCCCTTTAAGCCTATCACTTTCTCAAGTAGGTTTTTGTAGTTTGCCACGTAGATTGACGTCAATGATGACACATGCTCGGTTACAAACGTGGCAGGGTTAACTATTTTACAATTGACTACTTTAATTGCTGGATTCGATAAAACTATCTCATATGCAGAAGTGCACTGAGATGTCAACGTACCCACAGGCTTCTCCAACACGGCAAACAATGCATGCTCAACAAACAAAGTCATAGAACAACCCATCACAATGCTGGTAGACTTCTCAACAGTGAATGCGGCTGCTGCCAGTGATTGTTCACAAGGAGAGTGTCCTCTCAAAACTGGATCTAAAATCCCACTATAATATGCCAGATATTTGTATCCTAGTGTAGTTCTCTGTGTAAGCACTGCTGTCATAACTGTCCTGTTTGTGTACGAAAATAAGAAAAACTCCTCAGAATAGTTGGGAATTTCTAAAACTGGAGCTGTACAAATTGCTTTCTTTAATTCTTCAAACCATTCCTCCATTTCCTAAATCCATTCTATTTTTTCGTTATTCACTTGTGCATTCTTCAAAGCCTGCAAAAGAGGTCTTGTGTATTAACTAGAATCAAATAGCCATGCTCTAAAATAGTTGCACAATCACAAAAACTGCTGCATTTGTTTTATTGTGGGCGGTTTTGCTGTTTTCATAATCGCCTAAACTCTTTCAGGCGTAAGTTCTTCCACTCATGTCAGATTAACTGTCCTATATACAACACTTCTTCTTGACAATATTGCAACTTCCTTGTCGACTATGTCTCTCTTGTCTTCTAGAATAATCATTAGCTGAATCGAGTCTTGCCTGAACTCATTTCCTGTTGTGCTACAAACTAAAATCTCGACTACACTACTTTTCAATTCAATATTGTCTAAGTCCATCTGCAGGACCCTATTAAAAATCGATGGAGATTCACAGTACCCGTGGGGCAGACAGGTGCTATTCAGCTTAATCTGATGAAAAGTAAATGACGTAAGGTCTTTGGAGTCCTTATGCAATGCAATTGAGAAAAACACATTTTTCAAGTCAATCACTGTGAAATATTGTGCCTCTGTGGGTATACTACATAGTATTATTGCAGGATTTGTAACTAAAGGAAACTCTGCCTCTACAATCTGATTAATTGGCCTCATGTCCTGAATTAATCTCCCCAACCTCAACCCCATCCCCAACCCCCCTTTTTTTCACAGGGTACACTGCAGTATTGCACAGTGACTCTGCCGTCACTAAGATACCCTATTCCATTAGTGCTGAAATAGTCTTAAAAATATCCTCATCTGCCTCTCGAGACATTGGGTACTGTCTTGCTCGAGGTAAAATTGCTCTTTGCTTCAGCTTAATCTTAACCTCGCCTACCCCTTTCAGCAGGCCTACGTTATAGGGGCCTGTATTCCATAAAGAGGTTGCCACTTTTTCCTAGTCCTCATCAAAAAAGGCTGGGTGCTGCCACACTATCATCATTCGCAGTGGGATCTCTATGTTATCTATTCTCATCTCAAATATTACCTCCTCATCTGATGGATCATCTCTAAACATAGCCACGTCAGTGACGTCAGTCAATCTATACCCTTCCCCAAAGGCAATCACTGTTCTCCATGGCCTGCCTTCGTCATTGTTTCCTTCGAGCATGGCCAATTCCCCTTGTACCACGGCTGCAACTAACTCTAAGGGAATAGTTTGCCCCCCCTCGTCGTCCATAGGTATCTGTGGCCTGAACAAGAACTCATCAGGTATTCTCATAATCTTTCCCACTAAGCCGGGCATCCATGTCAACAAAATGTGTACCCCATAAAGAAATACTTCTGGCTCTAACGGCACTCCTCGCAGAGCCATTTGCCCTGCAAATGCCAATATAAATTTGCCCATTTTCCAATAATATATCCCTGGAGTGGAACACACTATGCCCTCATCAGTGACAGAAATCGTCATGTTAAGTTTTATCATTAAATCTCGGCCCAGAATATTAACCAGTGTCTGCCTTGAATACAATAATGGAACAGACATATCACATTCTCCTATTGTAACGCTCACCTGATTCCCGTAGAGGCGCCGGTCTTGACTGGGCGTATACCGTATCTTCTAAGGTGATGTGTAACACACGGCTGGCTCTTTGGGCTGGACCCCTGTGCACTGTATGTCTGACTTGAAGGGTAAGGTGTCTGCAGATAGAAAATATGGGATTAATGAACTGGGTTATTGAATGTCTCTCTCTTCTTCCCTTTCTCTTCTCCTGTAGAACCCCAAAGGTTAACGCGCTCACCTTAGGTAAGTGAACGCCGTGCTCTCCATCTGCTTCGGAGCAGGGTGCTGAAACCAGTTTCCTCACTGGATAAGGGAAGCAGGCCTCTTGACTTCAGAGGACTGCTGTCCGTCGTTTTCTTCACGCACGGTAAGTTTCGAGCAATTCAAATGTCTTTAAAAGTCTTTAGTAATGTTGTATCTTGTTTTGCAGGGTTCCGGCGATGGCGAAGATGGAGCCCGTGTGATGAATAGAAGCGCCTTGAAGCACGTAAGTAAGCGCTTGCTGCCTGCTTCACGGCGCGCTCTAACTGTCTTTTTCCTTTGCAGGTATAAGTTCGGAGTGGCTGCAGGGTGCCGGAATACCCACTGGGTTAGATGTGAAAGGAGTAATGGCTCGTGAGTATTTAAGTTCCCCAAAGTCTTTAAACGCACCTTGTTTTATCTTTCAGATGCGGGATGCAGCGGCGAAGGCCTCCGGAGCGTGCGTAGAATTGGTAAGCTTTTGTCTTTCAGATGCCGGAATGCAGTGCGAGGCGTTGATGACAGCCGATGGATCAGGTAAAAGGAGCGCTGTCACTGAAGACCGTAATGCTAACCTGTTCTTTCTTGTCTTTATAGGTGTTGCTGAAGACTGGATTCAGGATGGTAAGCCTTTTTCCTTAGGCCCAGGATCAGATGCAGAAGACACAATGAGCGTTCTGCTGCAGAGGATGCAGAATAACACAAAGCAAGATTCATCCATCGGGTGTGGTTTAAATAGCCTCCTGTAGTGCTTAGGTGTCTCCTTCCACAGCCACGCCTAGGAAAGAAAAGAGTCCCTGCTTTCCAGAAGAGTTCCAGGGTTCTGAACCTAGGGAGTGGCTCCTGCCCCACCCAACAGGAAAAGTAGTCCCGAACAGAAGAGGATCAGAGGCTCAACTGGCAGGTAAGTAAGCAGCATGGTCTGCCGCAGGTAAGTCCACCCAAGCATTATGAGCCCGGCGCTTCCAGCGCTGGGACTGGGCACATTTATGAGCCTGGCGCCACCAGCGCCAGGACAGAGTCCAAAAGGTCCCAATTGGGACCGGCTGGCGCTCGGAACCTGGTTATGGGTCTGCTTCCAAGGGAGTTGGGCAAGTCCTGACCTCTTGGAAGCAGAGATCATGACACCTATGGAGACAGGTAATTAATTAGTAAAAGGAACTCTGCTTGTAGCTCCAGAGAAGCCTTGCGCATTCACGGCATTTCCCGATAATGGATATTTTCCCCTCGTATACATGAGCGAGTTGCACCCGTGTCTACTAAAAAAGAAACATATTTGCCTCCTATGGTAACATCAACCCTTGTTTCCTCTTGGGGGTCTGGTGTTACCGATAGTACTGAAGACATCAAGTCGCCCTGTGAGCTTTCCTATTGTGGGTACATGCTTATCCCTGTACCTCTAAAATGACTTCTCTCCACTACAGTGACAACCCCCACTCTAGGTGTCAATAACTATCCTGTGTTTGCATTCTGCTGTATCTGCATGGGTGCTCGCTGTGACTGCCCTTGTGGCAGATTCAATGGTGCTTGCTGTGGCTGCAATGCCTGTTGCATTTGCGGCACTTGTGCTTGGTACATTCTGATCTTTGGCAAACCCATCCCTATTTTGTGAGCTATATGCTGGAGGATAAGCTGTCCCCACTCTTGAGAATTTCCCTTTCTGTACATACCCTTAGCTCCCACATGTTCACGCAATGTGCCCTTTCATGCCACATGTCCAAGATACAAGAGGGGCTCTTCTGATTAGACCTTCTTGATTGAAATCTCCTTGCACATTCTGATTATCATTCTGCATATTCTGAAACCCGCCTTGGTTATTTTGTAAACCCGCCTGATTATTCTGAAAACCAATTCTTCCTCTGTAACTCATTCCTCTGCCTCTCGGTGTAAACCCATTCCCTCCTTGGTCCATCTGGCATTGGTTATTCGCCTGTGATGAACCCGCTGCTTGCTGCATTCAAAGCCCCTCTCTGCTTGTCAGTACTACCCCATCTATGGCGTACTTTGACAATTTCCTCTGAACTAACTTGGCTTCCTCAAGTTTTCTAGCATCTTCTTTCTTATTTTTCTCTTGTAACAGCCGCCAATGATGTGCAATAGTCAACTGTATCTTTGCCCATGGCTTTGCTTCCATTCCCACAAGTTTATTGAGCTGTCTCTGTACCTGTTCTGGCAATCACTGAGACAGAATGTGGTAAAATACTGGCACTTATTTCCCCCAGTGCTCCCTCATTTCCAAAGTCCACCGTTCCTGAATGTTTTAAATATAAGCAAGCATATCCTCGTCATCTTTCATCTTACATGCCATAATTGCACCCATATCTGAAGTATCAGGATATTGTACCCTGTGCGCTCTCCTGACGTCTGCTCTATTTGAGCTGTGTTCTGCGCTGTGACACTAAAATAACTTGCTCTCATCCAAATGCCATCAGCCCTTTCCCCAAGAATGACTACTAGGAGACCCTAATGTCCCCTATTGCTAAAGTATTTCCTTGTGTCATATTTTCTAGCTCATAAATGCATTTTCCCGCCCCAGCCATTAAACTAGAGAGTTTGCATGATAAATTATCTGTACCCATTTGCAGCCAAGGAATATACTGTGTTTGGCCCCTCCTTTCTCCAATAAGGGAAAGCGCGTGAACCCAAATCCGCAATCAGCTCCCATCGTCTGCCTATCCATAGTAGGGACAATGGTTCCTGACTGCCTCCTACATGGCAATGACCTTAACCTGTTCACATATGGTGATGTCTCCCCCTTCTCACTATGCAATCACCCTTTAGGGTGCTATGGATATGCCATTGGCTCTGGAGTCCTATGCTTAGGTTGCTCTAAAACAGACCATCCTACTTCATTGTCTGTCTGCAGACATCTCTCTGGACTGCATGCACCTTCTCCCTCCTCCTCTCTCTTTATCTGACATATCTAATCCCCAACTAGTATGGCTTTCTTCTCTTTTGCCTCTGTCTAAGGTCAGTCTGTCTAAGGACATGGCTCTATGCTCGAGACTAAACGGGCTTCCTTCTTCGCCTTGTGATTGGGCGACTGTAGATCGATCTTCTTTTCATCTGCTTCCCGAATCACCTCTTGCTCTCAAATCTTAATAGGCTCTATCGATCCTACACCCAATGCTCACTCTCGAAGTTCTTATCTAATGTTACTTTAGATGGCCCAACGTTGCTCCCTGTGACAGGACGGGAGGGATTCCTCTAGATTTATCCTCAGTGGACTTGCCGTTGCTTCCTGGGAAAGAAGGAACTTCTCTATATGGCTCCATGATATTACTGGCCTCAAGTCCAGTAAATCATTATGAATGCAATCAATATCGCATTCCCTTCGTCTCCTTTTTCGCTCAATTTCTTCATCTAATTCCCTTCGCTTTATCGCTTCCTGCCCAACCCTTTCCTCTTCTTGTCTTTTCTCTTCCCTTCTTTCATTCTCTTTACGCTCTTCTTCTTCCCTTCATCTTTGCATTCTTTTATCCTTTAATTTCTGTGCTTCCTCCTCTTGCCTGTCTCGTTCTTCAATTGCTCTCAGCCTGTTGTCATACTTCCTTTGTTTCTCTGCCTTTTCTTCTTTCTTTTGCTGCTCTTCTTGATACATCTGCTCTAGCCTCTGCCTATTCTTTCTCTTATATTCATCCTCCTTCAGTCTCCTTTCTTGCTCCCTTTCTTTTCTATCTTGTCCTTCTTGATCTTCCCTAACTTCCTCAATACTTTTCCCATCGAGCTTGAGATATTTCTGTCCACCCATCCATTCATTCTGTACGAGCGTTACCTCATCAGCTTTATCATTTTCTCGTTTCCATCTCTTAATCTCTTGTTCTATATCTAAGGTCGCATTTGGTTGTTCACTTTTCTCCTCTTTGTCTTGTAAGACCGTACCTCCTTTCCTTTAGTCTCCTTTGGAATATAGTCACTGCAATAAGAAGGCAGTTCATATATCAGATTACTATATCCTGTTGCCACCGTCAGTTCCCTCAATGGATACAATCATTCATCTTTTGTACTATCGCCATTTACTTTGGGCGAAGTAAGGGGAGCAGAAGGCTCAGTACCTTCCTCCCTACACTGATTAAGCATCCAATCCTCAGGAGGCGGGTCTTCCTGCTCCTCTTGATACATCTTCCAGATTTCTAAAATAGCTAACCCTTTTTTTCAAATTTCTTCCCAGTGTACACTGTGTGCAAGTATGTAGTCATGTGTTGCAAAACCTCATATGACAGTGATCTGCCTTGTGGCCATGGCATGAACATGTCTGACGTACCCTTGCACTATACTGTTTAAGTTTAGGTGCATGTTTTGACAGTGTCTTGAACATGTGCATCAGTGTAGTAACATCCCCCATTGTGACAAGTATCAATTGACTGTCAATACTTACCTTTGATTTACACAAAATACATTTCAGAAAAATAACAAATATGAGCGTGCACCACCCTTGCCGCTCAAAGCCTCTATTTCTCAATTTATCTCAATCTGCGAATTCAGTGTTGCCAACAATGTCTCAGGGAAGATAATAACTTTTTGTGTCTACTTAACTCTGCCTATCTTTGTCGCTCTTCAACACTTCTCTTTTTCAATACACAGAATGCACAAAGAGACAAACTAGTTGGCTTTACATATATCTCATCATTATACTCCTTTTCTCTCAGCCCCTAAAATACCACGATTGGAGTTTGAGCTATTCCCTCTCATAGACCTATGTGCCGCATAAGTACTCACTTGGGTTTTGAAATAACTCCTTCTAAAGCGCCTTGAGATAGGGCACTGGGCTCTTTGACGCTCCTCGTCATATATCTCTGACAGTCCTCATCATATATTAAATAACCCCCCGTTTCTATTTCTATTACCAAAATCCAATCCCTTCTATTTTGACAGTCACCTTAGTCTACTCACCATTCGCCTTTCAGCTCCAGACCCTCGGGACCATCCCCTCCTCCAATCGGCCACCATCACCTTCGGTCTGCTCAGCACCTGTGGAAAACAGGAGAGATTTTGTGAAAGAGGGACCCGTCCCACCCGTCCCACCTGTATCGATTTTCTTGCAAGAGTTCTATATCGGCCGCTCTCCACAGGAAACTTTGCGATCCTCTGACTGGATGGCGGAGAGCATCCAATTTTCCAAAAACACAAAAAGCCTACTAACCGACGGATCTGAACCATCCTCTTTCTGCTACCAAGTAAACCCTTAGGCCCTTTAAGACAAGGTAACAGTATCTGAGATGGATAGGGATGCAGATCTTACTCATACATCAATAATCAGACTGACTCAGGAAGTTAGCAAAACACGACTGTTTTTTTTGCAATTGTCTAAAACAGGGAGTACAATGGGCATCAAGAGACACCGAACAGTCATAAGTCTCTCAATGATTTTCATGAAAAACCACATATTTATAACAAAAACTGATAGGCTTAAGAAGAACATCTAAGTATACTTTATATGGGGTATGGAATCGTGATTGGGTCTCTAAGGCCAGGTGGACAGCTAGGCCCACCCCTAGTGCAAGTCATCTTCCATGTCATACTAATACACAATGTTTCATTGGCTATCAAACAATAGGGCTCTATGCTACGTGGCCCTCTACAATTGTTTGGCATGCTTGTACCCTTCTGGAATATTCCACTTGCTAGCAACCCGCAAGCTGGTACCCCAGATGCTGGAGAGTTGGCTTGGTCATGCCTCCCCACCAAATTAGACCAACAAACATCATCACTCTGACTGTCTGCCATGCAATTAGTCATTTGAACTCGGCCTTGCAAAGGATCACTGTAGCTAGCGTACAGTCTATTTTCATCTGACCATGTGACAGGAGACCATGTTTTGAGCGCCTTCATCTTATTTAATATTATTAAATGAAAAAAACCTGACACTTCTAGTGTTTTTCCATTACACCGCAACAGGAGCCCGTCTTGCTTCTAACATTCATTGTATCTCCTCTAATAGATAAGTGGGCCAGACAAGCCTTCTCGAATCTTCCTTCACCGTCAGCTGTTTTATTCAACAGCGCCACACTTTCAGCCCTTCCATTCTCTGGGTCCAAGTTTGCAAAAATGCGTTGTGGAATATACAGATTCTATTCATATATATATTCTACAAAAAAACTTTGTTGAGGGGACGTTATGGTTAAGTTGACCTACCAAAAACCTGTCCAGTTATGGTAGGCTAAGCAGCCACACCTGCCATCACCACTATACACTGCTAACACTAACACCGAGGACAGGAATAATATGATATGATATGATATGATATGATTGTTTTTTTATATAGTGCCTATACACAATGTGTTTCAAAGCGCTTCAAGGCAAGGGAGGGAACAAGGGAAAATACAATGACATTCTTACAGGCCAAGAACAGTAAGGATGTGAAATTAACTATCATACTCGGCCTGACGACATTTCAGATAGTGCAAGAGCTAAGACATAGATAAGGAAGGGGGGGGGGGGTGGGAAGGAAATGGAAACAGACAGGTGACTACCGTACTTACCTGACAACATTTCTGGTAGAACCGGAGAAAACAAAAGGTGAGGGAGAGCGGTGCAGAAAGGGAGGAGAGGAACAAAACAAGCGACTATCATACGAGGCATGATGACATTTCAGATAGTGCTGTAGGGTGGGTGGGGAGGAAAAAAACAGTAATGGGAGGGTGGAGGAAACAGACGAGGTTGCTATCATATTAGGTCCAGGAACAATTCTGATAGAGTAAGTGCATAGAAGAAAGTAAGGGGAAGAGATAGGAAAAGGGTGTGCAGGGCTTGCTAAGTGGTGAAAAAGAGCAGCAGGCAGGAAGGCACCAGGTGGGTGGGGCTTAGGCCAGGTGACCTAGATCCACTTGCACCTGCTCCCCATCTACAAAGGAAAAGAAGCTGGAGGGCTCCTTAAGTAGGAAAAAGAGCGGCAAGCAGGAAGGCACCAGGGGGGCGGGACTTGCTAAGTGGTGAAAAAGAGCTGCAAGCAGGGAGGCACCAGGGGGGCGGGGCTTGCTAAGTGGTGAAAAAGAGCGTCAGGCAGGAAGGCACCAGGTGGGCGGGGCTTAGGCTAGGTGACCTAGATCCACTTGCACCTGCTCCCCATCTGCAAAGAAAAAGAGGCTGGAGGGCTCCTTAAGTAGGAAAAAGAGCGGCAAGCAGGCAGGCACCAGGTGGGCGGGGCTTGCTAAGTGGTGAAAAAGAGCGGCAAGCAGGAAGGCACCAGGTGGGCGGGGCTTAGGCCAGGTGACCTAGATCCACTTGCACCAGCTCCCCATCTGCCTGGCATCACAAATGTCATTGCTGACATCACTGTCGACATGACATGTTTAGCCCCTTTGTTTTTGTTCACTCCCATATCTATATATGTATATTCAGTACACAAATTTCTTAAAGGGACTTTACACTACACAGTAAAACTGAAAGAGACTCGACATTCCCTAATTATGGTAAGCTAAGCAACCATAACTTGCGCCACCTACGTGCATTGCTAAAACTAACACCCAGGACATCAAAGATGACATCACAAATGTCATTGATGACATCACTGATGCCATTGTTAATTTCCTGGGTGTTAGTGTTAGCAGTGTATAGTGGTGATGGCAGGTGTATTTGCTTAGCCTACCATAATTGGCGAATTTCAGGGGTTTTTCGGTTTTACTTTGAACCATAATGGGGCGTTTGAAACGTTTTTTTAGGGAAGTGCACAGGTTTTTGGTAGGGCAACTTAACCATAACGACCCCACAACAAAGTTTTTTTTGTAGTGAATTTTATGGGTTTTTAGTAGGGCAACTTAACCATAACATCCCCTCAACAAAGTTTTTTTTGTAGTGAATTTTATGGGTTTTTAGTAGGGCAACTTTACCATAACATCCCTTTAGCAAAGTGTTTATGTTTCTGAATTTCACAGGTTTCTGGAAGGAGAACTTAATCATAACATTGTGTTAACAAAGTTTTTTTGCTAAATATGCACTATCATATGACCTTGGGAGATTTGTAGTGTAATGTACTGAAGTAACATAGAACATACAGAACCCTCTTGCTATTGATATCTGTCAGGCACGGACTGAGCGCCTGTTTGCGGACGGGCGCAATGAGGTCAACAGTAACCAAACAGTCAGGGGGTATCGTAAATTGTAATATTGTTTTACGCAATAAATGGGCAACTTTGGAAATGGACACATAAAGACATGATAAGTACTAATAAATCAATATGGAAACCTAAATGTGTGAAATAAAAACCATGCATTCAATAATCATGCAGAATGAAATGGGTTATACCATAACAAAAAAAAGGTATGCCTCCAATGTAAGTACCTCACAGAAACTCTGCAGCCAGGACTGACAGTGGAAGCACGCAGTGCAAGGAAGGCAAATTACAAGGAAATAGTAAGTGAACTTCATATGTGTTGGTATGGGGGATTAGAAAAATTAATTTATTTTGCTTGTTTTGACACAGAAATGTGCAGTACTTTGGAGTGGCTGGAAGAGAATTTTCCGCATGGGGAAATGTCAGAAGATAGCGATAATAATGGTATGCTCTGCTCTGCATAAGAAAAGTAATGGCCAGTATTTTATGGCATTTAACATATATATATATATATTTGTTTTTAACAGATCAGGAAATAAAAGATGAAAGGCCAACAAACGACAAAGAGGAAGACAGGCTGAAAAGGATAGAGCAGAAAATGGATACATTAAATTATAATTTTAAAAGTTTAAGGGAATTTGTGGAGGAGTTTGTGAGAGGAAAAATACGTTATCACTGTCCCACCTGTACCTGCCCCGCTTATCCATTCCCTAGTGATCCGTCCCCAAACCATCAAGAGGAAAATAGACGTTTTGATGAGACATCCATCCCTTCTTCCCCGCACAAATCTTCCCCTCACAACCAGCCCGTATTGAATCCTAATTCCCCTGTATTCGTGTCAGTATCTGCTTCCCCCTGTATTTCTGTTGAATGAAGAGTATGTGTGTATTTGGAAAGTTTTTGTGTATTAGTTGTTATTGAAGAGTTTGAGGGAAAACAAAGTTTTTTAAAAAGACGTAAAATGTTCGCGAACAGCACACCTGTTCGAGCTATGCATTAGCAATAGAGTATGGATGTTCTAAGGGCAATACACCTAACCATAGCAATGGCAACCAAGATGGAAGGGATGTTAGAACGCACCATCTGTGCAAGTTGTGTGTAAATAAACAGAATGGGGCTGTCCTAAGGACATTGTACCTCTCCGTACCGCTCATATATGAGATAAAACATGTTCTTAGAAGACACCAGGTGTCTGGGATGTCTGTAAATGAGCAAAATTGGAGTGTTTTAAGGACACTATACCTGTCCGTATCGTCCGCATCCAAGATGGAAGCGTCCGTAGAACAGGGGCGGTGGCCGGCATGTTCGTAGTCAAAGAAAATTGAGCTGTCCTAAGTACACTGAACCTGTCTGTACAGTCATGAGGTAATGTTTGCACATGCGCAGTACACTCATAAGTACAGCGAACATTACGCCTGTACCTAACTGTCCGTCTAACTTGTGTCGCACTTTTAATTAGTCCGCGCATGCGCATGTTTGCAACTCTGCATTTGCTGTCCAGCGGGCACTAATTTCCCTCACGGATGTGTTCAGGACGTCATCATGTGGCCGCACCCACGCTGAGCATGTGGACTAATTTGTGCAGTTTGTCTACTTCCGCAACATTACAAAATAAGTAATATGTAGAAAGGAAAATTATTTCACAGTATAAAAGCATCATTTCACATTTTCCATAAAATAGCTGTACCTGTGTACGTATTGTTTGAAGTTTTTGGAATGCTTTTGAGTGATGAAGATGGTTGTGACCCGCACCACTCCAGCTCTATAAATGGCCACACCCCCGAGTGCATCCTCATTGTGCTTCTGGCTATTGCAAATTGAGTTGTGTTGCCTTTACTGCTGTAGCGACCAATAGGAAAGTATCCGTCATGGCATCCATGGGTACTGTTGCTTCATTAGCCTCAGCAGCACCCCCAAACACTCCACCGCCACCACCACCCCAAGGGCCTGCAGAGGGATATACAGGTGAGAATGTAGAGATTGAGGAGGAAGAGGAAGATGAAGAAGAGAATGAGGTGCAGGAACTCAGCACTACAAGCACTCGCCGGGAGTAGTGGGTGTGGCAGTTGTTTTCCATTTGTGGGAACAAACCAAAAGCACGTGCAAACCTGGTGATGTGTAAACAGTGACAATTGGTTCTGAGTCGCGGGAGACCTGGTGTGTACAGCTTTGGTACGACAACCATGAAGCGACATCTAACTTCGTTCCACAGTGTGGACATTCGCATGGTGGTGCCATGTGAAGAACGAAGTAGATTGAGTTCCTCCACATCATCCTCCGTGTCCTATCCTCTCACCACAAGAGACACTCCTGTGGGAGACTGCATCCCTCTAGCTGCCTCACAAGCCATTCGCGATGCCATTGACCCTTACCTTTCGAAGGTGACAATAGTGTATGTATATTACAATGCAGTACTCTGCAGGGGGGAGAATTTCCGAAGTGCTTTTGAGGCTACGGTCACGGTGCACCAGAAGAAGTGCCTCCTACCCAAGTAAAGCTTGCCCTATATCTCTCTCTCCTCCTGCACCTTCTTATCCCTGTGGTTGGTGTCCCTTCCTTACCCTCCTTTGACCTCCTCTCCTGGTGTGTCGTGTGGCTAAAGGCAGTGAAGTGGAAAAGTACCACATTTTTTAAAAAATGGCTCTTTTCCGAGCCGCCTTTCGTAGTTTAACAATAGAACTATCAAGTGACCGTTGTAGGTCTCCGTGCATTTTTTGAAAAGTCTGTGGACAGTCGTAGGACACACAAAAATGGAGGGTGCAAGTAGAACAAAACCAAGGGACTGTATGCTGGGAGTAAGCGGTGGCTCTGAAAAGAGCCTTTTGGTGGTGTTGTGTTGCGTCAAAAATTGTACATTTGAAAAAATGGATTGTCTAATAGGGTACAATTAATGCAAAAAAGGTTGCAATGCGGATTGTACTTTGCGAAGAAAAATCTGATTGCCAGCATGTGTGAGATGGACTCCATCTCTGCCACAAATGAAAGAGCTGCAAAACAAAATGTTCTCATTGTGGAAAGAGGACATGCCAACATCTCTTAGAAAGGCACAAACAGCCTTATTGACATTGCGCCTCGCTTTCTCGATTTGTGGACTAAATGCAGAATAACGCAGCCATATTTGTCTTTGTGCAATACTGGAAAAAAGTATTTGACAATTTGGAAACATGTCCATGACCTTCGCAAGTCCTTCCTTCATTGCAAGTTTCAAAGAAATTCCAGAGACATGTTCTAAACTGTTTCCTCCACAATGAATGATAATTATATCAGGATGACGCTCTTTCTGTAAAGTAGCACAGAGAGGTATCAAGTCGAGCCACCTCATTCCACGCACGCCATGCCAGTGTACTTCCACATGAGGAAATCCAAGATCTGCAGATAGACCGCAACTTTCTGCATGGACCTTCAACCAATGTATTCAGGAGTATCCCAAAATCCAGATAATCTGTTTGCTCGCACACAGAGCCATGGCTGTCTATTCTGCTGTCAGGGAGAAGACGGTCTCAGTAAATGTCTCGGTTCAGAACACACCCACTGAACTTTACTGACCAATCCATAGCTCCACTCATTCTCATTTGCATACGTCTCCAACCCAGAATCGCCCTTGTTAACATGCGCAGCCTGCAAACCACTGCCATTGCCGCGGACACGTACAGGAGCAGAGCGTGACGACTGTACATTTAAGTATTATTCCCCTTTTTCCCCTTTAAGGTGGGCTCTGAAAAGAGAGGTTTTTTTTTGTTGTTTTTGGGCAGATGCCTTACAGGCACCTGTTATTTTGTGGTTCTTTTTATATAAGATTTTTTTCTTGCTTTACTCCTACAACCATTATAGAACCTTATCTAAAGCAAGCTGTACATTCCAAAAGAACATGGCATTTCCCAAAGAAGACAATGCAACACCATCTTCTTCAAAATAATCGGCATTACTGTGAACAATGTTATCGTGGCTGCAGAAAAACATACCAGCTCGTAACATGAAAGCACGCATGCCGCGATTGATGATACACCTCCCAATATTTTGATCAGGACAGAAAACAGAACTGTTGTCCCATTTTCCTCTAGGGAGTAAACCAGAAAAAATGACTGTCGCATTTGGAAAGATGTTCATGACAGCTTGAACCAACTGTTCCAAGTCTTTTAACAAAGTACGTGAAGTCACATAGCCCAAATGGCAAGCACCGTAGTGCAAAACTACCACATGCGGAGTGGTCATCATACGCATGTGTCAGCAAACTTCCAGAATTGCCGCAACATTGCGATCACTCTCAGCGCTCCACAACACCTCCACTCCTCTCAAATCGAAATGGAGTCCCACATGCCTACTCTCGGCATAGTGCTGTAAACCATGGACAAAAATATCCCCAAGCACCAAAACCCTGACTCTCTGCATCTCTGCCATCTTCAGTGTACGCACCGTCTTTCGACACAAAAGAGCAATGTGAACATCTGTTTGGCTGAAGCCTACAGTCCCCTTTCCACACTGGATTTGCTGTAGAAACCCATATGCGACACGCTCTACCCACGGACAAGCGTTGTCTATGTGCGGAATGTAACTCTTACCCAGTCCTTTTACCCTTTCTACATCAGTTGTGAATCCATTCCCTCATTGGACAGAACTAAGCAGTCACACAGCCATCCACCAATCACAATCATCTTCGCCTAATCAAACTCCTTCATCAACATTTCGCACTTCAAATGTACTATCGATGACTCTGAAGGGAAGGTGCATATCATTGCAAAGCACCTACTTCAAAAACTACTGTGCAAGTGTCGCGGATTTCTACATACATCTCCATGCATGCGCACATGCATGAGTATAAAGTACAGGTATGCATATTTTAATCAGAGAACATGTGCAACCCTTATGATTTAATTTAAACAAATTAATGTCAATAATTCTGCAAAGGCAATACATACCAACGCTCCCCTTTTATGTGCAAGATATGCGATTTTTCATTGACAAACCGCACTACTTCTTAATGTCTCCGGCATAACCTATACATACGTCACAACCATCCCTATTGAGCGCGAAACTCTATTGACCATTAGAAAATGTCTGAATTTTGTAAGGTGTACCACCTACATTAATGCTACTTTCAGTGCGATCGTATGAGAAAAATAAACGCTCCCAATTGCTGTGGTAAAATCTCCCGCTGAGGGTCTCCCAATTTTTCGGAATCGTACTTATAATATGAAAGTAGAGTAATTTTTCCCATCTACTATAATGACCTATCGCTTACAAACCTCTCTCCTATAGATAACACAGCTTTAAAAAACAAGGCATTTTCATAACTTAAAAAGTGTACTCATTTCTGAAGCACGTGCAATTAAGATACTGCACATAACATATAGAGGTGGCACATAGGTAAGTTAAATGTACACATGCACTATGTTGAAAGGAGAATACTCCGATAAAAGAAGCAAAAGTAACATATATAGTAACATCACTGCTTTAAGCACACAAAGGTAGTACATTTCTTTTTACATTCGCAGTGAAAACTACTCTCCTGAAAATCAACAGCATCTACATTGCAAACGACATATCCGAAGAAACCTAGTCATTCCGCAAAAAAAAAGTAAGTACAGTACTACCTTTATATTCTAACTATTACTCAAAGAGACTGTGTGGATTATTTATTTAATTTGTACACCAAAGTAAACATTAATTTCGAAACCATTCTTCCCACAAATCCCCATTTATTATGTAAGGAATAACAGGCAGAATGGCTCAGAAATCCCTGTGTGTTTGGAACGCAAATAACAAACAAAATCGTTAGAATGTTAGTACTAGAAAGAAAAAAAATGTTTTAATTTTATGCCATTACGTTTACTACTAATACTTCTGCTCACCACTAGTCCACTTTGTACTCTCATCTGAAGCACATTGTAGTAGTATACAAACAGAAAAATAGCCTTCCCATATCATTGTTAGAGGCCAATGCACATTGACACACCACCACAAAGAGTGTCCCCATCAATTGCATGCACGCATGCACACAGCACACATACATTGTACAACAGACCAAACCATGCCTTCTTTTTTTCAACAGACCCCAAAGAATGCCTACCAAAAACCAAGTCCGTAGAAATGAACGCAGAAGTAGAGCAAATAAAAATAAAAGTGTCCAACCTAAGCATCCATCTGTAGCAGAGTTTGTACAGAACGTTGGGACTAAACAGCTAATACAGTCGTTTAGGAAAACAAAGGAAGCTTCAACTACCAAAACTTTACCTCCTCCATGAAAATGTAGCATGAAACACAAAACTCTTCACAAGAAATCGGCTACCAGTATTTCTAACAATGCTCCTATTAATCCTGATATACTAACAAGAACTCATAGTAAAAAATATATTTTAGCAAAAATGTTTCACCACAGAGACAGAGTCCTTCAGAATCTAATAAGAACAGGGCCGAAATCATCCTCAACCCTTAAAAGCTACCGTAGAAAATTAATCCTACAAGCTCTCGTGGACAGTGCAATCCTTCTCAAAAGGAAGTTTTTCATATTAGTGTTAAATAGGATGAAATCACTAACGAAATTAAGTACCAAACTACAAAAAAACTTAGCAATAAACAGAATGTGAACAAAAATTACTTCTTACATATTTGTGGAGGTGAATGAAGTCACACGACAACCACAGAACCCTATTTTAATGAAGAAGCATACAAACAAAATCAAACAAACACAATTGCCATCCATAGCAGTGGACAAGGGTATGAAAAATCAATAATGCCATCATGGAACAAGAAACAGTGCTTAGAAAAGTATACCCTTAAAACTCAGAATTACCTCTCGATTTATCTGAACCAGACCGTCCAGTATACAAATGGCCGTGCACATCAATGTGTGCCATTCCTAACAAATCTTTACGTCAGTTCCTCAATCAGTATGTAAAAGGTAAAGACAAAATTAAAATGAAAGTGCTGCAAAATATGGATATCTGTCCAGTGCGCAAATACACAGGACTGCAAGGACATTCATTAGCCTGCATTTCTGGACATATTTGCAAAAGCACCTTTCATGATATCAAAAGGATATCAATACATCATTCAAATGTAAGAAATCTAGTGTATAAAATATACTATGCTAAAAGTCCAGCTTAAGAATTAGTGAATTTAAATAGCACTCTTCTGCTTGGTACACCCAAATACCTACAAGAAGAAATTGACCGTATCCAGAGAAAATATTTTGGAAGTGAAAGCCACTCACAAAATGCAATAGTTTTAGAACAGAGTAGCAACAAATCTGCACATAGCAACCTTCTATTACACACATACAAAAAAGAAATACTCAAATTTAAAAGTGCATCGGCTGAAGTACCAAACCATGTGTGTGTGTGTGTTGACGCGGAATGTTTTACAAAAGGAACACAAAAAATGTAGACATAGCATACAAAATAGAAGACAATGAAGATTCCAAATGGTTTCAATTAGCTCTGTACCGTTTAGTATAAAACAAATATGAAATAAGAGAACCCCTAATGTGTTGCAGTTACTGCACTACAGAACTAGACAACAACCAAACTCCTTCATGTGCTATCACAAATAATTTGGAATTGTTCCCACTACCAAAAACCCTGCAACAACTCAATTTGTATCAGAGCATCATAATTCAAGCAGTTCACCTGTTACTCACCACCGTGCAGACAGGCCGAGGCGATGAGTAGAAGAAACTATTCAGGACTCTTCAGTCACGGCTGAGACAACCCCGTAATAAAAGGGTAACTCAGGCCGGACTCCCTCTAACTGAGGTAGCTCTTTTTGCCAATGTACCACCCTGTTGTATATACAAGACAGACAGGGCAGTGGATTAGCCAAAAGAGCGGGGATACCCACACCGCCACACCAATCTGAAAAGGAAATACAAGGATTTAGTGCAATTGTACGTAAGTCAAAGTTAAACAGAACTCTAAGTACAGTAACTACCTTGGGGGGTGACGGGTTGCCTAAGGAGGGATCCTAAAGGAAAAGACAAACAACTTAGCCAGCTGTGTATACCAATACGGATTATAAAGACGGTACGTGTAACAAGTCTTACCCTTCAGGAAGAGTAGTAAACTCCCAAAAGAACAACAACGACAGGAGAAAATAATAAAGAGGCAAGATTAGTATGGGGTAACTTCCCGGGATGAACGAGGGAATCAACTAGTTCCGGGGTGGTGCAATAGGCACCAGAGCGTTCAATATTGCACAGGTATCCAATCCTAGTGGTTCCAAGTTAAACAATAATCCAGAGTTGAATAAATGGTGTTAGAACGAGGAAGTTCAGATCAAAGGCTATGGTGTGATTCACAATAGAAATAATAAAGGAAACTGCATACCAGTTTGCTGGGAATTTCATAGATTGGGTCAGGAGCTGTTGTTGAAGGGAGAGTCATAGCGGCAGATTGCTTCGCTGTCACCCGGTGTTTGTAGAGCAAGGGGTGTTCCCAGTAACGAGGGAGGAGGGAAACCTCTACACACAGTGGTCGCTGCCACGAATATGGTTCCAGGAGTTGGTGCGGTGGAATACACAGGCTGAATAAATCCGGGAAAACCAAGAGAGGAGCTCTCAGGAGTTGGTGCAACGGAATGCACAGGCAGTAATGACGAAAGGGCAGAATCCCAGAAGGAAACTGTGGAGTCAAGTGAAAAAGCGTTCAGGGTCAGTAACAGATGGGCAGAATCAAAGGCAGACAAGGATTATCCAAATAGAATGGTCAGGTCAGGAATTCTGAAGTCAGGTAGCAAGGATGTATCGGACAGCAAACAGGACGGAACAGGGTGAATAAATAACGCTAATTAGAAGCGCCAAACTCGCTTCCTCAAACCCATTTATCCTGAAGGGGGTTGTGGCTAGTGATTTCACATTGGTTATCCGTGGTTCATATTCAAGGAGTCAGGTGATGTGGTACGTGGCGTTTTCACTGCTTTGGTTTCCCCAGTAACCGCCAATGCCGCCATAACGGGGAAGTCTGATGCAAAGTGCGCATTTTATATGAGAAAATCTTCGGTCTGGACTGAATGTTATGAAGCCTGTGTGTAACATCACCCATTTCAAGTAATTATACGCCTTCACCCAAAAACAGCTAAATGACCCCCCCTCTGAATTGGTAAAAGGCATTTGTGGCAAAGTAGTTTATTTGCCATTAGATCTAACCAAAAATGTACACACTCTAGGAGTGCAACATTCAATAGAGCATTCTTTAATTGGCTTGGTAAATGGTGTACCAACAAAGGACAAAACAATTTGGCAACAACTGGTGGACTTACATAAAGTTAGACAAGCCTTGCAATATCTGAAAGTCAATAACGAGTACTACAAAGAAATAAATATTGAAGAAAACTTAAGGGAAGCAACTGAAATAATGCAAGAACCATCAGAAATTGGACAATTCGAACTTCTGGATCCTGCTGCAGTATGCACTCTTTTGGACCAGTACAAAATTCATCTATTGCCTTCCAATGAAAGCATAGATGATGCACCAAAACCTTACCAAATGCGACAAACCAAAGGTTCACCAATGAGTATATGGGAAAAAAGTATAGAAGTACATGCTTATCCACTGCTATTTCCTACTGGCAAAGGTGGAAGATATGATGATAGACCCACTCAGATTACGGCATCAGAACACCGCTCATTACGAATGTATTCACAAGATCCCAGATTTAGACAAAATGTGGAGTACATATTTCACCTACTCTTTGAAAGTGAACTAGCAACACTATGTTACGGAGTTGCACACATTTTGAAATCTGGAACCCACTTTCAAAATATGTCAGCTACACAATTAATACAAAAAGTACAGGAAAAAGATGAGGTTTTACAATCAAGTATAGCAAATTTGTTTGCAAACATGTGTGATACAAAAGAATACTGGTTTTGACGGCACAGAGATGTACAACGTTGTATGATCAGAAACCCTGGACCACCGACTTGGTTTGTGACACTAAGTTGTGCAGAATATGCATGGGAAGATTTACATGAGTTCCTAAGCATAGCAAACAACAACAAAACCAACATAGATATGTTAACATATGGAGAACTTTGCTCTCTAGATCCAGTTAATATGTCAAGATATTTCCATCATCGTTTCATTGCTATGCTACACTTTATTTGCAATAAAACTGTTCCTCCCCTCGGAGAAGTGCAACACTTCTTTTGGAGAAAAGAATATCAAGCGAGAGGAGCACCACATATTCACATGCTTTTATGGATCAAAGGTGCACCTAAATTTGGTCACGACTGTGATGCCACTGTTTTGCAGTTCATCCAAAAATATGTCACTTGTGAAATCCCGTCACAACGGACACATAGTGACCTGCATAGGCAGATTTTACAATTTCAAAGACACAAATGTGGCAAATATTGTCATCGCAAATACAAAAACAAAGGTAAGTACTACCCCAAATGTCGTTTGGTTTCCCTAGACCAGTTACAGAAACAGGTGAAGTGAACAACGTCATGTCTTCAGTTCGACATAGTGTTAAAGGTGAATCACCTAAGAACATGTATTACATAAAAAGAACAAAAAAATCAAAATATATAAATGATTACAATGCAATCATTGCCATGTTATGGAATGCCAACATAGATGTGCAGTACATCACAGACAATTCTACTGCTGTTGCACGATATGTTACAGCCTACTTAACAAAAGCAGAAAAAACAGAGCTTCAAGACCTGTGGGATGACCTAGCATCAGACAAAACAATATTGCAGAAATTGTACAGCCTAGGCATAACAATGCTCTCTCATAGAGAATGTGGTGCCTACGAAGCAGCAGATTGTTTAACTGGTACTGCTTTGTATGGAAAATCAGACAACATAGTATGGCTAAGTCTTGGTCCTGCTAAATCTAGAAAAAGAGTTCTGAAATCAAATGAGGACATAGAAACATTTGCCAGAAATTATCCCAACAGCCAAGACATTTAAAAAAAAAAAAAACTATTTACTGGACACATACTATCCAAACAGTAGTAGTACTTTGGAAAGCATGTGTCTATACCACATAGCTCAACACTTTCCATACACAAATAGTGTAAAACCAGATGAAAGCAAAGGTAGATATGGAGTAACCGATTGTGAAGGCAGCTTAGTGAAAATTACCAAACACATCTTAATTAATCATGTTAAATTGTCATTAAAAACTCCTCAACAAAAAGAATTATAATATATGTATCTGCTACAACTTTTTAAACCGGTGAGAAAAGAGGAAGAGATACTAGATTATTATGACTGCTATGAAGATGCTTTCAAAGCAAATGAAAGTGCTATCACCGATGTGAACTTTATGCAATACAAAACAATGTTACACAATGAGCAGCAACACGAAGAAGAACTGCAGGCCCAACTAGATAAGGACTCTTCGGACAGTAGTCAACCTTCTGTAACAGGAAACCAAGAACCACTAGGACAGCCACTAATAGCAAATGAGGCAGAATTAGCTATGACAGAAGTGGAAAACACCATGTGTCATTATCAAGAAGATATAGAAGACCTAACTGTACAACAAGCAAAACTTAACAAAGATCAGCACACCATTTTTGAAGACGTAACAAAACAAATTGTACATGGTGTACAACATGAAAATAAAGAATGTACCTGCCAAAATTACAAACCTATCCTTCTGTATGTCAGTGGTGAAGCTGGGTCAGGAAAAACAGTCTTAATCAAAATCATCAGCAAGTTCCTTCAACAATTGACAAACAACAAACTGTCAGCTTTTGTAACTGCCCCCACAGGTTTAGCTGCCTACAACATAGGCGGTGTCACTTTACATCGATTACTACTCCTTCCAGTAGAGCACCAAAATAAATTAGACTATTACAAACCTTCTGTAGAAGCTGCAATGGAACTACGCAGAGTATTAAAACAAATGAAAATGCTACTAATAGATGAAGTGAGCATGGTCTCCAATTTAATGTTGACCTTGATTCACCTCAGATTGCAAGTAGTACTTAAAACAAACTACGAGGAACTCTTTGCAGGAAAACACATTATCGTTTTTGGAGATCTTCTACAATTGACACCAGTGAAAGGTGAACCTATTTCTAAAACTTTAGGACACAAACTCTGCCGTAAAACTGTTGGCAGCATAAGAAATGTCAACCTTTGGCAACATTTCCAATACAGAGAATTATGAGAAAACATGCAGCAATCTGCAGATCTAACTTATGCCAACATCTTAAAAAGTATTAGAGTTGGTGTACAATCGCAAGAAGCACAGGCAATATTGAAAAACCGGCACATTCATGCACTTTATGGCAATAATGCATGTGCTACTGATGTTATGGAACAATTAGCGCACACAAATGTCAATTGTATGGCCTTAATGCCAACTCTTGCAAGCTGTTTCAAATTCAATGAAACAATGTTAAATAAAGAAATGCAACCAATAATAGAAATTAGCGCCACAGACAAACTAGACGTACATGGTATGACACTAAACATTTGTGAGCAAGCCACAACAAGACTAAATAGCTTAGAAAATTCAATCTCCAACACAGCTGGGTTGGAAAAAATATTAAAATTATCCTTAAATTGTAGAGTAATGCTTAAACATAACCTTGACATGGAGCAAGGGCTAATTAATGGGGCACTGGGTACAGTTATTGGCTTTCAAGCATACCCACGTGACAACAACATTCAGTTTGTCAATATTCGCTTCAACAAACTTTCAGAAGTGAAAAGGATAGGGCGCTCAACTTCTCGATTCCTTCTCTTCAAAGACATGTATGTACGTAGAGAAAAATGTTCTCTAACTCTTGCATATGCAGTCACCATTAATAAATCCCAGGGTCTTACCCTTGACAAAGCATTGATAGATATAGGAAACACAGTCTTTAAAGAAGGCATGAGCTACGTAGTGCTATCACGCTTACGTACACTTGACGGTCTATTTCTAATGGACTTTGATGCAAGTAAAGTGAACGCTGATATCCCTTGCTTGCAACAGGATCTGATGGCAGATCCTTCAAAGAAAACAAAAGCAGCTAAAGCTTCATCAAGTACCACAAGCAAAGAACAACCTTTTAGGGAAAGTAAACCAGGTACTTCTTCAAAGAAGGATCAGAAAGGCTGAAAAATGCACTCAGATACAGAACTACCTGGTCCATTCAAATTTTCAAATGAAAGTGGCATAAATTGCTATGCAAATGTAGCAATGAATATTCTATTTCATTTGCCACCAATTGTTAACAATATTTACTTACACAGTACAGACCAATTGTGTTTGCAAATGTTAGTCCTGCATAGAAATGGAACAAACAACCCTGAAAACACGTACAGTGTTCACAGAATAAGACAAGCATTGGACTACTGTTCTGGAATGGTGAGAATCACTATAAACACACAAGAATATCCACAAGAATTTCTAATGTACTTAGTACAAGTACTGGAAAACAAAAGCATACCTATAAATGAAATCTTCCAGATTTCATACATGTGGAAACATACATGCACTCTCTGTAGCAATGTGATACAGGAACAAATTCCCAATGAGCAATTTGTGTACGTATCCATACCTAGTTATGAATCCATTGCATTTCAGCAACTTTTACAGAATGCAAACCATGGCAGATTATGTACTATGTGTAATTAAGACAATCGCTCCACCTTACTGATACAAAAACATACTAACTACATAATACTTATGCTTCTACGCTATAATGCAGATGGTACCAAAAACAACTGCAAGCTGTCTGGATTCACAAACGGTCAGGTGTCACTTGGAAAGAAAACATTACCAACAATAGGTGTAATCTACCATTCAGGAGCTACAACCGATGCAGGTCACTACACTGCATACATTAAAAAGAAATGTGGATGGTTGGAATGTAATGATAGCATCATTACTCTAAAGCAGAGATTGCCAACTAATCTCACTAATGCATATTTAATCTTCTTAAAGCAAAATGTAATAACTAATGTGAACTTCAACATTACCAAAAAAATTAAGAGAAAGACTACAAAAATTTAGAATACGCCAATAGGTATCTAACTGTCCAAGAGTGTATAAGAACGACACAGATGAATGAATATCACAGGTCTGTAACCATAAATGCACAGTTAGACTACGCCAACAGGTATCTAACTTTTGCTAATAATCAGCACCAAGGCAACAAAGATAACATTAATCAGGAAGAAGAAGGAAACACTCAAAGAAAACAAATAAATAGTGTGCAAATAAAGTTTTTTTTTTTAATCCAACAAGGATTTTGTTTTTTTCCCCAGACCCAATGATTTAATAACAGACACAGAAACTGAGCAAAATGCACAGTACACTGGTTTGTGAAGTAAATATGAGGGTAAAAAAAAAAGAAATACCTAAACTGTCTATTATTCAATGTAATAAGTCTTCATAAAATTCAAACACTAACATGCATTTTTTCTTTTATCACAGAAATTAAAAAAGGATAGTTCCGCCAAGTACTAAAGGCATGTAAGATTCTGAACACAGTAAACAGTAAGTATATTACAGGCATCTCCTACATAGGCAAATCTACACGTGTAATCTATGGCACTAATATGCTGTAGCGGCGGTAGGCTAGCCCTAGCATCTTCGTTGTATAACCTACCACCTACACCCTACGGCCAAGCTACCAAGACTATAGGTCCTACCCACATCCATCGCTGCATAGCAAAACCATGGGGCTTGTAATTTGACTACTTATAAGTTTATTCTTGGGTGCATAGTGTGCAGCCATGCACACAAGACCCTAGGACGTGCACACAACTACCGCAGTACACCACACCCATGTTCATTTATAACCTCACTGCTTATGACTTCAGTCCTGGGTGCATGGGCTTTGGCCATGCACCCAGGAATCTGGGTCCTGGCCAGAACCATCACAGCATATGGCATCCATTGTGGCTTCTAATTTCACTACGTACAAAGTTGGTTTTGGGAGCATGGCCTTTGGCCATGCCCCCAAAAACGCTACGCCCTCCCCACAACCACCTGAATGATGTTTTATAGTACGAGTGTACCTATATCTGTGATATGCTGCAGTAGTTGTGGCCCCAGGCTACAGACTCGGGTGTGAGGCCATAGATTTTTCAATGTAGGGGTATGCAGTATATAAAATCCATAGTGGCTTACAACGGTTGCCAGTCAAAGGATCGACAGTGAAAGGGTTGACAGGTCAAAGGATCGACACCAAAGGGTCGACAGGTCAAAGGATTGAATTTTTTTTTTTTTTAACATTTTCTTTTTTTTTTGGGGGGGGTCCCACCAAACCCCCTTTTTTTGCTAAAAGCCACTTTTTTTCCATAAACGAAAACCTAAACAAATATATATAATTTTAAAAAAAATGTGATCCTTTGACCTGTCGACCCTTTGGTGTCGATCCTTTGACCTGTCGACCCTTTAGATTTGATCCTTTGACTAGACACTGCTAACAACTGCAGTGCGTATAATTTTGTTCTTCGGTGCATGGCGGCCATGCACCAAAACTCTACGTTCTGCCCACAACTACCACACCATAAGACACCCATTGGGGTGTGTAACTACACTACGTACTTGTGCTGGTTGGTGCATGGCCTTCGTTTATGCACCCATGACTGCAGCCCCTCCCCACAGCCACCTGAGTAATGTACCACCACACCATATCACACCCATTGTGGCTTGTAATTACACTACGTATAAATGTGCTGTTGGGTGCATGGCCTTTGGCCATGCACCCATGACTGCAGGCCCTCCCCACAGTCAACTGAGAGATGGGCGATACTACAGGTGTATGTATAGTTGTGGTATGTTGCAGTGGATGAGGCCATAGTATAGACTCTTATTTGTTTGTCTGTAGATATTTCAATGTGTGGGTGTGCAGTAGCTTAAAGCTCTAGTGCTTAGACATTTGTTGTTGGTGCAAGGCCTTCGGCCATTCATCCAAGTCTCTACACACTCTGCACAACCACCTGATCCATAAGCAATACTACAGGTGTACCCATTGCTGTGAAATGCAGCAGTAGTTGTGGCCAGGGCCTAGAGTCTTGGAAGTATGGCCTACGGCCCACGACCATGCACCCTGGACTCTAGGCCCTGGCCACAACCAGCAGAGCATATTACATCCATGGTCGCTTATACCTCACGACCACACCCAGTGAGTAAACATTGTAAGTGGACCATGTACTCAATTTGTACACAGAACTCTAGGCCCTGGTCAGACCTACCAGATACATAATGGAATGTATGGCTGATGTCCTGCAGTGCTTGTGGCCAGGGACTACACTCTTCGGTGTGTGGCCTACAGCCTTCAGCCATGCAACCAAAAGGTTACGTCCTGCCCACACCACTGCACTATATAAAATCCTTGTTAGCTTATAAATTTAGTGCTTATAAGTTTGTTCTTGGGTACATGGCCTTCGGCCATGCACCAAACACTGCACGTCATCTCCACAACCACCTCAGTGATGTGCCGTAGTAAGGGTGTATCCATAGGTGTGCTAAGCTTAAGTGCTTCTGGCCAGAGGCTGGACTTGTAGCTGTGTGTGCATAGATATGAGAAGTAATGGGTGTACAGTGGCTTGAACCTTCAGTGCTTATAACTCTGTTCTTGGGTGCATCGGCCATGCACCCAAGACTGTACACACTCCCCACAACGAGGTAATCAATAATCAATACTACAGGTGTAGCCAATGCTGTGACATGCTGCGGTGGTTGTGACCAGGGCCTACAGTCTTGAAAGTATGGCCATCTGCCTACGGCCTAAGGCCGTGCATCCAAGACTCTAGGTCCTGGCCACAACCACCGCAACATGTCACAGCCATGGTGGCGTTTGAATGAATGGCGTACGCATAGGAAAAAGTAATGTAATTACGGCATGTACTCAATTTCAATGTTCGCTAACAGCACGCCTGTCCTTAGAAGAGTTTCACGTTCCCTGTACAGAGTACGGACTGAAATACTACCCTTTTTAGACCCCTCATTGTCTGTACGTACAAACATCCCGAACAAGTCGGCCATAGAAACTACATCATGAACACCTACCACCACTACAAAAGCAGTTTTTCACCCATCTCTTACTGTCTAAATCTCCCCAAGCACTTTGACACAGCAAAATAGGTTTCACAATAGGTTGTTGCCGCTGCTACCCGCTCCGCGGTTGGCAGATCCAAGATGTCGGGTACATCCAAACAATCTGACGCAGAACACGTCTCACTGCAGCCAATCGGCAGAGATGTCGCGTGTCCGCGATCATGGCGCCAGCCCCTAAGCCAATCGGTGTCTTGTCCGTGGACCGAACAGGGAAGTGTTTTTTAAGCCCTACATTTTGGTCATTTTAAAGAAAACTACTGGACACATTGTCACCAAATTTACAAAAGCACTCTTTTGAAACCAAGCCGCTGCTCCTGCTGCAAATCTTGTAAAAATCCGTCCAGCGGTTTGGCCTGTAGCCGTGCGCTAAATTTTCCCTCCATTCAGTCAATGAGAAAAACAGAAGTTTTGGGACCCCCCCTATAACTTTGCCCCCCCTGGACCAAACCTCACCAAACTTTGCAAAATTCAGAGTGCCCCATATACTTTTAGTCTACTTGTGTTACTGCATCTGTACAATTATAAAACGCCTTTGCATTTTTCTTCTGTGCTCTCTGCATGTGCAATCTTCATTTTGCTCATGAAATGTTGCTCATTTGTTTACTTCACCATTAGATTCTATAAGGTCTATGTACTTGCGTCATTGGCATCTCTTTTCTGTGTGTCATTTCTGCTTCATGTGATGTCACCACTCTTCTCTTTCATTCATCTCCGTACTTTTCCGGAACCTCCTTCAGAAGAATGTAATTTCTTTGCGGATACATCATATAGGGTTTTCTAAATGGATGCCTTGTTTCAAGGACTTTTCGCGGTATAGGTACCATTATTGGCCTTGCGCATGTTGCAATTTCCGTTTGACAACATATATGCAAAATGGGTGCAGGACTTCCGGTAAAGGCACTTGGCATTTGCCCAGACCTCTTGGCGGATGAACACCAATAGGCGGGAGTTCATTTACACTTCTTTCCATGTGCTCCCGAAATACATTATGACCCAACTGGTAAGGGACTTCCATGAGCGTAGGACCCTGGATTGGGTGATAGAACAGGTCACCCGGATTTATGAAGTACAAAAGCCCTCGGAAAACAAAAATAACCCTAAAAACCCAAACACCCGCTGCTTCAAAGGTGGCAGAGGTGAAAAATACCCCCATCTTGGACTTGGAAATGAGGGGGCCTAAAAATACTCCTCCCGCTATTACCAATAAGTACAAGGAGAGGCAGAGGAGACCTCCCGATCCAACCCAATTGGGTGGTATCCAGGCAGGGTACCAATGCTCCATCTGAACCTGCCACCTATATCAGCCCTTCCCATGCACTTGCACGATCTGAATCTCAACTGGCCTAGTAGGATTGTTGTCTGCCTTTCCTCTGTTCCTCCTCCCTTGCCTTGTTGCGCCTTGAAACACTTGTGTATAGGTGCATTATAAATGCCATATCATATCATATCATACAAGGGTAACAGACCCATCTTGGGGTATGTATGGACTCCTCCGGCACAAGGGGGGGGGGGGCAAACAGGAAAGTACACCCCAGGAAACACCACCATTACTTCTCTCAGAACTTTCCTCAGGAGGGAAGCAATTTACAGAACAATCCTCCTCTCTCTCCACGCTTTCAGGACAATAGATTGCCACATCAGTGAGAAGGTAGACCAAGGCTGGAGGGTTATCATGGAACCTCTCAATACCAGAGATACTCTGTGAGAAGGGACAGCTACTCTTTCCGGGAGCAGCAAAGGTGTGAATTCAGACCCCCCTACAACCAGAAAGGATGTCTCAACTTGAGTGTCAGGTCAAACATTTATCACAAGACCTGAGTCACATGTTGAGGGCTCAGCAGAGCCCTCAAATTGAAACTACTGCACAGAACAGCTCAACACCAGGCGTCTGGTGCCCCAGAGCAATGACCGGAAGAAGCTTCTGACAAGCAACAGGTTACAGAGGTGGGGCCTGGGTGGAAGGGATATGCAAAGCCCTAGAGGAAGCTTACTTGTTCACCAGAGCAAAACCAATGGAAACCCCTGAACCTCAGCACACATTTTCTATCCCCGACAAGCTGGAACCTAGGGAACAGAGAGCAAAGGAGAAATCAAGAGCCATCTTTGTGGTGGAAGTCTGTATCATCCCGTTTGAAGGGTAACTATCCCTGGAGGTTTCAGAGAAGAAAATGTTCTATTTCAGGGATTGAGGTATCCCTCACAAGGAAATATGGGTCCAAAAAGACCCTAACTTAGAATGGGTAAGTATGGAGACTGACCTAGAGCAACACATTCTTAAACCCCAACAATGTCACCCAGATGACCCTGAAAGCACTGTGGTATCCTCCCCCAGTCAGGCTTGGGAAACTGTCTCCAGAAAACGGGGGACATCAAAGAATCAGGGGAAAAAGGGGCTTCCGAATCCCACAGATATCTGGGTGCAAAATCTTCTTTACAGATTCCCTGACTCTGACACAGAAAAATGTACAAGATCACACAGTGCCAGGGTTCAATATCAAAAAACTGCCAAGCTGGTACAAAATGCTGATTTTCTTTGTCCCCTTGAAGAGAGAGTGGGAAGAATGTATGCCTCGGTCAAGGTACAGGGTCAAAGTGCATTATCAGTGCTGATGGATACTGGGTGCCAAGACACCCTCCTGTCTGAAAAAGGCCTTTGACCAAATGAATTCAGGAAGGGGGGAGAGTCACTAAATTCCCATTACACCTCTTCCTGGACAGCTCTGAAACTTTGATGGGAATGATATTTCCATCAAAGGGACTGCGGATCTGGAGATCAACATTGAGCGACGTAGGGTGAAACACTTGATTATATTCATCACTCCAGAGCGCTCACCTTGTCTACTGGGGACTACCTACTTCTGAGGTTATCACCCCTGATTGACTGCATGAACAAGGTTCTCTGGACTCAGACTAATTTGCCAATCAAATTAAAACAAAATACAAATTATGTGAGTTTAAATTGTACATGCCACATGATTGAACAATGGTCTGACAAAATGGATTTCCACTTCTAGGAACATTCAAGTCCCAGACATCACTGTCATCTCTGTAGGAGAACAAACTGGTGAGGGGAACCTTATCCATTTTTGAAAATTAATCTCTCTCCCAGTTTTAAGTGGCATTCCACACTGGAAGGAAACACTCTAAAATGTTATACCAATCCACAAACTGAAGAAAACCCAAATCCCATGATAAAAGATGATGAAAGTGCAAAGTTTGACCAACATCCAGATAAAGGATGAACAGCTGTTTTCCCCACTTAGGTAAGTGAGGGGTGCGGAGCTGTTCTCACCAGAGTATGCCTGAATAACGGAAGAAGCTTCATCAGCGAAACATTATTCAGGAAACTCCCAAAAGATCAGACCATTTCCACGTTTAAGTTGATTGATAAGAGGGAAAGGGGCTTGGAAACCCCAAATTCTAAACATCTCCTGCTTAGCAGGTGCATGCTAAAAATTTCAATTTCCAGCAAATGCATAGAACCGAATTGTTTGGTTGTGAGACATGTCCTCTCCGCCTTTTACTTAGGCAGTGACATTCTCAATCAATTTGCAATTAATTTGGAGCTAATTAATTACAAAGTCTGGTTCTTCCTGGGGGGTAACCCCATGGGCTTTGACAACACAGAGAAAGCATTTTGGTCAGCTCAATTGCTGCTGTATGCAGTTGAAGTTCAAATTGGAGAAGAGGTCACCATCCTAGGACACGTGCAACAATTTACAATTTCCCTAAAAATTAAGCAAGGACAGAACCTCAAAAACAAGGATGCTTATATACATTTGAATGATCACATCCAACAGCAAAGTTTGTATTTTCATCCACCACCCCTAGGTGACCTAGAACATGACCCCATTTGTATAATGGTGAATAACAGCAACCCTAGAAGTATCACTTTGGCCACAGTCACCTTTCTTGGATTGGTGGTTGATATCCAACATTGTTCTATTGACTTAGGTAATGAGATCATCGGACCAATTCCAAATGACTGTTACAATTTTGATGACGATATCCCTCTGGAAAAGATTTTCACCTGGAAAGGGTGGAATTTCTTGGTTTACTCCTCCTGCTCTTATGTTGGGGAAGAGGTGACCTGTCACATCAGGAAGAATGAGGAGGCATTTCAAGTCAACAGTGATTACCTCCTATCCGTGAAACCTCATATCCAGGCCAACCATAACAAGAGATCTCTCCACTCAGCTGGAGGATTGCCAAAATGCTAAAATTGCCAAAACAGAGGTACTTCCAGGCTTTAAGCAGATAGTCAAAGAGCAAATCAATCTTGCTGATGCCTGTGAGACCAAGCACCAAAAGCAGAAGCTGAAACAGGTGTTCTGGGATTTTCAGGAGATTTTTGCCATGAATTTGTATGACTGTGGACGCACAGAGATACATTCAACCTCCATAACTACGGCCCCGAGAAAGCTCCCACATTTGTGAAGCAATACTGGTTGCCTCTCGCATCTATGGAGTCACTCACAGAGATTACTAAAAACAGTCCACAGTACATTTAACAACCCGGTACTGGGCATACTCAAACCCAATGGCCAATTGAGACTTTGCACAGACCTTAGGGAGTTCATTAAAGGGGTCCACATGTCAAGATGGCCCTTTCCCTACAGAGATGGAGTTCCTTAACAGCAGTATTATACCAAAGCATTACAAGGTCAACAAAGTAATCTCGTACGCGAGCAAGACTTTGTCCTCTGTGGAAAAAAGCACTCTTGGCAGTGGTGTGGATATTTAAGAATTACATCTCATTCATACAGGGTGAGCACATCATTGTCAAGACTCCTCACCAGTCCTTGTAATATCTCCACTGTGACTGATTCCAAACAGGGAACGTGAGTAATTCCATAATTACTTCCTGGATTCTGTCCATGCAAGGCTTTCCTTTGGAGGTCAGATATGGCCAGAACAGTCCCCTAGCACAAGGTTTGGCTGACTTGCACGACTGTGCTCAAGAAACCTGTTTTAGCACGAAAGTCTAAAGTCCAAAGACAATATGGAGGCATATCTTACTTCCCTGCACAAAGTCTATGAGGAAGACATGTGCCGGGGATACCCACAGATTATGTGGATGGGTGATCTTATCATGTTGATAATCATGGGGAAAAAGAACTAGTGGCTGGCATTGAGAACACCTGAGTGAATGATGCCCCAGAGTCCTGGTATGGGTACAAAATAGGACCCCTAAGATATCAGGTGGAAGAGTTGATGGTGGTGCATCAAGCTATCCTCACTGCCGTGCAACACCGACTCAAAGAACTGATAATAATCACTGATTCAGATTGTGTCAGGAATGGGTTCGTGGACCACCAGATTAATTGGAAAAATCGAGGCATGCTGTGTGCGAATAATAAACCTCTAAAGCAAAAAACAAATAATCCAAGAAATGGATGATCTGGTCATCTCTAATGAGATGACCATCTATTGGAAAAAGATCAGAGGTCACTCCAAAATAGAGCGACCAGATGCAACTGGAAATGACTTGGCTGACCAGTTGGAAAAAAAACGGAGCCATCCACAGGGATCTCATAGAAACCAAATCTCTGTTGGGGGAAATCCAGGTTGCTGCTTTCACCAGGTTCCAAACACATGGCCAAAATGTACTCTCAACTGCCCAGTAGAGTGAAGAAACCCCATATGCTGATTTTATTATGGCATAGAAAAAGGACCCGATTATTGGAAGATGTTATCCACACTTTGAAGACCCAGTGAATTTTCCTCTGACAAAATCCGATTATATCAGGAAAGAGGATCTCTGGGTGTTGATGAAGTTTTCCAAAATGTTCCAAATCCATGAGGGTTTGTTGTTACGGAGATCCATATCTGGATGTGACCAGTGGGTGGTACCTACCTCATTCTGAAGTCTGATGTTGAGTCATGCCCAAAACGTGGCCACAATCGGTCATAGGGGATTTCATACAACTTTAGAAATCTTGCAAGAGGTTGCATACTGGCCATACATGGGTCAGGACCTCATCCTATACTTAAAAGTTTGTCTTGTGTGTACTCAGTTTCAGCCAAGTTCCATCACACACCTGACTCCTTACAGAAAAGGGGAATGACCCTGCCTTGGTCGGATTTACAATACGATTGCGAGTCGATTTCATCGGGCCAGTGATTTGCTCCTCTAGAGGAAACAAGTAAATGTTGATCATGGCATGCTTGTTTAGGAAGTGGGTGGAATGTCTTCCAGCCCCAAATTACAAGGCAGAAACAGCTGCCACCCTAAAGAACAATCACATCTTCTCTTGTTTCAGCCTTCCCCAAAGGACTGTGTGGGACCGAGGAAGTCATTTTACCAGTGAAGTAATGACAAAGATGTGGGAGATAGGGGTAAAGAGAAAACTCCACATTGCATACCGCCAGCCTCTAGCGGGTGAGTTGAGAGGTACAATAAAAATAATTGTGGGCATCTTGAAGAAGTTTGTGGCAGACTCTGAACCTAGCTGGGACATCCGATTACCACTTGTCCTTTTGTCCATCAGCTCTACACCATCTTCTGTGACCAAAATATCTCCATTTGAGCTCATGACTGGAAGAAAAATAGTGCTACCTCAGCATCGGAGCAAGAGCAGACCTTGATCAATGCATTCACGACTCATGAGTACATTGAACATTTATGAAAACACCTTTGGCGTGCTTTTGCTTACACTCAACGCCATTTAGAAAAATCGGCAGAAGGGATGAAAACCCTCTACAACTTAAAGACTACCAAGAAAGAGTATGAAGTAGGAGACAGGGACTACCTCTACAATTTCCAAACAAACTAGACCAAAGAGCAGATCTTAACAGAAATAACGTGGGCTTGAATCTCAAAAGTGCAAAGATATGCACAATGCATTTTGGCAAAAAAAAGAAACATATGTGGCTAACAATGCTGTTTTACTAAATCCATGGAGAGCTGCACTTTTACTTAAACTGACAGATAGCATTGTGTACATTATCTCCAATGTAACACCAGATTGCGCTCCAGTCATCTCAAGTGAAACCTAGCTCATTGCAGTTGTAAGAAATAAAAGAACTTCCTTTTTCCTCATCAGAATGACAGTATTCTAAGAGAAGTGCTCACTAGACTTTCAGAGTTTGAACATGGTTTTCTCATATAACTGACCTCTAATTATGGACAATCCAAAAGTGATACTCATGTATTTTGTAACTGTGAGATTAAGGAAGTACATTACACATGGATATTAGGCCCATGTAAAGTCTATTGTGTGTGAGTTTAAAAGCCATTGCTTGCAGATGATTTTTACATGCAGCCAGTTGTTTCTCCTAAAGATGAAACTTAAACTCCAAGACCTTTCCACTGCTGATCCTGGAAAGGGAGGTCTGGTTGTCAACCATCAATCAGGGCCATTGCTTAAAAATATAGAAAGAAATACACTGCCTAGATTTAAACCATGGTGGAAACAGATAAGGCCATGCCTATTCTTTCAGCATAAGTGACATTGAGGTCACAATTCCTATAAAATGTCCATTAGAGTTGCAGCCAGGGCCATTACAGGCCATGAAGGAAGGGGCTAAGATAAAGACGAGCCAGTGTCTGGCTGATCACATGCTAAGGGGAAATGAAACTTAAAGAGAATGAAGCTGAGGCTGGAGTTTAGTTAATGTGAAAATGCATAGAATTGCATAAAAAGGGCATCTTAAATGGCCCAATGGTCATTCCAGACTTTTATTAAAGGTGACAGTAACCCCATTTGAATAATGCTAACATTATTTTTGAGTGATAAAGATAACTTATTAATGAAAATTTGATTTGGGCCTTTCCTTGATTCTGAGAGATTTTAAGGTTGGTGTGAGGGTGAAGAATACAATTAACATGGGAACTTTGAAGTGGTATATTTTCCACTGATACCGCTCCAGAGTAAATTAACAAGAAACATATCTCTGAATGGGAAGGGTGTGGCAACTTCAGATTAGCATAATCTAATTTGCCCTAAAATGTAGTTCTTAAAAATATATTCATACATCTAAAGATTTGAAAAATTAGGGCACTTGCCATGTTGATAGATTTTCAGAGTTTTGAAAATGCAAAGCCCACATGTCAGTTTGGGATAAGAAAGCGTTCTCCTCCCACAGCTTTCCTAACTCACACCCCTCATCTCACTGTACTATTAGCACCCAGGTGGGAGGTGGGTAGAGAAAACCAACCAATCCCTTCCATTGTGTTATTTGCCCTATAAGTAAACCAGTTTGTATCAGAACTGGGTGTTTTCCACTTATTCCGGGAGGTAACCTGCTGCTTAACTCTTGCAACAAACATCCAAGCAGAGAGGCCCCAAATTGTGCAATGGAGACAGAGACCAGGAGACATAGAAGCTGACTCAGACCTCTTGGAGGAGCCAGAGGGGACTATCCTGGACTGACACCCTTGCCGTTCCAGAACTGCCTTGATGTTCCCTGATGCTCATTATAAGGCCTCTCCTGTAAGTAAAACTATCCCAAAACCATGGTTTGTGTAGGCCCTGCATTTCTCAAGTATTGTTCTAGTTATGTCCCCCTAGAAAAATATCCTGTTTGTCTGCGTAGATCCTTAGCATATTTAATTAAAGTAAATCAATGAATACCCCTATAGAAATCACAGGAAGTGTTTTTTTTTTTTTTGAAACTAGCAAGCACTTCCCAGTGTGTTTTGAGCCATTATAGACATAAAGATTTGCCAAAAGAATTAATCCCAAAATTGTGTTTCCACGTGAATGTACATGCTGCAAAACAAAATTACCCTTTTTCACATTGTGCTCTGAACAAAACCACAACACCCTGCCTGTTCTTTTTAGCTGTGGCAAAACACATGTTCCCATTACTTTTCTTTCCCTCATATTGCATCTGTGATAATAAGGTTTAAAAAAACAATTTTTCCCCTTGGATCCCTTTTTCCAAAGAGAGCATTTTATCAGAATCCCAAAACGATTTTCCCATTGTGTTCCCACTCTCTGCCACTGGCCTTCAGTTCTGAGGGGCCAAGTCTAATCGATGTTTGGAGTTTGGGGGTTGCTAGAAGAAAAGTATTATACCCACATCAGCAATCCCTGTGTGTTTTGAATTCTTCTTTTTCTGCATTGGTGAGGGATTTGAAAGAAAGCTGCGGGAATTTGTGACTGCATATCTCAGTATTATCTCTGTGTTGGTGCCATTACGGAAGTCATTTTTGTTCTTGTATTGCCACAGCATTGGTGGCTGAAGTTACCCTATTTGTCAAGTTTGGTTTAAATAAATTAATACATATATGCCTATATATATATATATATATATATATGTTATCCATGCAACTGACTTGCCATCAGTCATTCGAGGAGCACTCGCCTTCGGATGATACTTCAGAAATTTACATTGCTACCAGCATATCTTTTATAACCTCTTTATTGGTTAAAAGTTGGCATCCACGTATATAATCCGCCTTGCATCTCGGCTTTCCCAACAAAAAGTTGACGTGTTTCGCGGCGTTACTCGCTGCTTGCTCACAACAACCTATCTATATATATATATATATAAAAATATATGTTCTTACTACACACCAGCCTGGTTCTGAGTCCATTGTAGCGCTGGGTATTTGTTGGGGTTGGGTGCAAGAGACAGGTTGGAGGCTTTACCAAAGGAAACCTTAACGAACTAATAGTGCTATGTTGTGCGCCACAATCATTGGGAGGAAAGGAACTCCCTGAATTTAGTGTGACCGCATAATAAACCATGACAAGAACCACAGGGAATAATGACAAGTAGGGATTAACATTGTAATAGGTTTGTTAATAGGTAAGGATTGGCATGGTATACAGTCTATCACTAGGTAAGTATTGCTATAGTGAAATGTTTCTTACTAGGTAAGGATTGGTGTAGTAATAGGTCTACTACTAGTAATAGGTCAATTACTAGTCAAGGATGGGTCTAGTCAAATATCTATTACTAGCTAAGGATTGGTGTAGTACAAGGTCTATTACTAGGTTAGGATTGGCATAGTAATCTGTCTATGACTTTCTAAGGATTGACGCAGTAAAAGCTCTATTACTAGATAAGGATTTGCATAGTAAAAGGTATATTACTAGGTAAGCATTTGCATAGCAATAGGTTTATTACAAGGTAAAGGTTAGTATAGTGAAATATTTATTACTAGGTAAGGATGTGCATAGTAAAGGGTCTAGTATCTATTACTAGGTAAGGATTGGCATAGTAATAAGTCTATGACTAGGTACAGATTTACGTAGTAAAAGCTCTATTACTAGATAAGGATTGTCATAGTAATAGGTCTATTACAATTTAACCGGTATTGTAAAAGTTCTAATACTAGGTTTGGATTGGTGTACTAATAGCTCTTTTACTTGGTAATGGAGGGGTGCAGTAGTAGGACTCTGACACATAGGGGCCATAATAGTTGCCACAAACATTTATTCAAGTGAAAAATGTAAATAAAAACATTATCTTGCCCTAACTATAAGAGGGGTTTCCCTGAATGAAAATAGCTAGTGTTGTAGTTGGGATGTCGAAAGAAAAATATCCTAAGTACAATGTCAGAATCCTAGCTCAGTTTCTCACACTCTGTGTTAAACTAAATGAAAGAAAAGGTAATCTCAGCCCAAAGTACTGGCTTCCATCCCCTGGATGAAAAGACAACTATGGATTTCTCAGTTCCTCAAGTCTTAGGGACATGTCTCCTTTACCCAGCTTTCCTCAGGCTTTTGATATAGTTCATTAACTGCTGGGGATGTCTACCTTACCCAACCATCTCCAAACTTTATCAGTTCTTCAAGTGTTGGGGGAATGTCTCTGTTTCCCCAACTGGCCCTTCTCAGGCTTAGCGTCTGTCTTTAGGATCCCTGACCCTGCTTCACAGACTTGGTCCTCTTTAACCAGACAGTGTGGTATTTTCTTTCTATGGTTGTATGTTATTTTCCTTTCAATAAAAAAAATGGTTTAAATCAAAAAAATGCATAACTTTCCCAAAGGGTACGGGGGGTTAGTATGGTGATCAATCCCCTTGACTCGGGTTCATGGCTGAACACACCTGGAAATTAATTCAAATGATCTTGGAGATTCTTCAATTGGGGAAGAGAAAGGTCATTAGTTATTAAATTAAGGCTCCCAATTTCTACAGTTAACAGACTAGCCTTTACCATGGAGATTGACTTCACAGGATCACTCCTCCATGCTTTTAATAGATTTATGTGGTAGAACAGTGATTTCAGGCATCTGTCAGGTTGAGAAACTCAGTAATTACATGGACCGGTCTGCTCTAAAATCTCTTAAGGAATATGCCACTGGGACAACATTGTATGTTCTCATGTGGGAATTTGAAGGATTTCCTTCACCTCAGCCATGATCTTGCTCATGACATTGTACCGTGATCAGTAAAAATGTATCTAGGGAAGTCTACCCATGATCAAAATGGGATAAGATTTTTTAATATCTACTGCAAGGTGTTGCTTTGCAAAGGAAAGTCCTGCGGATAATGGGTGGCATAGTCTAATATGACATGCATATATTGGTTCCCAAGTTTGGAAGGTTCCAAGGGCCTTATGATATCCATCCCTATTCTAGGAAAGGGACATCTATAATGGGGTGGGGTTGCAAGAGTGCTGGAGGAGGTTTTTATGGCTCTGTTTTCTGACACAATGGGCATGTCAAAACAAACATTGTGACGTCTGCAGGCATTCTGGACCAATACAATTTATTGACTATCTGATTTGGGGCTTTACAGGTCCTTAAGTGTCCAGATGTAAGGTGGGCACGGGGCAATCTCCAGAACCACCTGCAGTGATTTTGAAGACCCACTATTTGGTCCTGGAGTACTCCCTCATTGCTGTTATCTCCTCTGTGTTAAAACCCTGGTTTGGTAAAGAAGAAGGGTCCCTCTTTCTTCCTTCCTTCCTCTTCAGATATTACCCCGAGGTAGGTCTCAGTTAATATTGGATTGTTACGCTGAACAAAATTTAATTCTGGGACTATTTCCATCTCCCTGGGTTTCGGTCCTAAGAATTTTGGACTACTAAGTCTAGACGAAAACTTGGTCAGCCTCACCAGATCCTTTACTTCCCCTTTAAGGATGGTATTGGTCTGACACTTCTAAGATGTCAGAGAACACTGCACTTTCTAAAGTCCCTGTGCCCACCTTATCCCTGACTCTAACCAGAATAGAGTGTTTTCCATTATTCTGAAACATTATTTTCACATCACCCCTATAATCAGGATCAACTACCCTGGCTAACATATCTAGTCCATACCTAGAGTCTGACCCTGAATTGTACGTTAACCAGACATATTTACCTGGAGGGGGAATCAGCATTAGGCCAGTAGGGATGGTGTGTCTTTCTCCCGGGGTAATAGTCAACTCCTGGCTACTGCACAGTTCGAACCCAATGGATTCCCAGGTGACTACTGTTGGTGCTGTTGCTCTGTCAATACTTTTGGTGAATTGTAGGGATCCTCGGTTTGTGTCAACCAGGCCAGAACCCACCTCTGGCACCATATGTATGTGTGCAGAAGTAAGACTCGTACACAGAGGGGTCATAGTGTTTGGCATACACTTTTATTCAAGTGAAAAATGAAAAGAAAACCCCTATCCTGCCCTAATTCTAAGCAGGGATTCCTTGACAAAACCAAAATAAATACTGTCATAGTCAGGATGTCAAACGCAAAAAGTCCAAAGTCCAATGTCAGAATCATATCTCTGCCCTTATACTCTACAATTAGACTAATCAAAGGAAAATATTTTCCTATCCCAGTGGAATGGCTTCTGACAGTTGTTAGTTTCTCAGTTCCTCAAGTGTTGGGGAAATGTTTATTTTCTCCAGCCTTCCTCAGGCTTCTTTTACAGTTCATCAACTGCTGGGGAATTACTCCCTTCCCCATCATTTTTCAAGCTTTATCAGTTCTTCAAGTATTGGGGGAATGTCCCCCTTTCTCCAACTTGTCCCTTCCCAGGTTTCTTCTCTGTCTTTAGGATCACCGAACCCTGCTCGGCAGACCTGGTCCTCTTTCACTAGGCACTGTGGCAAATTAGAATGGCTTGGAGTCCATTCCAATCTATGCGGGTCCCTGCCACTGGTTGGCAAACCTGACGTCCTCCTACCAGGTACAGTTACAAAGAAGAGGAGTTTGGGGGCTTCTCCAAACTCTAGTGGGTCCCAGACCCTGGTTGGCAGACATGGTTTCCTCCTTCCAGGAGCTGTGATGAAGAAGAGGAGTTTGGGTGCATCTCCAAACTCTGGTGGCTGGCAGACCCTGGTTGGCAGGCCTGGTTTTCTCCTACCAGGCACTGTGATGAAAAATAGGAGTTTGTTGCTTCTTCAAACTCTGGTGAGTCCCAGACCCTGGTGGTCAGACCTGGTCTCTATAAGCTATTTTTATTTCAAACACAGACTTGCTTTACTTCCCTGCCAGGCACTGTCTCCATGCACAATATTCTCATAGTTCCCTTTGTGGCTTCTTGATCTCACATATAGACTTGTTTACTCCCCTGCCAAGTCCTGTCTTCATATGTATATGTTCTTTTCTCGTAAGGGTACCGGACCCTGTTTCCCTTGGTACCGTCTCTTGCTAAGGTTTCTACTAGCCTTGCATATGGATTGTCTTCTTTCCCCCCACCTTATATTCCCTATGCGTTTCAGGGTCTCCTGTACCCTCTGGGAGCCCCCAACCATAGGCTCTGCCAACCAAGTACCTTTAGGGTCTTAGCTGCAGTCCTCCAGTCAGTTGTAGGCCTCTCTGCTTTGCTGGCATTCTGGGACTCTTCTTGGCTTACAGCGGCTCTGTGGCTTCCCTCTGTGTGTCTTTTTTCATGCACGTCCATGTGTACCAGCAATGCTGTGTTGCTGGTACTTTCCACAGCCAGCCTGCTGGTCTGTTTGGTGGATTTGGTGAAGATTTGTTCCCTTTAGCATTGCTATGCCTTGGTCTGCCCCTGCTGCCATCATCTGTCAGCCTCAGTCCCTCTCACAGTTCAACTAACGGGTAAGTCCCTTATTGATTGTTATGTCTGCTCCTATCAAGGTCAGCAGTTGAGAGTTAGACTGTTCAGTTAAATTCCTCTATGTGTTCCATGCTTCTTCCTCGCCAAGTCCTTTATTTTGGAGGATACCTATCATGAGGATTTGGATTCTCATGATAGGTATATCTGTTCTTCCTCGTCTTAGTACTTTCTACTTCTTGTATGTCAAAGAAGTATATGCAATCAGAATGTAAGGATTAAGTGAGTGGGGGTGAAGGAAAGGTGCAGGGGTTACCTAGGTACCACATTCTTCCTTCATAGTCATAATTGGTCCCATAGGGGGCATTCCCCCACCATGGGGTTGACACACTGAGTGCCCACCCCAGGGGCACTATCAGGTAACATCCTCACCTCCCTGGCATCATGGGAAGGGGCTACCCCTAGAGAAGCAGTGACAACATCTTGGGATAGTAACAGGTGAATTACTAGGTAAGGATCGATGTAGTAATAGGTCTATTTCTAGGTAAGGATTGGCATAGTAATAGGCATATGACTAGGTAAGGAATGGTGTAGTAATAGGTCTATTACTCGTTAATAAATTGTATAGTAATAGGTAAGGATTGGTATAGTAAAATGTCTATTACTAGGTAAGGATTGGTGTAGAAAAAGGTCTATTGATAGGTAAGTATCAGTGTATTTATAGGTCTGTTACTAGGTAAGGATTGATACATTAATAGGTCTGTTACAAGGTGTAGTAATAGTTCTATTACTAAGTAAGGAATCACATAGTAATAGGTCTATTGCTAATTAAGAATTAGGATACTAAGAAATATATTACTAGGTAGGATTGGTATAGTAAACTGTGTATTACTAGTTACTATTACTAGTTACGGATTGACATAGTAAAATGATTGACGTAGTCAAAGGTATGTTACCAGGTAAGGATTGGACTAGTAATTGGTCTATTGCTAGGTAAGAATTTGCATGACATTAGCTCTATTACTAATTAATAATTAGTATAGTTAAATGTCTATTACTAGGTAAAGATTGACTTGGAAAAAGGTATATTACTAGGTAAGGATTGCTGTTGTAAAAGGTCTAATGCTAGGTAAAGATTAGTCTAGCAATAGGTCTATTGCTACGTAAGGGTCAGCATAATGTACAATCTATTACTAGGTGAGGGTTGGCATAGTTAAAGTCTCTTGCTTGGTAATGATCAGCAAAGTAATAGGTCTATTACTGGGTAAGGATTGGTATAGTAAATAAGTCTGTTACTAGGTAAGAATTGGTGTTATAATAGTTATATTACTAGTTAAGGATTGGCATAGTAATATATATATATATATATATTACTAATTACAAATCAGGATTGTAAAAGGTCTATTACAAGGTGCGGATTAATATCCATGTTTCAGGATTGGTGTGGCTCCAATAATCTCTGCCTTAATGCCAATAAGATGGAGATCCTTCTTATTGGGATACTTGCTCCCACGTTGCCCCTCTCACTCCTCTGGCCGCGCTCCTTGGGCCCTCTTCCTTCACCTTCCTGTGAGGCAAAAAAAACCTTGGTGTCATCTTTGACTCCACACTCTCCTTCTTTTCTCACATATAGGACCTCGCTAAGCAGTCCCACTACCAGCTGCACCTACTCAGAGAAATTCTTCCTTTTCTTACTTTCCCCCAGAAGTTCACTATCTCCAGAGCCCTGGTTCTCTCTTGACTGAACTACTTCAACAGCCTCTTTCTCAATTTGCCTTCCTCTGATCTCTGACTTTCTGCAACTAATCAAGAACAGGACTGCAAGACTTAACCATGGCCTCAAACCCAGGCACCAAATCTTTACAGGACTGAAATCTCTACACTGGCTCCCTGTGGCTGCAAGGATCAAGTTCAAGGCCCTCTGCACCATCCACAAGACTTTCTTGGGACAGGGCCCACACTGCATCCAACTCTCTACCAAAATACCTTCCTTCTTGAACACTTCACTCAACTACCTCCAACTCTCTGAGCATTAGACTTGACTCTTCACTAGGCAGAGAGTGAGTGGGTAGATCTCTCCCTTCTTTAGGTGCCTCTTTATGGAATGGCCTCTCTATCCATCTCACATTTGAGCCAGATCACCTGAAGTTCTGGAAGCAGCTCAAGGCCTTCCTATTCTCCTCTGCTTTCTCTCTCTCCCTCCTCTGCTGACATACCTATCTGCTGAACCGACTGGTTGCCTGACTACCCTCTGAACATAATGGGAACCCAGCTCTTTCATGATCAGTCTCCCCTGCACTGCCTCTGGGTCACCGCACACTTAGGGGCTGCAACTGTAACCTCTGCAGATCCCTGCCTCCTTCACTTACCAAAAGCTGCACTGCCCTGGATGCAATTACTCAGAGCATTGCTGACCTGATCGCACTTCCCCTCCCACTCCCTCTCCCTGGCACTTCCTCCTCTCCCTCCCTCCTTGCACATTGGCGCTGTCGCACTTGCACAATTTGATATCACAAGGCCTTGTTTGATAATTTGTATTGTCCTCCCTCTGTCTTCCCTCCCTTGTCTTGTCGCGCCTAGAAAAACTTGTGTAGAGGCGCGTTATAAATGAATTATCATATCATATCATATTAAACGGTCTGGTCTATTACTAGGTAAGAACTGTCACAGTAAAGGGTCTACTACTTTTTTTTTTTATTGTATTTGGTTTATTAAAATAAAAACCTTTACAAAACAGTAGAATTGAACATTAAAAAGATTTGTAAGGACCAATAATTAGGAAATAACATTATACCGTAACATTTAAAAAGAAAAATGCTTTCCCTAGCGGAAACATTTTGAGTTAACAGAAGATGGGAGTACCAAGTTTCCATTTAGTCACTAAAACTAATACAAAATAAATACATTTAAATAAGAAAAGGAACATAAACACAGTCAGACAATATCAAAAGACGTCATCCAAATGACATTCAGAATGCAAGGTTACAATTCGGTACATAGTATACATATCGTGAACTCATAGTATAGCAATTTGATATTTATTATATTGAATACTCATTCCCACCCAGCTACAAGATCTAGATGTAGGGTTTGCCCATTTTTGTTCGGCCTACAGGTCTTCTGCCAACTTAGACCCTATCAATGCCAGCAAGTTAGTCAGACAGAATGTAAGATTCTGACTAAAACCTTCCATTCAGCGTTTCCATAAAAGTTCTTTTGCGGTTACAGAGTTCGAGTAAAAGTACTCGAGGAGTTGGATTCGAGGGCCTTCAAAGAATGGACAGTTAATCACTAGATGTTTCAGGGTTTCTAGCACTGTGCAATTTTTACAAAAACGGCAACTAGTGTCAATGTTACTATTTGGATAACCAGTCCAGTGTTTGGATCGTTCACGTGTGTGAAATAGTTGAGACGAAATTGCATATAAGTTTTCCTTGAGCGAGCAGAAGGGAACTGTAAGAGGTATTTTAGTCGAATTCCCCATCTGTCGCAAACTTCATTGTATTCTTTGAAGGAAGTATATTTACCCATTTCATCCAACATTATACACCAAAAGAATCTTTGAAATTTAAGTTTTTGGCTTGGTAACCACATGCTCATAGATGATGGAGATTCATTAATGAGCAATAGTATTTTGGTTAATTTAAGCGAGTAGGTGTTGAGTGATTTAATGTGTGATTCACTCAGTAATTGATTCAGTTTGACATAAAGCGTATTTTTCGGTGGATTATAAATCTTAATTAGATTGGTAATATTTTGCCATGTGTGTTTTACTGACAATTGTTGTAGATTTAATTCATGGCAGATCATAACGTTGGGAATCGAAAGTGATAACCCCAGAACCGTTTTCCATAGTTTCCCCTGTAAGATGTTTAAATAGGCATCTAAATCATATGTACAGATGTCCAGGGAATATAGGATAATGGGTTCCACCTTCTGCAAATAGAATTGAATTAAGGGTAGTAAAGAGAACATACAGTATTTCTGATGGATAATTTTCATTTGAGATGTCAACCCCCTGATCTTTTGATTAAGGTAGTTTTTCCACATAGTAATTGAATATTGATCAGTCAGTGGATATCCCAAATAGCGAAGCATCGGAGAGTATTCAATTTTAAAATCGTTCATATACCAAGAGTATCGGTGACAGTCTAATTTTCTATTAGAAAAAATCAATATAAATGTTTTCCTAGGGTTGGGAGTAAGGTTATGATTAAAAGCGAATTCAGAAAATAAATCCAACTTTCGTTGGAGACCAAAAGGGGTTTGATCAAAAAATAACAAATCATCTGCAAAGCCTAACCAATCTAACATTAGTGAACCAAACTTCACTGAATAACTTTCCCCAGAAATCCAATTATCGTCCAATCCTAACAAGTACACATTGAAGAGTACCGCTGCCATGTTGCAGCCCTGTTTCACCCTGATCTCAGTCAGAATGGGATCAGTCAGGGCTCCTTCCTTAGTGAGTCTCATACGATAGTTGTGTTTTTATGGAGTAAGGCAATCAAGGCAACCAATTTGATTGGAATGCCAAGATGGATCATTTTTTTCCATAAGATTTCGCGAATGACGCAGTTTAATGCTGCTGTCAGATCCAAACTAGCCATATAAATTGGCCCTGAGTGACTGACTGAAGAATGGGCTTGAAGATGGGAGAGAATTGTAGCATTTAACTGACAACCAATGCATTTTCTAAATCCTACCTGATAAATAGACAGCATATCTTTATCGCTCATATGAATTTGTAATTGGTGGAGAAGCAGAATGGAAAATATTTTGGAAGAAGAGTCTGTAAGAGCAATAGGGCGATAATTAGAGGGACAATCCGGAGAGCCCTTATTGTAAATCGGAATAACTAGCGCAGAAGACCACGACAGCGGGGTTTGGCCCGTTTGTAAAATCAAATCAAATTTGATTTTAAGAATGTGAGCCCAGAAATCTGGGTTCGATTTGTACACACAAGATGGAATACCATCGGGGCCAGGCGCTTTGGAGGGCTTCAATCTACCAATGGCATCAATAATGTCTTCTATGGACCATAGTGATGGAGAATCTAGGTCCAAGCGTGGTTCGCTACCCTTTAGTGAGTGAAAACGCTCGGGCATAGTATATTTGAGTTTTACATATGATACCCAATTTTCGGCGGAGATCACGGAATCAGAAATAGTTGTAGGTTCAAAAGTAATAGAGCGAAGAGTATTCCAGGTTTTCCTGGAGTCGTGCTTGAGTAGATGGTAGAATCATTTTTGATTATCCGCGTAGAGAAGATGTCTTTTTAACCATTTAAGTTTGTTTTGCGAAATCTTTGTCGTACTGCTTTGATCAATTTTTCACGAGTCAGGTAGGAAAGGAAAGTTCTATTGATTTGACGAATTTCTTGATTTTTTTGTGTTTTTAAGAGAGCAACTTGATTATTAAATGTGTGCGCATGAACCTGAATAGCTTTTTCATGCTTATCCCTTGATTGGAGCATAGCATCTAGATGAATTGGATTCTAATAGAGTTAAGACGATCCAAGTAAACAAGTGAAAAGCTAGATGGTAATAAAGACAAGAAAATATTAGGATCGCATTCTAAATTCCGAATAAAGATTGCACACACTTTAGGATTCCATCTCACTGTAAGGCGGGGCCGGTCAGATTCTACCAAAGATAGAAAAGAATTATCATTGAAACGAGCCAAAGGGATATTCATCTGCATAGAGATAATCATATGGTCTCCTAGAAGTGGATTTATGATTTTGAGGGCATCGATAGTCGAGTATAAACTCAAAGAAATGAAAAAGTAATCGATAAAGGAATTATAGTTTGCTCTAGTCCATGTATATGTAAGGTCGTCCAAAGCAAAATAAGGGGTTTGTATATCCCATTCGAGAAAGAAGGAATTCCATATAGTTCCAAACTTTTTGGAAGTTGATGAGTGCTTATCTCTAATTGCATTATTGTGAACACCTGTTTCATAGCAATAGTAATTGAAGTCTCCACCTACGATAATTCTTGCCGAGGGGTATAAAATCAGGCCCTTTTCTAATACATCGTTCATTTCCTCAATGATGATCTCAATGGGAGTGGACAATTTATTCCAGTAAATACAAACCAACAGGAGTATCATAGAGGGATCCAAATCATATTTCATAATAATAGCTAGTATGGAGTCAGAGCTACTAATCCTCTCCATGGAGCATTGAAAGGCAGAATTGACAAGTATGGCCAAGCCGCCTGAAGGACGACCCTCGGTACCTCGCCTTGCAACCTGAATAAATGCTGAATATCCGTCTATCGAAAAGGAGGATTGATTCATGGTCTCTTGAATAAAGATGAAGTCAGGTCGATTGAACTGATTTAGGCGGTACCATTTTTTAAAGTTATTTATACCACAAGAATTCCACGAGATAATGTGGAGTCGGAGTAGGCTAAGAGTCTTTCATCGCCTTTTGTTGGTTTAGTTGCGAGGCGTTAATAGGATCCCTCCAAGACATCACCTTTAAAGCAGACATGAATGACATAAACTGTTTCATTGTATTGGCGTCAATATTTGCAGAGGTACCCTGGTTTACACTATCTGTAACGCTTTCAGCTATCAGAGGAGTAGTTTCTAGATAGCTTTTTGCATCTTCAAATGATGAAATAAATGATACTGTTAAACCAATAAATGCTAAGTCATCAGAGTGATCCCATAGCATCTTCATAATGAAAGGAGACATACATTTACAAATCATTCTGTTGTTATTAATAGCAGCCAATTTCACCCAGTCTATGTAATCAGATCTAACAATTCGCAAGGCAGGAATGTCCTGAAAAACAGTCATCATGAAGGTGCGGTTCAAGCGAGCCTTACCAAAGCGAGCTTCATCGCTTTCCCAACCCATAATTATAGCAGATTTTGAATCGTTATAGTTATGGTTGGTCAGGGATTCCTGATTATCCATTGTGGATTTAAGATTGGTCAGTTTAAGACACTTGTTGGCTTGTGGGCGTTGCGGACTCAAAATTGGTAGCTTAGGGCTAGTTCTTTTTCGCTCTGAGTTCATTATTTCACAAATAATTAATTGATTGCTGATTTCAACATTTTTATCCAAGGTTTGGTGTTCAGACTCGCTTGAACTCGCTCCCTCCAAATTTTTATTTTGAGATTCAATTGGATTGTTAGGACAAATGGTTGTTTTGTTTTCTCTTTGTCCGTTGGCTTTACCCAAAATCACTTTTGCAGTTTTTGTTGATTTTCAACATTGGATAATAATTGGAGAGGGCAGATTGAACTCGGTGTGGAGCCTCTGCAATTGAGTTAGGTACCACACCGAGATCAATGGTTCCCCCTTCCTCTTTATCCTTTCCCTTTTTTGCCTTAAATGATTTTTTAGATTCTTGACAGGATGGTTCTGTAATCAAGTCCTCCTTTTCGTTAGTTTTTTTGTTTATTGGTAAAGAGTTGAGAGGTACTTTGAGGGTTGAAGCAGTCGAGTTAGACTCCGAAAGATTCAGCAGGGCCTTAGATTCCTCGCTCAACTGATTTAGGTCAATGATGTTATGTCCCTCTGAGAGGTTGCAAATATCTTTAATATGTGTGTTTTGATTATCATTTTTGTCACGTAATTGATTCTTTGTTTTTTTTTCCTGTTTTCCTTTTTGAAGTTTAATTAAAAGATTTCTCTTTTGAGCGCGGGCCAAAGCCCTTCTTTGTTTTTTAGTAAGGGCAACAGAAGGAGCTTTATGAGGCACCTCTTCAGTATCAAATATTTCTATTGTTTCCTGAGGAATAAGGTCTACTCCAGTTAAGTCAATAAGATCAGTTAGAACCGATGGACTATCTGGAGGAGCGCTTTCCTCTACACAAGGAGTCGACAGGGATTCTTTGGTAATTGACTTGGAAAGTGTGGCAAGATTGACTGCCATTTCCCTTACAAGAATAGTCAGAACAGCAAGGTTGGACTCATTGGAGTTTTTCAAATTCACTGCCTCTGGGTTCACAACGTTACTGATTTCTGGTTTAATAGATGGTTCTTCTGTCACTACCTCGGAGAACAATTTAGTTTGAGTACCTATAGTTTGAGCATGAGCCGTCAAATCTTTTTTGTTTATGATGGAAGAAAACATATGGCAGGCAAATAACATGCCCTCCATTTTACTGAGAGTACTCGTGAGGTCAGACATTTGCATCTGTAAAATTTTTATTTCTTCATGAGTCTCCTCATGACCTTTATCAAGTAAATTAAGAATTCTCGTCATGACCGGAAAAGATTCGAAAGAGTGTTGCAGTTCGGCATTCCATTTTTCTTGTTCAGTGGTAGGGCAGTTAGGCTGTGGATGAGTGTTACAATGAATGGCCTCGTTAGAGTCAAGACTAGGTGCTCTATTTCCTTCGTGACTAGAAGGATTTTGGCAAGTATGGATCAATGATTGTTCCAGTATAGGGGAACTATTTGCCGTCGAGGAGGGTCCTCCTATGTTGTTATTTGGCCCCCCCAAGGATACGTGCTTCCTTCTGTGCACTAAAGTGTGAAGGTACAGAATATGTATATGATTGGGGATTATTAAATAGAAACACATTCTCAATCCCGTACTTGCTTTTATTCACTGGAGTTGAGGGTTCATTGGATAGACGAATCCGTTTACCCAATTCTGTCTCAATTGCCGGAGCTAATATGGAGAAATCGGCAGTACGGGGATCAAATTGCTCAATTCCCATTCTTTTTTTTATTTCTTCTCTGTCAAGACTCTGATCTGAGTTACAGTCAACATTTTCCCAATCCTTTGAGGAAATTTCATTGACTTCTTTTACCGACAGAAATACTGATGCAGTTTTAGAATCTATACTTTTTCCTACCAAATTGGTTGTAGGAGTCTCACAATCGATGTACACCGTCCGTTTTTTAGGCAAGATTTGTTCTTCAGAGTCTTCAAGGACTGTGGCGGCAGGGGCATCTTCATTGGATTTCTGTAAATCATCATGATGAAAGTCCTCTGCCGTCAATTTAGTTGACAAAGAGGCTGGTTTCTTGGGACCCTGTATATTTTTCAATACCTGTTTATTGTTATATTCAAAAGAAGCAGGTGCAAGAATAACTTTATTCTCAACGTTGCTCTCTGGTCTTAGAGCCACTATAGTATTTTCAGACAGCAGAATACTGCTATGATTGGAGTCGAGCGGAGGTTTAAATTCTTTGTTCTTCTCTTTATCAGGCCAGTTTGAGGGCTTTGCAGAAGACGGTTTAACTGCGTTAGAGTCCACCTCTATTTTTTTAGGGTTTGATAGGGACTCTTTTTTCTTTTACACTACGGAGCCCCTCTGCCATGATCAAAACAATTCTAGATGCAATTAGAAGCTTTTGGGGCAAAGGACAGTGCAAACAAACTAAAGTAGCTCACTATGTCACCCTTTAAACAAGATTTGACACGCTATATTACAAGGGCATAGAGAGTCACCCTGCCACCAAACCACCTTACCGCCTAACAGCCCAACAGCCAGACTTCGCAGGCACTTCCGGATGCGCGCGCCGGATGCGCGGGTCCGAATGCTAATAAGGAAGTGGCCTGTGGGCTTGTGGGCGGGCAGAGAGGTGGGTTCAGGGGGGCGTGGCTAAAGGGGAGAAGAGTAGAAAGTGGCGTCAGTAAGTTGCACAGCACACAGAAACCCGCGGGAAACCCGCGGACACTTGAATAATGAAACACAGAGTACTCCAGTAAATACCCTCTGTGAATGTCCAATGAAGTCCACTGATATGCGCGTTACGCGCGAAGTTCGAAGCGAATGCTTCCTCTCGCCGACGGCGACAGCACCGAAGGCAGCAAATCCAACAGAGCGGCAGAGCAGCGAACACAGCCCAACAGCCACACTTCGCAGGCACTTCCGGATGCGCACGCCGGATGCGCGGGTCCAAGTGCTAATAAGGAAGTGGCCTGTGGCCTTGTGGGCGGGCAGAGAGGCGGGTTCAGGGGGGTGTGGCCTCTGTGAATGTCCAATGAAGTCCACTGATATGCGCGTTACGCGCGAAGTTCAAAGCGTATGCTTCCTCTTGCCGACGGCGACAGCACCGAAGGCAGCAAGTCCAACAGAGCGGCAGAGCAGCGAACACAGCCCAACAGCCACACTTCGCAGGCACTTCCGGATGCGCACGCCGGATGCGCGGGTCCGAGTGCTAATAAGGAAGTGGCCTGTGGGCTTGTGGGCGGGCAGAGAGGCGGGTTCAGGGGGGCATGGCCTCTGTGAATGTCCAATGAATCCACTGATATGCGCATTACGCGCGAAGTTCGAAGCGAATGCTTCCTCTTGCCGACGGCGACAGCACCGAAGGCAGCAAGTCCAACAGAGCGGCAGAGCAGCGAACACAGCCCAACAGCCACACTTCGTAGGCACTTCCGGATTCGCGCCGGGTCTACTACTAGGTAAGGTTTGGTGTATTAAAACCTCTATTACCAGTTAAGGATTGGACTAGAAATAGGTCTATTACTAGGGAACAATTGGTGTGTTAAAAGTTATATTACAGTAGTAAACGGTCTATTAATAGGTATGGATTGACATAGTAAAAGGTCAACTATTAGACAAGGATTGGCAAAGTAAACAATCTATTTCCATGTAAGGTGTAGTCAAAGTTGTATTTTTTGGGGGCGTGTTCCGGAACACGGGGCAAAACGCGCACAGTGAAAGCGCACAACCTCGGCGCACACACCAAAAAGGGGGCGGAACACGGGGCGTAACGTGCGGTATGGGGAACTATGACAGTACTTACCTAGTAATAGACCTTTTACTATGTCAATATTTACCTAGTAATAAACCTTTTAATATTCTATTCCTTTCCTAGTAAGGAATAGAATATTAAAAGGTTTATTACTAGGTAAATATTGACATAGTAAAAGGTCTATTACTAGGTAAGTACTGTCATAGTAAAAGGTCTAATACTAGGTAAGGATTGGCATAGCAATAGGTCATTTACTAGGTAAGGATTAGCATAGTAAAATATCTGTTACTAGGTAAGGATTGATGTACTTATAGTTCTATGGTATTTCAAAATTGGGTACTACCAGTTTTTTGTTATCGTGGGGATGACACTATCAATGGGAGACTGATACGCTGAAAGCAAAGGATAATAGGTCGCCTACCCCTACCTTAAGACCCTGAGTCACACCAGGTAAGATCCAAGGTAATCTCATGTAATTTTAGGATTACTCATACCACACGTGATTATCAAAAAAAATTCTTTTTATTGTTCAGACAACACATGCCTAAAATAAAACAGGCGTGCAAGTGCCTAAATCTGTAAAAACACACTGTGCTAGTCACTTACAATCTAACCTTTCAAAATGCCAAATTACATGGAGAAAGGTAACGGGAAAAACAGTGTATATTACTGCAAGCGTGGACACATGGGGGTCAATTAATGGAACCAACGTGCGCCGAAAAAAGTAGCGCAAGCAGGCGGAGCGTGAAAAAACAGGTGCATGCGCTCGCATGTGATTCATGGAAGTCCCTGCGCGTGTTTTCCTCGGGATGTGTGCCAAACCCGTGCATGGCACACACGTCACTGAAACATCCCGAACGGCGTGCGCGACGCGCACAGTGAAAGTGCACAACCTCGGCGCACACACCAAAAAGGGGGCGGAACACGGGGCAAAGCCGCGCACGGCCAAAGACACGCACAGGTCTAAACACATCTGCCACATGAAGGCAGGCGGTAGCATCCCTGCGCATCACAAAAGCGCCAATATACAGCAATGATGAATGTCCCATACTGTTATTGTGCCTGTGCGAGCGGGCTACGTGTATTTCAGGGGTTTGCGTGAAGTTTTTCACGCGATCGGGCTTGGGGGAGCGGGCTACGTGTATTGCAGGAGTTCGCGTGAAGTTTTTCATGCGATCGGGCCTGGGGGAGCGGGCTACGTGTATTTCAGGGGTTCGCATGAAGTTTTTCACGCGATCGGGCCTGGGGGAGCGGGCTACGTCTATTTCAGGGGTTTGCGGGAAGTTTCACACGCGATCGGCCTGGGAGAGCGGGCTACCACTCACCGTCTGCCTTGCGTGTAGAAGAACGCGTAGCCAACACCCGCTGTGAAGTAATAGCGTGTGAACCCCAACGGCTGGAAAACACACACACCGCACCCCACGAAAAGCACGTACATAGCAATGTAAAGGCACGTGGGATCTACAAGCCCTGCCAGGGAAACGTCCGTGCGCGAAACATCACAGATGCGCTTACGCGCTAAGGGCCTTTGGTCCAATGAAATCACGTATGCGTGCTGACACGCTTATGCGCTAAGGGCCTTTGGTCCAATGAAATTGCGTATGCGTGCTGATGCGCTTACGCGCTAAGGGCCTTTCCTCGAATTACACGCAGACGTGCAAGATTTTCACGTGCCAAATCATTCCGTATCAAGCTGGCCACGCGTAAGCACACGGAAGACCACGCTCAAAAGGCCGAATTACTGCCCCAGAGCCCCGAGCAGCCTCCCACGAGCCATCTGCTGCTGCCTGCCTGCCTGCCTGCCTGCCTGCCTGCTGCCACCGTGCCCTGCCATTTGGTGCCTGCACATCAGCCATCTGCAGGGGTCCATTTGCTGTGTCCACCCCTGCTGGAACAGAAGACTCCCGACTGGGATACCATCAATCCACAGCCCAGCCCCAGGACCCAGTTGCCCACCCACTCCTGCCTCTGGGGTTGCCATGTCGGGCACTGCAACATCTGGCACCACTGGCAACTCCCGGCCAGAGAGGCAGAGGGGCACCAGCTTCACTGCCACCGAAGTTGGTGTCCTGGTGGAGCAAGACCTGGGGCAGTATGATGCCCTCTTCGGAAGTATGCGCGCCAACAAGGAAGGACGGACTTGGATCTGGACGGACATTGTGACTGCCATCAACGCGGAGGGGGTGGCAGTCCGCGACTACCAACATGTCAAGAAGCGCTGGGATGACTGCAGGTCCAGGACCCTCTTGAAGGCCCGGCGCCTCGTGGAAGGGGGCCGGGGCCGCATGAGTACCATCCAGATGAGGGTCCTGGAACGCGTAGGCCCAGCGCTCCACGCCCAGATCCTTGAGAGGCAGACCCGTCTGGAGTTGAGCGGTAAGTGGCCAAGCATTGCTGTTTGAGACAGGGCATGTCGCAGTGTGCTGGTTGTCTAATACTTGCCTGTATGTGTGACATAGGCCATGTATGCATGTGTGTGTGCAGGGACGTCATGCATGTGAGACCAGTAATGTGTGAACCACACGGTTGGTGCATGTGTTCAAATGCAACATGGGGTGCCCTATGCGGAATGGTCACATGAGAGCATGCCAGTCTCTGTTCCTGGACATGGGTGGGGGTGAGGGATGGGTGCTGATGCCATGTACATGTATGCTGTCCATGTCTGTGTGTCTGACCTGCGTGTCTGTGACTTGTGAATGCCAGGGATGCATGACACATGTCTGTCGCAATGTTCAGGTTCACTGATGCAGCCTAGTCATCCTTGTATCCACTGTGTCTGTGGTGTACGAGGCCAGATGGATGAAACTAGGGTGAAGTGTGTGCATGTGATAGGCATGGCCCATGATGCATGTGAGTTCCAAAACAACATTGTATGTTTCAAGAATCCCTTGGACATGTATGCTAATGTCCATAGCATGCACCATGCCTGTTACTGCATGTGTTTTACCTGCACTGACCCATGTGTTGTGGAGGGACATGATGGAAGTGATCTTTGACAGTGCCACTCATCTGCTATTGCTTCCTGTCTAAGGGACCATTGTACAGTACCCTGATGCTTGTGTTCTATGTCTCCCTCTACACAGCGCCAAGTGAAGAAGAGGGCGGAGACGGCGCTGTGGAGCAAAGCGGCGGGGATGCCCCCACGGCTGCAGCGGAAGGGGTGGGTGAGCCCCCACAGGGGCTTGCAACGGCGGAAGACGGTGTGGAGCCATCCAGGTTGGTGGTTTCCACAGAGGAGGAGGAGGCCGCTACTGAGGCGCACATTGGGCCTGGTGGGGGCATCCCTGCTGGTGCAAGTGTTGCAGTCCAGGGGCAGGGGCAGGAGGCGCACAGGTCGCCGTGGAGGGGCCTGTGCATGTCACTGTCCCTGACACTGTGACTGCACCACCATGCACCAGCAGGGATGCCCCATCCCAGGCCCGTCCGCAGGTAGGGGGGATGTCCATGTCATCTGACTCCCCTCCACCTGCGGACGAGGGGACCCCTGGCCGTATGGAGAAGGTCCTGATTGGTGTCGCATTGCGCACAGGTGCAATTCGTGATGAGGTGCGTGCTTCTCGGGAGGAGCATGCACGTCATCACGGAGAGCACCGTGCCGACGTGGCCCAGTTGGGATCGGCCATGGTCGGGGGTTTCCTACATGTGTCGGCCAATCTGGCGACCCTCTCCTCCTCTGTGGAGACTATGCACCAGTCGTTCTCCATGCTGTCTTCTGGCCCAGATGCCACCAGGGCCCCCTGTGGACCTGCCCCGACCAATTCAGCCAGCTCGGTGGGGATCCCATCCCTGCCACAGTCGGGAGTCGGAGGTCCAGCAGGGGTGGACACACCATCAACTGGACCCCAGCAGATGGAGGATGTGATGGCATCATCGGGCACGGCACGTGCACGGCGGCGTCGGTGGATTCCATCAGCCTGGATGCCGTCGTGCTGGCACAGGCAGTTGCGTCGGAGGCAGCGGCAGGCTCGACGTGGGAGGCATCATGGCTCGGGGCCATCAACATCAGGGGTGCAGGCATCGGCCGGAGGGCAGGAGAACCCTGGAATGGGGGTGGCTTCCGTGTGGGAGCGGTTGGGCGAGCAGATAGGTGCGGAGCGGCAGTGGGCAGAGGAGGAACGGCTCACAATGGTCAGGGCGGAGAACTCCATGCGGAGGGCGCTGAGGCGGGCTGAGTGCCTCGAGGGTTTTCGCAGGGAGTTGGAGCTGGACACTGCTTTATCCCTGCGAGACCTCGGGGCCAGGGAACATGCCCGCCTCCAAGCCATTGAACAGGAGTTCGATGATGCCCTGGCCCATGACAACATCCAGTGAGCCGTTGGACTAGCCCGCTGCCCTTGTGAATAGTTATGTAGTTAGTGTTAGGTTTCCTTTGCTTTTTTCTTGATTTTGGACCTTTTGGACAATGGCCAACATTTTTGTATATAGTTTTTTTATTACGTAGTATTTTTATATAGGTTTCATTTCTTCAGTTGGGATCATGGATCCTGGATTGTTTATCTGTATATAGTTGACTGTTGGATTATGTTTTGTTTTTTTTTATTTACCCATGAAGCAATGGTTTTTGGTTTTGTTTTTCCCTTGGATGTACTTTTTTGAACTGTGACTTTGGACACCTTTCCTTTGGATTATGATTTATGGTTTTTCATTATTTTACGGACATGCTGCTTTTTTGATTTTAATTCCCATTGTCGTTTGTTTATTTTTAATGCCATTTATGTTGCTTTTAATACATTTTTTCATCAAACTTCAATGTGTAGTATCATATCATTGGTTTCATGCATGTCATGATATGGGTTTTGACATTCACTTACACCCATTGTGTGTATGTGAGGGACATGTGTTCATTTGCATACTTGCCATTGGGGTTGTATCATGTAATTGGCAATTCTGAGTGGGTGGATGCAATACTTGGGTGGGTGTTTGGCATGTGGAGGCTGACCATAAGTGCCAGGGATCTAGATTGTGATGACATGTTGGCTGGGGGACATGTGTGGGGGCCTGGTGGAGGGTGCCCCACAGTGCTGGGGGGTGGGGTTCAGGGGGACATGAGTTGTGGGCCTGGTGGAGGGTGCCCCACAGTGCTGGGGGGTGGGGGTGCAGGGGGACATGAGTTGGACATGAGTGGGGGCCTGCTGGCAGGTGCCCCACAGTGCTGGGGGGTGTGGGTGCAGGGGGACATGTGTGGGGGCCTGGTGGAGGGTGCCCTGCACTGCTGGGGGGTGGGGGTGCAGGGGAACATGAGTTGGGGGCCTGGTGGAGGGTGCCCCACAGTGCTGGGGGGTGCAGGTGCAGGGGGACATGTGTGGGGGCCTGGTGGAGGGTTCCCACAGTGCTGGGGGTGCTGGGGGACATGAGTGGGGGTGCAGGGTAGTCCCCGTGGTGTGGGCTGCCTGCAGGGGCCGTGGAGGTTGTGGAGCGAACACCTGGGAGGACCCACACGGCCAATTCACATGTAGTACTCCACGGAACCCCTGCAATACACATACCCTGCTGATATTGCGCGTGAAACTTCCCGCGCACCCCAGTAATACACATACCACGCTCGCACAGGGCCAATCGCGTGTGAAACTTCCCGCGCACCCCAGTAATACACGTACCCTGCTGAATTCACGTGTGTAACTTTCCGCACACCCCGAAATACACGTACCCAGGACATTCGCGTGTGGAACTTCCAGCGCACCCCTGATATACACGTACCCTGATGGAATCGCGTGTAGAACTTTCCGCGCACCCCTGAAATACACATACCCTGCTGAATTCACGTGTGTAACTTCCCGCGCACCCCGAAATACACGTACCCAGGACATTCGCGTGTGGAACTTCCAGTGCACCCCTGATATACACGTAATCAGCTGAAATCGCGTGTGAAACTTCCCGCGCACCCCTGAAATACACGTACCCTGCTGAATTCATGTGTGTAACTTCCCGCGCACCCCGAAATACACGTACCCAGGACATTCACGTGTGGAACTTCCAGCGCAACCCTGATATACATGTAATCAGCTGAAATCGCGTGTGAAACTTCCCGCGCACCCCTGAAATACACGTACCCTGCTGAATTCACGTGTGAAACTTCCCGCGCACCCCGGATGTAAACGTACCCTTATGGAATCGCGTGTGGAACTTCTCGCGCACCCCTGAAATACACGTACCCTGCTGAATTCGCGTGTGAAACTTCCCGCGCACCCCAGTAATACACGTACCACGCTCGCACAGGGCCAATCGTGTGTGAAACTTCCTGCGCACCCCAGTAATACACGTACCCTGCTGAATTCACGTGAGTAACTTTCTGCGCACCCCGAAATACACGTACCCAGGACATTCGCGTGTGGAACTTCCAGCGCACCCCTGATATACATGTACCCTGATGGAATTGCGTGTAGAACTTTCCGCGCACACCTGAAATACACGTACCCTGCTGAATTCACATGTGTAACTTCCCGCGCACCCCGAAATTCACGTACCCAGGACATTTGCGTGTGGAACTTCCAGCGCACCCCTGATATACACGTACCCAGCTGAAATTGCGTGTGAAACTTCCTGCGCACCCCTGAAATACACGTACCCTTCTGAATTCACGTGTGAAACCTCCTGCGCACCCCTGAAATACACATACCCAGCTGAAATAACGTAAGGATCTTCCCGCGCACCCCAGTGATATACGTACCCCACTTGCCATGCTGGTACAGGGTTAGCGCAGCCCTTTGCGCTGGATTGGGGATTTTGATGGCTTTTCCCTGCGCATGGGGCGTTCTTGGGGTCGTAACTGGCGCTGCTGCAGGGTCGCTACGCCACTGTGCACCACGGCTGGTTTTGGTGGCTGGAATCCATGAATAAGCTGTGCGCGGAAATGTATTTTGGCGCACGCGGCTGGCGCAGGGATTCGCACGCACACACGGTGCCCAGCCGCGTGCGCCACTTGTGCGCTGAATTCTATGAATTACCCTCATGTAGTTTCAGGGAAGAATCAAGATATATTAGAGTCTCCCAACTGTGATGTATGCCTCAAAGGTTTTTTGACCAGAGCGGGTCTGCTAGTTCTGTGCTTTATTTATTAACCGCTCTGTGCTGATTTACCTGCATTGATGTAGGGTGACTGAGAGTTGCTTAATACATATCAGCTACCCTTTTTGCAATTTACTGAAAATGAGAGATAGGAATCAAGAAAGAAAAAAGTTCCTATTAGCAAGTCGACATATGTTTCGGCCTTTCTGACTCATACGGAACTCTCTCTTGGTGCCGTTGGTTCTGATGGTAATAGTGGCCATCCTCAGGACAGAAACAATTTTGTTGTTTTCAGTAATAGATACTTTCCCATTAATAGAACATCTAAAATGAAATATATAAAAAAGTGTTTTACGGAGAACATTTTATCAGCCAAAGCTAAAAACGGTGGTAACTAACAGTCTTCAAACCGTTGTTTCTTGGACTAACCTTAGTGTTTCTCAATTTCTTTGGGACGTATATGGTAACTTGATCAGCATTTTCATCCGGCTCCTAAACGGATGCCAGGTATTCAATATATTTTCATGCACTGTATCTGTAGAAATACATACAGTCATCAATATTTCCTTTGTGCTACTTAGTCATTTGAATATTTGGCAGTTAGTAACACTAACTAGTTAAAAATACCTTTAGTGGTTAAACTTGTGACGAACTGGTGAAGGCAAAAAACTCCACTCAGCGTGGTTCACGGTGGTGCTGTGTTCACACTGTTGGCACTTTCATCTGTTGATATGGATGAGCAGCGGCTGTGAAAAGTAACAGGGTCGGTCATTGCTCGTTGCACTAAGTAAATTCTAATTCTTAGTTTGTTCTTGTTTAATTAATTCATAATGTACCCGTCTATAAGAGGCTGAACCTTTCATAATTATTCAAGCATTCTGCTCAAAATTGCATTTGTCTTGTTGAGACATTTGGGTTTCAAAACATGGCATTTAAAGCTACGTGTAAAACATGGCATTTTAAACTATGGGCTTTGGATTGCAAAACATGGCATTTTAAGCTATGTGCAAGACAAGGGTAGAGCCCCAAAATGTGTTCGTGCTCATGTCTATAAAGGGTCGTGGATGACAGCTGTTGGGTTATTACGTGCTGAGTAAATATAGGCAGATCAGCAAACCCAGTGCCTTATGAGCATTGAAGTCTATAGCATGTTTTCAAGGAACCACAATTGATTTACTAAAGCACGAATTCCAGCTATGGAAATGCTGCGTGGTAGATCTATGTCTAATCAATAATCACCCAGTGCCTTCCTAGTTCTGAAGCGTCTCCTACAGTGACTGACTCCGCCTGTGTTTCCACGTATTGTCAAATGCACGGAAGGAAATGGTTTGAATAACTTGTGCTATATGCACCATTCTTACGTGTCTTAACTCACCTCCAGGAGGGGGCCATTCAAACTCCTTGCGCTCGTGTAAGTCAGGAGTGTGCTGTTTCACCAGAAAACATTTCTTGCCGGCTAAGTGTGATACTTAAACGAACGTCGTGATCACGTGCTGTTGAGTCACGTGCACGTTCCAAAAAAATGGGTTTTACAAAAACGGATTTACTCGCCGCTTCTCAAACCTAATGCTGTTATTTAAATGAACCGTCGCGAGAGCCAGGGTCACAATCTAACGATTGTGGTTTCAAAAGACCACTTTAGGGCTGCGTGTTCTGTGTATGAGGTATTCCAGACGGTTACCCTGCTGCTGGGAAATGCAGTTTGCACAAGTAATATACTCTATGTATCAATGTAAGCAAAAAGAGAAATTCACACAGTTACATTGTACAAAACAGGGAGATAGATATTCGCTTTCCCTGAAGGTATTTAACTAGTACATAATACATTAAATGAAAGTTCTTCAACATAATCTTTGTTCGAGTCCATACATAATATGTAGTCACATGACATTGACAAATTAGTATTTTGTCCAGGTCTACTTACAGTGCCCAGTCACCGGAAATAGATTGTTTCAAAGATCATAAACCCAGAACACTTCGCCTGTACATGATGCATTGCATAAGGAACCATCAACCTTGTATGTGTACAAAATCTTAGATGGTGTATAATCCGTTAATATTGACATAATTATGCACAGCCAGTTATATACAAACAGTTTACTGTAGAGAACATAGCCCCAAGGTGTGCCTTTTCTAATTTCTGTACAATCAAATGGAGTAAAATTTTACTAGTTGGACATGGAAGAAAGACAGATGCCATAATGCCCTTCAAAAAGCGTTAGTTCCTTCTTTCACAGAAATGTATTCCATTCTACAGCTACATTTAAGCCTCATTTTACTGAATTGGTTTCATAAATCCAGCGTTGTTCACACCTGGTTAAAGCCAAATCCCGGTCACCACCTCTTATAGTTTGTTTAACCACATGTAGGACACACCAGAGCATCTCTGTCGGTTTGTGCTGTTTTTGTACATAGTGAGTCACCAGCGGTTTGTTCTCTATTTGATTTCTTATACTTGATTTATGTTCGCAATTTCGTTGTCTAACCTGCCTTTTTGTTTTGCAAATATATGCTAGGTTACAAGGGCAGAGAATGACATACACCACCCCTGTAGTGGCACAGTTAGTGAATTCTCGCAAAGAAATTACTCGGGTACCTAGGGTGATATTCTTCATAGTCTTAGTTTGTGGGCAAACTGAGCATTTGCCACATTTGTGGTGTCCTGTCACTGGAGGGAGCCCCCATAGTGTATTCTGGGTGGTTTGTGGTGTGTCTGGAGATGAGTAAGTATGTACCAGGTTATCTTTCAGATTCTTTTGCCTTTTAAATGCAAAACAGGGTTTTGCTGGATTGAAATCCTCTGTCTTTAGCATGTCCCAGTGTTTCAGAATGGTTTTCTGCAAAGGGGCACTTATAGGGCTATAGGTACTTACACACATGATCTTATTCAAAGTAGTTTTCTGTGTTGGGTTTAGACAGTTCTCCCTTTTCATATGTTGTGCTCTTTTGTAGGCTCTTTGGATGGTTTGTTTTGGGTAACCTCGGTCCTTTAATCTAGTTTTAAGAGCTTGGCCATGTATTTTATAGTGTGATATCTGGGAACAATTTCTGCGAATGCGCAGAAATTGACCGAAGGGAAGACCCTCCTTCAGACTTTTCGGGTGAAAGCTTGTGTAATTAAGCAGTGTATTTCTATCTGTCGGTTTCTTATAGAGAACTGTTTCCAATTTGCCAACATTAGTCTTCATAATCTCTAGGTCTAAGAAGGAGACTTAGATGTTGTTATGTTCGATAGTAAATTGGATACATGCATTTTGGAGGTTTAACCAAGCATGGAAATCTGTCAAGGATGATAAAGGGCCTCGCCAGAGCATAAACACATTGTCAATATATCTGTACCATGCCATGATGTTGGATTTAAAAGGATTGGTACAGTTGTAGATTAATTTAGTTTCAACGTCGTCCATATATAAATTCGCAAGGTCAGGTGCAAATGTAGCACCCATGCTAGTCCCTTGTAACTGGTTATAGAAAGTTGTTTCATATAAGAAGAGGTTTTCTCTCAAAGCCAGACAAATACATTCTAGTATGAAAGCCGTAGGCACTTTCGTAAGAGTGGTGGTACGTAAATTTAGGTATTTTGACATTACGGTGAGGCAATCTTGTTGAGGTATACTCGTGTAGAGAGCTACAACGTCCAGAGTGACTAGTATATCTTCTGGTGCCGTTTGAATTTTTGCAATGGTTTTGATCATACTCGTAGCATCCTTGATATATGATTGCATCTTGACCACGAAAGGCCGTAGAAACCAATCGGCATACACCAATAGAGGTTCCAAGACAGAGTTAATAGCTGCTACGATGGGACGACCCGGTGGTTTAGATAAGTTCTTATGTACCTTTGGCAAGATATAAAAAGCTGGGGTCGTGGGGTTCTGGTTGATTAGAAAGGACTGTTCGTCCTCATCAATCCAGTCCTCATCGAGCGCATATAGGGAGCCGGATGAAAATGCCGATCAAGTTACCATATACGTCCCAAAGAAATTGAGAAACACTAAGGTTAGTCCAAGAAACAACGGTTTGAAGACTGTTAGTTACCACCGTTTTTAGCTTTGGCTGATAAAATGTTCTCAGTAAAACACTTTTTTATATATTTCATTTTAGATGTTCTATTAATGGGAAAGTATCTATTACTGAAAACAAGAAAATTGTTTCTGTCCTGAAGACAGCCACTATTACCATCAGAACCAACGGCACCAAGAGAGAGTTCAATATGAGTCAGAAAGGCTGAAACATATGTCGACTTGCTAATAGGAACTTTTTCACTTTCTTGATTCCTATCTCTCATTTTCAGTAAATTGCAAAAAGGGTAGCTGATATGTATTAAGCAACTCTCAGTCACCCTACATCAACGCAGGTAAATCAGCACAGAGCGGTTAATAAATAAAGCACAGAACTAGCAGACCCGCTCTGGTCAAAAAACCTTTGAGGCATACATCACAGTTGGGAGACTCTAATATATCTTGATTCTTCCGTGAAACTACATGTGTCCACGCTTGCAGTAATATACACTGTTTTTCCCGTTACCTTTCTCCATATAATTTGGCATTTTGAAAGGTCTGGTGTGTCTACACCAGGTAGATTGTAAGTGACTAGCACAGTGTGTTTTTACAGATTTAGGCACTTGCACGCCTGTTTTATTTTAGGCATGTGTTGTCTGAACAATAAAAAGAAAACATTTTTGATAATCACGTGTGGTATGAGTAATCCTAAAATTACATGAGATTACCTTGGATCTAACTTGGTGTGACTCACAGTCTTAAGGTAGGGGTAGGCAACCTATTATCCTTTGCTTTCAGTTTATAGTTCTATTACTAGGTAAGGATTGGCCTAGAAATAGGTCTATTACTAGGGAAGAATGGGTTTTGTAAAGTTTATATTACTAGCTAATGATTAGAGTAGTAAACAGTCTATTACTAGGTAAGGATTGAGGTAGTAAAAGGTATACTATTAGGTAAGGCTTGGTGTAGTAAAAGATCTATTACCAGGTAAGGCCTAGTCCAACTTGTATTGCTAGGAAAGGATTGGACTACTAAAAGGTTTATTACATGTTAAACAACAACTCAGCCATTGTGAAAAAAGAAGGATGAAGGCTTCTAACTTGCTTGTTGATCAATTAGTTGAGTCCTCTTTCCATTTGGAAGAGCTATTTCAACATCATGCCCCTATTGTTTCTGCTGCATCTATCCAATCTACTAACATTAGCCCCGCTCTGTCTTATGTTATAACTCAGGTGGACTTAGATGTCTGACCTAGGGAATTACTATCACCGCCCAAGTCATTACCCACTAAGGAATCAGAAAAGGCACTGAAAATTCAGAGTATGCCCTGGGAAGCAAACAGACTCTACATTAACCACTATCATTTATTGGAACCTTTACATACTTGCTTGCCACTGTGGTTTATTAGGACCAGTGACATACATATTGTTGATAATGTTAAGCAAGCTACCTCAATTGCTGAAAGTACGGTATCCTATATACTGGAGCATTCTTTTGCATTATTTAAATTAGGAAACAAATGCACACTGGTTGAAGTAAAGGGGGTGTAAAGCAGGGGCAATTATATTGGGCATTGAGAGTGCGCCATGGACTGTCCGCTCCGGTAACCAAAGACGGACAACCTCCCCGGGGGGATCAGTGAGGACTTGAGCAACCGCCTGAATCTTGTCAACCTTTTGCCTCATTAAAGGGTAAGGTTGACAGTGGCCATTTAACAACGAGGGTGGAACGGGTAGATGGCCTCCACTGGGAATGGCTGGCTAACATGGTCGAAAGGCCTCTTGTTCATAACATCGACTCTCCTGCTCTTCCCTTATTTTTAAGCTGGAACACACATGGAAGTTCCCACCGGGCGGAAGAGCATGGACTTTTTGATCATATTGATCGTCTTATTGTGGTTGCCCTCTAGGAGACCTGGGTGGTGAATCCAATCAATCGATGGCTGGAATATTCTTGTCCCCCCCCAACGGTGCAGGTATCTAGAGGCCGACCCAGGGGTTCTGGAAATATTCCTATTGGTAAAACTGGCTTTCCCCTGGAATTGTATGGGCACACTAAGCATCTGTTTATTATTGTCAATGTTTATGTCCCTCCGTATGAGCAGTGCCATCAAGATGTAATTAAAGAAATGGAGGATATTCTTGCTTCGATTAATTCAGATATTCCTATTGTTTTATGTGGGGACTTTAATGCCAATATACCTGGGTTTGATGGACACGTGGGTAGGGTGGTTGAAGTAGTGAAGCATATATTGGTCTCAACCTTGGTGCTTTACAGGCATGCCAACGAGGTGAACAATGGGCGTCCATGCTGGTCTCTGCAGGGTGCAGCATGGCGAATGGTGCCTTCCGCTCAGACAACCCAAAACAATACCACCTATGGGAAAAGTAGCACCCTGGATTACATTTTTGTGGCAAATGGTCCTACCTTCATTGAGGATATGTGTGTGTCTCCCCATCATGAAAGTGATCACTACCCACTTATTGCAGGTGTTCACTTATGTTTTCAACCTCCTACTACTATGAGCCATTTGAAGGTTAACCCCTTAATTAGTCAGATCTCTTGGACAGATAGGTTATTGGGCAGAGCATCATGTCTGTCACATGAGGTCCTGGGTAACTTTTTTGACTCGTTTTGTCCTGTTAACTGTATATTTACTATTGAGTTTACTAGTCATCTATTACTGAATTCGGGTTTACCATGGAGAGAATCAAGTATTGGTCACGGGTTAAGCCGAGTTCAAATCAAAGGTTGGTAATTACCAATAACACGCCTCCCCAAAAATTTGATAGAGTAATTAGAGACAGGGAAAGAGTGCTGTGACAATCACTCCAGGGAATATCAAGGAAAGGTCTAAGCCCCAATGAGCATGGTTCAAAAATAGGGAGCTTAAAAAGGAGCACTCCGCATGGCTAAGAAGACATAGGTAGGTGCTGGAATGTTCATGATGGAAGTCCTTGGTGCAGGCATGCCTAATGAGTAACTCCAAGGAATTCTGGAAAATTATTAACGCCTCCAGCAGCAAGGCTAGAGACATCAATGGGGTCCCCGATTCAGTATGGTTGTCAAATATTGCACAGACGTTCGGTAGACCCAATGGAGACAATCTGTCCTTGGAGCAGTTCTTGCGAGTGTGGGTTTTTAGGAACAATATTTATGGCATCTGTCGGCATATTGGTGCCAGTAGAAGGTCTCGAGCATCAGGCCCAGATGTTATTTGTAGTTGCCTGATGAGGATGGATCCGGAGAGTTGGTCAGTAGCTTTATTTTGGTTATGTTCTGCCATCGAGGTCACTCAAACCATCCCGACATCTTGGCATGACAGCGTTCTAGTACCCATCCGGAAGAATGGTAGTTATGAGGTCCCACGTAATTATCAGCATTTTGCAATGTTAGATGCCCCAGTGAAGACTGTTGCAGGAGTATTGTTGAAAGAACTTGAAGGATGGGTAGACTCCAGCAAGATCATACCTTTTATTAGTACCCGGCGAGAGTCAAGCAGAATGCAATACGCATTCTGATTGGCTCTCGCAGGGTCCTTACCCGGCCGAGAATCCTTCAATTCTCAGCCGGGATTCCAGCCGCCTTGTCCTTGGTGGGGGGCATGGCAGCGCCTCAGCCAATGAAGAGGCTCCCACGGCTCCACACGGCTCCACACGGCTGAGAGGCTGAGAGGCTGCCTTCGTCCCCCGCCGGGGACTCGGGTACGTTTTTTTTTTTTTTCTTCCCTTCCCTCCCTCCTCCCTGCCCTCACCACCCCACTCATACCTGCTTGCTCCTGTGTCCCCGGTGGGAGACGATAGCAGCCTCCCCACCAGGGACACAGTCCCCGCTGGCTTCCAGCCATCCCGCTCCGCGCATTCACACGGCTGGAAGCTTCCAGGTACGTTTTTTTTTCTTCCCCTCCCTCCCAACTCCACTTACCTTCTGCTTCTTTTTCTTTTTCAGGAGCGGACGCGCTGGGAACACTTGTGTTCCCAGCGCGTCCGCTCCCGATGGCCGACATGGAAAGGGAAAACGGACTTCGTTTTCCCTTTGCGTGGCGGCCATTTTCTTGGTCATTTCCTCTTTTTCTTTTTTTTGTCCCGAAACGCTGCAGCGTTTCGGGACAGAAAAAATGCTTTTAGTGCCCTGGTCTCGCACATAATGCGAGCCGGGGTACTAATAGCAATATGACCCTCGCGGCGGGGGCATTACCGCCTCAGGTAATGCCCCTGCCGCTCGGGTCATATTGCTTAAATCAAACTGGATTCCAGGGGTTACTGTACTACTGTTAACTGCCTGGCCCTTATTACAGTAGTTCAACAGGCATGGGAGATTAGGAAGACCCCTGTTTATGTGGCTTACGTGGACTACAGTGCTGCTTTTGATACAATGGAGAGCGGACATCTTTGGCATAAGCTCCAGAACTGGGTTATTCCCCCAGGACTCCTTAAGATGATCGTTCTGATGCACGACCAGATTAGGGTTCAGATCAGAGTTGGCCAACTGGAACACACATCTCCTTGGATTAACATCAACCAATGTCTGAAACAAGGCTGTAAACTGACACCTATGCTATTTAATCTATACCTAAGTGACTTGGAGATTGCTATTGAAGATAGCTCGGCTATCCCTCCTAAACTAGGAACTGCGCTCCTGCAGAGTCTTGGCTACGCGGATGACCTGGTTATTCTAGCTCTTACTCCAGGCAGCCTGCAAGACAAATTAAATAATATGAATAAGTACTATGAATTTAATTCCCTGTTGGTAAATGGTTCCAAGACTAAAATCATGGTATTAATACTCTCTGGGTAGTGTTTCACAAATAGTGGCTTTTTTAGTGCCCACCACATTATAGACCTGCCCATGAATACTCCCAGCAGTGGTCCAAGGCAATATATCTGGCAGTAAATACTACTGGACTACAAGGTCCAAGACTGCTTTGAAAATCCTAAATGTTTTATTTCCACCACATGGATGGTGGTAAGCTTTTTAAAAACTAGCCTGTTTTTTTCTTTTCTAAAGGCAAGTGCACGCATTTCTCCTTACTAGTGCCAAAACCTCGGTTTGCCAAGTCCCAAAACTTAATACGTTATGTGGCCTGTCTTTCCTGTGTTCTTTGACCCACTGCCGTTCCTCTCACTCGAATGTATCTGCATAGACTCCCTGCTGCATCCATTTCCTCCAATCGTCCATGAAACCTTTACTGGGGCTCCACTCACGACATTTCCCCTCCTCTCCATGTCCTGGCTCGCTTCTGCATCACCACGTTTCATGGTTCCCCACTCCACAGCCTCATGCTCCAGACACCACCAACCTAGTCCCTTTTCACTGTTGTTGGTCCTTCTTTCGTGATCACCATTTGGGGTTTCTTCTTTCCTGTTCCTCCTCCTTGCCTCCCATTGGACGCCCCTGGGTGCTTATGGAGAGAATGATCCGATTACTTACCCGAAATCTTCATTACTCCAAGTCCTGATCTTTCTTGTCACTGTCCTGTTTCCCTCCCATTCTACCGTTCCTTTAGGAAAGCTTGGGGATAACCAGGATGAAGGTAACGGTGGGAGAGACCTTATATTAACAACTAAAGGAAAACACCAACCATACATAAACATGGAGGTAGGACTAAAACGGTCCTGCACACCTTCCATGTTGATGTTGGAAATGGTGGTTTGGAGAGTCTGTCTGGAGATGCCACTCCTCAATGAAGTAAGGACTGTGACGAGGAAGTTGGACGACAGGGTAATGAATCACTGGACTCCCTGCGCAAGCTAGCAATGCACTGAAATCCACATTAATCTCCCTTGCTGTGTATGGGCCATACCTCTGGATGGGGGCTAATATCAGCCCGACTTGCCAACCCCCCAGCTGTTATTGATGAATGAATGCATTATGAAAGATATTAATCAGTGCTGCAAATTACAATGTTTTATTGTGAGCCCACACTAGCGACACAGAGGTAGATGCTGGGGGTGGGGAGGTTGTTCCCTCTACCCCACATATAAATTTGCCTTTCAGAAGATTAAACATGCACACCTGGAAAATAACTAAAGAGAGGAGCGTTTCCTAAAACGTTGCAAGCAAAGTATAAAAGGTGCATACATTTTAATCCTAAAAAGTTGTTCTTAAATATTTCTGATTTCCTGCTGAGCACAATCTTAATAAGTGATTTCACAGAGATTCTGATCAGATGCTGAAGTGATCATGTGGTTAAGACTCCCGGCTACTGCAGCACGGCAACTAAGGGTGGGTTGGGAACCAAAGGGGGGCCTGGAAATGTTTTTCTATCTGGCCACATGTTGCATCATGTGAGCAAGCCCATCTCCTGCGAGAGGAGCAGAAAACAAGAATACACTTGAAAAAGAAGCCCGTGGTACAGAGGCCGCTGGGAAATCTCCAGAGTTCCTGTAGTCCAGTACAGCACCGACTGCACCGTTCAAAGAAGTTTAAAAGCACTCCAATAAATCGAGGGATCACATTGAAATTTCCAGATTCGGGAGACATTCCTTGCTGAATCCAAGATCCAGGAACAAGCTAACCTAATGCCAGTACTGGCCAAATTAATTCTTTAAAACATCAGCCTGGAATTAAATGATTCTCTCTGAATAGTGCATACACTTTCACCTTGTATCTGAGTAGTGGGTGCACTTCCACTCCTATCTCAATAGTTGGTGCACTCTACTTCCTTCTCTGAGTATTGGGGTGCACTTTCCCTTCTTATTTAAGTAGTAGGTGCTCTTTCCTTCTACACCCTCTGCATTGTCCACAAGGCCTTCTGGGGCCTGAGTCCTCAATACATTCAACTCTCTCTTCGCAAATAACTTCCTGCTCGGGCTCTTCCCTCATCCACCTTCAGCTCCCTTAAGGTCAGTCGCTTCTCCAAGCAACGAGTTGGTGGTAGATCTCTTTCATCGGCTGGGGCCTCCCTCTGGAACAGCCTCCTTGCCTCTCTGAAACTTGGGGAGAACCATCTCCAGTTTCTGGAAGCACCTCAAGACCTTCCTCTTTGCTTCTGCCTTCTCTGTTCCTCTCCCCTGCTGATTTCCTGTCTGATACTGCACTGGTCACCTGGCTACACTCTGATTCGTACCCAGGTCCCTGCCCGCCCAGTTACACATCCGCACTGCCTCCCGGCAACCGTTGCACTTGGGTCTGTATCTGTAACCCTACATTCCCCCTACCTGCACTTTTGGACACCTGCTGACTGCACTTAGCCTTGCAACCGCCACCTGCTGGCCACACTTCAGGTTATTGTTTTGATTCCATGTACAGCACTGCCCCCTTTCCTTTCCCCTGGCACTTTTGGCGTCCCCGTCCTCTGCACTTGCACAATCTCAATGTCACAAGGCCTAGTAAGATCATTGTCTCTGTCCTCCCTCTGTTACCCCTTCCTTGCCTAGTCGCGCCTTGAAATACTTATCTGAGTAGTGAGTGCACTTCCACGCCTATCTGATTAGTGATGTGCACTTTCCCTTCTTATCTGAGTAGTGGGTGCACTTTCCCTTGTATCTGACTGGTGGGTGCACCCACTGCTATCTCAGTAGTGGTTACACTTCCCCTTCCCATTTGAGTAGTGACTACACTTTCCCTTCTTATCTGAGTAGTGGGTGCACAGTCACTCCTATCAAATAAGTGGGTGCACTTTCTCTTTTTATCAGAGTAGTGGGTGCATTCTCCCTTCTTATCTGAGTAGTTGGATCACTTCTCATATTATCCGAGTAGTGGGTGCACTTTACCTTCTAATCTGAGCAGTGGGTGCACTTTCACTCCTATCCCAGTACTGAGTGCACTTCCACTCTTATCGGAATAGTGGGTGCACTTTCCCTTATTATCTGAGTAGTGGGTGCATTGCAATCCTTTCTGAATTACGGGAGCACATTCACATCTTAATTGAGTAGTGGTGCACTTCCACGCCTATCTGAACAGTTGGTGGACTCTTCCATCTTATCTGAGTAGTGAGTGAACCTCCACTCCTATCTGAATAGTGTGTGCACTTGCCCTTCTTATCCAAGTAGTGGGTGCACTTTCATTTCTTATGCGAGTAGTAGGTGCACTTTCCCGTCGTATTTGAGTAGTGGGTACACTTTGTCTTATAATCTAACCTGAACAGTGGGTGCACTTTCCCTTCTTATCTGAATAGCTGGTGCACTCTTCCTTCAAATGTGGGCCAATGGGTGTAGAGCCACTACTTTATGAACAGTGGCTACACTTTCCCTTCTTATCTGAACAGTGGCCGCGCGTCCCCTTCTTATCTGAGTGGTGAGTACAATTTCCCTTCTAATCTGAACAGAGGGTGAACCTACCCTTCTTATCTGAATCATTGGTGCACTCTTCCTTCTTATCTGGGCCAATGGGTGCAGAGCCACTACTTTATGAACATTTGCTGTACTGTTCCTACTTATCTGAACAGCGGCTGCACTTCCCCTTCTTATCTGAACAGTGGCTGCACTTTCCATTCTTATCTGAAGAGTGACTGCACTTTCCTTTCTGATATGAGCAGTGGCTGTACGTTCCCTTCTTATCTGAACAGTGGCTGCACTTTGCCTTCCTGCACTTCCCCTTCTTATCTGAAGAGTGACTGCACTTTCCCTTCTTATATGAACAGTGGCTGCACGTTCCCTTCTTATCTGAAGAGTGGCTGCACTTTCCCTTCTGCACTTTCCCTTCCTATCTGAAGAGTGGCTGCACTTTCAATTCTTATATGAACAGTGGCTGCACTTTCCCTTCTTATATGAACAGTGGCTGCACGTTCCCTTCTTATCTGAAGAGTGGCTGCACTTTCCCTTCTGCACTTTCCCTTCCTATCTGAAGAGTGGCTGCACTTTCCCTTCTTATATGAACAGTGGCTGCACTTTCCCTTCTTATCTGAACAGTGGGTGCACTTCCGTCTTCCTTCTTATCTGAGTAGTCTGTGCCTGCACCTCACCCCCAGGCTTTGTTTCTGGTACAGGTAGAGCTTGAGTTGCTAATTTAGAGCCTGGTGTACTCGATTCCTTCCACTTCATTCGTATCCAGTGTTTCTCTTCTTTTGAGTAGACTCCCACTCATCTTCCAAGCAATTAGAGTTAAACGTGGGTGTTTATCTAGTGAACCTCTGTAATTTGCAAATTTGCAACATCCTCCAACGCATCTGCACATTGTGTGTCCTCTCCACATCATTAGACATCAGCATATTGCCACTAAGCCCTACAACTACACACATCAGTGCCCCCTCTCCAAATGCCCTGGCAATCAATGGCCCTGAATGCCCCTCCTTATCATTTTGATGTCAGAGCACCTGCGTGAGGCCTATTCGAAGGCAACAAGGATAATGGGCCCAGGCGTTCCCCGGATCCAAATGTAGCGCCTCCGCGTCCAATGCTTTGATCGACCTTTATCTTCCGCCTCCTAATTCCCTGCACGCGGCTTCGAGCAGAGGTTCTCCATCTTAACGGCTTATCTTTCCACGAGTGCGTGTCTAATTCCACCCAGACTCGCCTGCTAAGCAGCTATGGAGGTGGCGCCAGGAAGCGGCGCAGCCGCCATGTCCCACTGGGCGCCTCTAATGGAACAGCGCGCCGCCTCGCAGCACCGAGGATGGGACCCGTGTTTTTCTGCGCTAATCGTTGGGCCGGCAGCAAAGCGGCTTAATTGTCTAATTGGCGCGTTGTCACTTAATCTATTTATATCCGCAAATCCCCTCCATTGGATGTCTAATGTTTTAGGTTTAGCACTGGTTGTGGCCGTTGCCTTCGTTACTGGGTCAGTTTTTTTTTTCCTTATATGAATAGGGGTTAGGTGCATGGACTCTAGCTCACTACTAACAGTGTACAGTTCTCGTGGGATGAATTTTAGTAAACACTTTATGGCCGTGGTGATCTTTCTCATCCACCCCCACATAAATACACATTTAAAGCACTAAGTTTACATACGAACAAAATCTGGGAAATTATGAAAAAGTTTACAAATAAACTATATTATCAAAAAAAATGTTTTAAAAAAACACACATTTACCTTTCAGGAGTATCCTAAACACATTATTTAAGAAAGGAGGACCGTTTCATATCATGTTGGAAGCAAATTAGACAAAGTGGAGATTGTGTACATGTACAATACTGTACAGTACACTACTTGCCCATTGACAATCCTGAAAGGAACATTCACACTCGTTTGAGTAAGGCAGTCCAGTAGTCTGGTCAGGGATGTCATTTCACCAAAATGCCATGGGCAGTGGAAGTGACATCACACAACCCTTGAACTCTGATGACATCACAGGAAGTAATGTCATTTGACCACACCCCAAAGTGACATCACGGGCAGCTATGGAACACAACCTATCACCCCATGACAAAACAGGAAGTGGCATCACATATCTGAGTACAGCACGAAAAATATGGATACGGTATCACTGTAAAGTGATAAACATTTCATACAAGAATGGATCACCATATGTATCATTAGTACCCGGCACGCGCGGCTGAACAGGAATACTGTGTGGTGATTGACTTATTTGCGAGCCATACCACACGGTATTCCCGTCCACGCCGTGCGTGCCAGCTACTCTGTTCCTGGCGGGGGGCGTGGCAGCACCTCAGCCAATGAGGAGCCTCGAAACGGGGCAATCCCCGCTCCGAGCCTCCCCATGGCTGGAGGCTTTCTTCGTCCCCCGCCGGGGACTCAGGTAAGACATTTTTTTCCCCTCCCTCCTCCCACCTCCCACCTCACACCCCACCCGACTTACCTTCTATCCTGCGATCTCCGGCGGGGACGGTGGAAGGCTCCAGCCGTGTGGAGACTCGGAGCGGGGCCATCCCCGCTCCAAGCCTCCACACGGCTGGAGACTTCCATCGTCCCCCGCCGGAGACCGCGGTACGTTTTTTTTTTTCTTCCTCCCCATCCCCTCCCTTCCGCCCTCCCAATCCCACTTACCTTCTTTTTTCTTCTGCTCTTGGAAGCGAACGCGCTGGGAACACTTCTGTTCCCAGCGTGTCCGCTCCCGATGGCCGCCATGGAAAGGGAAAACAGACTATGTTTTCCCTTTCCGTGGCGGCGGCCATTTTTTGCCGTTTTATTTTATTTTATTTTATTTTTTTCTGTTCTGAAACGTGTTTCGGAACAGAAAAAAAAGCAATAAGTACCCCGGTCTAACGGGCCGGGGTACTAATGGCAATAAGCCCCTCGGTGGCGGGCCAATACCACCCGAGGTAATGCCCATGGGGCACTTATTCTTAAGTGCTTCATATAGAAAAAATATACATAGAATATCACTCACCCTGTTTCAGTCCTCAGAATGCTATCAGTTCACTATAGCTCCTTGTTGATTTTATAGATTCAGGTCGTTGGTGGGCGGTGGGGGGAGTCTTTGCCTTGTTTTCAAGATCACACCCAGTCAACCAAAGGGTCTTGATTTATTCAAGGTCCCTCATTCCAGACAGGTGTTTCCAGCAAGCTAATCTGCTATTATGATTTCTGAGCGCCCTCGGGTCCTTCTCAGTCAGTGGCCTTCCAGCAATGTGTAAATACAGGGGTGCAGGGGGCCCTGGTGCTTGGCTCAGCTGCTTGATTTGGTCCAGTGGAAAAAAGCAATGCTGTGTGTACAGATACTGTAGTTTAGTACTCTCACACTCAGTAAAGGGGCTTGGGGTATAGTGAGATAAGTTATTTGCTTTTTTTTTCGTTTACTTTTTAAATTGTATTTGGTTAAAATTAACCTTTTACAAATCAACCTAAAAATTGCTACATAGAGAACCTTTCTCACATATCGCTCATTTGATAAAAATAAAAAGAACCCTTAAAATCTATCAAAAAAGCTCAGACACACATATATAACTATCAAAAAGAGAAAAGTGATGAATTTCAATGGTCTAGTCACAGAGAACTTAACGGTAATGGAAAGAAAAAAAATGAGAGCATGTCTACTAAAGCGTTTCAACACAATAATAGATTGAAGTCCACAACTGTTCATCAGTTCTAGAGTCCAATCACTTGAAAGGGTTTTCACAAAGTTTTCATAGGGGGCCTCACCTACACTCTCAGAACGCCCCCCCCTTGCATATAACACATTAGGAGACAATATGAAAGCTTTCCAGCACCTTTACCACTGCTATTCTAAGTGCCTGATAGTGGCCTGCAATTAGCCGATCCCAGAACATCTCTGGTAAAAAGTTATCCTGTTTGACTCCAAATCTAGCAAACAACAGAGATCCCATGGGCCAGGTTCCCTGACAGTCCATTAGCAGATGTTCCAGAGTTTGATTCTCTGGGTTTATACACCTATCACATAAGCTTATAGCTGATTCACCCACTCCCCTTTATGAGAGAACCTCCCCTGTTTTAGCTATATTTAATTGTATTCTGAGCAAGTTGTTTCTAATCTTCCAGTCGGGGAATTTCTCCACATATCTTGGAATATAACCTAGCTTTTTCTCCACCCCCATGAATTGATTTGCACCACCTGCAGAGCGCAAAGTGTCTATTGTATTGGTCCAGTCCAGTTCTTCCAATGCCTTTCTAGCCTTACATGGATTTTGGACTAGAGTTTGGAGATCCGTAGTAGCTTTGCTTAACTCATCCCTCACCCATCCACCAAGGTTTGTTAACAGTTTTGATCCCCTATTCTCTAGGTGGGCTTTGATATCAGCATACAGTGACTCCTCCTGTGCCGTCATAAGCAATCTATACAGAGAAATCAGTTTCCATCCTGCTTGGACCTTCAAGGCCTAGTACGAATCTAAGAGACCACATGGGCAGGCTCATCGGAAGATTAAGAACTTTTTCCCACACCAGACCCTCCCATCTCTGCCAATCTGCATACCACAATTGGGGCTTTGCTTCCAGCCAATACAGGTTACCGGTATGACTTTAGCTTTGTAATATTTGATCAGCGGTAGAATTGAGAATCTGCAGTATTTAGCTGACATGTCTTTCGTCTGCGGAATGCGTTGCATGATCTTGTTTTGGACATCTCTTTCTACCTTGCATGCAGCCGGTGAGGGGTGGATTGTAAAGCCCAGGTATAACAGGTCCTCCACCTTTCTTATTAGTTGCCCTCCCATCTCCCAATGAGGACATGTCACCCTTTTGAGGCTCTGTCTAAACACCACAATCCCATAAATTGATTTACCAGGGTCCCATAAACTGGTCATGATGGCCAATTTGGCCAGAACTCTACTGCACTCAGGCAGAAACGTAGCCACACATTCACATTTTGCTCATTGATGTTCTTTTTTCTGTGACCAAGGAATACATGCCATTCCATGTCTTTGTTTTTTGTTTTTTGTTAAAGGGAGTGTTGCTGAATGTTGAATGGTGGTGTGATAACCAGCCTTGAAGCCCCCTCGTTGGAGGTCCCAACGGGCCACTGCCACATTCTGCCCAATGAATGCAACCCAACCGTCCACACGGTACTAAGCAACCCGCCAATAGTCATCCAATGCAAAATGTGGTCATTTTGACAGAAGACAAAAGGAATATTGGAGGATGAAGAACAGCCAACCAGTATTTTCCCAGGGTTCTGCATTAATCATCACAGACGACAGTGCCGGCTCCATTCCATCCCTTGGTCAAAACTTGATGGTGGTGTTTCAAGGGAGAAGCTAGTCTGTAATCATACATTGAGTGGGCTGGTGGACTCCACCACCATGTCCATGGGGGTGGAGCGGTGGTTGGACATAGTGGTTTCATTGAAGTGCTCATCAACACCCAGGAACCTCTTTTTTCAAAACTCAGAGTCCACTGCCCATCAGACTGTTTTCCACGGGCTTCATTCTTTAGCCATGCCCAGTGTCCATGTTGCCAAATATTAAATGACAGAGAGGGACTTACCCAACAGCCTCAGGGTCCACTGGCCAAGGGCTTTGACCATGTTGACTGTGAATGTGGCACCAATTATTACAAAAGTCCTATATCCCCCTCATAGTAACTCTGATCCCACTTCGGTGAAGGTTTAAAAACTATCACCAAGTCCCAGTGGTCCATAGACTATAGATTCTACCCCTTTGTATCCTCTTTTTTTTCCGATAATAATTTCTCAAACCAACATGAACTCTTGTTGCCATCCCCTATCCCCGCGTACGTCATTCCTGATAAATATTCCGTGAGGTAATACAAAGTATCCCAATTCCCACGGTAATGTAATGTTTGCCCATGCCCACGGTAGAGGGAAAATGCTACAACATTAAAGAGTCTTGCTCCTTTTCCCTGACACTCACTGTGTGTCCCCATCCTCTTGTCTCGCCCCCCTGTACCCTCCCTTGTGTTTCATCCTCCCGGCCCTCTCTTATTACCCCATTCATTGTTCAGTTAGTTAAACGACTTTGCTTTTCTGAACCAGCCTTCTGATGTTACTGCTGGAATCTTGTGTGAGATTTGCTCAACATTCTTTCAATAAGCTGACTATTTACGTCCGATTCATGGAATTCTTTGCACGGTTCATACTGGTGAAAATTGACTTTGCACTGCCGACACAAAGCCTGTTTCATGGAACTGTGCAAAGTGTATTTTTGCAGTGCAAAGTCAGTGCAATCCCTTTTTACTGACTTTGCACGTTACACAGTTCCATGAATCAGGGTTTGTGTCGGCAGTTTAAAGTTACTATGAATTGTGCAAAATAAATTCCATGTATCGGGTCCCTATTCTCTCCAAACGGACTCATTAACCCTACCAAACTCACCCAGTGCACATGTAGTCCCCTCTTCCCTTTCAGACCTATAGCCTGCTATGAATGAACCCACTGTCCTACTCCTTGAGCACTAATCATGTTAGGCTTTGCTTGGCATTACCGCAGGCATCGCTGGCATTGAACAAAATAGAGAAAAAAGAAAGGAACAAAAATGGCAGTTTTCCCTTCTGAAAAGCAGGCAGTCTCTCTGCTGGAAAGTGTTGGGGAAGAGCAAGCCCCTTGGCTAGTGCCTTCCTGCACCCCACCAAGCGCTTTGCAATTAGCAAGACTTTGGGGTGGACTGGCCTATAGGGAACTCTGGAGATTTCCCAGTGGGCCTCTGCATCCTGGGCCTCTTTTCTGTGGTATTCCAAATTTTCTCATAGGAAAAGCATTGGGCTTGCTGAAAATGTGTCATATGGGGCCACTTTGAACTTTATTTCCAGGGCCTCTTTTGGTCCCCAGTAATTATTTCCAGGGCCTCTTTTAGTTCCCAGTCCAGCCCTGTAGCACAGGCTTTTTGGGGAAAGTTTCCTCCAACTATTTCCAGTGAGTCAACAATTACTACCGTTAACATTTTGGGAAACAGGTTTCACCTTAACTATAGGGGGGCCATCATACAATATATATTTCTATATGTTTGTGCCTTTCATTCTGGTAATGCACACAGACATCTTGTCCTGTGAGCCGACTTCCTCACCCAACCCCATCTCTTCTAAAACTCTGCAAAGTAATCCAGAGAGCATCTTCTCACATCATGGGATTGGGCGGCCCATGACACTATTTCTGGAAACAAGCAGCAGCACAGCCTTTGCCTCAATGGAGTGAGAGATAGTATAGCCATATTACTCTTATATCAAACTCCTGAAGGTTTCCGAATAAGTATATATACTTTATGTTTACGAGCGCTTTAATCAAAGGGCAATTGTTGTGTACAAAGACATTAGCACCAAGTGCAGTGTGCATTATGTACTTTGTGATTGAAGCATCCAACCTTTTTTTCATTTGTCAAAAATAATGATTGGTGGTCATTCTTATGATCCCAGAATTCTCTTTGTTTTTATGCAAAGCAGCCAGGAACGCTCATTGGTGCTTTTTGTCCCCTCCCCTATATTTTAGGGGTATTTTTCCAAAGAGTACATTGGAAGTGTATAAGGCTTTCTTTCTTGGAATAATAGCCTTCATTGAAACAATTATGTAGTTTGTTTTCAGTTTTAATCATGTGCTTTGCTGAGCAAAACACAGCAACATTCTTAATATGACTACAATAAAGCATGTCAATGATCATTAGAAAGCACACTGTGACCTTTTCTAAAGAACCAGTTTAAAAAGGTTTGTACAATTAAATAGATTCCTTTTCAAAAAAACGGTTTTGCTGAGAATAGGCACCATATTATCTCAGTAAAGCCAAAGAGTCTGCGTCTTCTATGAGCGCCATGGCAATATTTCACAGCATCTGTTACAGTATGTATACTACTTACCAAAGATTGAAAATAACGCCTGCAGCGGTAGACCCTGAAGCCGGGTTTTCTCGTCCCTCACAGGATTGTCAGAACCCCAGACTCCCAAAGTCCCCCACAGATGCTATCTGTGTCCGCTTCGGGTATGAAGAACGTGCCCCCCATTTCCATTAGGACACTGCTTCAGGACACACGTAGACAGGTTGGGCCTGATTCATGGAATATTTGTCCGGTTCCAAGTGACTTTGCACTGCCGACACAAACCCAGATTCATGTAACCGTGCAAAGTGTATTTTTGCAGTGCACGTCCACGAAATAGTGGGCGTGCGATGGACTGCCTGCAGGCCATCCCTTGTAACGCCCACTTTTTGCCTTGTTCGTCCTCATTGCCCCCTACCTGGCCCTTTGCGTTACCCACACTCAGCAAAGCACTCGGCCTCTTGCAGTGACGTGCCGAGCCTGCGCGAAGTCCCTGCAAAGTACGAATAAGTGCCACACAGTGAATTCCATGAATCAATAAATGGGATTTTGCACACAGTTTGGCATGCAAAGTCCCAAAATATATATATTTTTTAATAAGCAACGCAATTAGAAAATGTGCAGGGTATGCACATTTTTCCTTCCATTATTTTGAGACCGGCACAGATCACCATATTTATACAGGTGATAAAGGTGATTTATGCATTTCCATGGAGCAGTGGTGCAAAGGGTACGGTGGCCTGTCCCTATCATACATTAGTTTGCAAAACCTTCTTACGCACTACAGTAAGACAGCTTCTCAGGATTGAAAATACAGGAGTTACTTTAAGAAAAGCACAGATCAACTTATTCATAAAAGTCACCTGTGCCTTTTCGGGGGGTGTTCTGTGGCGCAAATCATGTGCTGGCCTGACCCCTTTATTGTCAGTTGCCCACCCCAACTCTAATGTATGACAAGCTCCCATCACCCACATGGGTGCAGAGTTCGCATTTCATCATGAAGGGTCCATAGAAGACCTGTCATTGTGAAATGTGCGGACATATGTTTTGATCCCTGTTTGAGTGATAGTGATAGTGAGGTAAGTGGGACAGCAGATATTCACAGCTGTTCCCCTTAATATATAATGCATGAAAGGGTCACAGATGCCACTGTCGTACATTGCACAGCCCCTGCATCTCTTACTAACAGGCAAAAAGGAATGATTATTTTTTTTTTTAATGTGCATTTGCATCCCTTTTCTGAAATTTGATGTACATTAAAATGTGCAGAAATGCCTCTTTAAGTGCACCAATGTGCAAAGTGGGTGAACAAGGCACACCTGGATGTCCATATCAGCATCTGTTTTCTGGCAGTAGTGATGATATATACTACCTGGCTTACCAATACCCTACCTATCTTACCAATACTCTACCTGGCTTACCAATACCCTACCTATTTTACCAATACTCTACCTGGCTTACCAATACCCTACCTGGCTTACCAATACCCTACCTAGCTTACCAATACACTACCTGGCTTACCAATACCCTACCTGGTTTACCAATACCCTACCTGGATTACCAATACTCTACCTGGTTTACCAATACCCGATCTGGCTTACCAATACCCTACCTAGCTTACCAATACCCTACCTGGCTTACCAATACCCTACCTGGCTTACCAATACCCTACCTAGCTTACCAATACACTACCTGGTTTACCAATACCCTACCTGGATTACCAATACTCTACCTGGTTTACCAATACCTGATCTGGCTTACCAATACCCTACCTAGCTTACCAATACATTACCTGGCTTACCAATACCCTACCTGGCTTACCAATACCCTACCTGGCTTACCAATACTCTACCTGGCTTACCAATACCCGACATGGCTTACCAATACCATTCTCTGGCCGATCTGACAGTCTTTCCTCTTAGAAAGATGTGGCATGGACCCCTTGGTTTGTGGAAGCTAGTCATTTGCTGAAGTGGCCTAGTCTCAATATCGTGGCCACAAATTAATCTGTGTTGTACCTTAGATTTTCTGAATGTTTTCACTAACACAAATATGGAAGGGGTGCTTCAACAAATGTTGTTATGTGAATAACTTCATGTGTGATAACTATTGTATACTGAATACTTACAAAACAGAGGTTTCGTTGTTTGGATCCTTCACCCTGCCAGGGGACATTCTCTGGACATTGGTCCCCTTCCCCACCCCTGTGCCTTTAGGGAGTCCTTATTGACCGGCTCCTATCTGTAGCTCTGAAGATTGACCATTGGGGGATTCACTGTCTTCATCCATTAAAGAAGATCATTTTTTGTACTCTACGCCTGTTTCAGATCTCAAGACACAATCACTTTGTTGTAAACAACACTTAGGGTCTCATTACAAGTTTCCCGGCGTGAGAAAAGTGCAGGTGAAAGTGCTGATAAGCAAATCAAAGTGCACATTTGCATTTGCCGAGGGCCTGGCCAATGAGCCACACGCCAAATGTATATCAATATGTTTTTCTAGTTACATTCTTACACTTCGGAAAAATAAAACACACAAAATATTTCCATAAACATGTTTTCATTTCCAAATATGTGCATGTTTGTTGTAATCTAGTCCACCACTTCAGCCTGTAACCGCAAGCAGAATATTATTTCCCATTCAAACCTACTGCATCTGCCATGCCGCATGCTCCAATAAGCAAATTATAATACACATTTCTCCTTGCTGACGGCCAGGCCCATTGCCCAGACACCAATGTTATATCACTAAATCACAGGACATATTTACAAAAGCATGCTATGTAGTTCTTGCAGACCCTCCCCGTGCACAATTGTTGCAATCCCATCAAGCACTTCAACCTGACCCACAAACAGATTTTTTTTTCACATTCAATCCCAATTTCAAAAAACGTTACCACATAGCTGGTCAATGGTAGCCACGCCCACTTTAAATACTTTGCTGGTCGCTCGTGGTCATGGCCAGTAGCCAGATTATCCGGGAAATGGCCCTTGGCCGTGACCTGGACAATCTGGCCACTGCTCATAGCCACAGTCTATACCTCAGTCACCAAAGGTATATCACTATTTTATAGTACATACATTATGACCCTTTTAGAAAAATAAAACACGGACACATTTGCAACACCATGCTTTCAGGTCCTTGCCATTGTTCCTTGCACGTGCTTGCTGCAAATCTGCCCATGTTTAATTTTTTTGAAAAGTGTCAAAATGTACGTAAATACAATATTCATATAACTTAGCCCCCACTTGACAAAATCCATTCAGACTTTGCACAAACATTCATGGTTGGGTCTATAAACTTTCTGGATATACTTATCGATATGTGTCCAATGGCAACAAAATTATAGGTAATATAAAGATGTTGAGAAAAAAAACCCTCTCATTTTGCCCCCTCTTGACACAAAACTTTGCAAAAGCATTCATATCTAGGTGTAAAATCACTTTGCAAACGTTTGTCCAGACTTGTCAAATGCCACCACATTCATAAGCCTTTAAAATATTTAGAGATTCCCCTCTAATTTTCTTCTCTCTTGAGAAAGCAGCACCACACTTTGCAAAACCATTCAGAGTCAGATCTAGAATGAAATTCCAAAATTTCATGCAGTTTCATTGAGTGGCACAAATGTTATAAGCCATCCAGAAACTGCTTTTCACCACCCCTGTAATGCAGAATTAGCCATAGGTGTCCCCAAGCATCTCAGATGTTTGCAAACATCACAGGACTGCCCCGAACATCCAGACTTTTTGCGGAAGTCAGAGTTTAAAAAACACCAGTTTTTAGGGCTTTTTAAGGCCATATCCGACCCCATCCTCATCGCCCCTCACCTCTGCAGAGATTGTTTCATTAGTTTGACAAGTGCAATGTTTAGTTTATTATATGTTTTTACTGCGATGTTCGTGGACATCGGCCTATTTTCGTGAATCTAACATGGTGGCCGTTTCCAAAAAGAGGAAGCACATCACGTTTTTCACCATCCAATCCGCGCGTGCGTCCAATGTCTGCGGACATCACACCTGCCTCGGGGCCAATCTGGGGCACAACCGCAGAACGAACAGGGAAGTGAGTCAGCGGACCGAACCCAGATATCACTAATTCTGTTTCACCTACTTTTTGGTCATTTCTAAAATAACTACTGGATGGATTTACACCAGCTTTACAAAAGCACACTTTCGGGACCAAGCCGCCTCTCCTGCTTCAAATATGGTGAAAATCGCTCCAACGGTTTGGGCTGTAGGCAGGTGCAATTTTTTTTTCCATTTCGTCAATGGGAAAAACCACACATTTTGGGCTCCCCCCCCGAAACTTTACCGTGCACGCGCAAATAATTCCATGAATCGGGCAATAAGACTTTGTTAGGAAAAAACGAATGTACGTTAGAGAGGCGCCATAGCCTGTTACATAAACATTCTACTCCTTTAGTATATGTCTATTTTGTATTGCAGACCGGATATTTAACTAGTGTAACCGTTATGCTTTGGTCTTCAAATTATTTTTGTTGTAGCCCAAGATATTCTCTGCATTATAAACAAAGTCAATTGTTTTTATGAAAAAAAAGTCCTCATTCATTTCTTTAAAAATGCCAAGATTCTGCAGTACTTTAAAGTTACGTCCAGCTCCAGAATATGTTTACTATCGCCATCGGATGCTTGCATCATTTTAAGAAAACATACACCTCTCCTGCTGACTGATTTCCCCCACTCTACCATGTGATACCAAACTCAACTCCAAGCGAATTTAAGGCACGGGAGAGTTTCTTGGCAAGCCCCAGAATTTCCCTTCTGTCTTTCTCAGCAAATTTTCAAATGGTCAATGTGAGTGCCAAAGCCTCTAGCCCATAGGTGATTGCTGGAAAGCATTTCTGTGTGTATTGAGTTACACTCAGGACAAGAGGAGAAACGCTGACATTTGATCCATACCATGCAGAAAGTCTACAAGCAAAGACACTTAAGACATCCATCTGAATTGCATGCCTCTGACCTGTTTGTACATATTTATTTGATATATTTTTGCATTTGTCAGTGCACTTAAACCTGAGGCATCTAGGCGCTGGATATATGAGACCCAGGATAGCTAATGATCAATTGTCTTGCGTTATTATAAATAAACACATGTATTAGATAAATGAGGAACAGCTAGAGCACCAAGCATCACCATTGTTTTTAGCAGTATGCTCTTATCTGTGGGTCTCTCATATACTGCCTGACATCATTATTGAATCTCATTAAACATTTCAAAAGGATATTCTGCTAGAAAACGAGGAATTGAGTGATTTATTTGTTGAGAAGTTCATCATTTTGGATGTGTTTAAGTTTATTATTAGATGTTTTTTCTCAACTTAGAACTTCAAAGCATTTTGGGCACATTGTCGGCCTAACAGTGTAAGATCAAATGTGAAGATGTCGTCTACGTATGAAGAGAAGGGAAAATAAAAGAGCCCAATTTAAGTGTAAATGCATATACCCCTTATAGTAGGGCGCCATATGGGTATGACAAGAATATGTTGAAAAACAGGGGGGGGGGGGCAACATACTGGGCCTCATTACGACCCTTGCGGAAATCAACAGACCGGACCGCCATAGCGTAAATAGCGTTTCCGCCATTGCACGATGGAGCAAAGTGCGGCTAATTCCGACCCATCGGGCACGAGCATTACGCCATGGCGGAATCCGAAAGGCTGCGATGGCGGAAATGAGCCCAAAACGCCCCTTACCGCCGTCGTACGCCGCACTAGGTGCAATTCCGCCACCCATCTTAGCAGTCACCGTAATGAGCGGGCACCGTAATGAGCGGGCACCGCAAATTACGGCCACCGTAAATATACGGAAACGGAAGTAAAAGCATGTAGCCGGAATGGGAAACAGCACGCCGCACAACTATAAAATGAGAATCCCAACACAACCATTAAAAATCCGACCCTGACACACATCCCAACCCGTTAGCAACTCCATTTAAAAACATAAATATGGGAAAAGTAGCAAAGAAAGTGTGTGATCGCAAGCGGCAGGTCCACTTCTCCCGTGAGGAACTGACCGTTCTCACAGAGACCCTCCAGGAGAATGCCGCCGTCGTCTTCTCCAGTCAAATGACCAGGACGGCCCTTGCCAACAAGAAGACCATATGGGCCCTGGTGGCACAGCGCGTAAGTGCGGTGGGGACCACACCCCGCACGCCACAGCAATGTCGAAAACGATGGGACGACCTGCGGATACGCGTCCGCAGCATACTTTCTGCGAACAGAAACATCGCCACAGCTACCGGGGGAGGATCAGATTCGCCCATCAAGTTGACCCCCTGGGAGGAAATCTGTGCCTCCACCGTAGGAATGGAGAGCATAGAGGGAGTCGGAGGGATGGAGAAAGGAGTGCCGACATCCGGAGAATCAGGTAGGTCGGCCAAAAGAAACAATGCCAAATCCACAAAGTACGAACATGTGCAGTACCATGTGTGCCCATAGTGCAATACATACCTTGCCCTGATAGCGCCCTCTAAAACTCAGAATAAATAAATAAATTAATCAAGAACCTAAAAACACCCCCTACATGTGCAGCATGCACCCCCAACTGCAGGCTGCCAAATAAAAGCATCATCAATGCACACAAAAATGAGACCACCTCCAAGGCCCAGTCCCAAATCACCCTCATGTACCACCCCAATGCATGTGATACATTGCCATTCCAATATCCACAGACCCATAACTAACGCTCGCCCTCCTTTACTCCACCACAGGGTCCGATTCCAACGACGAGCTGCAGGACACCCCTATCAGCACACCTGCAAAGAGGGCCAAGACCAACGGCCAAAGACCCACCACCTCAGGTGCACGGATCAAGACACGGCAGCAGCAGGAATCAAGTGGCAGCACACTTGAGGGGACTGCAACAGGCACCCCAGCAGCCAGCATGTCCACAACACCAGCACCACAGGTCCCCCCAAAGGATGTATCAGATGGCACTGCTTCTGGTGGTAGCAGCACCATAGGTGACACAGCTGTCATGCCAGCATGCTCCGACACAGAAAACAGTGCTGGCGACGTGGGACCCATCCATGACCTGTCCCAATCCCCCTGTATGTTCCATCCCCTACACCATGATGAAACCACGCAGGGGCACCCACAAGACGTTGACTGGCCAACCCCCACAAGCCCTGTGCCAAGGCAACATGTGTCGAGCAGCCCCACTGTCACACCACCGCAAATGTCCATGGCCCGGCAGAGGCAACAGTCCCTCGACCAGCTGATCGAGCAACAGCAGCAAGTGGCCACGCTACTCAAGGATCATGCAAATGAATGTGGGGGTTCTAGGGCAGCCATGGAAACATCCACTGAGACACTCAGGGCACAAATAGAGCAAAGTAGTGAGAGCCTTAGGGGAGAAATGGAGAGAAGCACCGAGAGCCTGAGAGCACAAATGGAGAAAAGCACCGAGAGCCTGAGGGGGGAACTGCATGCGACGTCCAAAGACGTATGTGCTGAACTTGCCGCTGTGCGCCGTGTGCTCACTGAGCTCTCACAAACCCTTAGGGACATGCATGGACGCGAGCAGGCAGAGACATCATCCGTTGCAAGTTCCGTCCAGGGCAGCCCCCAACGTAGATCTGGCAGGAACCTGCGCTCCACGGCCAGGGGTGCCCCTGACACCTGTAGAGGGGGCTTGCAATAGCGTCTACCCACGGACAAAATGCATATTTGGACACTGGTGTTCGGGGGGGAGGTAGGAGGGTGGAGGGGGTGTGTTGGGCTTTTCTGGGTGGCGGGTCCATAGGGTGTATAAAGCAAATCACATTAGCAATACAGTACATCATTATCATCCAATGTGATGTGTGGACATTGATCTTTGCGTACGAGGCCTTCATAGGCGTACAGTCCACAATGTGCCTGTACTACACACACACACAGTGCCACAGGTCCCCTTTCCATAGAATAGGCACCATGCGTGAGTGCTAGAAGCATGCATCTATGACGCTCTGTCGGATTTCAAGTGCATCCTGTGCCTCATGGACTCCTTGAGGTGCCGCCACATCCCCACCCTCATCATGACCATCTTCAGGTGCTTGCAGTTCAGCGTCAGGGGGCATGGGCACATTTCTACGTACGCACATGTTGTGCAGCATGACACATGCCATGACCATCTTTGAAACCTTGTCATGGCTGTACATGAGTGCCCCGCCAGACCTGCTGAGGCAGCGGAAACGAGCCTTCAGTAGGCCGAATGCCTGTTCAATAACTACACGGGTACGTGAGTGGGCATGGTTGTACTCCTCCTCATGCTGGTTCTGTGGGTTCCGGACTGGTGTAAGGAGCCATCTCTTCAGTGGATACCCGGCATCACCTGTATGTGGCAAATAAAGGGTGTTAGTGGAATGAGAGTGCTATGTACGCCCCCCCCCCCCTTCCTGCAAGGTCATTGACGCATGAAATGGGCCACAATGTCATGCATGGATTGAGACTCACCGAGTAGCCAGGATCTGTGCCCTGCGTGTCGCTCCATGTAGCGTGGTATTCTTGTGTTCCTCAGGACCATTGAATCATGGGTAGATCCTGGAAATCGGGCACAACAATGTGTAAAGATCTTGTTGGAGTCACACACCATTTGCACATTGATTGAATGATATTGTTTCCGGTTGCGGTACTGGACCTCCATGGCATGTGGGACAACCAATTCAACATGGGTGCAGTCGATGGCACCAATGCAACCCGGGATGCCGCCAAGTGCATGGAATCCCACTTTTGCGTTGGTAATGTCCTGGTCCGTGCGTGGTAGTGTGATGTGGTCGTCGGCGTGCTTCAGGAGGGCATCGAGGACTTGGAAGAGTGTCCGTGAGAACAGCGGCTGTGAAATGCCATGCAACTGTCCGACTGTGTGCTGGTAGGTGCCTGTGGCCAGGAAGTGCAGTACAGACACCACCTTCAGTAGGGGTGGGATGGCGGTTGGGCTATCTATCATGCTCACAAGGTCAGCGTGTGTCATGTCCACAATGGCGATAATGGTGTCCCGGTCCAAACGGTAGAGGGTGTGGATCTGCTCAGCACTGAGGTTGAACGGATTAGCTCGGAGGCGTGGGATTGCGGGCTGCCTGCGTGGTGGCAGTGCTTGTGGGCCTTGCTGACCCTGCCTTGCCCTCCTTCTCCTGCGTCTCCTCTGTGCGGCTGGTTGTTGTGGCTGTTGTTGGTCGTCGTCTTCTTGTTGTTGTAGTACTTGCAGTGCTATCAGGTCCCCCAGGGCCAACATCGCTAGTCCTGCCGGTAGCATTTTGGAGTGGGTGTGGTTGTGGGAGGGGTTTGGGTGTGCTATTTATGTGCTGTCAGGCTGTATGGGCTCCACCTGTGCTGATTGATTGAACCTGTGGCAGCTGCAATCCCTTTTGGGCGAGCACGTCCCGCACGAAACGCTGCATTTGGCCGCATGGCATCTTGCAATTGCAATCATGTATCAAATCCCGATGGCAGTGTAATGTACTTTGAATGAATATCATGCTATGCTCCCATTGTTACACATGCCATATTTGCAGTCGCGAACATACTTGTGAAGGGTCAGTGGTATGTAGGGCTCGATCGACGGCGGACCCTCATGCAGCACAGTAACAAACTTCACCGACGGGCGTGGCGTCCCATTTGTGATTGTAGCCAGTTAGCATTATGACACACAGCCGCACTACATAGATGTAATTGTGAATGCAAGCGTTCACAGAAGCCTTTTCGACGTAATGTTGCAAATGTGGAATTCGAAGGACAGCGCTTTTGGTCTTGAACTAGCGGCGAGGAGACGCCCACAGGTCTGCCTGGAAATGTAACGTTCTATTGTTGTATGTCCTTGGGACAGGGCCCACAACGAGCAAGCAATGAATGATAGGAATTGCATGGGATGCGCAATAGCGTAGTGGACGATAAGGCAGGACATTCCCAAGAACATGTTACTTCACAACACTACCGATCCGGCCAGGAGCACAGTGGTTTTTGCAGACTGCATTACGCACAGACGCAATGGAAGTTTCAAATATCATGTGAGTGAATCTTCATGCGTTTTCATGGCGGGATGAGGGGATGTTGAATGGATGCATGGACAGTTGATTTGATTTTATTCTGCCATGTACATGGGTTTTATGAATCGATCCCCTTCCCCTGCGCTATGTGATGCAAAGCTGCCATAGTGGGACCAACGTCTATCTGCCCTTGTTGGATCCTCCCTGTCTCGACGCGCCTTCATACACTTGTGTCTATGCACGTTACTAATCCCATGTAATGGGTTCTGTCTTGACGGACGCATGCACAGTAACAGTCGTTGCCAATGGTGTATTCACCTCGATTAATTTCGTTATGATTCGCTAGTGATTTCGGGGTGTATGTATTCCTTTGGAGTGGCCTAGCATGCATATGGGTGTGGATTCGGTGTGTTGAATGAAGTGTGTGATGCATCAGTAGTCCTGAAGGCCATACGGTTAATTTGTCTTTCATTTGGGTGACAGATATCTCCTGCCCTTTTGCAGATGCCATCTGTACGCCACTCCTCCAGATGGGTTTTACTCTCGACACCTGCAGCTTCGGGTAAATCAGTGGAGCACCATTACGATCTTATGGGACGATCGCCAATGGGCCACATGCCCTTACGCAGTACTGGTGGCTAGGTGCAACATCACAGCCTTTCAGCTGGACTAGTGCCTACCTCATGGGACGGACCTGCGGTTCTGGGCGCTTCCATGTTGCCTTTTGGAACGTTAATGTAGGCCCTGTGTGCCATGGAGGTACAGGGCGTCACACAAGTGGAAGCTGGTCAATTATTGCGGATGCAGCCCTCGGTGCTGATGGATGTTTTGGTGTTCATGCGCAAATTGCTGTGTGGCCTTTGTTATTTGGATGTGCATTTAAATTGTATTGCGATATTTGCCGTGTTGCGTAATTCTTTGCAGGTGATGTAGCAATTTCAGATTTGTGGCGCTATGTATTGTGAGATGATCTGCATTGTGTTCCGGCTTCTGAGTTGAGTTGCGTGGTACTGTACTGGCCGCGTTTGCCTACGTAGCACTGTAAGGTCACGGATAGGGGCTGCCATTGTGACTGTTTTCATGATGTGCTGCTCAGGGGCGGGGGATTAGCTTTTGCCCAACTGGTGCCTGTCAGCCAGGTCGATTGGTGGAATGATGGGATTATCAGTATATGGCTGGTCACAGGTGCCTGTGTTTGCGTGCGTTTGTTGGCGGGAGACTGGGGTCATGTCCATTGGAATAGCTTCTGTATTCGTGCCATCTGTGCCCTGCAGCTCCCATCGGCCCCTCTTGTGATGGCCTGGCTGCTCAGTCACTCTGCCAACTTGTGTGGTACATGCTTGTGCTGATGGTTGGTTTGTTTACTGGCAAGGGTACAGGGCTGGTGCAATCTCCCTCAGGGTACTGCTTTGGATGTTGCCTTACACTGGCGGCAAGCGATGGGGGACTATTGTTGTTTTGTGTCATGTGATCTTTCTGTTCATTTTGGTGTCCTTGAGCCTTCACATGCCTGTGCTGCATCAGTACGGCAATGGTGACATGCCGAATATGGATGCCCACTCACAAGGCACTTGGAGCCCCTGCATGCATTTCTACTTTGGCATGCATGGGTGACTTGTAGGTTTCACTGGTAGCATAGTGTGGCTACATTGCGCCTGCCAGGAGTTGTGCAATGTGGCCAGGGAGTGGAGTACAGGCACTCAGTAGGGCCATTTACGGTTGGTTCACGATGCCGTATTTCTCACCATGGCGGTATGGTACTTTCCGCCATGCTTGATGGCGTTCAGTGCATGTCCGCTAGGGTCAGAATTCGCGTACCGTTGCGCCATGGCGGTAATTCCGGTTTTGCAGGGCGCGCGTGCGCGTACTTGGTGCAGTTAGCGTTGCCGTTCACTGCGGTGTCGCTAATGGCATCGTACTTTACGGTGACGGGTCATAATCGCAACGGGCGGTATTCGATGGCGGTATTGCATTTCCGCCATCGTTTTTCCATTTTCGCAAGGGTCGTAATGAGGCCCACTGCCTTGTTTTAGACCTTGATTAATGCCAATTTCCCTGTCAAAACTTCCCTTACAGTCTAATCCAATTCTAATGGATGGGTCTAGGTGCAATCCTTTTAACATTTTCACAAGGAAAAAGGCAAGCCAATTTCAGGTAATTTGCCAAGAACACAACATTGACAAACTGTGTTAAATGTTCGAAAAAAATGTATGAAAGCCACATAAAGCAGCAATTCATCTTTGAGGCAGTCATCTTTAGAAAAAAAAAACATGAATTGCAGGAACATTGTCATCCCAAGGGTCTATTTTCTTTTTTTATTACCTTGGGGGCAGATTCTCTGCAAGTGTTGGTGCCATGGCCCATGTATCTAAGCAGGCATTGACGTTTAAGCAGGCCCTGGTAGGGGTGACTAGGGCTATGTCTAGGGTTACATCTAAACCAATTGCCTCACTGCTGCAACTATACAAGGGAAAAGTGGCATTGGTGGCCAGATTTGGGATGGAACTATGGGGTGACTCGAATATGGTTGTGGTACGGACTTTGGAAAACCAATTCTTTAAGAATTTGCTGGGGTTGCCAACCTCGGCTCCACATTTTGGAGTACATATGGATTTAGGGTGCACACCAATCGAGGATACAATTTTGTTGCAGCCGGTACTTCAATGGCTCAGGTCATGGGGAAATGTCAGAGCCACTTTAACGCATAAACTGATAACCTTACTACTAGGCGTTGAATCTGGGAGATAAGATTCCATGACTGCGTAACATCAAAACAAATTTGAATCCTCCAAGCAGCATACTCTCCCAGAGAGAGATAAATCACTGGACAGCATGTCTATTTGAATCTAGACAGAGAAGGATCATAAATTGCGAAACTCAAAAACCGTGGTCTGATGACCTTATGTCCTTGGGCATTCAGTGATACCTATTTTGGGAAGAAATCCCTGCAGCCGTGTGCTGATCTTCAGGACAAGTTTTAACTGTATTCATCTAACAGCCATGGTGGCTTACCTCTGATTTGTACCCCTCCCCTGTACCTTCTGCATACTGCCACTCTCAACACTTGCTCACATTCAAACAATCCTCTGACATCTGCCCCCTCCTGGAAGAACCTGACCTTGATTTCCTCTGTCTCACCAAGACATGGTTTACTGCCAGCTCTGTCACGAGCTTTGATACTCTCCTCCCGGATGGCTACAAGATCCTATCCATGCCCAGACTCAATCATTGCGTAGGGGGTGTAGCTGTGATCTTCCCAGTGTAGATTCCTGCTTCTGTCATTCCTACGCAGGCCTACTTCTCTTGCAAATGCCTTGTCTGTAGGCTTTCTCTCCTGGCCACTCTCTTACTGTGGCTACTATCTATCAGCCACCTGGTCAGATCACCTATTTCCTCTCTGAGTGGGCTGACCTCTCCTCCTCCCTCCTGGCCTTGACCACTCAATTCCTCCTTCTTGGACACTTTAACATCCACATGGATGCTTCCTGTCCTTCCTCTGGACTCTTTCGCAACCTCTGTGACTCTCTCTCTCTTTCTATTCTCCCCTCCAGCCCAACATACTCTAGATGTTCTGATCTCCTTAGACCTTCCCCTCTCTATATCTCTCACCACTCCTCTCTGCTGGAGTGATACATTTCTCTTTTCCTCCTATCTAACCCTCTCTACCCAGAGAACTCTAGTACTGCCACCGACCTTCTTGGTTAGCTGACCAATAAAGCGTGTGTCAGTTGAGTCTTTCGCCACCACTTTCTCACCCCCTCCTCCTCCTCTGGCTGACTCAAATCTTGACATAGCCCTTTCCATGTTCCACTGTGCTATCTCTGATACTCTTGTTGTTCTTGCCCCTGTCATGAGGATCTGCTTGAAGCCCTAATCCAAGTGCAACTCCTGGTACGCCTCAGACTTTGTGACCCTTAAATGCAAGAGCAGGGTGGCTGACAGGAAATGTATTGCTTCCTGTGCATCCTCTGACAAAGTGGCCTGCTGCCTGCTTCAAAGGCAATACTGGCTCTCTGTCCACACCAAGAAGAGAGCCCACATCCAAGCCCCTGTCTGTGCAGCATCCAACAATTTGGCTGAACTCTTTAAAATCTGCAAGGAGCTAGTCAATCCTGCTGCAGTCACTACCTCTCCTGTCCCGTCCCAAGCACATTGCACAGCCCTGGCTTTTCATTTCATCTCTAAAACTGAGGACATCCTGTCCTCTCTCTCATACTCTCCTCCTTCTACCTCTACTCTCTGCTCGACCACTGGCCCACCTGTGTCCACTTCCCCTCCCTCCTTCTCTACCTTTCTTGAATTCTCCACAGAAAAGCTTTCCAGACAAGTCTGATCTATGAAAGTCTTGTCAAAACAGGTTCTCCCCTGTTCTTCCAAAACCATCAAGGACCACATTGACATCCTTGTTCCTGCCCAGGCTGACTTTTGCAACCTTGTACTTGCCACTAGAGCCTTCCCTACCCCCTGAAGCTCTCTCTTGTGCACCCTCTTCTCCAGAAACCCTCAGTCGACCACTCCTGGGCAAACTCCTGGAAAGGCTGGCCATCTCCCAGCTTAATCTTCATAATGAATCTGTTGGTTGTCTCCATGACCATCACAATGGCTTCAGAGCAGCCAGAAGCATGGAAACTAATCTCTTGAAAATCTGTGAAGACCTGCTCTCCAATCCCAATTCTAATCTCCACTTTGTCCTCATCTTACTTGATCTCTCTTCTGCCTTTGACACTTCAACCATGCCATCCTGCTCAAGTGACCCCGTGATAACCTGGGTAACACTGATCAGGCCCTGGCCTGGATGACCTCTTTCCTCTCTTAGCGACCTTCCCAGGTCCAACTATCTTGTATCACACTCTCTACATGTGGTGTTCCCCAGGGGTCAACCAATACCTGTCACCTCTTGCCCACCACATTGCTGCTTTCTTCCCCAACCTCCAGTGCTATACGGATGACAGCTCATTTTCAGGCTCCCTTCTGCCACCTTTTCTCCTTCTCTCATCTCTGACTTTCTGTCTGCTATCAAGGAGTAGTGTGCTGCCAACAATCTCTGCATTAATTCTCATCAATAGTACACCTGCACCCTCTTTTCCTATCACACTCTGGCAGGCCTACCTTGGCCGTCTTCCTGCTACCACCTGTGAGGCTAAGAACCTCAGGTCATCTTTGACTCCACACTCTCCTTTTCTCCTAACAACTCTGAAGTCACACTACCAACTGCAAATCCTCAGAGTTATTCTTCCTTTCCTCTCCTTCCCCCAGAGGCTCACTGTCACCAGAGCTCTGGTTCTCTCTAGGATGGAATACTGCAACAGCCTCTTTCTAAATCTGCCTGCTTCTACTCTCTGCCATCTGCAACTCATCCAGAACAGGACTCTGAGACTTGTCCGTAGCCTCAAGCACAGGGATCGTATCTCTGCAGGACTGAAATCCCTTCATTGGCTCCCTGTTGCTGCTAAGATTAAGTTCAAGACCCTAGGCATCGTCCACAAGGCATTCTGTGGCATTGGGCCGCAATACCTCCAACTCTCTCTGTGTAAATACCTTCCTACTCGAGCTCATCGCTCCTCCGCCTCCAACTCCCTCAGGGTCAGTCGCTTCTCCAAGCAACGAGTGGTAGATCTCTTTCTTTGCCTGGGGCCTCCCTCTGGAACAGCCTCCCTGCCTCTCTGAAACTTGAGGTTAACCATCTCTGGTTTTGGAAGCAACTCAAGTCTTTGCTCTTCGCTTCTGCCTTCTCTCTTCCTCTCCCCTCCTGGCTGAAACTGCACTGGTCACCTGGCGACCCTCTGATCTCGGGCCCTGGGTCCCTTCCCACCAGTTGCACATCTGCACTGCCCCCCTGGCAACCCTTGCACTTAGGTCTGTATCTGGAACCATATTGTCCTCCTACCTGCACTTTGGACACCTGCTGTCTGCACTTACCCTTGCACTTTCCCACCCGTTAGCCAGACTTCTTTTACTGTTTGATCCCATGTACTGCGCTTTCCCATCCCCTCCCCATACACTTTTCCCCACCCCTCTCCCCTGCACTTCTGCAATCTCAATGTCACCTGGTCTAGTAAGATCATTGGGCCTCATTACACGGATGGCGGTGAACCATGGCGCTATTAGCGCCATTGTTCATGCCGGTAAAATACTGGCACCGCCTTGGTGGAAAGGGGAATTACCGCCCTATTCCAAGGTTGGCGGGGCGGTAATTCCCCCTTCCACCATTGCCCTTCCCCATTCCCATTTTTGCCCCATAGGGCTCTATGGGAATGGGTGAAGGCGCTAATTACGGTACCGCAAATTGCGGTACCGTAATTAGTTCCCTGGTCCCTTTGCGGGTTGGTTTTTAACGCCTGCAAAAAGCAGGCGTTAAATTCCCCAACCCGCAAAGGTACCTCGTAGTAAGACGGTAAGGATTTACCGGTACCGGTAAAATACCGGTACCGGTAAACCTTTACCGCCATCCGTGTAATGAGGCCCATTGTCTCTGTATTCCCTCAGTTCTCCCACCCTTGCCTCGTCACGCCTTGAAACACTTGTGTATAGGCGCATTATAAATGGCAGATCATATCATGTGTTTTCTTAATGGATGTTTATTGTACTGGTATTAATTGTTTGAAATTGTTGTAATGTGTACTGTTTTTATGGATTGTTCACGCATATCCAAACAAACATGATGATGTTCCTGAGAAAAAGAAAAAAAAAAACATTCAATATAATAAACCCATGTATCCCATACACTTTTAGAACTTTTCTGGAATTTCACCCTGAAATGTTTGAGTTCACTCAGGGATACAGAATGTGTGTCCTGGGAGGGAGTGATGGATCCTGCCATCCACAGTGAGTCCTATAGCATGTATGTGTTGCCTACTATGACCTGGCAGACTCCTGCACGGCATTGTGGCATGTTCATATTTATTTTATATTTAAAGTGATATTGTGATGAAAACTGAAACATTTACAAAAATGTGTGGAAACCTTCTATGTATTTCTTTGGGCATAAGGGGTAGAGGAGGGAGGGCATGAACAACAGTGTAAGGTTCAAGGTGTACTGGATCACACCACAAGAAATATGTACAATTCCACGTTTAACAACATGTTCAAAGTTGCAACACTCAGAATGTTGTGTGTCACTTTTGTATGAGCCTCATGAGCCCATGGGGCTTGGATGCATTGGTGAGACAGTGCAAGTTAAGTTGATTGTAAAGGTGCAGCATTCAGTTCGATGTTTGTTGGGAGGGTTAGTTTTGCCTTGCACTAGTATCCATGTTGATCTGTATGTAGTGGATTTGAGGATAGAGTTTGGGAAAATGAATTTACGGAGTAGTTCAAGTGCCCAGTCGAAAACATGGAGAATCCATCCATAGGGCCTCATTACAACTCCGGCGGTAGCCGCGCTGGTAAAACCGGCAGGCTGCTGCCAAAGTTGTGATTTCTTCTGGCGCCTGGCTCCACAGAAACACCAGGGTTTATGACCCCGATGTTCCTGGAAGTCAGGCGCAGGAAAAATTTAAATCCACATTCCCATTTGAGTCCCATAGGACTCAATGGGCATGCGGATGACGGAAGCACCGGCAGCGCTAATAACGGTGCCGGTGCTTCCCGGAAACTCTGCGGGCGGGTGCCGGCCCACCGGTCAGGTCAAAACTAGTGGGTGGGATGACAGCTGCTCACAGACTCGGAGTGTGCCGGTCGGTAATAACGGTGCTAGTAGGCTTACTGGCACTGGACCGGCATGCTCGTAATGAGGCTCATTGAGTCCCTGATAATGAACATATGGGCCTGTGGGTATTGTGCATGCAATGGATGAGGATGCAGAATAAATCTAACACCAAATAATCAAACCAACTCAGGAAGATGGCAAAGGTGTTGTTTTATTAACAATTATCTAAAACAGGGAGTTACAATGGACATCAACGGATGCTCGCTCGAGCTCTCAGTGCATTACTCAAAGAAACATCCTTACATGCAAAAAATACATCAGACGTGACCTCATACTATGTGGCAAATAAGAAAAACCTATGAGGGATTGTGATACGTTCAAGGGGAACATCTAAGTATACTTTCTATACGTGCTGGGATTCTGATTGGCTATCTACTGTCAGGTGGATAACTTATGCCGACCTCTAAATCATGTCATCTTCAACACTATAAAGTACACAGTATATCATTGGTCTTCAAACTATAAGGCTGTCCATTATACAGCCCTCTAAAATTGATTGCATGCTTGTCCTATGTCTTGAACATTCGGTTGACTTAGCAGTATGTAAGCTCAGACCCGAGTGACAAGAGGTGGACTTGACTTTACCTGCCCACCCAATTAGCCCAACATCTCTCATCACCCATGCTTTCTGCCATGCAGATTGTCTTTGAATTGGCCTTGCAAAGGATTTTTGCCTCAGAGAATATTTGGGAGTACAGGCTTTCACTTTCGTTGTTCTAGGACTCCATGCTCAACTCTTTTTCCAAGCTTGGCTAATGTTACTGGAGACAAGGATTTGGTCCATTTTGCACCATTTAAATATCTTAAATGAATAAAACTTGGCACAATTGGTGTTCTTTCGTTTCACCTTAACAAGGGATGATTCAGCTTCACGCGTTCACTGCCTTCAAGAATGGATAACCGCCATTGGTTGCTTCAGTTTTGATACGATGCCAGACAGCCCCGCCATTTTATTCCACAAACTCAGCTTATTCTTGCTGCAACACAGTTCTCGTCCTTTCTCTATGTGGTTCCTGGCTTACTAAATTCATGAAACCGATGTCCAGTTTCTAAATTGTAGAGGAGGAGCGAAAAACCTCTACTAGAAGTCCCATCCCTAACCTGCCTATATGCTGGGAACTGTAAATAGTGACAAGCATGACACCGGTAATGATGCCAATAACACGAGCAGCCATTGAATCAAAGTGCCCATTAAGAGCTTACAGTCTCTTGGGAAAGATCCCTGAAGAGTGGGAGAAGATGAATGAAAGAACAGATTGGTGACATAACATGATGTAACGTGATACAACGTATCACAGCACGGTGGAGCATGTAAATAAACATATAGAGACCCAATGGTGAAGTTAAGAATCAAGTAAACCTGTTGCATTTACACGTGTGAAGAGCACGGAGGAAGAAGCAAACCGTTTTTTCAATGTACAGAGCCAGCAATGCAAGTGGACTAAGTGATCATAGAAGCCAGCTATACGTTGTATAATAGCCTGTAGGCGGTGCCGCCATGGTATAAATGTAAGCATAAGAAATCTGGATATTCCACATCGTGTTTTAAGAAACTGGGATCTCATTAGCAGGAAGCCTGAAGTGTGTTGCAGTTAAACAAACATTAGCTGATAAGCAGGAAAGAATCAAGGAGGCTTGTCTGCCCCAGTGTCAATAATTCCAGTGCATCATAGAATTGGTTGTCTATTCAAAGAATACAATTAATACAAGAGACGAACCAAGCTACTGCCAAGGTGCAGCTGAGAGACAACAAGTGCCAAGTTGTATTCATTTTAATACTATTTAATATTGAATTGAAGCTCAAATCTAGGTCTCAGACATGTGACCTAGATGAAAATAGACGTGATCAGAGCCACGCAAGAGACCAGAAGATAATAGCATGCTCACACCCTATTATTGTTCAAAGACTGATTTTATGACTGACAGCTTGAGTGATTATAGATGTTGGGCTAATTGGGTGGGGAGGCATGGTCAAGACCAACCCACCCGCACCTGGAGTACCAGTTTGTGCTCTGCTAGTGAGTGGAATATTCCAGAAGGATACAAGCATGCCAACCAATGATAGAGGGCCACATAGCAAAGAACCCTGTAGTTTGTGGACTAATAGATTGTTGTGATATAGAGATAACTTGCACTAGAGGAGGGCTTAGTTGCCCACCTGATAGTAGAGACCCAATCACAACATGAAACCCCATAGAACATATGTGTAGATGTTTCCCAGTACCCAATCACAGCCCCACATACATTTTTACAATTTGCTGCATAGCATGACGTCAATGATGACAGGTTTTTTAGTATAAAAGAGGTTTTTTTAATGAAAATCTTTGAGCGTTATACTGTTGACATCCTTAAATGTCTGTTGTACTCCCTGTTTTAGATAATTGCTAATGAAACAGCGTACCTTTTGCCAACTTCCTGAGTCAACCTTATTATTGATGTTTGAGTAATTTCTGCATCCCCATCCTTCCCATAAGAGTGCCATCTCACTTTAAAGAGCCCCTTCGTGTTCAATACAATGTCGGCTTTGCCAGCTTTTAAGATTACTCAATCTACTTGCATTACAGCATGTGTACAGTTATTGAATGGCTTGCATTTCCAACAGTGCTTCACACATGTGCAATCTTCTTTTTTGCATATGAACGTTTATTCAATACTTAACTTTGTCATTAGTTTCGGTAACATCCATTCATTCTCTTCAGCCAGTATCCTCAGTGCGTCACACTCATCTCTTGTGACGTCACTAGCTTCTCTTTTTCAAGGAGTTCCTAACTCAGATCTCTTTTGGGGATACATTTGATATGGTTTTCTCAGTGGGTACCTTTTTTCGAATACTCGGTGTGGTATGATCACAGCATGGCACAATCTCAGGCTTCCAACATATCGGAGGTAGGAGGGCAGGATTTCCAGCAGAGACATTTAACTGCTCCTCTACATTCCATCTGGTCGAGTCAATGGTTTCCACATCTTGATATTTTCTTTCGAAGAAGTGCTTCACATGAAGTCCTGATCTTGGTCACCCCCTCCCCCCCAGTGTGCCGGCTGATTTGACATGCTCATCTACACTCCAGCTCATGTAGTTGCCCTGTCCATTCGGATTACAATAGACTCATCATCTCACATACTTCTTATGATTCTTTGGATACAGGAATTTGTTCCATCAGGTTCTAAGATGTTGGCCTCTATGTATTTTCTGAAATCTTCTTCTGTCAATTCCTTGGGTCCAAACCCAGATTCAACATCAATCATGATCTTTAATCCTACCTCTTTCTCTGCAGTCTTCTTGCATTGGGTGATCACTATCCTGATTACACAGAATACATACATCACCATCACCAATATTGCTCCAAGAAACATGAAGATGTTTGCCATTCACTGCGGAATCCATGAGAATATGGAAGCAAACCAACTGTCATCCGTAAAGTCTTCTGTCTCATCTTCCATCTTGTTATGCAGGTTTGTTAGAAATGTTATGGCCTCTGTCAAGGTCCCATTATCATCATCGTGAGAAGGTTGAATGTGCAACATGATGGCCCGATTTTGACGCAAACTCCTCCTTCCATCACTATGATCATGTCAAGGGCATATCTGCTCTGCAGAGTCATTAGTCATGTGGCCCTCAGCTCTTCCTTGATAGCATTGAATCCCTTTATTGTGGTGTTGTATGTCTGCAGAAGCTCTCATCTTGTAATCTGCAACCACTTGGCATTGGCCATCGTCTGTATCCAAGGCATGAATATAGGCATACATATTGAAGCAGTCTTGCTGAACAACCTGTGCTCCTATGGAATGGAGTCATATGCTTCTATTGACTTGCTGAGAAGTAATTCTCCCTTCTGGTTTGATTAAGAAATTCAAGCGCTCTTTTTTCTCCCAAATGGGCATCTTCTCCAATTTTCAGGTCATTCTGAGGAATCACTAATGCTAGAACAAGGATGAGCACCAAGAAGCATGTTCCTCCTCAATCATTGGGTAGCTTCATGTAGACCCTAGGTCCACAAGCTCAATATCGATCCATCAGGATGGCTGTCCCTTCTCCCAGCCTGGAAACATCAACTGAAGTTTTGCTACCTTTGTTGTCTCCCACATGCTTCTTTCCATGTCTTCAGAAGCACAATGTTGCATTCACCAATGGGATCACAACCATTGACCTGATTCATCTCTTACCCATGTCAGTAGTTTGGCATGTTTAGTCCATGACTTCAAACATCCATTGTTCCCTCTATGCACCTCTTGAAAATATTCTGGCTTCAGTAGATGTCTGTACAGGACATCAGTCATCCTTCCCATCTCTTCTTGGACTTCATTTTTCCATAGACTAAGACTTGAGTTTGTTCCCGGTGATCCAGCTATTTCTGTTACATCAGGGCAATTCATTCTCTTCATGTCTTCAATGACTACCTCTTCCTGTCCTGATGCAGGATACACAATCATCTTGCTCTCCCATCCAGGTCCTCTTTCTGTCTGTGTAGTCTTGATATAATCATCCTGGAATGGAAATTACCATTTCAATCCCCATCGTAAAGTGTGCCAACTTTCCTGAAATTGTCCTCTGGTCATACATGCTGCAAGATGAATAAGGCACCTGGCATCATGTTTTGGGATTTCTCTGTAGATGAAAGATCACACTGTATTCATGGTATAGGGGATGAGAGCGCAGACATAGCAACTCTCCTTTGATGTTTTTCCCCTATTTCCGTCATGTGGTGATACCACATATTATTACCCAAGTGTGCTGCAATATCTAGACAAGTATGCATCCCCTCGTTATCTTCCTCTGCATCTCTCCGGTGTCTTTTGAAGCCTTGTGCCATTCATGAAGTTTATCAAAGGAAGTTTCCATAGTAGGAGGAACCATAGGGACCTCTCCCTCAGTGGAAGTACTAACATGATAGATACTGTGAAAAATGAGGAACAGAAAGACGAAGAGAATAATCGTACAGGCACATATTATGCATAAAAACATAGGCATATATTTTTTGCGATATACTGGTACTTGTTGCACTTTTTTCCTTCTCTAGAACCGTGCCAGCGTCTACATTTCTCATCTTTAATATGATCATCAAATTTCTTTATACTCGCAACTGTCAAATTTTTTCAATTATTGCGATGAGAAGCCTTCTTATCACTAGGCCAATTTTAGGATCCTGTCTCTTATGACAAGAGCAGGATAAGCTTGAAGTATGAACACAAAAACAGCAAGCACACGTCGATTAACATCACCATTAGTAATTACCATATGTTTAACTGCTTAGAACAGGTATTCACCGCAATATGAATCTGGATACTGATCTTGTTTCCTATTTCTGATCAAGAACTAATGTTTAGGCATGACACTGACACTTCAATGTGTGTTTATAAAGTTCAATTTCAGCCCTCTGAAATTGTCTGCAAGTCCTTTCATTCACTGCTAAAATATATATAAGGAGGGTTCATTTTAAATTTCAGTCCAAGAAAAATCTGTGTCATCTACTGGTATTTGCTTTATCATCCATCTTCTACGTCATCGATTGAGTTTGCACACACTGAAATTCTTCTTGTCTTGTTTCTGTATTGGCAACGGTGGGAGGGCGGGTCTCACCTTTATAGACTTTTACATCCCCCAGGTGAAGCCAAGCTCATCTCCCTTGGATCTTTACAGCTGTAGGGAATGTATTTTCATCGCAAAAGGGACCATTGAATGGTGGATCATGCCTCTTTCAGATAATGTTTAGACCAACCCCCCTTGGGCTTGACTTGACTTGGAATGAAAAAAATGCTAGGAGTCATACATGTGTATACAAGTGAAACACTTGTGTATAGGCGCGTTACAAATGCCATATCATATCATACCATATCATATCATATCATATCATATCATGTCAAATAGTTGTGCATTTCATCACCCAATGTTTTCGCTACACAGTGAGCATCACTTTTACTTCTAGATGGAGGAGTAAGAGGCATTCTCAAATGCCGCTCTGTCACTTGTTCGTAAGGGGTGAGGTGACGGTCTGATTCTGGCTGATTCCGAAGGGCATATAAAGCTAGGAGTAGGCAATATAGCAATCCCTTCTTCAAAGTCAATATAATCTTGGCAATCCTTTCTTTAAGGAGGCTGTTGAGGCCCTCACATATCCCGTTCACTTGCGGGTGATAAGCGGAAGAAACTGTGCTGTATATTCAAAAGGAGCCTTATTCGTTCAAATAGTTAATTAACAAAATTTGGCCCATTGTCGGATCTCAACACTTCACATACACCACATCTCAAGAAAACTTTGTACATTAAAGACCTTGCTGTGCAAGTGCCATCAGGGTGTGTACATGGACCTGCCTCGATCCACCTAGAGAAGGGACACACCACCACTAATATATGCCTATGTCCATTACATACTTGTAGCATATCGACATAGTCAATATGTCATTGCTGAAATGGACCATTCGGTCAAGGTATCACCCCTCTAATTGTTCTCAGCAGTAAACATTTGACATGCGATGCAATTTACCATAAATAGTGCAACATGCTCCAACAAATTTGGAATTAACCAGTCTTCTGCAATTGTAGCAGCACGAATCTCCCTAGTTACATGTGCGGCGTAATGCAGCTGTTCTAGCGGAACCTTTATTAATGTTACTGGCATGCCTGGCTTTCCAGTGCTGTCTTGTCATTATATTTCTTTGGGGGATAAAGAACACACCCTTCGCTTCCATAATTCCTGATCTTCCTGTGGTGCACTCAATTGAATCTCCATGAATTGGGTTATCGATAATTTGTTAAACCCTTATTGCACTAACATGGTTGTAACTACTTTTTCTTTAATACTCTCATTATCAAAACTCAAAATATCTAGAGAAAATGCATCCCTTTTGGCTTCTTTGTCTGTGGCTTCATTCCCACAAGAGATAAAATCTGTTATCTTAGTATGTGCTGTACATTTAACGACCACTATGGCTACTGGGAGTTGTAGTACCTTAATAAGCATGATCAATATGGATGCCTGCTGCACCAGACAGTCGTCCGCACGGAGGTAGCCCCTCCTTTTCCAATGTGCTAATCCTGCATGTATGGTTGATGTCACGCAGGCTGAGTCACTGTACACTATCACTTCCTGCCCTTCATGTTTCTCAAGCATGACAATAAGCATTACTAATTCTGCTGCTTGTGTTGAAAAGTGAGACGGGAGCCTTGCACTTGCAACAACTTCAAATTCTCCATGTAATCTGTGTATCATTGCCACAGCACTTGAATGACTTTCCCCATCAGTCAGATACATTTTTAAAAAAAACATCAATAAAGAGAAATTCACCTCCCGCTAAAGGATTTTCCTCACACGGGGTATATCATCATAAAATTCAACATAATTAGCAGAGTCGTGCACAGGGATCTTGCGTCTCCCTGACTAGGTATAACATTTTCACTAAGCCCTTGTTTGATATTCTGGACCTTCTTGTTGTCACCTACACTAACTATGCAGATGACACACAGATTCTCATCCCGATTTGGGGGGATTTAGAAACAGGATTTGGCCTTGGTGAATAAGATATATCTCATCATCCAGCCATGGATGGCAGGTCACGGCCTATGCCTGAATGATGACAAAATGGAACTCATCATTTTGGGGACCACAGACAACATTAAGAAACTTAGTCTGGACTACACATCCTTTGTCATATATGGCCATATAATTAAAGTTGCCAAGGAGGTAAAAACCCTAGGTTTAGTCTTACCCTAGCGAAACAAGTAAATGCCATAACATCCTCAAGTGCATATACTTGCAAGTTGATCAGATCAGCAAAACCATACCTCTTCACAATCAGTTGCACCACCTTGGCTAGAGCACTCGTGCTCTCCAAATTGGACTACTGCAATGCCCTCTACTTGGGATCTAATAAATACATTATTAGGAAAATCCAAATACTTCAAAATAATGCCCTAAGAGCAGCACTAGGAATGTCCAAAAGAGAACACATATATCTACAATCAGAAGACAATCTAATTGTCTCTCTACTAATGACAAAATCAAGCTTAAAACTGCCTCCCTAACATTTAAATGCCTTAACACCTCAGCACCTAGTTACCTGACAGAAAGGTTCAATAGAAAAGCCACAACCAGACCTACCAGAGCTGCCTATATTGACTGCTTATCAGTCCCCCCCCCTTCAAAAGGACTACCATCGGAGGGAATAGCTTCCAAGTCAAAGCGGCCCAACTGTGGAACTCCCTCCCACCTACCTTAAGGACTGACCAATCTTACCCACACTTCAGATCCAATTTCACCAAGTGGTTTAATGAAAACGATCTGTAGTGCTTTCATTACCGGCTACTCCCAGCTCCTGACATTGTAACCCGAAGGGTCCCTACCTCTCAGCTGTGAATCCTACGCATAACTACATAAGTATTACATGTTGTATTTGTATTGACCTGAACCAATGTGACTTTGTAACCGTGTAACTCTGTAAGCTGAAAGTATTCTCGTCTCCGTGCCCTGATACCTGTGGGTCTGGCACGCACTAAAAATAAATAAACAAACAAACAAGCAAATATGGTCGCCTTCTTCTATTGGCTCAGCAAGAAGCATGGCAGGATTCACTGTCTTACATCTTAAAATCTTAATTGTTGATTAAGAAATAATTACTTTATAGATGAAGCTCTTTGGGATGTCAATGTGCCTTTGGGTTTCTCTAAAATGGCAAATTGAGCATGCTGCACAAAGAGTCATGGAGCAACCCATAACAATACGTGTAGACTTCTCAATTGCGAACTCAGCAGCAGCCAAATATTGTTTGCAAGGAAAGTGTCCTCTCATAACTGGGTCTAAAATCCCACTGTATTACGCTAAAGGATTGTACACCAATATAGTTTTCTATGTAAACACAGCTGTCATGACTGTCCCATCTGTGTGTGAAAACAAATACAATTCCTCAGCATAATTGGGAATTCCTAAATAAGGACATTTCTTGTTTCAGCTCCTTAAACCCCTTTTCCATTTCTTCAGTCCATTCTATTTTTACTTTATCCACTTTTGATTTCTTTAAAGCTTGCAAAAGGGGTTTTGTGTATGTACTGTAATTAAAAACCCAGGCTCCAACTTATTTGCATAACCCAAAAAACTGTTGCATCTGTTTCACTGTATATCGTTTTGAGGTTTCCGTAATCGCCTCAGCTCTTTCAGGTGTCACCTTCTTTCCTTCATGTGGAATCAGCTGCCCTATATATAACACTTCTTCTTGGCAGTATTGTAACTTCTCCTTGTCTACCTTATATTCCGTGTATGCTAGAATAGTCATCAACTGAATAGATTCTTGTCTGCACTCATCTTCGTGGTGATACAACTTAAAATGTCATTGACGTATCATTGACGTATTGTATCATCGTACTCCTAAAATCAATGTTGCCTAATCCATCTGTAGGACTATGTTAAAGATTGATGGGAACTCATAGTACCCCTGGGGCAGGCCAGTATGTTTTAGTTGTGTTTGGCAGAAGGTAAGGGAAGTTAAGTCTTGTGAGTCTTTGTACAATGGGATCGAACAAAAAAATCACTTTTCAAATCAATTACTGTGAAATATCGAGCTTCTACCAGGATACTTCACCGTATCGTTGACAGATTAGGACCTAGAGGAAACTCTGCATCTACAATCTGGTTAATCAGTCTCATATCTTGTATAAATCTCCACGATCCTCCATTAGATTTTTTGAAACGCCACTGTTTTATACGATGATTTTGATGGCACCAGAATCTCTTGTTTCATCAATGCTGAAATAAGACTTTATCAGCCTCCCGAGACATGAGGTACTGCTTTGCTCGAGGTGAAATCGCTCCTGGCTTCAGCTTTATTTTAAATTCCCCTATTCCCTTTATTTTAAATGTCCCTATTCCCTTTAATAAACCTACGTCATAAGGACCTGTGGTCAAAAGGACGCTTGACAACTTCTCCAAGTCTTCCTGAAAAAAAGCTGGATATTGCTGCCTTATTTCCATTTGCTGTGGGACTTCCCGATGTCGATCCTTATCCAATATGTGATGTTCATAAAAAACGTGACTTCATCGTCTGTTTAGTCTTCCATGAACATGTCATCATCAGTTATGTCAGTCAATCTGTACCCTTCCTCGAGAGCTATTACTGTTCTCCATGGTCTACCCTCATCATCTACATCATTTGAGCATTGCCATTTCCGTTCATACTACGGCTGTTTCTAATTCTATAGGGATAGTCTGTCCACCTTCATCCATAGGTATTTGCAGTCTAAACAAAAACTCATCAGGTATCCTCACAATTTTTCCCATTAAGCCAGGTAGCCATGTCAGAAGAAGGCTCAATCCATAAAGAAACATCTCTGGATCTAATGGGACACCTTGCAGAGCCAACTGACACAAAAAGAGAGGTAGGAGGATATTTATACTGCTCCACCAGACATTCCTCCAAACTAGGGAAACAACCCTTTACACATATACAAAAAAGTTTGGTGGGCAGTGTCTTGTTCAGGTGTTGCATCTAACTAAAACCAGATCAGGTATCGTACACTACGTAGTAAAGGTATTATGATATACACAACGGAATATTGGAATCTGTAGCCTAATTAATACTACTCTGTAGACTTACAAAGAGAGAAAAATCATGTCACAATATAAAACAATTTTTATTCAATAATTCATCAATAGATAAAAGCAACGAATTGTTCTCAAACGCAGTTCATATTTCATAAATACAATACAATAAAAACATGTAAACAGTGCATCACACAACCTTAAACAGATACTATATGAGATACAGTGACATAAAAAGGAACCAGTATTATTCAGGTTCCCCCCTACAGGATACAATAAGAAATCTGTAGTCATAGAAAACTATTAAGTTAAATAAGCTGAACAGTCTGAAGTCAACTAATTCGCCCACACTGTGCTCCACGCTAGATTGCACCAAGGTACTCACACTGCATCATACCCAATCAACCCGACATGTTTCATTCCTCATACATATTCACATTCATCTACCAAATTCAAAGGAAATTCATCAGGGGCTCATATTCAAGGACAAACACTATTCACAAGAAAGCTATAACATATAAAGCTAAAAATGTTAAAGCAGGACGGCTCAATGGCCGTTGTATTTATGAAGGAGAGGCTAGGTAAAGCCTTCTGGCGTAGTCCAGGGCTAGCCACCGGTATGCACTGTTATTGTGCTCCAACGGTGCAAGGCCGAGCTGGGATGCTGGATGCCGTATAATTGTTCTTATCACCAGCTCCTTAATAACTGGACAGGTCAAAGGCAGATGCTTGCCACCTGGAAACAAACAAGAGATAGGGTGTGGGTAAGTCTCAACATATGGACTTCAGTCCCACCAGAATCTTTAACAACTACGATTCTATGAAGTAAACTTAATTTAAATGAAAGAACTCCAATCCCTAAACACATCGTGAGTCTAATGCCTTTGTCATAGTTGAATCTCAACCAAGAAGGTCTTCTACCCATAATTGTGGAGAATACACCAAGATAGGGAAGAACCACCATTGGAACATCTACGGTGGGGGAAAAAAAAGGAATCTAACTCGCCCCCCACATACACATATACCCTCTTGCTAGAGGTAAGATTTCACAACCCAGCAGCCCACTAATTGCAGTGCTGTGTCTAAGGTTCCCACTGCATCATGCTTGCGGGGTATTGGAAAGCCTCATAGTTGTAAGGTCCTGATAATAAGTCTTACAGTACCCACTCCTAAGGTCGGGGGAGAATGCTCCAATTCCCCGATATTAACGGAGACCCCCTCAGACCAAGAACAACCCAAGCTCCTACGCAAGTTCATACCTTCTTAAAATTGGGTTAGATCTCAGTTACACTCATTTCCACGAATAACTCTGTGTTGCGTGTCGGCAGGCCTATCAGGACTTCTCCCATTCTATTAAGAAGGACTGTTGATCAGGTCTAAAAAAGGCAGAAGAAAAAAATCATAGACGTCAATAACCTACCCATAATGGTATAGTGTGAGTACGCACAGAGTAATTAAAAAATCGTACCTGTATACTGATGAGTGGGTCAATCAAGGAAAAATTACACCCAAAATTGTGCTGTGTTAAATCAGGTCACTTCAGCAACCACCCGACATTTAATAGCGGTACACAATCGCGAAAGCAGATCTTAACTAAGATCGAAACAACGGGTCCTATGTAAAGCAAAAGACAAAAAGGCAAAAAATCTAAATCAGAACCTCGTGCCCTTGCTTCATCAACCCAGTAAGGCGCTGAATCAATAGAGAATATTTAAATGAATAGATCACACTGCTATTGTGCGATACCATAAAAAACGACGGCTTTATTCAAGCCATGACCCTGTCCAGTAATTACCTGTTATTACGAGTTAAAAATCTCGTGTAGCTGAACGTCCTCGTGGCGAGATCATTATACTCTCCTCATTGCGCTCTGGCTCTCGGTACGTATTGGCACTCGAATCCTGGAAGAAACCGGATATCCTCTAGAAAGCTTCCCGGAAAGGGTGCTTTTCAATAGATCCTGACCAATCGGCAGCATCGGTGTGTGCGCACTCACCTATCGAAGTCAGGGGCAGATTAATATCATACAGGTGTAAGGTGTGGCTACGGAGCCTATTTAGTGGATGGAATCCCTGGCGAGTCGATGTTATGCAGGTGCGTACTGTTATCGCTCAGCCTGCTGGTAAATAGAGTCCCTGGCTCGCCCGCTCCACCAATCGACTGATGGCCGTGTGCAAGCACCAGAGGAAGGGGAGGAGGGGATGGCCATAGAGAACAGCAATTTCCGGACAAAGGCAAGGTTTGTGCTACGAAAATGCAGAATCACCAAATGAGTGACTATCCTCTTACAATAAAATATTGTAACAATAAAGAGTCAAAAGATCTAAAGTGTAGCCACTAGGGCTACTGATAAATGGCGCCTCTTACTGGTTACTGCTTTCCAGGTGTGCATTTTAACCGCTAGGCCTGCTGGTAGATGGAACTACAGTTTCCGGGCAAGGGAAACGCTAGTCCACGGGGAGCAGAATCACAAGGTATATAGCTGCTCACTTACAATAGCATTGTAAAAATAAAGAATAGAAGGGTGCCTAAAGGCACAGCCATCTTGACACTAATTGCTGCACCTGAGTAAGAAATGTATCTCACTCTACTTGTCGTGAGGTTGGTCCAAATGAGACTAGAGTGGCATCGCGTATTCACACATCCCACTCAATTTTTTCATTAAGCCCAATCTCAGCGCTGCGGGTCAAGAATATCAGATGTTGTTCCTTTCCGAGTAGCTTCAATTTATCTCTATTGCTATCACCAGTGGGATTAATTCTCAAAATCACGCTCCATTGTAGGTCTTCTACTTTGTGAATGTATTCAATCCAGTGGTCGACTAAGGGTGCATTCGGGGTCCTATTCCGAATACAACTTTTATGTTCCCCAATTCTGATTTTGATCTTACGTTCGGTTTTGCCAACATACATGCGCTTGCACGGGCACCAAATCGCATAAATGAGCATGTTCGAATTACAATTACTGAAGTGTTGCTGGCGCCATGGTGTCGGGAGGCCCAAGTTTAGTTCTGTGCTCCTAAACGTGGAATTACAACAAGAACAGTGTCCACATGCCGAATGGCCAGTTAGTTTTGGAATACCCCAGCTCTCGGGCAGTGTGGTCTGTCTATTAGGTCTCAAACTCACGTCATTTCGTGAGACCAATTCTTTCAAGTTGCGGCTCCTTTTAAAGGCAACAATCGGTTTTGGTAATGGTTTGAGACCTTGTTGCAAAATATTCCAATTTTTAAGCAACATGGTTTTGATTTTATTAGACAAATGGCTAAAAGTGTTGACAAATACAAGGTTATCATCTCCATCCTTCTTAGAATCACTTGAATATTCTAGAAGGGCCTGTCTATTGTTATTCTGGGCACGTTTCTTCGCAGAGAGAGTTACTTTTTTGGGATACCCCCTCTCCAGCAGCTTGGTACTCAGGGTCTCGGCTTCATTCTTAAAATCCTGTGTCTTAGTACTATTACGTTTCAGGCGTAAAAACTGTCCCAGAGGTAAGTTATCCCGAACATGACGAGGGTGAAAACTCTCGTAATGTAATAGGGAATTCCTATCTGTATTTTTATGAAATGGCCTCACACTAAGCTGGTTATCAATGGGATTAGACATGATCGTAATGTCTAAAAAATTAAGTTCACAGTTACTCTGGGTAAAAGTGAATTTGAGGAACCGATCTTGTAAGTTCAGCCAATTACAAAATTGGTTCAGTTCTTGTAAGCTGCCTGACCATATAACAAATATGTCATCGATATACCGTTTCCATGTACGGATATTTGCCTTAAATGGATTATTTATCGATAAGATCTTGTTGACTTCAAAGTTCTCCATATATAAGTTGGCTACGCTGGGTGCTAAAGTAGCACCCATTGCGGTGCCATGTATTTGTCTAAAGTACTCGCCATTAAAATGAAAATAGCTTTCTGTCAGTGCCATTTCGGCACACCAGAGTACAAACGACATCGGGGTCGAGGAGTCTGGATGTTCAGAAAGAAGGCGCTCTTCAAGCATTTCAAGGGAGGCTCTTTGAGGTATACTAGTATACAGTGCAACTACATCAAATCCCACCAGCAATTCAGTATTGGGGTCAAAACTTAAGCCTTCGACTAGATTAATCATTTGGATGGTATCTTGTATATATGATTCCATTTTCTGCACCAAAGGCTGAAGAAAAAAGTCTGTAAAACGAGACAAAGGTTCCAACACAGAATTTACTCCAGATACAATTGGCCTGCCTGGTGGATGTGTCATGTCCTTGTGGATTTTGGGTAACGTATAAAACTGAGGAATCCGAGGTTTAGAGGCACACAAAAAATCGGCTTCTTTGACTGAAATCCAGCCGCGTTCTTTCGCTTTCGTTACTTTGCTAATAATTCGTTGTTGTAAAGATAGGGTGGGGTCTGCAGACAGGGGTATATAGCAACTGAGATCTAAAAGTTGTCGATTGCATTCGAGAACATAAGCCTCACGATCCTGGATTACAGTCGCACCACCCTTATCGGCTTTGCGAATGACAATAGACTTGTTGTCAAAGAGGCTCTTAATTGCTGCCTTTTCACACTTACTAGTGTTATGAAAGACAGGCTCGTTGGTACTATATGATTCTAATTTCTTAAGATCAGAGAGTACTCTTCTCTCGAATACTAATGCCTCTGCTGTTCTTTCGCTGGCCGGTACGCAAAAGGTCGATTTATTGTGTAGCCCCGTATCACCTTCATCCACTCCAAACTCTCTGTCTTGAAAAAACTGTTTGAGATGTACCTTCCTCATGAAGGCATGGAATTCTTGTCGAAACAAGAAGTCATTGTGTAGGTTAGTAGAGACAAAACCCATCCCCTTCTCTAAAACCCTGATCTCATCTTGGGTTGGAGCATAAGAGGACAGGTTTACCACAAGGCTTGCATACTCCTTGTTATTCGAGCCTCGGGTTCCCATTCCATTTGGTCCTGATCTAAAAAAGTCGATTGTGGTGCCATTGCACCTCTATTCCCACGCATACCTCGGTTACCTGTATTTCTGCCACGGTAATTATTACGTCTATTACCTTGACCACGTTTGGGACCACCGCGGCTATTGCTGGTATCTCCAAAATTACTCCCGTCGCTTGAACTGAAAGAAGTGTCGCGGAAGGTCACTCGTTTCTTACTGCTAGAGGCACCCAAATTAGATGAGTCATTGGGTTTGTAATCGTCTCCAGTGTACCGGAACGCTTTTTCATGGGTAAAATTATGGATGTCCTTATTCAATCTTCTGACTCGGTCCTTTAGAGTATCGTCCTTAAAGGCTGACATCTCTGCAAGGAGGGAGTCAGCTTGTTTTTTATACAGATCCAAAGGGATAGCCTTCTTTATTTCTTCCTCTAGTGCTGTTAATTCTATCAGAATCTTCTCAGACATTTCATTAGCCGTGTCAATAATGAGGATCATCCAATCCCGTCCACATTTCGTGGCGACATAACTCCATTGGAGTACAAAGTTCTTATTATCCAGGAATAAACGAGGCTCGTTACGCACCACGAGACCTTGGGGCAAAATGCCCTTCCTAAGGTATTCCAACATTATCGACCCATGCAACTCAGTGCGGATGAGTCTCTTGTCCAGTGAACGCAAGTATAAATTCACCCACATTTAAATAGTTTATTCCTGGAGTGGAACATAATATTCCTTGATCAATTAATGAAATTGTCATGTTGTCATTGTCATCAAATCTCTTCGCAATATGTTAACCAGTGTCTGTCATGAATATAACAAAGGAACAGACATCCCACACTCTCCTATAGAGACGGGTAATTCAATGGTAAAAGGAACTGGACTCACAGCTCCAGAGAACCCTTCAGCATTTATGGCAATTCCTGACATTGGATACTTTCCTTCTCGTGTACACAAACAAGTTGCTCCAGTGTCAACAAGAAAAGACAAGGATTTGCTTCCTATCTTCACATCGACCCTTGGATCCACTTGGGGGTATGGTGTCATAGATAGTACTGAACACATCAAGTCACCCTGTGAGCTGTCCTATTGTCGGAACAGGCTCACCCCCTCCATGTGAAAGGATTTTCTCCTACCACAGTGACACCTCCTATTCTGGGTGTCAGCTCTTGTCCTGTGTTTGCATACTGCTGTGTCTGCATAGGAACCTGTTGTGACTGCCCTTGTGGCGGATTAATTTGTGCTTACTCTTGTTACTGAACCTGCTATACTCGTGGTGCTTGTGTCTGATAAAAAGTGTGATCTTGGGTGAACCATTTTCTAGTTTGTGTACTATATGGTGGAGGATAAACTGCTGCCCCTCATGAAAATATTCCATTTTGCACATTCCCTTGGCTTCCACATATGAGTGCAATATACCCTTTCATCCCACAAGTCAAACATACTGGGGGTGCCTGCCTGACAAGTCTCCTTTGTTGTATCCTCCTTGAATACTCTGATTCTCATTCTGTGTATTCTAAAACCCATCTTGATTATTTTGGAATCCACCTCCTCTTCCTCTATAGCCCATACCTCTGCCTCATGGCACAAACCCATATCCAACCTTCATCCGTCGGGTTCTGATAACTAGCTCACGATGCACCCACTGGTTCCTGCATTCTCAATCCTGTTCTACTTGTCAATACCGCCACTTCTATGGCAAATATAAACAATGTGTTTCTGAACTAACTAGGCTTCCTCGATTTTCCTAGTCTCATCTTTCTTCTTATTGTTCTCTTGTAACAACTGACAATGGTGCACTATCCTCAGCTATATCTCAGCCCAAGGCTTCGCTTCCATCCCCACTTGTTTCTTTATCTGCCTATGTACTGGCTCAGGCAACCGCTGGCATAAAATAATGCCACTGTCTTTTCCCACGGCTCGCCATTTCAATTTGCCATTTCTCCTGAATATCCTGAATGTAAGCAATAGGGTCTTCATCTTCCTTCATCTTAGTTGTCATAATTGCACCCATATCTGATGTATCAGGGTACTGTACCCTGTGGGCCCTCCACACATCTGCTCTACAATTATTAAACAGTGCTCCGTCATGCACTGTGTTTTGTGTTGTCACACATGAATAACTGGCTCTCCTCCATATGTTATCACCCCTATCCCCAAGAATAGCTGCCAGGAGACCTTGTATGTCCTCTATGGCCAGCGTGTTTCCTCCTGACATTTTTTCTAATTCAAATATTAATTTTCCAGCGCCCAATGTCAAACTCGGGATCTTACACCTTAAATTATCCTTATCCATCTGCGGTCATAGGATAAACTGTGGTCTTGCTCACAGTCGGATCCTACTATTAGTCTGGCTAATACGATCATCTCTGTCCATCTTCTTGTCGGTATCAACCTTAACCTGCTCACATATGGCAGTGATTCTCCCTTCTCACTGTACGATCATCCTCAGGGATCCTCTGAATATGCTATGAGATCTGGCGTCCTATCCTTTCGTTGTTCCAGATCTGAGCATCTCACTTCCTTGTCCATTTGCAGACTTTCCTCAGGGGCTCAAGCGCTCCCTCCTTCTACCCCAAGGCTGGATTCTCTTTCCTCATCTGACATATCTTGTCCCCAAATAGTGTGACTATTATCTTCCTAACCTTTGTGGAGGTTAAGTCTGCTTAAGGAAAATGCTCTACGTGTGAGACTGAACAGAATTTCTTCTTCACTTCGTGATTGAAAGGCTAGGGATTGAAGCCTCTTCTCTCCACGTCCATACTTGCTGCCTTCCTTCTATTCTTGATAGGCCTTATTGATCTTTTATCCAATGCTCATTGCATAAAACCTCTGTTCTTCCAATTCTACTCTAGATGTCATTGGCATTGCTTTGTTCATCAGAGGAATCTCTTCTTTTCTGTCGCATCATATTTCTGGGCTTGGCCCTACTGGTTACTTACGAATGAGACTGGTATCAAGACCCCGCTGTCTTCTTCTTCATTCTATTTCTTCATGTAGTTCTCTTCACTTTCTTGTAGCCTTCTAATTCTTTCTTCCTCTTGCCTTCGTTCTTCTCTCCTTACTCCGTCCCTTTTTTCCTCTACTTCCCTTTGTCTCCGTAATATTTTGTCCCTTAATCTTTGTGCTCCCCACTCTTCTCTTCCTTTCACTGCTATCCCTATCTTCTATCGCTCTGTGTCTATTATCATGCTTTCTTTATTCTTCTGCCTGTTCTTCTTTTTACTCTTGTTCTTCCTGATATATCTGCTCTCGTCGCTGCCTGCTCTTCCTTTTCTGCTCACCTTCTTTAAATCTCTTCTCTCATTCTTTGTTTTTTCTTTCTTGTTCATTCTTATCTTCTTGTTGCCTAACTTCCTCAATGTTTTTTCCATCTATTTTATTTAAGATCACTACATTTAGCCAGCTTCTAATTTTTCTTAATCTACTTGTGTTACAGCATCTGTACAATCATTGAGCGGTTGCATTTCTGTAGCTCTTCACATGCGTGAAGTCTTCATTTCTGCATATGAAAGTTTACTTGATTCTTAACTTCGTCATTAGTTCCTTTAAGATCCATGCATTCTCTTCAGCCAGTATCCTCAGTATGTCACACTCTTCTCTTGTGACGTTACTGGCTTCTATTTCACTCTTTTTCATATTCCTTCAGGGAGTTCCTCACACTGATGGTCGTCTCTTCGGTGATACATTTGATGGGGTTTTCTCAGTGGGTATCTTCTTTCGAATACTCGCCATGGTATCATCACAACAGCTGGTATTAAGCATGACACAATCTCAGGCTTCACACATATAGGAGGTAGGAGGGGTGGGATTTCCTGCAGAGGCATGTAACTGCTCCTCTACAATAATGACTCTGTGGAGTTGCCTTTTGGGTGACATCTCCATAGACCTTTGGATAGGATACTTGTGAGAAAATGTCTTAAGTCACCCTGGAGTAAACTGGTATCCCTCCAGTGGATAGTGCACTGCAATTGGCCCAAGATATGAAAGTAGGAACACAGGGATGAGTGGAAGAAATAGGGAGTAGGCAGCGGTGGTTTCAAAGTGAAGTGTCGGTGAGAACAGTTGCTGAGGATAATTCAGAGCAAGGATTCCAGGGAGTGTTGAGTTCTGGTGGGGTCCCCAAGAACAGTACAAAATGCAGACAAGTCACTGTGTGATATCTAGGAGCCTGCCATGCAAATTGCATTGGTAATCTGGTATTATTCACAGTAGGGCACTAGTAGGGCACTAGTTGTATTGGGAGCAAGGTGGCAAGATCACAATGACCTCAGGGAGTAAAGTCCTGTGGGGGAGGTGGGAGCGAAAATAAAAGTGGGACAATCAGGAGAAAAACCATAGTGGGGCACATTTACAATGGGATACCGGATTCAAGTTAAACTGGGGCACATGGGAGAAAACCCAAGTGGCCAGAATAACAATGGGAGGCTTGAGAGCAGTATAGTTTATGTTAGAAAGAAGAATGGTGAGTGTTGTCAATGTAAAGCACACCATGATGCGCTGCCAGAATAAGTGCCAGTGTTGCCACTATCAAATACATTCATGTTGGTGTAACTACCGTCTATGCCCACATTGCCACTGTAAACACTTCCATGATGCTGTACCCACAATATATGGCTGTGTTTCCACTGTGAAACTCTTATATGATACAGTGCCACCATATGTTCCAGCAATTGCCACTGTAAAATAACTTCATGACATTGTGCTCACAATGTAGGCCAGTAGCACACACAGGGGTGTGCATTCCATTCTCATAAAAACACACATGTGCACACAAACGTCATCAGTGACTCACTTATTAAAACACAAACATATATACATGCACATAGACCCAGTTACACGCATGCACACTCATGTTATCTCTATTGCACAGCATTCAAAACATGCACACTGTGAGGGTCTAGGAGTAAGAGACGGACACAAAGGTGACACGTTTATTGGAAAATACTTTTATTAACATTCAAAATGGGTGGCTTAGAGGAAATCCTATCTAGCTCTACTGCTAGGAGGAGTTTCCCTGCCTCAACAAAACTAGCTAATGAAACTGCCTGTGTCAGAATCCTAACCTATCCCCAAGAACTCAAACTCAGTATAAGGTGAAAAAGGAAAACGTCTCTCGGCTGCCAACCTGCAGCACAGCTTTGCATTTCAAAACAAAAGTTCAAAAGGGGTGCAGAAAAACAAAATAAAAGCTCCACAAGACTCAAGCGGTTGCCTCCCTTTCCCCTGAGACTTTTCAGCTTTATCCAACTTTGTATCTATCTTTCATAGATTTAAAAGAGGGTCTTTATGTTTCCTTGATAGACGTGACTCCAGGGGCCTGCAATAAGGAAGAATTCCCTGGTCACCTTGGCCAAGCCAATTTGAGGGTACCAGAAACTAGTCTCAGTACCTCTCACCTTAGTGCCCTCTTGTTCCAGGTAGGGTACTCCACATTATTGGGTTCACAGTTCTGTTTCTCAAAATTTGGTTCCACCCAAAGCCTTGGTTTATTCTCCTGCCAAAGTATTTGAGTGTCCCTTGTACAGACAGCTTCTGTATTCCTCTTACTTATAACTTGATGTATTCACATTAAGGTTCACAATGTTCTCTTTACTTAATCTCGCTTTCGTCCACAGCCAAGGTCTGTGTGGGTCACTAATGTTTGTCCAGTTTGAATTTCCCTATATTTCTAGTTGGGGTATGCTTTCCTTATGGGGGTCCAAGACCCCCTTTACTCGCTTATATACCATGTTCTCTTTGTGTGTTCTCCCCTTGATCCACGGCCTTGCTCTAATCTCCTGCCAAGGGCTGTGTGTGCCACTTATATGTGGACAGTTTGTGTTCCCCTTATTTAATGTTAGGGGTATGCCTTTGTGTATGGGTCTCAGACCCCCTTCACTAGGTTACTCTGCCTTAGTGGACATCATGTTTCTGCTTTGCTTTGGGGCCTTCTCCCTCTCTGGGTGACCCCTGTAACTCTAGGGTGCAGGCCATCACACTGCGGCTGTTTGCGGGTCTCCCAGGAGCTTCAGCACTTTTCTGTGCATTTCGTGCATGTCTTCCCCCGGTCTCCCGCAACCTTTCCCTGCAGTTCTCATTTGTGCACACCAGTTACTTTGTTTATCTGTTCATCTGCTTCTTCCCCACGGCCTGCCGCTTGCTTCACGTGCCTGCTGCAAGCGTTTGGCAAGCGTGCCGCACTCCAGAAAATCATCTGACATTCTGCACTCTGTGTGGGCCTTGCCGAGTTCTCGGTCTGTGCTGGACCAAAGTTGAAGACACAATCATTCTCTTCCCTCTCCTACTTCAACTAACGACGGATCAATAGGGGGAGACTAGAGCGTGTGTATTCATTCTGGCTAGTGAACATTATTCCTCGTGGACTCTTCCTCATCCAAGTTATTTTCATTGGGACTATATTACTATAGCACATGGAAGTAATAGGTACAGTGGGATAAGAAGGGTCTTGAGGGAAGGTGGAGGTTCAAGGGGATACTGTGTTTTCCTGAAGTGGTCACTGCTCTCAATCCCCCCCCATGAGATCCTCCCACTGAGTACCACCCAGAGGGGGACTATCGAGTAGTGGCCTCACCTCCCTGGCCTCATGGGGAAAGAGGTTTCTCCTTCTAAAACAGTGACAATACCTTGGGATCCATCACAATGCACACTTACACGCTTTACTTACCATGCAGTTATCATACTATTAGTCTTCCCTTTATTTGCTGGATCAGCTGCATTGTCAGCATTCAGGAAGAACAGGTGTGAGGCCTGGGTCAGGCCTTGGTTGCCTAGCAACCTGTGGGCTGGGGTGAGTGGTGCATGTGTGTTGCCAGGCAGATTACCTCCCACAGCAGTCAATTAAGTCCTTGTCAGGCTTGTAGCTCAGCCAAGAAGGAGGTGGTGGGGGGCGGGGGGCACTGCAACACCCTGGCCGCTGCAGACTCCACCACTTCTGGAAGGCATAATGGTGTCACTTCCTACGACATCATTGGGTGTTATGGGGTGCAGCTATGATGTCACTTCCTATGATGTCAGTGGGTGTTACGGGTGCTGTGATGTCCACTGCCTGCATGCGTCAGAGTTAACCTGCGTTGGCCTGCCCATGGTACCTTTCGGAGGCTGCTGCTGCAGGGCGTGCTTCTGACAGCTTGATAGTTGGCATCTGAGCATTGTGAATTTGATCATTCCAAGGTGAAATTAAATTACATCTGATTGAAACCTACTTAAGCAGAAACAAATAGAATGGCCTTGCAAAGATCAAATGACCTGTTGAGTCGAGCTTTTGCACAGGTTTTGTTTTCAATGTATTGTGTAATGTTGGGTTCGCTTTAGATAATTTGATTGAATTCTGCTGACAGCCCTGTATTCAGGTTTACAATGATTTTGACTTGATTCAAACCAAAAAGTTCTCAAGGTGGGCAGGATGGAAATCTCAAAGGTGCAATTGTATGGCTCGGTTTGTGGGGCACTTGTGAGTGAATTCTGCATTGTTGTGTGGACCATTGGTTCAATGATCCACACTCTGATTTGAGGTGAACACATTGAGGCACGCCTCCAACTCTTATGCCTACTTTTGATTTGTCCTGTCTCCCTGCTTGTCAGACTCCTTTACATTCTCCGGTCAAGCCTTCCTTCTGCTTCTCCTTTCGATGGTCCAGCCATGGCCTGCAATCACTGTGTCAGGAGTTTAAGAAGCGGGTCCTGATATTTCTAAACTTAAGTAGAGATAGGTACCCTGGCACTGGTGTAATTAATTATGTATTTTTGCTCAACTTTCCGCTTTGTAAAATGGCGGCTTGATTTTACAATAGTTCTCATGAATCTTTTCATAAGACAGTCAACCAGATGTGTCACAGAGCCATTTTGATGTATATAATGATTCCCAATATGATGTCCTTTATATAAAGATCTAATAGGGCCCCAGAGTTGGATATCTCTGCACCACCCTCAGAAGATTGCTCGAAGTTGAGCTGTGGTACTTTTTCTTATCTGAGATGGCTGGCTCTCTGATACCGTTCCCCAGTCATCATTTTGAAACAGGAAATGGCATCAGGCAAAAGCATAGACGAAAATTGCCAAGACCACTTGCATGCCACAAAAGTTCCCATCCAAGGGTATTTTGATTTATGTATTAGTTACTTGTAAAGCGTACATACATACATGGACAGTGTTTCAAAGCGCTTAAAGGCAGGTCAAGGAACAAGGATACAATTAAATCAGACATTTTTAGTAGGCATTGAGTCATTCAGAATGAGCATGTGCTAAATTTTATAATGGTACAAACAAGGAACAACGCAGGACAGTAATACAGAAACAGGCGTAATATAGAACAGAACTAATCTACTAGGCCTGACGACATTTCAATAGTGCAAATGCTGTGACATAAAGGAAGGAGAGAGGCGAGGGACAGACAAGCCAACGAGAAGAGAATGCAGTGCTGTGACATAAAAAGGGGTGAGAGAGGGTGGGAGGAAGAGGGGGAGAGAAGGTTAGGGAGCTAGAAGAGGGTAGTAGAGGAAAGTGGGAACATATGCAATGCAAGATGGACGGTGGAGAGATGTAAGGGAACCAGAGTTCGAATGCCACAAAAGAAAGAAAAAATTATTGCAGTACAGAAAATGGGCGGCATTGGGGTATAGATGTTAAAAACACATCTAACTTCGAAACTGCCCAAACAGCACACAATTGAGTGCAAAAATGGAGGGCTGTAGAGATGTTAAAAACACACCTAATTTCGAAATTTCCTAAAAAGCACTCAAAAACAGCAGGGAAAGGAAGTGTAGAGGACCTGGCGAGGCAGCTGAAAAGGATCTCACACGGCTAAGTGCAACAGTTTGAAGATGGTAGATAGATATCAGGTAGTCATGGTGTAACGCACGGTGAACTGCAACGGGAGGTCCGGGTTCCAGGAGAGATGGATATCAGGTAGTCATGGTGTAACAAACGGTGAACTGCAACAGGAGGTCAGGGTTCCTGGAGAGTTAGATATCAGGTAGTCAGAGCGCAACTCGCGGTGTACTGCAACGGGAGATCAGGGTTCCAGGAAAGATAGATATCAGGTAGTCAGAGCGCAACTCACGGAGTACTGCAACGGGAGGTCAGTGTTCCAGGAGAAAGAGATATCAGGTAGTCAGAGCGCAACTCACGTTGTACTGCAATGGGAGATCAGGGTTCCAGGAGATAGAGATATCAGGTAGTGAGAGCGCAACTCGCGGTGTACTGCAACGGGATGTCAGGGTTCCAGGAGAGAGAGATATCAGGTAGTCATGGTGTAACTCACTGTGAACTGCAATGGGAGGTAAGGGTTCCAGGAGAGAGAGATATCAGGTAGTTGTGGTGTAACTCAATGTGAACTGCAATGGGAGGTCAGGGTTCCAGGAGAGAGAGATATCAGGTAGTCAGAGCGCAACTCGCGGTGTACTGCAATGGGAGATCAGGGTTCCAGGAGAGAGCGATATCAGGTAGTCAGAGCACAACTCACGGTGTACTGCAATGAGAGGTCAAGATTCCAGGAGACAGAGATACCAGGTAGTCAGAGCGCAACTTGTGGTGTACTGCAAGGGGAGGTTAAGGTTCCAGTAGAGAGAGATATCAGATAGTCAGAGCGCAACTCGCGGTGTACTGCAGCAGGAGGTCAGTGTTCCAGGAGACAGAGATATCAGGTAGTCATGGTGTAACTCGCGGTGTACTGCAACGGGAGGTCAGGGTTCCAGGAGAGATAGATATCAGGTAGTCATGGTGTAACTCGCGGTGTACTGCAACGGGAGGTCAGGGGTCCAGGAGACTGAGATATCAGGTAGTCATGGTGTAACTCAATGTGAACTGCAATGGGAGGTCAGGGTTCCAGGAGAGAGAGATATCAGGTAGTCAGAGCACAACTCGTGGTGTACCGCAATGGGAGGTCAGGGTTCCAGGAGATAGAGATATCAGGTAGTCAGAGCGCAACTCGCGGTGGACGACAACTGGAGGTCAGGGTTCCAGGAGAGAGAGATATCAGGTAGTCAGAGCGCAACTCGCAGTGTACTGGAACGGGAGGTCAGGGTTCCAGGAGACAGAGATGCCAGGTAGTCATGGTGTAACTTGCGGTGTACTGCAATGGGAGGTCAGGGTTTCAGGAGAGAGAGATATCAGGTAGTCAGAGCACAACTCGCGGTGTACTGCAACGGGACATCAGGGTTCCAGGAGAGATAGATATCAGGTAGTCAGAGCGCAACTCACGGTGTACTGGAACGGGAGGTCAGGGTTCCAGGAGAGATAGATATCAGGTAGTCATGGCACAACTTGCCGTGAACTGCAACGGGAGGTCAGGGTTCCAGGAGAGATAGATATCAAGTAGTCATGGTGTAACTCACTGTGAACTGCAACGGGAGGTCAGGGTTCCAGGAGAGAGAGATATCGGGTAGTCATGGTGTAACTCACTGTGAACTGCAATGGGAGGTCAGGATTCCAGGAGAGAGAGATATCAGGTAGTCAGAGGGCAACTCGCGGTGGACTACAACGGGATGTCAGGGTTCCAGGTTAGAGAGATATCAGGTAGTCAGAGCGCAACTCGCGGTGTACTGCAACAGGAAGGTCAGGGTTCCATGAGACAGAGATGTCAGGTAGTCATGGTGTAACTTGCAGTGTACTGCAATGGGAGGTCAGGGTTCCAGGAGAGATAGATATCAGGTAGTAATGGTGTAACTTGTGGTGTACTGCAACGGGAAGTCAGGGTTCCAGGAGACAGAGATGTCAGGTAGTCAGAGCGCAACTCGCGGTGTACTGCAACGGGAGATCAGGGTTCCAGGAGAGATAGATATCAGGTAATCAAAGCGCAACTCATGGTGTACTGGAACAGGAGGTCAGGGTTCCAGGAGAGATAGATATCAGGTAATCAGAGCGCAACTCGCGGTGTACTGCAATGGGAGGTCATGGTTCCAGGAGAGATAGATATCAGGTAGTAATGGTGTAACTTGTGGTGTACTGCAACAGGAGTTCAGGGTTTCAGGAGAGATAGATATCAGGTAGTCATGGTGTAACTCACTGTGAACTGCAGCGGGAGGTCAGGGTTCCAGGAGAGAGAGATATCAGGTAGTCTTGGTGTAACTCACTGTGAACTGCAACAGGAGATCAGGGTTCCAGGAAAGATAGATATCAGGTAGTCAGAGCACAACTCGCAGTGTACTGGAACAGGAGGTCAGGGTTCCAGGAGAGATAGATATCAGGTAGTCATGGCGCAACTCGCGGTGAACTGCAACGGGAGGTCAGGGTTCCAGGAGAGATAGATATCAGGTAGTCATGGTGTAACTCACTGTGAACTGCAACGGGAGGTCAGGGTTCCAGGAGAGAGAGATATCAGGTAGTCATGGTGCAACTCACTGTGAACTGCAACGGGAGGTCAGGGTTCCAGGAGAGAGAGATATCAGGTATTCATGGTGTAACTCACTGTGAACTGCAATGGGAGGTCAGGGTTCCAGGAGAGAGAGATAACAGGTAGACAGAGCGCAACTTGCGGTGTACTGCAACGGGAGGTCAGGGTTCCAGGAGAAAGAGATATCAAGTAGTCAGAGCGCAACTTGCGGTGTACTGCAACGGGAGATCAGGGTTCCAGGAGACAGAGATATCAGGTAGTGAGAGTGCAACTCGCAGTGTACTGCAACGGGAGGTCAGAGTTTCAGGAGAGAGAGATATCTGGTAGTCATGGTGTAACTCAATGTGAACTGCAAAGGGAGGTCAGGGTTCCAGGAGAGAGAGATATCAGGTAGTCAGAGCACAACTTGCGGTGTACTGCAATGGGAAGTCAGGGTTCCAGGAGAGAGAGATATCAGGTAGTCAGAGCGCAACTCGCAGTGTACTGCAACGGGAGGTCAGGGTTCTAGGTGACAGAGATATCAGGTAGTCATGGTGTAACTCGCGGTGTACTGCAACAGGAGGTCAGGGTTCCAGGAGAGATAGATATCAGGTAGTCATGGTGTAACTCGCGGTGTGCTGCAACGGGAGGTCAGGGTTCCAGGAGACAGAGATATCAGGTAGTCATGGTGTAACTCACGGTGAACTGCAATGGGGGGGTCAGGGTTCCAGGAGAGAGAGATATTAGGTAGTCAGAGCACAACTCGCGGTGTACTACAACGGGAGGTCAGGGTTCCAGGAGACAGAGATATCAGGTATTCAGAGCGCAACTAGCGCTGTACTGCAACGGGAGGTCAGGATTCCAGGAGACAGAGATATCAGGTATTCAGAGCACAACTCACGGAGTACTACAATGGGAGGTCAGGGTTCTAGGAGAGAGAGATATCAGGTAGTCAGAGCTCAACTCGTGGTGTACTGCAACGGGAGGTTAGGGTTCCAGGAGACAGAGATGTCAGGTAGTCATGGTGTAACTTGCGGTGTACTGCAATTGGAGGTCAGGGTTCCAGGAGAGATAGATATCAGGTAGTCATGGTGTAACTCGCGGTGTACTGCAACGGGAGGTCAGGGTTCCATGAGAGATAGATATCAGGTAGTCATTGTGTAACTCGCGGTGTGCTGCAACGGGAGGTCAGGGTTCCAGGAGACAGAGATTTCAGGAGGTAGTGAGAGCGCAACTCGCGGTGGACTACAACGTGGGGTCAGGGTTCCAGGAGAGAGATATCAGGTAGTCAGAGCGCAACTCGCGGTATACTGCAACGGGAGGACAGGGTTCCAGGAGACAGAGATGTCAGGTAGTCATGGTGTAACTTCCGGTGTACTGCAATGGGAGGTCAGGGTTCCAGGAGAGATAGATATCAGGTAGTCATGGTGTAACTCGTGGTGTACTGCAAAGGGAAGTCAGGGTTCCAGGAGACAGAGATGTCAGGTAGTCAGAGCGCAACTCGCGGTGTACTGCAAAGGGAGATCAGGGTTACAGGAGAGATAGATATCAGGTAGTCAGAGCGCAACTCACGGTGTACTGGAACGGGAGGTCAGGGTTCCAGGAGAGATAGATATCAGGTAGTCATGGCACAAATTGCAGTGAACTGCAACGGAAGGTCAGGTTTCCAGGAGAGATAGATATCAGGTAGTCATGGTGTAACTCACTGTGAACTGCACAGGGAGGTCAGGGTTCCAGGAGAGAGAGATATCAGGTAGTCATGGTGTAACTCACTGTGAATTGCAATGGGAGGTCAGGGGTCCAGGAGAGAGAGATATCAGGTAGTCAGAGCGCAACACGCGGTGTACTGCAACGGGAGGTCAGGGTACCAGGAGACAGTGATATCAGGTAGTCAGAGCGCAACTCGCGGTGTACTGCAATGGGAGGTCATGGTTCCAGGAGACAGAGATATCAGGTAGTCAGAGCGCAACTTGCGGTGTACTGCAACGGGAGGTCAGGGTTCCAGGAGAGAGAGATAATAGGTAGTCAGAGCGCAACTAGCGGTGTACTGCAACGGGAAGTCAGGGTTCCAGGAGACAGAGATATCAGGTAGTCATGGTGTAACTCAATGTGAACTGCAATGGGAGGTCAGGGTTCCAGGAAAGAGAGATATCAGGTAGTCAGAGCACAACTCACGGTGTACTGCAACGGGAGGTCAGGGTTCCAGGAGACAGAGATAAAAGGTAGTCAGAGCGCAACTCGCGGTGTACTGCAATGTAAGGTCAGGATTCCAGGAGACAGAGATATCAGGTAGATAGAGCGCAACTCGCGGTGGACTACAGCGGGAGGTCAGGGTTCCAGGAGAGAGAGATATCAGGTAGTCATGGTGTAACTCACTGTGAATTGCAATGGGAGGTCAGGGTTCCAGGAGAGAGAGATATCAGGTAGTCAGAGCACAACACGCGGTGTACTGCAACGGGAGGTCAGGGTTCCAGGAGACAGAGATATCAGGTAGTCAGAGCGCAACTCGCGGTGTACTGCAATGTAAGGTCAGGATTCCAGGAGACAGAGATATCAGGTAGTCAGAGCGCAACTCGCGGTGGACTACAACGGGAGGTCAGGGTTCCAGGAGAGAGAGATATCAGGTAGTCAGAGCGCAACTCGCGGTGTACTGCAACGGGAGGTCAGGGTTCCAGGAGAGAGAGATATCAGGTAGTCATGGAGTAACTCGTGGTGTACTGCAACGTGAAGTCAGGGTTCCAGGAGACAGAGATGTAAGGTAGTCAGAGCGCAACTCGCGGTGTACTGCAACGGGAGATCAGGGTTCCAGGAGAGATAGATATCAGGTAGTCAGAGTGCAACTCGCGGTGTACTGGAACAGGAGGTCAGGGTTCCATGCGAGATAGATATCAGGTAGCCATGGCGCAACTCGCAGTGAACTGCCACGGGAGTTCAGGGTTCCAGGAGAGATAGATATCAGGTAGTCATGGTGTAATTCACTGTGAACTGCAACGGGAGGTCAGGGTTCCAGGAGAGAGAGAGATATCAGGTAGTCTTGCTGTAACCTAATGTGAACTGCAATGGGAGGTCAGGGTTCCAGGAGAGAGAGATATCAGGTAGTCAGAGCACAACTCGCGGTGTACTGCAACGGGAGGTCAGGGTTCCAGGAGACAGAGATATCAGGTAGTCAGAGCGCAACTCGCGGTGTACTTCTACGGGAGGTCAGGATTCCAGGAGACAGAGATATCAGGTAGTCAGAGCGCAACTCGCGGTGGACTACAACGGGAGGTCAGGGTTCCAGGTGAGAGAGATATCAGGTAGTCAGAGCGCAACACGCGGTGTACTGCAACAGGAAGGTCAGGGTTCCATGAGACAGAGATGTCAGGTAGTCATGGTGTAACTTGCAGTGTACTGCAATGGGAGGTCAGGGTTCCAGGAGAGATAGATATCAGGTAGTAATGGTGTAACTTGTGGTGTACTGCAACGGGAAGTCAGGGTTCCAGGAGACAGAGATGTCAGGTAGTCAGAGCGCAACTCGCGGTGTACTGCAACGGGAGATCAGGGTTCCAGGAGAGATAGATATCAGGTAATCAAAGCGCAACTCATGGTTTACTGGAACAGGAGGTCAGGGTTCCAGGAGAGATAGATATCAGGTAGTCAGAGCGCAACTCGTGGTGTACTGCAATGGGAGGTCATGGTTCCAGGAGAGATAGATATCAGGTAGTAATGGTGTAACTTGTGGTGTACTGCAACAGGAGTTCAGGGTTTCAGGAGAGATAGATATCAGGTAGTCATGGTGTAACTCACTGTGAACTGCAGCGGGAGGTCAGGGTTCCAGGAGAGAGAGATATCAGGTAGTCTTGGTGTAACTCACTGTGAACTGCAACAGGAGATCAGGGTTCCAGGAGAGATAGATATCAGGTAGTCATGGCGCAACTCGCGGTGAACTGCAACGGGAGGTCAGGGTTCCAGGAGAGATAGATATCAGGTAGTCATGGTGTAACTCACTGTGAACTGCAACGGGAGGTCAGGGTTCCAGGAGAGAGAGATATCAGGTAGTCATGGTGCAACTCACTGTGAACTGCAACGGGAGGTCAGGGTTCCAGGAGAGAGAGATATCAGGTATTCATGGTGTAACTCACTGTGAACTGCAATGGGAGGTCAGGGTTCCAGGAGAGAGAGATAACAGGTAGACAGAGCGCAACTTGCGGTGTACTGCAACGGGAGGTCAGGGTTCCAGGAGAAAGAGATATCAAGTAGTCAGAGCGCTACTCGCGGTGTACTGCAACGGGAGATCAGGGTTCCAGGAGACAGAGATATCAGGTAGTGAGAGTGCAACTCGCAGTGTACTGCAACGGGAGGTCAGAGTTTCAGGAGAGATTGATATCTGGTAGTCATGGTGTAACTCACTGTGAACTGCAATGGGAGGTAAGGGTTCCATGATAGAGAGATATCAGGTAGTCATGGTGTAACTCAATGTGAACTGCAAAGGGAGGTCAGGGTTCCAGGAGAGAGAGATATCAGGTAGTCAGAGCACAACTTGCGGTGTACTGCAATGGGAAGTCAGGGCTCCAGGAGAGAGAGATATCAGGTAGTCAGAGCGCAACTCGCAGTGTACTGCAACGGGAGGTCAGGGTTCTAGGTGACAGAGATATCAGGTAGTCATGGTGTAACTCGCGGTGTACTGCAACAGGAGGTCAGGGTTCCAGGAGAGATAGATATCAGGTAGTCATGGTGTAACTCGCGGTGAACTGCAATGGGGGGTCAGGGTTCCAGGAGAGAGAGATATCAGGTAGTCAGAGCACAACTCGCGGTGTACTACAACGGGAGGTCAGGGTTCCAGGAGACAGAGATATCAGGTATTCAGAGCGCAACTAGCGCTGTACTGCAATGGGAGGTCAGGATTCCAGGAGACAGAGATATCAGGTAGTCAGAGCACAACTCGCAGAGTACTACAATGGGAGGTCAGGGTTCTAGGAGAGAGAGATATCAGGTAGTCAGAGCTCAACTCGTGGTGTACTGCAACGGGAGGTTAGGGTTCCAGGAGACAGAGATGTCAGGTAGTCATGGTGTAACTTGCGGTGTACTGCAATTGGAGGTCAGGGTTCCAGGAGAGATAGATATCAGGTAGTCATGGTGTAACTCGCGGTGTACTGCAACGGGAGGTCAGGGTTCCATGAGAGATAGATATCAGGTAGTCATGGTGTAACTCGCGGTGTGCTGCAACGGGAGGTCAGGGTTCCAGGAGACAGAGATTTCAGGTAGTCAGAGCGCAACTCGCGGTGGACTACAACGGGGGGTCAGGGTTCCAGGAGAGAGATATCAGGTAGTCAGAGCGCAACTCGCGGTATACTGCAACGGGAGGACAGGGTTCCAGGAGACAGAGATGTCAGGTAGTCATGGTGTAACTTCCGGTGTACTGCAATGGGAGGTCAGGGTTCCAGGAGAGATAGATATCAGGTAGTCATGGTGTAACTCGTGGTGTACTGCAAAGGGAAGTCAGGGTTCCAGGAGACAGAGATGTCAGGTAGTCAGAGCGCAACTCGCGGTGTACTGCAACGGGAGATCAGGGTTACAGGAGAGATAGATATCAGGTAGTCAGAGCGCAACTCACGGTGTACTGGAACGGGAGGTCAGGGTTCCAGGAGAGATAGATATCAGGTAGTCATGGCACAAATTGCAGTGAACTGCAACGGAATTTCAGGTTTCCAGGAGAGATAGATATCAGGTAGTCATGGTGTAACTCACTGTGAACTGCACAGGGAGGTCAGGGTTCCAGGAGAGAGAGATATCAGGTAGTCATGGTGTAACTCACTGTGAATTGCAATGGGAGGTCAGGGGTCCAGGAGAGAGAGATATCAGGTAGTCAGAGCGCAACACGCGGTGTACTGCAACGGGAGGTCAGGGTTCCAGGAGAGAGAGATAATAGGTAGTCAGAGCGCAACTAGCGGTGTACTGCAACGGGAGGTCAGGGTTCCAGGAGACAGAGATATCAGGTAGTCATGGTGTAACTCAATGTGAACTGCAATGGGAGGTCAGGGTTCCAGGAAAGAGAGATATCAGGTAGTCAGAGCACAACTCACGGTGTACTGCAACGGGAGGTCATGTTTCCAGGAGACAGAGATATCAGGTAGTCAGAGCGCAACTTGCGGTGTACTGCAACGGGAGGTCAGGGTTCCAGGAGAGAGAGATAATAGGTAGTCAGAGCGCAACTAGCGGTGTACTGCAACGGGAGGTCAGGGTTCCAGGAGACAGAGATATCAGGTAGTCATGGTGTAACTCAATGTGAACTGCAATGGGAGGTCAGGGTTCCAGGAAAGAGAGATATCAGGTAGTCAGAGCACAACTCACGGTGTACTGCAACGGGAGGTCAGGGTTCCAGGAGACAGAGATAAAAGGTAGTCAGAGCACAACTCGGGGTGTACTGCAATGTAAGGTCAGGATTCCAGGAGACAGAGATATCAGGTAGATAGAGCGCAACTCGCGGTGTACTGCAATGTAAGGTCAGGATTCCAGGAGAGAGAGATATCAGGTAGTCATGGTGTAACTCACTGTGAATTGCAATGGGAGGTCAGGGTTCCAGGAGAGAGAGATATCAGGTAGTCAGAGCACAACTCGCGGTGTACTGCAACGGGAGGTCAGGGTTCCAGGAGACAGAGATATCAGGTAGTCAGAGCGCAACTCGCGGTGTACTGCAATGTAAGGTCAGGATTCCAGGAGACAGAGATATCAGGTAGTCAGAGCGCAACTCGCGGTGGACTACAACGGGAGGTCAGGGTTCCAGGAGAGAGAGATATCAGGTAGTCAGAGCGCAACTCGCGGTGTACTGCAACGGGACGTCAGGGTTCCAGGAGAGAGAGATATCAGGTAGTCAGAGCACAACTCACGGTGTACTACAACGGGAGGTCAGGGTTCCAGGAGACAGAGATATCAGGTAGTCAGAGCGCAACTCGCGGTGTACTGCAATGTATGGTCAGGATTCCAGGAGACAGAGATATCAGGTAGTCAGAGCGCAACTCGCGGTGGACTACAATGGGAGGTCAGGGTTCCAGGAGAGAGAGATATCAGGTAGTCAGAGCGCAACTCGCGGTGTACTGCAACGGGAGGTCAGGGTTCCAGGAGAGAGAGATATCAGGTAGTCATGGAGTAACTCGTGGTGTACTGCAACGGGAAGTCAGGGTTCCAGGAGACAGAGATGTAAGGTAGTCAGAGCGCAACTCGCGGTGTACTGCAACGGGAGATCAGGGTTCCAGGAGAGATAGATATCAGGTAGTCAGAGTGCAGCTCACAGTGTACTGCAATGTAAGGTCAGGGTTCCAGGAGAGATAGATATCAGGTAGTCATGGTGTAACTCGTGGTGTACTGCAACGGGAAGTCAGGGTTCCAGGAGAAAGAGATGTCAGGTAGTCAGTGAGAACTCACGGTGTACTGGAACAGGAGGTCAGGGTTCCTGGAGAGATAGATATCAGGTAGTCATGACGCAACTCAATGTGAAATGCAATGGGAGGTCAGGGTTCCAGGAGAGAGAGATATCAGGTAGTCAGAGCACAACTCGCGGTGTACTGCAATGGGAGGTCAGGGTTCCAGGAGACAGAGATATCAGGTAGTCAGAGCGCAACTCGCGGTGTACTGCAACGGGAGGTCAGGATTCCAGGAGACAGAGATATCAGGTAGTCAGAGCGCAACTCGCGGTGGACTACAACGGGAGGTCAGGGTTCCAGGCGAGAGAGATGTCAGGTAGTCAGAGCGCAACTCGCAGTCTACTGCAACGGGAGGTCAGGGTTCCAGGAGACAGAGATGTCAGGTAGTCATGGTGTAACTTCTGGTGTACTGCAAAGGGAGGTCAGGGTTCCAGGAGAGATAGATATCAGGTACTCATGGTGTAACTCGTGGTGTACTGCAAAGGGAAGTCAGGGTTCCAGGAGACAGAGATGTCAGGTAGTCAGAGCTCAACTCGCGGTGTACTGCAACGGGAGATCAGGGTTCCAGGAGAGATAGATATCAGGTAGTCAGAGCGCAATTCACAGTGTACTGGAACGGGAGGTCAGGGTTCCAGGAGAGATAGATATCAGGTAGTCATGGCACAAATTGCTGTGAACTGCAACGGGAGGTCAGGTTTCCAGGAGAGATAGATATCAGGTAGTCATGGTGTAACTCACTGTGAATTGCAATGGGAGGTCAGGGTTCCAGGAGAGAGAGATATCAGGTATTCAGAGCCCAACTCGCGGTGTACTGCAACTGGAGGTCAGGGTTCCAGGAGACAGAGATATCAGGTAGTCAGAGCGCAACTCGCGGTGTACTGCAATGGGAGGTCAAGATTCCAGGAGACAGAGATATCAGGTAGTCAGAGCGCAACTTGCAGTGTTCTGCAACGGGAGGTCAGGGTTCCAGGAGAGAGAGATAATAGGTAGTCAGAGCGCAACTAGCGGTGTACTGCAACGGGAGGTCAGGGTTCCAGGAGACAGAGATATCAGGTAGTCATGGTGTAACTCAATGTGAACTGCAATGGGAGGTCAGGGTTCCAGGAAAGAGAGATATCAGGTAGTCAGAGCACAACTCGCAGTGTACTGCAACGGGAGGTCAGGGTTCCAGGAGACAGAGATATCAGGTAGTCAGAGCGCAACTGGCGGTGTACTGCAATGGAAGGTCAGGATTCCAGGAGACAGAGATATCAGGTAGTCAGAGCGCAACTCGCGGTGTACTGCAATGGGAGGTCAGGGTTCCAGGAGAGAGAGATATTAGGTAGTCATGGTGTAACTCGTGGTGTACTGCAACGGGAAGTCAGGGTTCCAGGAGACAGAGATGTAAGGTAGTCAGAGCGCAACTCACGGTGTACTGCAACGGGAGATCAGGGTTCCGGGAGAGATAGATATCAGGTAGTCACTGTGCAACTCACGGTGTACTGGAACAGGAGGTCAGGGTTCCAGGAGAGATAGATATCAGGTAGTCATGGCGCAACTCGCGGTGAACTTAAATGGGAGTTCAGGGTTCCAGGAGAGATAGATATCAGGTAGTCATGGTTTAACTCACTGTGAACTGCAACGGGAGGTCAGGGTTCCAGGAGAGAGAGAGATATCAGGTAGTCATGGTGTAACTCAATGTGAACTGCAATGGGAGGTCAGGGTTCCAGGAGAGAGAGATATCAGGTAGTCAGAGCACAACTTGCGGTGTACTGCAACGGGAGGTCAGGGTTCCAGGAGACAGAGATATCAGGTAGTCAGAGCGCAACTCGCGGTGTACTGCAACGGGAGGTCAGGATTCCAGGAGACAGAGATATCAGGTAGTCAGAGCACAACTCGCGGTGGACTACAACGGGAGGTCAGGGTTCCAGACGAGAGAGATATCAGGTAGTCAGAGCACAACTCGCGGTGTACTGCAATGGGAGGTCAGGGTTCCAGGACACAGAGATGTCAGGTAGTCATGGTGTAACTTGCAGTGTACTGCAATGGGAGGTCAGGGTTCCAGGAGCGAAAGATATCAGGTAGTCATGGTGTAACTCGTGGTGTACTGCAACGGGAAGTCAGGTTTCCAGGAGACAGAGATGTCAGGTAGTCAGAGCGCAACTCGCGGTGTACTGGAACAGGAGGTCAGGGTTCCAGGAGAGATAGATATCAGGTAGTCATGGCGCAACTCAATGTGAACTGCAATGGGAGGTCAGGGTTCCAGGAGAGAGAGATATCAGGTAGTCAGAGCACAACTCGCGGTGTACTGCAACGGGAGGTCAGGGTTCCAGGAGACAGAGATATCAGGTAGTCAGAGCGCAACTGGTGGTGTACTGTAATGGAAGGTCAGGATTCCAGGAGACAGAGATATCAGGTAGTCAGAGCGCAACTCGCGGTGGACTACAAAGGGAGGTCAGGGTTCCAGGAGAGAGAGATATCAGGTAGTCAGAGCGCAACTCGCGGTGTACTGCAACGGGAGGTCAGGGTTCCAGGAGAGAGAGATTTCAGGTAGTCATGGTGTAACTCGTGGTGTACTGCAACGGGAAGTCAGGGTTCCAGGAGACAGAGATGTAAGGTAGTCAGAGCGCAACTCGCGGTGTACTGCAACGGGAGATCAGGGTTACAGGAGAGATAGATATCAGGTAGTCATGGCGCAACTCGCGGTGAACTGCCACGGGAGTTCAGGGTTCCAGGAGAGATAGATATCAGGTAGTCATGGTGTAACTCGTGGTGTACTGCAACGGGAAGTCAGGGTTCCAGGAGACAGAGATATCAGGTAGTGAGAGTGCAACTCGCAGTGTACTGCAACGGGAGGTCAGAGTTTCAATAGAGAGAGATATCTGGTAGTCATGGTGTAACTCATTGTGAACTGCAATGGGAGGTAAGGGTTCCATGAGAGAGAGATATCAGGTAGTCATGGTGTAACTCAATGTGAACTGCAAAGGGAGGTCAGGGTTCCAGGAGAGAGAGATATCAGGTAGTCAGAGCACAACTTGCGGTGTACTGCAATGGGAAGTCAGGGTTCCAGGAGAGAGAGATATCAGGTAGTCAGAGCGCAACTCGCAGTGTACTGCAACGGGAGGTCAGGGTTCTAGGTGACAGAGATATCAGGTAGTCATGGTGTAACTCGCGGTGTACTGCAACAGGAGGTCAGGGTTCCAGGAGAGATAGATATCAGGTAGTCATGGTGTAACTCGCGGTGTACTGCAACGGGAGGTCAGGGTTCCAGGAGACAGAGACATCAGGTAGTCATGGTGTAACTCACAGTGAACTGCAATGGGGGGTCAGGGTTCCAGGAGAGAGAGATATCAGGTAGTCAGAGCACAACTCGCGGTGTACTGCAACGGGAGGTCAGGGTTCCAGGAGACAGAGATATCAGGTATTCAGAGCGCAACTAGCGCTGTACTGCAACGGGAGGTCAGGATTCCAGGAGACAGAGATATCAGGTAGTCAGAGCGCAACTCGCGGAGTACTACAATGGGAGGTCAGGGTTCCAGGAGAGAGAGATATCAGGTAGTCATGGAGTAACTCGTGGTGTACTGCAACGGGAAGTCAGGGTTCCAGGAGACAGAGATGTAAGGTAGTCAGAGCGCAACTCGCGGTGTACTGCAACGGGAGATCAGGGTTCCAGGAGAGATAGATATCAGGTAGTCAGAGTGCAGCTCACAGTGTACTGCAATGTAAGGTCAGGGTTCCAGGAGAGATAGATATCAGGTAGTCATGGTGTAACTCCTGGTGTACTGCAACGGGAAGTCAGGGTTCCAGGAGAAAGAGATGTCAGGTAGTCAGTGAGAACTCGCGGTGTACTGGAACAGGAGGTCAGGGTTCCTGGAGAGATAGATATCAGGTAGTCATGACGCAACTCAATGTGAAATGCAATGGGAGGTCAGGGTTCCAGGAGAGAGAGATATCAGGTAGTCAGAGCACAACTCGCGGTGTACTGCAATGGGAGGTCAGGGTTCCAGGAGACAGAGATATCAGGTAGTCAGAGCGCAACTCGCGGTGTACTGCAACGGGAGGTCAGGATTCCAGGAGACAGAGATATCAGGTAGTCAGAGCGCAACTCGCGGTGGACTACAACGGGAGGTCAGGGTTCCAGGCGAGAGAGATGTCAGGTAGTCAGAGCGCAACTCGCGGTGTACTGCAATGGGAGGTCAGGATTCCAGGAGACAGAGATATCAGGTAGTCAGAGCGCAACTCGCGGTGGACTACAACGGGAGGTCAGGGTTCCAGGCGAGAGAGATGTCAGGTAGTCAGAGCGCAACTCGCAGTGTACTGCAACGGGAGGTCAGGGTTCCAGGAGACAGAGATGTCAGGTAGTCATGGTGTAACTTCCGGTGTACTGCAAAGGGAGGTCAGGGTTCCAGGAGAGATAGATATCAGGTACTCATGGTGTAACTCGTGGTGTACTGCAAAGGGAAGTCAGGGTTCCAGGAGACAGAGATGTCAGGTAGTCAGAGCTCAACTCGCGGTGTACTGCAACGGGAGATCAGGGTTCCAGGAGAGATAGATATCAGGTAGTCAGAGCGCAATTCACAGTGTACTGGAACGGGAGGTCAGGGTTCCAGGAGAGATAGATATCAGGTAGTCATGGCACAAATTGCTGTGAACTGCAACGGGAGGTCAGGTTTCCAGGAGAGATAGATATCAGGTAGTCATGGTGTAACTCACTGTGAATTGCAATGGGAGGTCAGGGTTCCAGGAGAGAGAGATATCAGGTATTCAGAGCCCAACTCGCGGTGTACTGCAACTGGAGGTCAGGGTTCCAGGAGACAGAGATATCAGGTAGTCAGAGCGCAACTCGCGGTGTACTGCAATGGGAGGTCAAGATTCCAGGAGACAGAGATATCAGGTAGTCAGAGCGCAACTTGCAGTGTACTGCAACGGGAGGTCAGGGTTCCAGGAGAGAGAGATAATAGGTAGTCAGAGCGCAACTAGCGGTGTACTGCAACGGGAGGTCAGGGTTCCAGGAGACAGAGATATCAGGTAGTCATGGTGTAACTCAATGTGAACTGCAATGGGAGGTCAGGGTTCCAGGAAAGAGAGATATCAGGTAGTCAGAGCACAACTCACAGTGTACTGCAACGGGAGGTCAGGGTTGCAGGAGACAGAGATATCAGGTAGTCAGAGCGCAACTGGCGGTGTACTGCAATGGAAGGTCAGGATTCCAGGAGACAGAGATATCAGGTAGTCAGAGCGCAACTCGCGGTGTACTGCAATGGGAGGTCAGGGTTCCAGGAGAGAGAGATATTAGGTAGTCATGGTGTAACTCGTGGTGTACTGCAACGGGAAGTCAGGGTTCCAGGAGACAGAGATGTAAGGTAGTCAGAGCGCAACTCACGGTGTACTGCAACGGGAGATCAGGGTTCCGGGAGAGATAGATATCAGGTAGTCACTGTGCAACTCACGGTGTACTGGAACAGGAGGTCAGGGTTCCAGGAGAGATAGATATCAGGTAGTCATGGCGCAACTCGCGGTGAACTTAAACGGGAGTTCAGGGTTCCAGGAGAGATAGATATCAGGTAGTCATGGTTTAACTCACTGTGAACTGCAACGGGAGGTCAGGGTTCCAGGAGAGAGAGAGATATCAGGTAGTCATGGTGTAACTCAATGTGAACTGCAATGGGAGGTCAGGGTTCCAGGAGAGAGAGATATCAGGTAGTCAGAGCACAACTTGCGGTGTACTGCAACGGGAGGTCAGGGTTCCAGGAGACAGAGATATCAGGTAGTCAGAGCACAACTCGCGGTGTACTGCAACGGGAGGTCAGGATTCCAGGAGACAGAGATATCAGGTAGTCAGAGCACAACTCGCGGTGGACTACAACGGGAGGTCAGGGTTCCAGACGAGAGAGATATCAGGTAGTCAGAGCACAACTCGCGGTGTACTGCAATGGGAGGTCAGGGTTCCAGGACACAGAGATGTCAGGTAGTCATGGTGTAACTTGCGGTGTACTGCAATGGGAGGTCAGGGTTCCAGGAGCGAAAGATATCAGGTAGTCATGGTGTAACTCGTGGTGTACTGCAACGGGAAGTCAGGTTTCCAGGAGACAGAGATGTCAGGTAGTCAGAGCGCAACTCGCGGTGTACTGGAACAGGAGGTCAGGGTTCCAGGAGAGATAGATATCAGGTAGTCATGGCGCAACTCAATGTGAACTGCAATGGGAGGTCAGGGTTCCAGGAGAGAGAGATATCAGGTAGTCAGAGCACAACTCGCGGTGTACTGCAACGGGAGGTCAGGGTTCCAGGAGACAGAGATATCAGGTAGTCAGAGCGCAACTGGCGGTGTACTGTAATGGAAGGTCAGGATTCCAGGAGACAGAGATATCAGGTAGTCAGAGCGCAACTCGCGGTGGACTACAAAGGGAGGTCAGGGTTCCAGGAGAGAGAGATATCAGGTAGTCAGAGCGCAACTCGCGGTGTACTGCAACGGGAGGTCAGGGTTCCAGGAGAGAGAGATTTCAGGTAGTCATGGTGTAACTCGTGGTGTACTGCAACGGGAAGTCAGGGTTCCAGGAGACAGAGATGTAAGGTAGTCAGAGCGCAACTCGCGGTGTACTGCAACGGGAGATCAGGGTTCCAGGAGAGATAGATATCAGGTAGTCAGAGTGCAACTCACGGTGTACTGGAACAGGAGGTCAGGGTTACAGGAGAGATAGATATCAGGTAGTCATGGCGCAACTCGCGGTGAACTGCCACGGGAGTTCAGGGTTCCAGGAGAGATAGATATCAGGTAGTCATGGTGTAACTCGTGGTGTACTGCAACGGGAAGTCAGGGTTCCAGGAGACAGAGATATCAGGTAGTGAGAGTGCAACTCGCAGTGTACTGCAACGGGAGGTCAGAGTTTCAATAGAGAGAGATATCTGGTAGTCATGGTGTAACTCATTGTGAACTGCAATGGGAGGTAAGGGTTCCATGAGAGAGAGATATCAGGTAGTCATGGTGTAACTCAATGTGAACTGCAAAGGGAGGTCAGGGTTCCAGGAGAGAGAGATATCAGGTAGTCAGAGCACAACTTGCGGTGTACTGCAATGGGAAGTCAGGGTTCCAGGAGAGAGAGATATCAGGTAGTCAGAGCGCAACTCGCAGTGTACTGCAATGGGAGGTCAGGGTTCTAGGTGACAGAGATATCAGGTAGTCATGGTGTAACTCGCGGTGTACTGCAACAGGAGGTCAGGGTTCCAGGAGAGATAGATATCAGTTAGTCATGGTGTAACTCGCGGTGTACTGCAACGGGAGGTCAGGGTTCCAGGAGACAGAGACATCAGGTAGTCATGGTGTAACTCACGGTGAACTGCAATGGGGGGTCAGGGTTCCAGGAGAGAGAGATATCAGGTAGTCAGAGCACAACTCGCGGTGTACTGCAACGGGAGGTCAGGGTTCCAGGAGACAGAGATATCAGGTATTCAGAGCGCAACTAGCGCTGTACTGCAACGGGAGGTCAGGATTCCAGGAGACAGAGATATCAGGTAGTCAGAGCGCAACTCGCGGAGTACTACAATGGGAGGTCAGGGTTCTAGGAGAAAGAGATATCAGGTAGTCAGAGCTCAACTCGTGGTGTACTGCAACGGGAGGTTAGGGTTCCAGGAGACAGAGATGTCAGGTAGTCATGGTGTAACTTGCGGTGTACTGCAATTGGAGGTCAGGGTTCCAGGAGAGATAGATATCAGGTAGTCATGGTGTAACTCGCGGTGTACTGCAACGGGAGGTCAGGGTTCCATGAGAGATAGATATCAGGTAGTCATGGTGTAACTCGCGGTGTGCTGCAACGGGAGGTCAGGGTTCCAGGAGACAGAGATATCAGGTAGTCAGAGCGCAACTCGCGGTGGACTACAACGGGAGGTCAGGGTTCCAGGAGAGAGATATCAGGTAGTCAGAGCACAACTCGCAGTATACTGCAACGGGAGGACAGGGTTCCAGGAGACAGAGATGTCAGGTAATCATGGTGTAACTTCCGGTGTACTGCAATGGGAGGTCAGGGTTCCAGGAGAGATAGATATCAGGTAGTCATGGTGTAACTCGTGGTGTACTGCAAAGGGAATTCAGGGTTCCAGGAGACAGAGATGTCAGGTAGTCAGAGCGCAACTCGCGGTGTACTGCAACGGGAGATCAGGGTTCCAGGAGAGATAGATATCAGGTAGTCAGAGCGCAACTCACGGTGTACTGGAACGGGAGGTCAGGGTTCCAGGAGAGATAGATATCAGGTAGTCATGGCACAAATTGCAGTGAACTGCAACGGAGGTCAGGTTTCCAGGAGAGAGAGATATCAGGTAGTCATGGTGTAACTCACTGTGAATTGCAATGGGAGGTCAGGGGTCCAGGAGAGAGAGATATCAGGTAGTCAGAGCGCAACTCGCGGTGTACTGCAACGGGCGGTCAGGGTACCATGAGACAGTGATATCAGGTAGTCAGAGCGCAACTCGTGGTGTACTGCAATGGGAGGTCATGGTTCCAGGAGACAGAGATATCAGGTAGTCAGAGCGCAACTTGCGGTGTACTGCAACGGGAGGTCAGGGTTCCAGGAGAGAGAGATAATAGGTAGTCGGAGCGCAACTAGCGGTGTACTGCAACGGGAGGTCAGGGTTCCAGGAGACAGAGATATCAGGTAGTCATGGTGTAACTCAATGTGAACTGCAATGGGTGGTCAGGGTTCCAGGAAAGAGAGATATCAGGTAGTCAGAGCATAACTCACGGTACTGCAACGGGAGGTCAGGGTTCCAGGAGACAGAGATAAAAGGTAGTCAGAGCGCAACTCGCGGTGTACTGCAATGTAAGGTCAGGATTCCAGGAGACAGAGATATCAGGTAGATAGAGCGCAACTCGCGGTGGACTACAACGGGAGGTCAGGGTTTCAGGAGAGAAAGATATCAGGTAGTCATGGTGTAACTCACTGTGAATTGCAATGGGAGGTCAGGGTTCCAGGAGAGAGAGATATCAGGTAGTCAGAGCACAACTCGCGGTGTACTGCAACGGGAGGTCAGGGTTCCAGGAGACAGAGATATCAGGTAGTCAGAGCGCAACTCGCGGTGTACTGCAATGTAAGGTCAGGATTCCAGGAGACAGAGATATCAGGTAGTCAGAGCGCAACTCGCGGTGGACTACAACGGGAGGTCAGGGTTCCAGGAGAGAGAGATATCAGGTAGTCAGAGCGCAACTCGCGGTGTACTGCAACGGGAGGTCAGGGTTCCAGGAGAGAGAGATATCAGGTAGTCATGGAGTAACTCGTGGTGTACTGCAACGGGAAGTCAGGGTTCCAGGAGACAGAGATGTAAGGTAGTCAGAGCGCAACTCGCGGTGTACTGCAACAGGAGATCAGGGTTCCAGGAGAGATAGATATCAGGTAGTCAGAGTGCAACTTGCGGTGTACTGGAACAGGAGGTCAGGGTTCCATGAGAGATAGATATCAGGTAGCCATGGCGCAACTCGCAGTGAACTGCCACAGGAGTTCAAGGTTCCAGGAGAGATAGATATCAGGTAGTCATGGTGTAATTCACTGTGAACTGAAACGGGAGGTCAGGGTTCCAGGAGAGAGAGAGATATTAGGTAGTCATGCTGTAACCTAATGTGAACTGCAATGGGAGGTCAGGGTTCCAGGAGATAGAGATATCAGGTAGTCAGAGCACAACTCGCAGTGTTCTGCAACGGGAGGTCAGGGTTCCAGGAGACAGAGATATCAGGTAGTCAGAGCGCAACTCGCGGTGTACTTCAACGGGAGGTCAGGATTCCAGGAGACAGAGATATCAGGTAGTCAGAGCGCAACTCGCGGTGGACTACAACGGGAGGTCAGGGTTCCAGGCGAGAGAGATATCAGGTAGTCAGAGCACAACTCGCGGTGTACTGCAACAGGAGGTCAGGGTTCCAGGAGACAGAGATGTCAGGTAGTCATGGTGTAACTTGCGGTGTACTGCAATGGGAGGTCAGGGTTCCAGGAGAGATAGATATCAGGTAGTCATGGTGTAACTCGTGGTGTACTGCAACGGGAAGTCAGGGTTCCAGGAGACAGAGATGTCAGGTAGTCAGTGAGAACTCGCAGTGTACTGGAACAGGAGGTCAGGGTTCCAGGAGAGATAGATATCAGGTAGTCATGACGCAACTCAATGTGAAATGCAATGGGAGGTCAGGGTTCCAGGAGAGAGAGATATCAGGTAGTCAGAGCACAACTCGCAGTGTACTGCAACGGGAGGTCAGGGTTCCAGGAGACAGAAGTATCAGGTAGTATGATCGCAACTCGCGGTGTACTGCAATGGAAGGTCAGGGTTCCAGGAGAGATAGATATCAGGTAGTCATGGTGTAACTCGTGGTGTACTGAAAATGCAAGTCAGGGTTCCAGGAGACAGAGATGTCAGGTAGTCAGAGCGCAACTCGCGGTGTACTGCAACGGGAGATCAGGGTTCCAGGAGAGATAGATATCAGGTAGTCAGAGCGCAACTCACGGTGTACTGGAACGGGAGGTCAGGGTTCCAGGAGAGATAGATATCAGGTAGTCATGGCACAAATTGTGGTGAACTGCAACGGGAGATCAGGGTTCCAGGAGAGATAGATATCAGGTAGTCAGAGCGCAACTCACGGTGTACTGGAACGGGAGGTCAGGGTTCCAGGAGAGATAGATATCAGGTAGTCATGGAACAAATTGTGGTGAACTGCAACGGGAGGTCAGGTTTCCAGGAGAGATGGATATCAGGTAGTCATGGTGTAACTCACTGTGAACTGCAACGGGAGGTCTGGGTTCCAGGAGAGAGAGATATCAGGTAGTCATGGTGTAACTCACTGTGAATTGCAATGGGAGGACAGGGTTCCAGGAGAGAGAGATATCAGGTAGTCAGAGCGCAACTAGCGGTGTACTGCAACGGGAGGTCAGGGTTCCAGGAGACAGAGATATCAGGTAGTCATGGTGTAACTCAATGTGAACTGCAATGGGAGGTCAGGGTTCCAGGAAAGAGAGATATCAGGTAGTCATGGTGTAACTCACTGTGAATTGCAATGGGAGGTCAGGGTTCCAGGAGAGAGAGATATCAGGTAGTCAGAGCACAACTCACGGTGTACTGCAATGGGAGGTCAGGGTTCCAGGAGACAGAGATATCAGGTAGTCAGAGCGCAACTCGCGGTGTACTGCAATGTAAGGTCAGGATTCCAGGAGACAGAGATATCAGGTAGTCAGAGCGCAACTCGCAATGGACTACAATGGGAGGTCAGGGTTCCAGGAGAGAGAGATATCAGGTAGTCAGAGCGCAACTCGCGGTGTACTGCAACGGGAGGTCAGGGTTCCAGGAGAGAGAGATATCAGGTAGTCATGGAGTAACTCGTGGTGTACTGCAACGGGAAGTCAGGGTTCCAGGAGACAGAGATGTAAGGTAGTCAGAGCGCAACTCGCGGAGTACTGCAACGGGAGATCAGGGTTCCAGGAGAGATAGATATCAGGTAGTCAGAGTGCAACTCACGGTGTACTGGAACAGGAGGTCAGGGTTCCAGGAGAGATAGATATCAGGTAGTCATGGCGCAACTCGCAGTGAACTGCCACGGGAGTTCAGGGTTCCAGGAGAGATAGATATCAGGTAGTCATGGTGTAACTCACTGTGAACTGCAACGGGAGGTCAGGGTTCCAGGAGAGAGAGAGATATCAGGTAGTCATGGTGTAACCTAATGTGAACTGCAATGGGAGGTCAGGGTTCCAGGAGAGAGAGATATCAGGTAGTCAGAGCACAACTCGCAGTGTACTGCAACGGGAGGTCAGGGTTCCAGGAGACAGAGATATCAGGTAGTCAGAGCGCAACTCGCGGTGTACTTCAACGGGAGGTCAGGATTCCAGGAGACAGAGATATCAGGTAGTCAGAGCGCAACTCGTGGTTGACTACAACGGGAGGTCAGGGTTCCAGGCGAGAGAGATATCAGGTAGTCAGAGCACAACTCGCGGTGTACTGCAACAGGAGGTCAGGGTTCCCGGAGACAGAGATGTCAGGTAGTCATGGTGTAACTTGCGGGGTACTGCAATGGGAGGTCAGGGTTCCAGGAGAGATAGATATCAGGTAGTCATGGTGTAACTTGTGGTGTACTGCAACGGGAAGTCAGGGTTCCGGGAGAAAGAGATGTCAGGTAGTCAGTGAGAACTTGCGGTGTACTGGAACAGGAGGTCAGGGTTCCTGGAGAGATAGATATCAGGTAGTCATGACGCAACTCAATGTGAAATGCAATGGGAGGTCAGGGTTCCAGGAGAGAGAGATATCAGGTAGTCAGAGCACAACTCGTGGTGTACTGCAATGGGAGGTCAGGGTTCCAGGAGACAGAGATATCAGGTAGTCAGAGCGCAACTCGCGGTGTACTGCAACGGGAGGTCAGGATTCCAGGAGACAGAAATGTCAGGTAGTCAGAGCGCAACTCGCGGTGTACTGCAACGGGAGATCAGGGTTCCAGGAGAGATAGATATCAGGTAGTCAGAGCGCAACTCACGGTGTACTGGAACGGGAGGTCAGGGTTCCAGGAGAGATAGATATCAGGTAGTCATGGAACAAATTGTGGTGAACTGCCACGGGAGTTCAGGGTTCCAGGAGAGATAGATATCAGGTAGTCATGGTGTAACTCACTGTGAACTGCAACGGGAGGTCAGGGTTCCAGGAGAGAGAGAGATATCAGGTAGTCATGGTGTAACCTAATGTGAACTGCAATGGGAGGTCAGGGTTCCAGGAGAGACAGATATCAGGTAGTCAGAGCACAACTCGCAGTGTACTTCAACGGGAGGTCAGGGTTCCAGGAGACAGAGATATCAGGTAGTCAGAGCGCAACTCGCGGTGTACTTCAACGGGAGGTCAGGATTCCAGGAGACAGAGATATCAGGTAATCAGAGCGCAACTCGTGGTTGACTACAACGGGAGGTCAGGGTTCCAGGCGAGAGAGATATCAGGTAGTCAGAGTACAACTCGCGGTGTACTGCAACAGGAGGTCAGGGTTCCCGGAGACAGAGATGTCAGGTAGTCATGGTGTAACTTGCGGTGTACTGCAATGGGAGGTCAGGGTTCCAGGAGAGATAGATATCAGGTAGTCATGGTGTAACTCGTGGTGTACTGCAACGGGAGGTCTGGGTTCCAGGAGAGAGAGATATCAGGTAGTCATGGTGTAACTCACTGTGAATTGCAATGGGAGGACAGGGTTCCAGGAGAGAGAGATATCAGGTAGTCAGAGCGCAACTAGCGGTGTACTGCAACGGGAGGTCAGGGTTCCAGGAGACAGAGATATCAGGTAGTCATGGTGTAACTCAATGTGAACTGCAATGGGAGGTCAGGGTTCCAGGAAAGAGAGATATCAGGTAGTCATGGTGTAACTCACTGTGAATTGCAATGGGAGGTCAGGGTTCCAGGAGAGAGAGATATCAGGTAGTCAGAGCACAACTCACGGTGTACTGCAACGGGAGGTCAGGGTTCCAGGAGACAGAGATATCAGGTAGTCAGAGAGCAACTCGCGGTGTACTGCAATGTAAGGTCAGGATTCCAGGAGACAGAGATATCAGGTAGTCAGAGCGCAACTCGCGGTGGACTACAATGGGAGGTCAGGGTTCCAGGAGAGAGAGATATCAGGTAGTCAGAGCGCAACTCGCGGTGTACTGCAACGGGAGGTCAGGGTTCCAGGAGAGAGAGATATCAGGTAGTCATGGAGTAACTCGTGGTGTACTGCAACGGGAAGTCAGGGTTCCAGGAGACAGAGATGTAAGGTAGTCAGAGCGCAACTCGCGGAGTACTGCAACGGGAGATCAGGGTTCCAGGAGAGATAGATATCAGGTAGTCAGAGTGCAACTCACGGTGTACTGGAACAGGAGGTCAGGGTTCCAGGAGAGATAGATATCAGGTAGTCATGGCGCAACTCGCAGTGAACTGCCACGGGAGTTCAGGGTTCCAGGAGAGATAGATATCAGGTAGTCATGGTGTAACTCACTGTGAACTGCAACGGGAGGTCAGGGTTCCAGGAGAGAGAGAGATATCAGGTAGTCATGGTGTAACCTAATGTGAACTGCAATGGGAGGTCAGGGTTCCAGGAGAGACAGATATCAGGTAGTCAGAGCACAACTCGCAGTGTACTTCAACGGCAGGTCAGGGTTCCAGGAGACAGAGATATCAGGTAGTCAGAGCGCAACTCGCGGTGTACTTCAACGGGAGGTCAGGATTCCAGGAGACAGAGATATCAGGTAATCAGAGCGCAACTCGTGGTTGACTACAACGGGAGGTCAGGGTTCCAGGCGAGAGAGATATCAGGTAGTCAGAGTACAACTCGCGGTGTACTGCAACAGGAGGTCAGGGTTCCCGGAGACAGAGATGTCAGGTAGTCATGGTGTAACTTGCGGTGTACTGCAATGGGAGGTCAGGGTTCCAGGAGAGATAGATATCAGGTAGTCATGGTGTAACTCGTGGTGTACTGCAACGGGAAGTCAGGGTTCCGGTAGAAAGAGATGTCAGGTAGTCAGTGAGAACTTGCGGTGTACTGGAACAGGAGGTCAGGGTTCCTGGAGAGATAGATATCAGGTAGTCATGACGCAACTCAATGTGAAATGCAATGGGAGGTCAGGGTTCCAGGAGAGAGAGATATCAGGTAGTCAGAGCACAACTCGCGGTGTACTGCAATGGGAGGTCAGGGTTCCAGGAGACAGAGATATCAGGTAGTCAGAGCGCAACTCGCGGTGTACTGCAACGGGAGGTCAGGATTCCAGGAGACAGAGATATCAGGTAGTCAGAGCGCAACTCGCAGTGGACTACAACGGGAGGTCAGGGTTCCAGGCGAGAGAGATGTCAGGTAGTCAGAGCGCAACTCGCAGTGTACTGCAACGGGAGGTCAGGGTTCCAGGAGACAGAGATGTCAGGTAGTCATGGTGTAACTTCCGGTGTACTGCAAAGGGAGGTCAGGGTTCCAGGAGAGATAGATATCAGGTACTCATGGTGTAACTCGCGGTGTACTGCAAAGGGAAATCAGGGTTCCAGGAGAGATAGATATCAGGTAGTCAGAGCGCAACTCACAGTGTACTGGAACGGGAGGTCAGGGTTCCAGGAGAGATAGATATCAGGTAGTCATGGCACAAATTGCTGTGAACTGCAATGGGAGGTCAGGTTTCCAGGAGAGATAGATATCAGGTAGTCATGGTGTAACTCACTGTGAATTGCAATGGGAGGTCAGGGTTCCAGGAGAGAGAGATATCAGGTAGTCATGGTGTAACTCAATGTGAACTGCAATGGGAGGTCAGGGTTCCAGGAGAGAGAGATATCAGGTAGTCAGAGCCCAACTCGGGTTGTACTGCAACGGGAGGTCAGGGTTCCAGGAGACAGAGATATCAGGTAGTCAGAGCGCAACTCGCGGTGTACTGCAATGGGAGGTCAAGATTCCAGGAGACAGAGATATCAGGTAGTCAGAGCGCAACTTGCAGTGTACTGCAACGGGAGGTCAGGGTTCCAGGAGAGAGAGATAATAGTTAGTCAGAGCGCAACTAGCGGTGTACTTCAACGGGAGGTCAGGGTTCCAGGAGACAATGATATCAGGTAGTCATGGTGTAACTCAAGGTGAACTGCAATGGGAGGTCAGGGTTCCAGGAAAGAGAGATATCAGGTAGTCAGAGCACAACTCGCAGTGTACTGCAACGGGAGGTCAGGGTTCCAGGAGACAGAGATATCAGGTAGTCAGAGCGCAACTGGCGGTGTACTGCAATGGAAGGTCAGGATTCCAGGAGACAGAGATATCAGGTAGTCAGAGCGCAACTCGCGGTGTACTGCAATGGGAGGGCAGGGTTCCAGGAGAGAGAGATATCAGGTAGTCATGGTGTAACTCGTGGTGTACTGCAACGGGAAGTCAGGGTTCCAGGAGACAGAGATGTAAGGTAGTCAGAGCGCAACTCGCGGTGTACTGCAACGGGAGATCAGGGTTCCGGGAGAGATAGATATCAGGTAGTCACTGTGCAACTCAGGGTGTACTGGAACAGGAGGTGAGGGTTCCAGGAGAGATAGATATCAGGTAGTCATGGCGCAACTCGCGGTGAACTTCCACGGGAGTTCAGGGTTCCAGGAGAGATAGATATCAGGTAGTCATGGTTTAACTCACTGTGAACTGCAACGGGAGGTCAGGGTTCCAGGAGAGAGAGAGATATCAGGTAGTCATGGTGTAACTCAATGTGAACTGCAATGGGAGGTCAGGGTTCCAGGAGAGAGAGATATCAGGTAGTCAGAGCACAACTTGCGGTGTACTGCAACGGGAGGTCAGGGTTCCAGGAGACAGAGATATCAGGTAGTCAGAGCGCAACTCGCGGTGTACTTCAACGGGAGGTCAGGATTCCAGGAGACAGAGATATCAGGTAGTCAGAGCACAACTCGCGGTGGACTACAACGGGAGGTCAGGGTTCCAGACGAGAGAGATATCAGGTAGTCAGAGCACAACTCGCGGTGTACTGCAATGGGAGGTCAGGGTTCCAGGACACAGAGATGTCAGGTAGTCATGGTATAACTTGCGGTGTACTGCAATGGGAGGTCAGGGTTCCAGGAGCGATAGATATCAGGTAGTCATGGTGTAACTCGTGGTGTACTGCAACGGGAAGTCAGGGTCCCAGGAGACAGAGATGTCAGGTAGTCAGAGCGCAACTCGCGGTGTACTGGAACAGGAGGTCAGGGTTCCAGGAGAGATAGATATCAGGTAGTCATGGCGCAACTCAATGTGAACTGCAATGGGAGGTCAGGGTTCCAGGAGAGAGAGATATCAGGTAGTCAGAGCACACCTCGCGGTGTACTGCAACGGGAGGTCAGGGTTCCAGGAGACAGAGATATCAGGTAGTCAGAGCGCAACTGGCGGTGTACTGTAATGGAAGGTCAGGATTCCAGGAGACAGAGATATCAGGTAGTCAGAGCGCAACTCGCGGTGGACTGCAAAGGGAGGTCAGGGTTCCAGGAGAGAGAGATATCAGGTAGTCAGAGCACAACTCGCGGTGTACTGCAACTGGAGGTCAGGGTTCCAGGAGAGAGAGATATCAGGTAGTCATGGTGTAACTCGTGGTGTACTGCAACGGGAAGTCAGGGTTCCAGGAGACAGAGATGTAAGGTAGTCAGAGCGCAACTTGCGGTGTACTGCAACGGGAGATCAGGGTTCCAGGAGAGATAGATATCAGGTAGTCAGAGTGCAACTCACGGTGTACTGGAACAGGAGGTCAGGGTTCCAGGAGAGATAGATATCAGGTAGTCATGGCGCAACTCGCGGTGAACTGCCACGGGAGTTCAGGGTTCCAGAAAAGATAGATATCAGGTAGTCATGGTGTAACTCGTGGTGTACTGCAACGGGAAGTCAGGGTTCCAGGAGACAGAGATGTAAGGTAGTCAGAGCGCAACTCGCGGTGTACTGCAACGGGAGATCAGGGTTCCAGGAGAGATAGATAGCAGGTAGTCACTGTGCAACTCACGGTGTACTGGAACAGGAGGTCAGGGTTCCAGGAGAGATAGATATCAGGTAGTCATGGCGCAACTCGCGGTGAACTTCCACGGGAGTACAGGGTTCCAGGAGAGATAGATATCAGGTAGTCATGGTTTAACTCACTGTGAACTGCAATGGGAGGTCAGGGTTCCAGGAGAGAGAGAGATATCAGGTAGTCATGGTGTAACTCAATGTGAACTGCAATGGGAGGTCAGGGTTCCAGGAGAGAGAGATATCAGGTAGTCAGAGCACAACTTGAGGTGTACTGCAACGAGAGGTCAGGGTTCCAGGAGACAGAGATATCAGGTAGTCAGAGCGCAACTCGCGGTGTACTGCAACGGGAGGTCAGGATTCCAGGAGACAGAGATATCAGGTAGTCAGAGCGCAACTCGCGGTGGACTACAACGGGAGGTCAGGGTTCCAGACGAGAGAGATATCAGGTAGTCAGAGCACAACTCACGGTGTACTGCAATGGGAGTTCAAGGTTCCAGGAGACAGAGATGTCAGGTTGTCATGGTGTAACTTGCGGTGTACTGCAATGGGAGGTCAGGGTTCCAGGAGCGATAGATATCAGGTAGTCATGGTGTAACTCGCGGTGTACTGCAACGGGAAGTCAGGGTTCCAGGAGACAGAGATGTCAGGTAGTCAGAGCGCAACTCGCGGTGTACTGGAACAGGAGGTCAGGGTTCCAGGAGAGATAGATATCAGGTAGTTATGGTGCAACTCAATGTGAACTGCAATGGGAGGTCAGGGTTCCAGGAGAGAGAGATATCAGGTAGTCAGAGCACAGCTCGCGGTGTACTGCAACGGGAGGTCAGGGTTCCAGGAGACAGAGATATCAGGTAGTCAGAGCGCAACTGGCGGTGTACTGCAATGGAAGGTCAGGATTCCAGGAGACAGAGATATCAGGTAGTCAGAGCGCAACTCGCGGTGGACTACAAAGGGATATCAGGGTTCCAGGAGAGATAGATATCAGGTAGTCAGAGTGCAACTCACGGTGTACTGGAACAGGAGGTCAGGGTTACAGGAGAGATAGATATCAGGTAGTCATGGCGCAACTCGCGGTGAACTACCACAGGAGTTCAGGGTTCCAGGAGAGATAGATATCAGGTAGTCATGGTGTAACTCACTGTGAACTGCAACGGGAGGTCAGGGTTCCAGGAGAGAGAGATATCAGGTAGTCATGGTGTAACTCAAGGTGAACTGCAATGGGAGGTCAGGGTTCCACTAGAGAGAGATATCAGGTAGTCAGAGCACAACTTGCGGTGTACTGCAACGGGAGGTCAGGGTTCCAGGAGACAGAGATATCAGGTAGTCAGAGCGCAACTCGCGGTGTACTGCAACGGGAGGTCAGGATTCCAGGAGACAGAGATATCAGGTAGTCAGAGCGCAACTCGCGGTGGACTATAATGGGAGGTCAGGGTTCCAGGCGAGAGAGATATCAGGTAGTCAGAGCACATCTCGCGGTGTACTGCAATGGGAGGTCAGGGTTCCAGGAGACAGAGATGTCAGGTAGTCATGGTGTAACTTTCGGTGTACTGCAATGGGAGGTCAGGGTTCCAGGAGCGATAGATATCAGGTAGTCATGGTGTAACTCGTGGTGTACTGCAACGGGAAGACAGGGTTCCAGGAGACAGAGATGTCAGGTAGTCAGAGCGCAACTCGCGGTGTACTGGAACAGGAGGTCAGGGTTCCAGGAGAGATAGATATCAGGTAGTCATGGCGCAACTCAATGTGAACTGCAATGGGAGGTCAGGGTTCCAGGAGAGAGCGATATCAGGTAGTCAGAGCACAACTCGTGGTGTACTGCAACGGGAGGTCAGGGTTCCAGGAGACAGAGATATCAGGTAGTCAGAGCGCAACTCGCGGTGTACTGCAATGGAAGGTCAGGATTCCAGGAGACAGAGATATCAAGTAGTGAGAGCGCAACTAGCGGTGGACTACAACGGGAGGTCAGGGTTCCAGGAGAGAGAGATATCAGGTAGTCAGAGCGCAACTCGCGGTGTACTGCAACGGGAGGTCAGGGTTCCAGGAGAGCGAGATATCAGGTAGTCATGGTGTAACTCGTGGTGTACTGCAACGGGAAGTCAGGGTTCCAGGAGACAGAGATGTAAGGTAGTCAGAGCGCAACTCGCGGTGTACTGCAACGGGAGAACAGGGTTCCAGGAGAGATAGAAATCAGGTAGTCAGAGTGCAACTCACGGTGTACTGGAACAGGAGGTCAGGGTTCCAGGAGAGATAGATATCAGGTAGTCATGGCGCAACTCGCGGTGAACTGCCACGGGAGTTCAGGGTTCCAGGAGAGATAGTTATCAGGTAGTCATGGTGTAACTCACTGTGAACTGCAACGGGAGGTCAGGGTTCCAGGAGAGAGAGAGATATCAGGTAGTCATGGTGTAACCTAATGTGAACTGCAATGGGAGGTCAGGGTTCCAGGAGAGAGAGATATCAGGTAGTCAGAGCACAACTCGCGGTGTACTGCAACGGGAGGTCAGGGTTCCAGGAGACAGAGATATCAGGTAGTCAGAGCGCAACTCGCGGTGTACTTCAACGGGAGGTCAGGATTCCAGGAGACAGAGATATCAGGTAGTCAGAGCGCAACTCGCGGTTGACTACAACGGGAGGTCAGGGTTCCAGGCGAGAGAGATATCAGGTAGTCAGAGCACAACTCGCGGTGTACTGCAACAGGAGGTCAGGGTTCCCGGAGACAGAGATGTCAGGTAGTCATGGTGTAACTTGCGGTGTACTGAAATGGGAGTTCAGGGTTCCAGGAGAGATAGATATCAGGTAGTCATGGTGTAACTCGTGGTGTACTGCAACGGGAAGTCAGGGTTCCAGGAGAAAGAGATGTCAGGTAGTCTGTGAGAACTCGCGGTGTACTGGAACAGGAGGTCAGGGTTCCTGGAGAGATAGATATCAGGTAGTCATGACGCAACTCAATGTGAAATGCAATGGGAGGTCAGGGTTCCAGGAGAGAGAGATATCAGGTAGTCAGAGCACAACTTGCGGTGTACTGCAATGGGAGGTCAGGGTTCCAGGAGACAGAGATATCAGGTAGTCAGACCGCAACTCGCGGTGTACTGCAATGGGAGGTCAGGATTCCAGGAGACAGAGATATCAGGTAGTCAGAGCGCAACTCGCGGTGGACTACAACGGGAGGTCAGGGTTCCAGGCGAGAGAGATGTCAGGTAGTCAGAGCGCAACTCGCAGTGTACTGCAACGGGAGGTCAGGGTTCCAGGAGACAGAGATGTCAGGTAGTCATGGTGTAACTTCCGGTGTACTGCAAAGGGAGGTCAGGGTTCCAGGAGAGATAGATATCAGGTACTCATGGTGTAACTCGTGGTGTACTGCAAAGGGAAGTCAGGGTTCCAGGAGACAGAGATGTCAGGTAGTCAGAGCTCAACTCGCGGTGTACTGCAATGGGAGATCAGGGTTCCAGGAGAGATAGATATCAGGTAGTCAGAGCGCAACTCACAGTGTACTGGAACGGGAGGTTAGGGTTCCAGGAGAGATAGATATCAGGTAGTCATGGCACAAATTGCTGTGAACTGCAACGGGAGGTCAGGTTTCCAGGAGAGATAGATATCAGGTAGTCATGGTGTAACTCACTGTGAATTGCAATGGGAGGTCAGGGTTCCAGGAGAGATAGATATCAGGTAGTCATGGCGCAACTCAATGTGAACTGCAATGGGAGGTCAGGGTTCCAGGAGAGAGAGATATCAGGTAGTCAGAGCACAACTCGTGGTGTACTGCAACGGGAGGTCAGGGTTCCAGGAGACAGAGATATCAGGTAGTCAGAGCGCAACTCGCGGTGTACTGCAATGGAAGGTCAGGATTCCAGGAGACAGAGATATCAGGTAGTCAGAGCGCAACTAGCGGTGGACTACAACGGGAGGTCAGGGTTCCAGGAGAGAGAGGTATCATGTAGTCAGAGCGCAACTCGCGGTGTACTGCAACGGGAGGTCAGGGTTCCAGGAGAGCGAGATATCAGGTAGTCATGGTGTAACTCGTGGTGTACTGCAACGGGAAGTCAGGGTTCCAGGAGACAGAGATGTAAGGTAGTCAGAGCGCAACTCGCGGTGTACTGCAACGGGAGAACAGGGTTCCAGGAGAGATAGAAATCAGGTAGTCAGAGTGCAACTCACAGTGTACTGGAACAGGAGGTCAGGGTTAAAGGAGAGATAGATATCAGGTAGTCATGGCGCAATTCGCGGTGAACTGCCACGGGAGTTCAGGGTTCCAGGAGAGATAGATATCAGGTAGTCATGGTGTAACTCACTGTGAACTGCAACGGGAGGTCAGGGTTCCAGGAGAGAGAGAGATATCAGGTAGTCATGGTGTAACCTAATGTGAACTGCAATGGGAGGTCAGGGTTCCAGGAGAGAGAGATATCAGGTAGTCAGAGCACAACTCGCGGTGTACTGCAACGGGAGGTCAGGGTTCCAGGAGACAGAGATATCAGGTAGTCAGAGCGCAACTCGCGGTGTACTTCAACGGGAGGTCAGGATTCCAGGAGACAGAGATATCAGGTAGTCAGAGCGCAACTCGCGGTTGACTACAACGGGAGGTCAGGGTTCCAGGCGAGAGAGATATCAGGTAGTCAGAGCACAACTCGCGGTGTACTGCAACAGGAGGTCAGGGTTCCCGGAGACAGAGATGTCAGGTAGTCATGGTGTAACTTGCAGTGTACTGAAATGGGAGTTCAGGGTTCCAGGAGAGATAGATATCAGGTAGTCATGGTGTAACTCGTGGTGTACTGCAACGGGAAGTCAGGGTTCCAGTAGAAAGAGATGTCAGGTAGTCAGTGAGAACTCGCGGTGTACTGGAACAGGAGGTCAGGGTTCCTGGAGAGATAGATATCAGGTAGTCATGATGCAACTCAATGTGAAATGCAATGGGAGGTCAGGGTTCCAGGAGAGAGAGATATCAGGTAGTCAGAGCACAACTCGCGGTGTACTGCAATGGGAGGTCAGGGTTCCAGGAGACAGAGATATCAGGTAGTCAGACCGCAACTCGCGGTGTAGTGCAATGGGAGGTCAGGATTCCAGGAGACAGAGATATCAGGTAGTCAGAGCGCAACTCGCGGTGGACTACAACGGGAGGTCAGGGTTCCAGGCGAGAGAGATGTCAGGTAGTCAGAGCGCAACTCGCAGTGTACTGCAACGGGAAGTCAGGGTTCCAGGAGACAGAGATGTCAGGTAGTCATGGTGTAACTTCCGGTGTACTGCAAAGGGAGGTCAGGGTTCCAGGAGAGATAGATATCAGGTACTCATGGTGTAACTCGTGGTGTACTGCAAAGGGAAGTCAGGGTTCCAGGAGACAGAGATGTCAGGTAGTCAGAGCTCAACTCGCGGTGTACTGCAACGGGAGATCAGGGTTCCAGGAGAGATAGATATCAGGTAGTCAGAGCGCAACCCACAGTGTACTGGAACGGGAGGTCAGGGTTCCAGGAGAGATAGATATCAGGTAGTCATGGCACAAATTGCTGTGAACTGCAACGGGAGGTCAGGTTTCCAGGAGAGATAGATATCAGGTAGTCATGGTGTAACTCACTGTGAATTGCAATGGGAGGTCAGGGTTTCAGGAGAGAGAGATATCAGGTAGTCAGAGCCCAACTCACGGTGTACTGCAACGGGAGGTCAGGGTTCCAGGAGACAGAGATATCAGGTAGTCAGAGCGCAAATCGCGGTGTACTGCAATGGGAGGTCAAGATTCCAGGAGACAGAGATATCAGGTAGTCAGAGCGCAACTTGCAGTGTACTGCAAAGGGAGGTCAGGGTTCCAGGAGAGAGAGATAATAGGTAGTCAGAGCGCAACTAGCGGTGTACTGCAACGGGAGGTCAGGTTTCCAGGAGACAGAGATATCAGGTAGTCATGGTGTAACTCAATGTGAACTGCAATGCGAGGTCAGGGTTCCAGGAAAGAGATATATCAGGTAGTCAGAGCACAACTCGCAGTGTACTGCAACGGGGGTCAGGGTTCCAGGAGACAGAGATATCAGGTAGTCAGAGCGCAACTGGCGGTGTACTGCAATGGAAGGTCAGGATTCCAGGAGACAGAGATATCAGGTAGTCAGAGCGCAACTCGCGGTGGACTGCAATGGGAGGTCAGGGTTCCAGGAGAGAGAGATATCAGGTAGTCAGAGCGCAACTCGTGGTGTACTGCAACGGGAGGTCAGGGTTCCAGGAGAGAGAGATATCAGGTAGTCATGGTGTAACTCGTGGTGTACTGCAACGGGAGGTCAGGATTCCAGGAGACAGAGATATCAGGTAGTCAGAGCGCAACTTGCGGTGGACTATAACGGGAGGTCAGGGTTCCAGGCGAGAGAGATATCAGGTTGTCAGAGCACATCTCGCGGTGTACTGCAATGGGAGGTCAGGGTTCCAGGAGACAGAGATGTCAGGTAGTCATGGTGTAACTTGCGGTGTACTGCAATGGGAGGTCAGGGTTCCAGGAGCGATAGATATCAGGTAGTCATGGTGTAACTCGTGGTGTACTGCAACGGGAAGTCAGGGTTCTAGGAGACAGAGATGTCAGGTAGTCAGAGCGCAACTCGCGGTGTACTGGAACAGGAGGTCAGGGTTCCAGGAGAGATAGATATCAGGTAGTCATGGCGCAACTCAATGTGAACTGCAATGGGAGGTCAGGGTTCCAGGAGAGAGAGATATCAGGTAGTCAGAGCACAACTCGTGGTGTACTGCAATGGGAGGTCAGGGTTCCAGGAGACAGAGATATCAGGTAGTCAGAGCGCAACTTGCGGTGTACTGCAATGGAAGGTCAGGATTCCAGGAGACAGAGATATCAGGTAGTCAGAGCGCAACTAGCGGTGGACTACAACGGGAGGTCAGGGTTCCAGGAGAGAGAGATATCAGGTAGTCAGAGCGCAACTCGCGGTGTACTGCAACGGGAGGTCAGGGTTCCAGGAGAGCGAGATATCAGGTTAATCATGGTGTAACTCGTGGTGTACTGCAACGGGAAGTCAGGGTTCCAGGAGACAGAGATGTAAGGTAGTCAGAGCGCAACTCGCGGTGTACTGCAACGGGAGAACAGGGTTCCAGGAGAGATAGAAATCAGGTAGTCAGAGTGCAACTCACGGTGTACTGGAACAGGAGGTCAGGGTTCCAGGAGAGATAGATATCAGGTAGTCAAGGCGCAACTCGCGGTGAACTGCCACGGGAGTTCAGGGTTCCAGGAGAGATAGATATCAGGTAGTCATGGTGTAACTCACTGTGAACTGCAACGGGAGGTCAGGGTTCCAGGAGAGAGAGAGATATCAGGTGGTCATGGTGTAACCTAATGTGAACTGCAATGGGAGGTCAGGGTTCCAGGAGAGAGAGATATCAGGTAGTCAGAGCGCAACTCGCAGTGTACTTCAACGGGAGGTCAGGATTCCAGGAGACAGAGATATCAGGTAGTCAGAGCGCAACTCGCGGTTGACTACAACGGGAGGTCAGGGTTCCAGGCGAGAGAGATATCAGGTAGTCAGAGCACAATTCGCGGTGTACTGCAACAGGAGGTCAGGGTTCCCGGAGACAGAGATGTCAGGTAGTCATGGTGTAACTTGCGGTGTACTGAAATGGGAGGTCAGGGTTCCAGGAGAGATAGATATCAGGTAGTCATGGTGTAATTCGTGGTGTACTGCAACGGGAAGTCAGGGTTCCAGGAGAAAGAGATGTCAGGTAGTCAGTGAGAACACGCGGTGTACTGGAACAGGAGGTCAGGGTTCCTGGAGAGATAGATATCAGGTAGTCATGACGCAACTCAATGTGAAATGCAATGGGAGGTCAGGGTTCCAGGAGAGAGAGATATCAGGTAGTCAGAGCACAACTCGCGGTGTACTGCAATGGGAGGTCAGGGTTCCAGGAGACAGAGATATCAGGTAGTCAGACCGCAACTCGCGGTGTACTGCAATGGGAGGTCAGGATTCCAGGATACAGAGATATCAGGTAGTCAGAGCGCAACTCGCGGTGGACTACAACGGGAGGTCAGGGTTCCAGGCGAGAGAGATGTCAGGTAGTCAGAGCGCAACTCGCAGTGTACTGCAACGGGAGGTCAGGGTTCCAGGAGACAGAGATGTCAGGTAGTCATGGTGTAACTTCCGGTGTACTGCAAAGGGAGGTCAGGGTTCCAGGAGAGATAGATATCAGGTACTCATGGTGTAACTCGTGGTGTACTGCAAAGGGAAGTCAGGGTTCCAGGAGACAGAGATGTCAGGTAGTCAGAGCTCAATTCGCGGTGTACTGCAACGGGAGATCAGGGTTCCAGGAGAGATAGATATCAGGTAGTCAGAGCACAACTCACAGTGTACTGGAACGGGAGGTCAGGGTTCCAGGAGAGATAGATATCAGGTAGTCATGGCACAAATTGCTGTGAACTGCCACGGGAGGTCAGGTTTCCAGGAGAGATAGATATCAGGTAGTCATGGTGTAACTCACTGTGAATTGCAATGGGAGGTCAGGGTTCCAGGAGAGAGAGATATCAGGTAGTCAGAGCCCAACTCGCGGTGTACTGCAACGGGAGGTCAGGGTTCCAGGAGACAGAGATATCAGGTAGTCAGAGCGCAACTCGCGGTGTACTGCAATGGGAGGTCAAGATTCCAGGAGACAGAGATATCAGGTAGTCAGAGCGCAACTTGCAGTGTACTGCAACGGGAGGTCAGGGTTCCAGGAGAGAGAGATAATAGGTAGTCAGAGCGCAACTAGCGGTGTACTGCAACGGGAGGTCAGGTTTCCAGGAGACAGAGATATCAGGTAGTCATGGTGTAACTCAATGTGAACTGCAATGCGAGGTCAGGGTTCCAGGAAAGAGAGATATCAGGTAGTCAGAGCACAACTCGCAGTGTACTGCAACGGGAGGTCAGGGTTCCAGGAGACAGAGATATCAGGTAGTCAGAGCGCAACTGGCAGTGTACTGCAATGGAAGGTCAGGATTCCAGGAGACAGAGATATCAGGTAGTCAGAGCGCAACTTGCGGTGTACTGCAATGGGAGGTCAGGGTTCCAGGAGAGAGAGATATCAGGTAGTCATGGTGTAACTCGTGGTGTACTGCAATGGGAAGTCAGGGTTCCAGGAGACAGAGATGTAAGGTAGTCAGAGCGTAACTCGCGGTGTACTGCAACGGGAGATCAGGGTTCCGGGAGAGATAGATATCAGGTAGTCACTGTGCAACTCACGGTGTACTGGAACTGGAGGTCAGGGTTCCAGGAGAGATAGATATCAGGTAGTCATGGCGCAACTCGCGGTGAACTTCTACGGGAGTTCAGGGTTCCAGGAGAGATAGATATCAGGTAGTCATGGTTTAACTCACTGTGAACTGCAACGGGAGGTCAGGGTTCCATGAGAGAGAGAGATATCAGGTAGTCATGGTGTAACTCAATGTGTACTGCAATGGGAGGTCAGGGTTCCAGGAGACAGAGATGTCAGGCAGTCATGGTGTAACTTGCGGTGTACTACAATGGGAGGTCAGGGTTCCAGGAGCGATAGATATCAGGTAGTCATGGTGTAACTCGTGGTGTACTGCAACGGGAAGTCAGGGTCCCAGGAGACAGAGATGTCAGGTAGTCAGAGCGCAACTCGCGGTGTACTGGAACAGGAGGTCAGGGTTCCAGGAGAGATAGATATCAGGTAGTCATGGTGCAACTCAATGTGAACTGCAATGGGAGGTCAGGGTTCCAGGAGAGAGAGATATCAGGTAGTCAGAGCACAACTCGCGGTGTACTGCAACGGGAGGTCAGGGTTCCAGGAGACAGAGATATCAGGTAGTCAGAGCGCAGCTGGCGGTGTACTGCAATGGAAGGTCAGGATTCCAGGAGACAGAGATATCAGGTATTCAGAGCGCAACTCGCGGTGGACTACAAAGGGAGGTCAGGGTTCCAGGAGAGAGAGATATCAGGTAGTCAGAGCACAACTCGTGGTGTACTGCAACGGGAGGTCAGGGTTCCAGGAGACAGAGATATCAGGTAGTCAGAGCGCAACTCGCGGTCTACTGCTATGGAAGGTCAGGATTCCAGGAGACAGAGATATCAGGTAGTCAGAGCGCAACTAGCGGTGGACTACAACGGGAGGTCAGGGTTCCAGGAGAGAGAGGTATCATGTAGTCAGAGCGCAACTCGCGGTGTACTGCAACGGGAGGTCAGGGTTCCAGGAGAGCGAGATATCAGGTAGTCATGGTGTAACTCGTGGTGTACTGCAACGGGAAGTCAGGGTTCCAGGAGACAGAGATGTAAGGTAGTCAGAGCGCAACTC